>NC_051200.1:3910499-4511749 GCF_015220075.1 Falco rusticolus | reverse complement strand
AAAACCGGCACGGGTTGTAGTTAGGAATTTGTTTTTGCCTTCCTCAGCGAGATCAACGTGCCTGCATTGAGGAAAACCTGTGAAATGTCCCCAAGTATTCCTCTCACGGAGCAGAGGTAAGGGATGGGGGCACATTTGGAAGGCATCACCTGGGCTGGAGCTGGCTCCCCTACCAGCACAGCACTTCACCAAAGCCTACTGGCATGCTGCTCAAACTAACACACTTGACACTCTACAGGGCATGGTTTGGGAGAACAACATCATCTGCCTGTGCAGTTCAGAGAAAACAAAACAAACCATCTTCTTCTGCAGATGGAGTTTCTGTCTCGCCCGTCACCATTTCTTGGGGAAATGATTACACAGGTACGGCACTCGGCTGCAAAAAGGCAGCGCACTGCTGTATCGGCCTCCCAACGGATAGGAATCTATTTAAACTGTTGCTGTTGGAGAGGGAAAGCGAGATAAGAGATTTCACAAGGCAACAAACCAGCCTCCTCCAACAGAAATATTTCCATAAGGCTTTAGAGCATGAAATACTGTATACTGTATGTCCAGTACTTGTGGATATCAGCCTTTTGGCCACTGTATAACTGGCCAGAGGCTACCTAAAACTAGGTCCAGTGACAGTATTTAATGAAAAAAACACAGACCTTTCACTAAATCTAAGGGCTACATTAAACTACATTTTTGTTTTACTTCTGAGGTCCCCTTGACAGAACTGCAAACTTTGTTGGGTATTTATACACATTCACATTCATTTAAACGCACATCTTTTAATGAATCATTTATTTATGAACATCTCAGTATGGGCAAAACACGCACATGCCACATTTATTGTTTTGCCAAGTGCTTCTGGCACTTGCTAGATTATTACTCGTAATACCTCTCTATATCTGTCTCAGTTGGGCTAAGAAAAAATTGTTCCAAAACCAACATTCAAGCAACCTCACGTCCAGCTGTTCTGATTCAAAGTTCCAAACACAGTTCACAAACCTGGGCCTCTGGTCCTGACTCTCCAACCACACTGCAACAACGTCAGGCTCATAGGACTATCCACATGGAATTCAGAGAAGCATCCGCAACATCAAGCCTTGCTAAAATTTAAGCTTCTAGTCCACTGTGGAGTAAATTATCAGCAAATAATCATTCTGTTCAGTTTTATCTACAGCACTGCAATCTGTAAGAGGTTTGCATGCAATTATCACTAATTAATTTAAGATAAAATCATTGTAAACATTTTTTTTCAGAAACACATTAAAGCAGACAACAAAGAATCTGTGAGGAAGAATCCACCGAGCTGGAGCAGCACACCTCCACGCACCTGCCCACTCCTTATGCTCACTACTTGCTGCTCTCCCCCTCACAAGGCCAGAGCGGCTCGATCGCTGAGCACCCCTCGCTGAGCACCCCTTGCCACCAGTACAGCTGGTCCAACCGTGGCAAACCCCGCCGGCTGCCTCCCAGTTCTCCCCGTACAAGCGGGCACGCAACCACCTGGTGAACCACACGGGCTGTTCTGGTTATGGCTTCTCCTGCTGCTGCCTTACGGTTTGGCTGCTTCATCTTTGAACAGCAGCGAGTGATAAACATTTTCAGACAGAAAAGCTGGTCTGTAACTTGTACAGCTTTTGACACCACGCAGTGCAGTGACCTTCCCCTTTATTTACCTCAGCAGAGCTATGGCAAGAGCTGTGTAACCTTGTCTGGAAATGGAGAACGTGTCACATGGATGCTGACCCCACTTTTTCCTAGCTGAATTCTACAGCCTTTTAGCCACAAATATGTTGGCTTGTTTCTGATCATCTTTAGCAGAGCTTAAATATTACATTCTGATTTAACAACGGCGGCAAAAGACTACTCAGGAGGTCTTCTTTCCATGACAAGCATTCTTTTTTTAATGAATCATTTATTTACATACACGGAATCACTGAATATTGTCCAAAGAGAATAAAATATTGAGCTCAAGACTCTTTCTTCCCCATTCTAAGGAACATAAATTGCAAGAGCTGCTGGTGCTGCTGCACTTGCAGGAAGGAAAGAATTCCCACGCCTCTTAAATGTACTAACTTTGTCAACAATGAAAAGACACCTTTCAGTCAACATTATTGGCTACAACTATTTACGCTAATATTTAAACCAGTGCACACAGGCTGAAGGCCTTTTGTATCGACATATCAAGCATGTACAATTCTGCAGGTTTTACTTTACTGAAGAACAGCAACTCCAGGACAAAGGTCTCTTTCAAAGTATTTCAAGGAAAAGCTGCTGGTCAATCCCAGTTATTTATTACCCTGCTGGAATTACAATAATGTCTTCCAAAAAGTTTCTTACTATAATTACAATCATAATGTCCTATGATGTTTAATAAAAAAAAATGAGGAGAGGGTCTGAATTAGCACGACAGGTTTTACCTTCTAGAAAAAAACCCCACAGACTCTTAAGTAACGAGAAGATAAATTAAAACTGCTCATTTGCTGTAACGTGAAATACAGTGTAAATGAGTAGAGGCACGTCACTCTTCTGTATTTCTAGGAAAAAAAGCAAGCAGGGGATACACTTAAAATGGCAAATTATTAATGTATGTGCAGCCACAGCCTGTCAAGCAGGCAGAGCCTGTAGCACCAAAGCTGGAACTGCAAGACCTATGACATGATCACCCCTTAGATATGCCGTTCTGGGATCTGAATCCACTCGCAGCACCCGCTGAGCACAGGCCCAAATCACAGACTTACAAGCTTCACAAACCAAACAGAAGTTGCCTCTAAAGGACCGAAAGCCACAATACTTCACAGAGATCTATTCAAACTCTCCTACGTTCCTTCTTTCAGGGTGCTGCCAACGACAAACACAGTTCTCAGTGCAACATGAGATGCAAAAATATCTGCATTAAGAATCAACAGCAAAACTGGAAGTATTCTGAGGCAGGAATTCAAATTTCTGCAGGAAAAAAAAGGACCTTGTAGAAGGACATATCAAGAGAATGGAAGCGTAGATAAAGCTGAGTTTATGCAGGAAAGGCATGACTGCTAATAATATCAAATGTGTTTAAAAGCAATTGGTCTTTATGACTTGTCTCCCAGGTAGTTCTTTGATATCTGATCTTTAATAACAGAGCAGTACTATTAAAAAAAACCCCGAAACATATCTTAAAGAGTTTCTCATGTTGCCCGGTTCTTTGAGACAGAAAGGCTGTGAAACCACCCCAGCAGCACCTGGACCACCGCAATATTTGGTGGGTTCTGTCTAGCAGAAACAAAGAAACTGTTCATACACCTCAGTGTTCACTTCAGAGCTCTGCATCTGTTCAGCTACTAAAGTGAACTGCAATTCATATAAAGTCATGTACACCAAGGATGCTAAATTGTGTTTTGGGAAGCATTCTCATGAACCATGGCATTGAAGTTGTCCTTTTAAGGTGTGTAATTTCTCCTAGTTACTTTTATAAAAGGTAAAAATGGCAGCAATTTGAAAACACATGGGAGCTAATAGCAGTCAATTCACTCCTGTCTCCTCTTTACCTGGTTGAGGATTGTGCTGCAAAAGGATTTCTTTTTACAACAAGGAGTTGCTTTTTACAACTGAAAAATTGATTTATTTAGTTTGGGAAGTTAATTCATTAATCCGAGAAAAGAAGATCTATCACTCTGCTTCAGGACACAGGAGCCACTCCCGAGCCATGCCTTCAGAGATCTTCTTTCTCTCTAAGCCACCAGAGCACTGCGAGCTGTCTAAATCGGCAATTTTGAAATACCGTGGCAGCAAACTGCTGTTTGGCTCCCACGGGATCATCAGTAGCGTACCTACAGAAGTAAGGTCTCCTAACCAGGCTGGTATTTTTCAGGGTGACTCTAGCATCACACGAGATGAAAGACGCAGAATCTCTCTTTACATCATTCTCTAGACAACCTGAAACATCCTTTTGCCATTAATACCCGTAACTACAGCTCCCTTAAAAGAAACGTGGATGACATAAGCATCTCACTCACAGGGGCACAATCAGTGATGAATCATTCTTTTAAGGACTAACAAATACAAATTTTATCTTTCTCATATTTATACACCCCGCCTCTTTCTGCATGGAAAGCTTGTGGATCATCCACGACTATGTATGATTCAATCACTTGAGAAGCACATTTAGCTTACAGGAAAAAAAGAAGAAAAGAACCCAAACAAATCATGGAACCTATTGTGTGACCGTTCCTTAGAAATCCTAGGAATTTTCTAAAGTTTTTAAAAACCTATCATTAAAAACACCTTAAATGTAACTGGGGAGAGCAACTAAGCAAATGGATATCATAAAGGTTATTGTATTTTTGACTGCTCCATTCTTCCCTCGTAAGTCAGGGCTTTCCAATAGGGATCATGAGAATCCATAAAATCAATCAGAACTGAGCAGGACTACAGTTCTGCATTCAGCTTGCTTACACTGCTGTGAAAGCCTCAAGGATGCTGCCACAAGACAGAGAAAGGACACAGAAAGTAAAAGCCTCCTTTGTGTCAAACAAGAATTAGAGTTATGAATCCGAAGCCTCCCAAGGAACAAAGGTAAAGCCAGCCTTTCCAAGGGAGAGTGCTTTTTTGAACTCAGGCTTTAGTTTCAGCTTCTCTTTAAGATTTAAAAATCTTAGAAGTTTATTATTGAGAGATTAAAACAGCTTCTAATATATATAGACTACCACATGAAGAGCGCTAAATGCTATTTCATTATGCACATCACACTTTTAAAGATACATTTTCTGAATGTATTCGTAGTCTGATTTTTAATAAACTGTAAGAAATGAAATTAAACTGAAAACATCACATTGATTATGACCAGAAGTCAACCTAGTAAAGCAAAACAATTCTACCAGTTTTAATTTTGACTCCTTAGCTTGGTTTAGTGTTAAAAGTCACTATAGTTTTGATTACTTGAGAACATTGTTTAAAGTACTCTAATGGCTCAGTGACAAGACAAACTACTTCTCTGAAAAATGGTTCTTATTGAGAATGCATGCAGAGTTTCAGCTGAGATTTATTTCTGGTCTGACATTACATTAAAAAACCGAATAATTCCGATTATGGTGAAAATGCTGATAAACTCCCAAGGAAACTTTCATTCATCCCATTCAGAATTACATATCAGAAGGTAAGAAGCCCTTGTCATTACGAGTTGAACTGGAAATGCATTTTTATTAGATTTTCAGCTACTGAAAAAACTCATAATGCCGAGGTTACTGCTGGATACCACCATTCTGACACAGTGGGGCCTCATACCATTGTAACAACAACTGAAATTTCTGTTCAATATACATTTGTTATGTGTGAATACAATAGAAAGCCTCTTTTTCTCTTAAGAAATCATAAATATTTAGTAGGGCTAAGTCATTATTAAAGGGAAATACTGTAACTTGTGTGGTGTCTCTGGCATTATAATATGCCTGTCGTCATATATCTGACCATTTCAAATTTTTATGTCCACTCAGATACAGACTCAAAAAGCAACACAACAGTCACACTGACCAAGATAAGAAGTTCATCTCCAGTCCAGTAACTTGTTTTTTTGCAAGCGCCTAATACCAAATAATTGGGAAAAAGCAGAATACAGAATAACACTTCCTTCAGTAGAGCTTCCCAGAAATAATTCTAAAAGCAGCATTTGCTTCCTAATTTCTTTTACGCTGCTGTTCCAAGAGAACGCATGCAGGTTTCCTAGAACCTAACAATTTAGATTCAGCTCCATGTGTAAGTGGCAAAGAAAACCAAGGGCGATGATTTACTTGGCCTCATTATAGAAGGGCTTTGTGGGGTCTGTGCAGGCCACTTGCTCTGAAAGCAGAGAAGGTGCTGCGAACAATAAATAGCTCACTCCTGCTAAATTAGGCAGCTTGGTTTGGGGTTGCCATTTCTTGCAGTGCTTCCAGAAGCACACACGAGACTTTCACACCAGAGCACCCTCTTTTCCAGAATCGATGGATTGATCTATTGTGTTTCTGTAGTTGGCTGTGCTGCAAAAGAGGTCTCAGGACACCGTCACTCAGACAATACCTTGCTTGATGGAGTCTTAGGCATAAACACAGCTGTGCAGACCACACAGAGTGCCAAAGTGGGCAAGAACACAACTTTATTCCATTTTCATGGCTCAGATTTTTAAGGAGATGACAGTTCTATCACAAAGAGGCTTTTGATTCTATGCACAAAACAGGGTGTGTAGAGTGCAGAACAGTGTCAACTACACAAAATTTATGCAGACAATTTAAACGGTGTGGCTTCTGCCATAGATGTTCATGATATCAAAGTAATTTTCTTAAAAGACATCTGACATCCTTACCTCCCAGTCCATGTAGTCACATACATCTTCAAAGTTAGTGAGTAGAGACACTGAGCAGAAAAGCCGTGGCAGCTCATCCCTCGTCATTGGGGGGAAACGACTATCTTTAAGGGCACTGTTGAAGACAGAAGACAAAACAAGAATTTCAAAGGATTTTTTTGTCTGCGTGGTGGTGGTTTTTTTGGTTTGTGGTTGTTGTTTTTTAAGTTCAAGGACCTAATGAATCAACTAAAAAGTATAAAGGACAAAAAAATCCTGATGAAATGATGACCAGTTTGATAACCCAGCTGCCAGTGCAACACACTGACCAACATTCCCAACTTTTTCCTTAGACATTTGTTTCAGTTCTTGGCTGGCCAGTCAGGAGGTGTTCTGAGGGTCATTCCTTCCTGAGCTGACTTTGCTACTGTGACAATCTTACTAATGAAGCGGCAGAATTTTTTTTGGAAAAAGTTACAAAAGCTCTAGCTCTTTCACTTACAATTTAGTAAATCCCTTTCAAAAAGGATTAAACTATACAACATGAAGTAGAGGGGGAAATTCTATAGCCTGCAATAATCAAACACGTAATACAGTAATCAAACTGTAGAACTTAATTGTTCAGTGAAAAAAAAATGCAAACAATCAGAACATTCTCCAAAAAAGAATAACATACATGCTTACTAGCATAGGTGAATATAAAAAGGTAAAAACCAAGGGCTCTACAGACCTGCAAACCTACAGGACTTGAAGATGTTCTGCAAAGCAGATGGAATGATTAGTAACAGGGAAGCTTGCAAACAGCTAAGCTAATCCTCAGGCTAACGCGTCATTCTATAGACAAACATACACCTAATGGGGTAAAATTCAATACAGCGAGGAGCTATCTGTGCACATTCCAGCACGCTTTGAAAAACGAAGCAGTTAACAGACAGCAAGCAGTACCACGAGTGAAAACATCTTTAAATTGATCCTACTTGCATAAGTGTGGTTAAGAACCAGTTAAATTGGAAAAGGGAAGGTTAAAGTGAGTATGGTATCTCATAGTTTTTTATTCTCTTAAGGTTTGAAATGTGACATATATGAATACAAACATGCTCATCTCCAACAACAACAACCAAAAAATCAGTGATCTGCTAACCGAGCCTTTTGATGAGTAAAGAGAATTTAAGATTAAGAAACTTACTAAAGTACTACCAAGTTCTTCATGTGGCTCCTTGTTTCATCTAACAATTAGATCATTCTTACTCATTTTACTTGGCATTCGGCCAGTGGTTGCCATTAGCTGACAAAATTACAGCCGTGGCCATGTGCTTACAATATGGCTGAAGTCTCTGCATCGAATACCACCGTTTTATATATCAAGTCGAGTAACTTCAATAAAGCAGACCAAATAAAGATTCATAAGCAAAAAAATGTAAAGTTTATCTTAAGGAAATCATCGTATGTATAACCAGAAATAGCTTCCCATCATGAATTAATACCACACACTGAAGAGCTGAAATAGAACCTTTATTTTTCTGGGGTGGGGGGGAAGGCAGGAGTTTTCCCAGATATGCTACAATTGCAAAAAAGAACATAGTATTGGAATTTATAGACTAGAAGCCCTTCTCCAAGCTCTGGTATTTTTATATTACAAAATAGGTCAGAAATTTAGATTTATGAAGACAAATTCATTATATAATAAAGTAACAATTAGCAGGCCTATGCTACCCATTTTTGAGGAGTAGTTCTAGGCAACCCCAGGTAAAGTTGCCATAGATGTGACAAAGGATGTGGGACAGTAACTAGCCAAGATAAATCTTTTATCATTTATGTAGTATAGACAGGCCTGTGTAGACTAGTGAAGAACTAGGAACACTACTGAGATTTAAAGCATAATGCCTGTGATATTTAACTAATGACTTTTGCTGAAGATGTATCAAAAGATGGTATTCTCCAAGGTTTTGTGGATGGGATTTGCAAAGCTAGCTTTGGAACTGCTGGGGACCAGGCAAAGTTACCATCCTCTACTGCCGAGCGTTTCAGAGCAACGTCAGGGATCAACTCACACAGCCACAGAACAGCAGCAACACAGAAAAATACAGACAGCTAATAAGCCCTCATACCCCTCCACATGGCAGGAAAAAAATTAATGTATCGTTAGATAGATATATCTGTAATGGGAGGATACTCTGAAGACAGGGACAGCTCAAACCAAAGTCCATCTAGCCTAGTATTAAGTAATAACCAAGAGCAGCTAGCAGAACAAATGGATATAAGAACATTGTAAACATCCAGGGGTACTTCCCTGGAACACTCTCCAGGCATCCAGTTGTTTATAGCTTAGGTATTTTGAGCCAGAGATGGTATCTCTGCACTTAAAACCTCTTCACGGGTTTATTTAATAAGTGCATGCATATGCACTTTTGATGTTTTACCCCATCTTTTAGTAAAAAATAAAAAATTATGTTCAGAAACCCCAATCCTCTTAGAATCCATTACTACTACAAGTTTGTGTATATGCAAATTTCTCATTTCCCTGAGGTATGCTGTACTTCTATCATATAACCGATCTATTTGAATACACTATGGAAAAGCACCCAGAGAGACAAGCACTATTTCATTAACAAACAACAAATTCAGTTACCTCAGGAAACAACTGTATGCATGGACATTGCCAATATCTGTTTAAACCCATTTTTCATAATTTCTGCAACAATCTTACCATGCAAAACATTTCCCATATTTTAAGAACTTACAGCTTTCAAAAAAAAGATTATTTCTTTTTGGACAACCTGATACTAGTTTTTTATCTAACTTTCAGTTCCCCTCCCTGAAGCTGCCAAAATGCAGTTGGGAATTTCAATTGTTTGAGGCCAAGGTTGTCTACTATGGGTTTAAGCCTGACCCCAGTAACGTTAGCAGCAAAAGTCTCGGGGAAATTCCCACTCACTTCAGATCTCCTGCACCGGCGCTGCTAAATGAGAAACCATCCTTAGTTTAACATACTTTAAGTTGTTCAGAAACAAACCTCGTCCAATGCACGCGTAAGCCCTATCTCAGCTGGCCTGCCCAAATGCTGAGATAACAATGTGAAACAGGGTGGGTGAATCATGGCAAATTTGAAGATCGATAAAAAGGTGAGATACGAAACCTCCACATGAACAGAGTGGAAGCAGAAAGGCACGCAAGGGCACAACAGCCTCAGGCAGATACAGCAAAGTACTTCAGTTTTAGGGAAAGCAGAGCAATGCAGTCAACACCGCACACTTATTAGCAAGCTTAGCTGGCTAATTCCATTATTCAATAACATGACACTGGCACAAATAGCTTCTTTTACATAACCACCTCATGATAACTAAAATATTGTTTATCCACTGACAGTGCCATTTCAGCTATACCTAGTCCCTTCAGAACTGTTAGGTGCTGTGTTACCTTCCCAGTCTGCTGCAAAACTGTCCCTCAGCACCTCCGTGACTGCACACTGCGTGTGTGTGCATCCTGCGTTAAGGCTCCTGCTGCTGACGGTGAGGGGTATCAGGCAGAACAAGATCAGAGATCGAGGATCAGTCTCTGACACCACCTTTAGCGGTCAGTACAGAACATTGCTGCCATTCTATTCCTCCCTTCCCCGTCTCCAGACCCCTGTATTACAATTTGTTTTTCATCTTTTAAAACAGCTTTGCCTCTGTTGTTACAGACGTAAACCAAAAATTTACCTGGAGAAAATCCGAGTTGACAATCAATCAGCAGTTGGAAGAAGCCATACTAAAGGGAGATGCCAACAAGAAAGGATCTGTTTGTGCTGGTGAGCTGCATGTGAAACATTCTGTCTGCTAATGCATAGTCCAGCAATTATACCTGATGCCAATTTTAGAAGAACTAGCTTAAAACTGCATAACCCGGCCCTAACAAGTTTGATCTCAGTGCATCACATACTACTATAAAATTGGGAAACATTCACCTTTTAAGTGCTGTATGCGACACTTAAGAGTATCGGTCACCTCAAACATTCTCTTATCGCTACCGCGGCTGAAACTCTAAAGTGAGTTCCAGATACCGCTGGCAGACCTAAGAGCAGCCCTGCTCCCTATCAGCTCTTCACAGGTTAATGTTTCCATTTTTGCAGTTTTTAATGCTCAGTTAGCAGGAGACCTGTGCCATTAGATGCTTCCCTTCACAATTCCGCCGTTATCTTCGAGCCTAAACTTTCTCTCCGTGGGTAGTGAGTAGGTCACCATGCACTGGCTGTTCTGATGCTGTCAGTAGCACACGCGGATGGAATCCAGCAGATTCCTCACTGGCAGTTGTCCACATTGTACAAACCCTAAGCTCTCCATGGTTAACGGACTGGCATCACCCTCAGAAGTGTCAGCAGATACCAACACTTACCGAGGGCACAAAAGCTTGCAGGAGCTTTTACTTTTGTTGTCCCTGTTCTGGGAAGAAAGAAGAGTTTCTAGAGGCAGCAGCCTGGCACTGATCATACGCTCCATACGCTCTACAAGGACGTAGGGATGGAAACTGACTTTTGCCTCACTTGTCATGTTGATGTGCCTCGTGGTGACCAATTCAAAGCAATCATAAAATACTGACAAGGTAACACGCTGGTTTTCCTCAAAAGCTTGCTACTGGTCTGAGCTGTTCAGAATGAAAATTCACTGTGTAATTAAGTGTCGGCATTTCTGATTAAGAGAGGAGACTGTTCTGTTTATCTGATAGAAGTATTACTTTTTGTAGTATTAGAATGTGATTTTACAGTCTTACTCAATGACAGATTCTTCTGTTAGTTCTTCCATTAGAAAGACAACAGGGTTCTTACAGAACAAAACATAGCATATTAGATACCAGGTTTAAAAAAATATTAATTCCACAATTTTTCTGTTAAACTTAGAATTACAGAAGGGTAACTGGAAATGATTAGTAAAATAAGCTGGAAAAATTAGACAGAGTTCAAAACTATCTTTTAAAGAAAAAAATACTAATTTAAAAAGCATTTTCTAAGCCATCTGTTCTTCATTCCTTAATGCCCAGAACTAATTTACATATATCGCTGCTGACTAAATGGAAGTACATGGTAGTGAGGAGTTGAAAAGAAGCAGTGCCAAGCAAGGGGAATTCTAGCTGGCCAATAAAAGGACATTAGTTTTTCCACATGGAGTTCTGCTCCATGTTACAAGCGAAGCAGGCAAAGTCAAAATTGAATCCTGTTCAAAGAAAGCTATTTTTAGACACAAAATGCATGCACACACACGCACAGCCTTTCTAGTTAAATATTTATGCAGTCTTGGGTGTCCTACTAAGATCAAGTAATTGCCAGTCAACAAAAAAACAAAACAAAGTGTTACTCAATTATCAGTTTTTCTTCAGCTAAGCCATGCTATACAAATCTCAGCTTCTCCTCAAATGAAGTTTATTTGGCTATAAGCTCTCCAGAAATGGTTTTCTATAATTAAATTTTCCACGTACTATTCCTCCTTGTAGTTGGGATATAGAGAAGCTTGCAAACACTTTAAAGACACTGAACATATTTAAAGAAAAGGAAATTGTTTGAAGTATTTTGAGTTATCATAACTAACAGCATGAAGTTTAGCAAAAAAATTAAATTAAAATTTATATTCCTTATGACTACATCTTGGTTTTGGAAAATACCACCAGAGAAGCTCTCTGAATCATCTGAAATAATAATATTAGCAGGTGAACCAAAATGCAATACATCATTGGGTTGTTCATTTGTAATTTCTGTAGGCTATAAAAATGTTTTAAAAACCAAAAAAAGTCAGCTTCAGTCTTTAAAAACCTATGGCTCTTATATGCAATGCAGCAGATGGGTAGCAAACAGTAGGACACAAATTGGGGAAATAAAGAAGTAGTAACAGAGCTACATTACTCACTTTAGAAGTGACTGAAAATCTTTGTGATTGAGTTTAAAGGATCCTTTAAAAAAGTCTGAGAGCATATAAGCATCAAAAATAGTAAAGAAGGATTTAGGTATAGATGAACGAAGGTACTAAACAAATTGTGTTCTTAAAATTTTATTGTTTGCTATTTAGTAACAAATTATTAACAATGAAATTTCTCACTAAGCCTCTTTTTTGGGGACAGTCACATCTACAGACCCCCAAACTAGATTAAGAGTTTAGGCAAATTTGGATACCATTTTTTACATTACTGTAAATTACTTCGGGGGCTTAAACACAGGGGAAGGAGATGCAAAGGATGCTGTCAAACACGGGGCATGGTATCAGTAATACTCACTTTTATAGGAAGTGTAAATGAGGCAGAGACATTAAATGACTCACGCCATTTAGGAGGCTTGCACAGTGAGTCAGTGACAGAATCAAGAATAGAATCCAAGATCCCCGACTCCTGAAATCTACTTTTTGTGACAGCCTCTTTCACAATCTGCTCAGCCTACCATGTAGAAACACAGCTCCCAGAGGATTAATCAAAATAGAACTGATAAATTTAAGCAAATTAATCAAATTGGAAAAAAATATATTTCCCATTACTTTTTCAGTTCGCTCTGCTATAGGCAATTTTCTCGTAACCATTTTCCGATACTGAACACAGCAAAACCAAACCAGAATTTTCTGGCATCTAAACAATTCTTCAGATATCATCAGTACAGTTATGAAAAAATAGGCTAAAGAGCTCGTTTTGCAAACTATTACCCTCTTCTGATAAACAGTACCTAGGCACTACTGTTACTTAAACCCTGTCTGCTCTGAACAGCCTTCTCCAGTTAGCTCACTAAAGGTAACTCCGAGATTGATTCTTTCATGGAGTGAAATCTGCTTTAGCAGCATTACCCCAGCAAATGTGCTCAACGAAGTGGCTCTGTGTCAATAAACTGAGCCCAAAGGGCCTCACTAGTCTTCTTCAATTAATTAAAAACATCCTGAAGTTAGTGAGAGGCAAACTCACTGGATTTTAGATAACAGCAAAGAGGGGTGAGAGCAACAGGAGATACTTTGTGCCAGGGTTTCAGGAAAAAAAACCAAACGTCAATATTTCCATTGCCGGGTTACTGATCAGTGAAGTTAGTTAAAGAGTTTTACTTTTTCATTCAGTAATTTCAATAGGAAGAAATTAAGGAACACTTCAGCGGATCACCAGTATTTTCCGAATGAAAATCAGCTATCATAGCTCGGTTTGGCAGAGACCAGAAAGAACTAGGAGCTTCCAAGTCACGATATGCAATTAATTTTTAAGCCAGAATAACAGGGCAGAGTATGCTCTTCTTCAGAAAGTGAAATTACGATGAAAAAACCTCTCCTAGCTTTCAGCATAGGAGATCAGCCAGCCTAACACGACCCACATGACAGCCTTCTAACAACTTTTATTTACGACCAGCAGAGTTTTGCTAACTGAAATGGCGATTTCAAGGCATGATTTACATGCATCATCAAATCACTTGAATGCAAGGAAAAAGAATGTATTTATATTGTCTTTTTCTTTTCATTTTGGTCAGACTGGAAAAATTTCCAGGAAACAAAACAACTGTGAATGACGTGTTTTTCCTGAACCCTCCCTTACATTTGGGAGACAGAAAGGGAAAGAACAACATTTATGCTTCCTGCACATTATGTTGCTAAGTGGCAGTCACAGGGTAAAAAAAGACAGACTTGTTGACATTTGGCACAGAAATACTTCTCTGAAGTTCTTAGCCTATTCTGCTAGCGCAGTGCAGCAGGTAACGGCAACAGCGTTTCATGTGGGAGAAATAAAGTCTTGATCTGGCATTTTGGCTCTTCAATCAATTTTTTTTTAACACCACAAAACTGAAGTATGCCAGAAACCCTCTCTCCCAATCTCTGTCTGGATTCAGACCTTTAATACGAAGAAGGAATATTCTGATGCTGACTGCCATGCCTCTAGAAGACAACTCTGAACACGTACGTAAATTGTTTAGAAAGGCTCATCAGAAAAGGCCACCTCCATTCATTGACTACGTAAGACAATCAGGTCTCTCTTTCAAGGCAGAGGTGCCTAAAATAAGCTGTCTATATGTCCTGCATAACGCCTTAACTCTCTAGCAAGTGTGGAAACCGTTAGCAGTGTGGAAATTGTTAACTGATTAATATCGGCAAGGCTGCAGTTACAGGACACAATACACTAAGCCAGCAAACACATCTGGCTGGTTTGAATTTACCAAGAGTCATTCAGCTTTTAAACAAAAAAAAAATACCAACAAATTTAAACAACACTGCAGTATTGGATAGTCAGACTTCTTGCAGATGGTGTAACAATATAATGCATTGATTAAAAAAAATACATAGCATCTATTCAGAGCAAAGGAAGAAACGGAAAGATAACAAAAAGTTTACAGTGTTCCATTTCAAACATTTTCCTGAGAGAACACTTCAGGTTGTTACAATACCCTGGAAGGACAAACCAATACACCAAGTTTTTATTACCATTTTCAAATTGCTGAGTAACAAGGAAAAAACCACCTCTGGGCAAAAGGCAAACTATCTACGAAGGAGAGAGAAACCATCGTTCACTCTCTTCAACGTTCCTGAGCTCCTCTCCCAGTCAGTAACAGTGGCAACAGGGACAAGGACATTTCCAAGCCTTTCTTTTTTTTGATTCAGGTGTCAAAAGATCTAAAACCTTCATCTTGAGAGAGTTTGCTACAGCCAAGACACCTAAACTTCTTCATTGTTAAAATTATTCATCTATGTCTTAGAAATGCTAAAAAAGTATAAAAAAATAAAATAGCAAGGCTCCGAACCAGCGCTGCAGCCTCCTGCAGGACAATGCAGGGTAATTCCCAGCTCGGGATGCCACCACCTCTGTATACCATGGCAGATGCCCAGCTGTGCTGTGCGCTAATACTGGTGCTGTGCAAAACACGCCAGGATGGTTCATGGTCTGGAATGAAACAAAGTGGCTGTTGCTGGTGATGACAGAACCCAGCAAAACCTTAACAGTCCTGCTTAATGGGACTACTGTCAAGAAGAATGCTGGGGGGGGGGGCAGGGGGGGAAGTCATTTTAGAAGTTCACAAAAACTGTGCTAAAACTGGTACATGTTTATGGTTGTGAATCAGATTTTTGTCAACACTTCATTGTCGATCTGCAATTTCTTGAAAGACGTATTTAAAAAAAAATTAACTTAAATATTAGACAAATACATGAGGGGAAAAACCATAACTTGGGTATTTTGTTTGGAGTACTCCTGAAACCTGAACAGAGACAATTAGGATATACTGATTCAACTGCTTCCTGATCACTGCCAGTTAGGGCAGCACAAGCACAGTGCACAGGCAAAAGGTTACGGAAATGTTAAAAAAATATCTTTAATACATATCAAGATTGATACTGACTGCAGTCATAAATGGAAAATTATTTAATGGCGTCAGTTATATTCTTAATAGTGATTTTGTGTGCGTGCGTGCATGCATGGACTGTGCCACCCATACACACAATTAAACAGCAAACCGTACTGGTACTGCTGATAAGGTTCTCGGACCTTGTTGTTTTTCCGCACACAAGTTCACCAGTTATTTAAATCAACAAAAGAAGTATTTCGAGAATATTTCTTGGGATACTTAACATTTCCAGACAAATCCGTATTTTAACCTTGACTTCTTACTCTGGCTATCCTGACTCAGGTACACACAGAGTTCAACTCCACAGCATGCATGGAATGACTGACACGGTCTGGGATGCTTCTCGGGGAACCTGCTGCCGTCAATGTTGAGGATCCGTTAAGACACAGAGCTGATGTGACCTGTATGACCACTGTCTGAAACTTCTGGAGCTTTAACTACTGCTGGTTCTTCAGCCGGGTCCGTCAGTCTTATGCACACACCAGATAAAAATGATCAAACTCCTCACTTACCATTATGAAATTTCTCGTGAGGGAAAAAAACCAAAACTCATAACCATGGAAGCTGTAAAAGCTAAGGCTTCCATAAATTTAAACAGAGCTTTTTAGCAGAAAAAAGATGGGTTTTATACTGCTCTGACAATTACCCAGAGAAATATTCCATCGCACTCTGCATTCTTCCAAGTAAACCCAGTTGATCGTTATGCCACCACAGTGTTACAGTGTGTGGCTATAATGCCTGAAATTCATTTCTCTTCCTTACTGCTACAACGTATCAAGGAAATAACTAAGGCTTGTATGGAGAGGTCCTTAAAGTTTAGGAGAATTTGTGTATGTGCTGTTACGGCCTTCAAATGGAAAAGTATGATTACAGAAGTTGCAGCTCCTGCAATCTGCTCCCACCAGAAAATATAGCGCAGTCAGAACTAAAAACATCCACACAGTAATACTGTAGGTTCCTGATTACATTAATAAGAGTCAAGTTTCTATGGCTTCAACTTCCTTACTGTTTCCTGAAGCCAGAAATCTCACACTATATTGCTTTTGTGGTTCTAAAGGGCTTGCTTTTCTCCTTGCATGTGAAGAAAGAGCAAACAAGTTAAAGACTGCATTTTTGTCATATGGTTTAATCCTGCAGGGTGGGGGGGGATCATTTTGCATTACTATCCAATATGCCCTATGGCACTGGGGGGTGGGGGTGGGGGGAAATAAATGTCAAATTAATCTAACTTTAAGATGTAGTAGAGCTTCAGTAACAGTTCAGAGGTATGCCTTCCCAAAGGTGTGCTGAATCCAAAGTGTTCACATCACGAGGGGTCTGGCTTACAGCAAATCACAACACAAAGCGTGCAATCCCCGCGCATTTCCCAGGTGTAGCAGAAGAGCTATAACCACCACCTTCCATACACTTCGTACTTCCAGAACTGAACAAAGTCAGCCTGGAATACCCATGCACAACAGTTGCCTGCACCGTGCCTTGCTCAGCACAGACCTCCAACGGTATTTTCTGACTCCAGGGGAACATAAGGTAAAGCAGCTGCCTGCTGCAGGCACTAGTTTCTTTGTAGGTGGCAGCTTCTTTTCTGTCTTCTCCCGGTATTGTCCCTCACCCCTCCCCGCATCCATCATCATGCTGGGATAAATGAGGACAATGGAATTCAAAAAGGCGTGACAACTTTTGTGTCATACTCATGCAAACATTCAGGGAGCTGAAAGGTGTCAATTGCCATGGAAATATCCTGGTTTGATACATAAAAAGCAAACCCACTGAGCTTAAAACAATCTCCCAACATAACACAGTAAGCTTGTCACAGTCAAGTCATGCCAGATGCTTATTTAAAAACTGAATGACAAAACTGACCAGGGTTTGGTGTGTAGGTTTTTGTTTGGTGAACACATGATAACAGACTAGTCAGAAAACTCTAACTGAGCTCCAACTGGACTAAATTATAATGTCACTAAAAGGCTCTCCAGCAGATGGCAAAGTTTAGATAATTAACAAAAATGAACTGCTCAATTACATTTAGAACTGTACAGCTTGAGCAAGGCTAACCACTCAAATCCCTACGAGCATAAAAAGAAGTCTCTAGAATTCTTTAGATCTCCAGCAAGTTTCTCAATATTGACCCAAGATCACTGTTTTGCCCCAAAACAGACAGTGAAGTCAAGACAAAAATCTTAAAGGTAACTTCATTGCTGAATTCAACCCTCATTTAAACAATTCACAAAGTGTTACTCCCCTCTAAAGGTGCATTCAAGCCATAATTTTAAAATAAACAAGTTAACATGAAATATTTTTAATTCTTTACGAACTTTTAAAAGCCTCATTTTAAACACATATGGAAACATATGTGCCTCAACGTCTCAGCAATGCAGTAATATATAAATACATGAACAGAATTTGAACATTTATATGTTCGATTTCCTGCAGCTTGTAAAAAGGGTTTAGTTTTATTATACTGTTGGAAGTCTGGAGGGGAAAAAAAAATATAAAAAAAAGTACTGCATTTTCTCAATACTTCTTTTGTCAGCAGAAATACTATAAACTGTATTTTTAGATAAAAATACAACTTCGTTGAATTTTTATTAGTTACCAATATGATTCACTTTAAAAACAACCAAGACAGTGAATACTGGGGATGGCATTTTACAATTAAGCTCAGTTTTGACATTGTTTGTCACAAATACAGAAGCTATTCTATGATCGGCTTATGATCATTTGAAACCACAATAAGGAAAGCAAAAGGCATGGTAGAATATGCAATAACTGCATTGAGAAGGAAAAAGAACATATTCACTTACTTGAGGTGTTACATTAAATGTTTCATAGAAAGAGATTAAGACAATAAAATATTATGAAATATGAAGGTATTGATGAATGTAGCCTGATAAGTGAAATGAAACGGGACGGAATGCAGTCTTAAAATTCTTGAGCAAGTGCCTAAGCTGAGAATAACCCAAGGTCCATGCTGCCTTACAGACTGGAATATGACCACTCATGATACAGGGCACTGAATAACATCCTGGCTTGTTTCCCAAGATACGCGTTTCATCAATATTGCAACTCATCTTGGATTACGCTTAAACCAGCTGGTTTTTATCTAAGTGCAATCTCTTACACATACTGCGAGTACATCTGCAAAGAGATGCAAATCTGAGTGCTGAGTGTAAAGGCTGGTGCATGAGCTCACGGCATCTTACTAATTCTCTGTGTTTTTATAAATATAGTAAAAAAGACGGGCACAAGATGAATGCCCTTGTGTGTAGATAACAAGACCTCAGGGAAAGAAATAGCCACTCCTTATTTCATGACAATTTCAGTTTCCAGACAATCCTGCTATCATGAAGCCATCCCAGCATGCAGACATGAGAATTGCTGCATCAGGACAAAACTTAATTCCTTACTTACAGCAACCAATAAGGCTTCTCAACATTTTTTTCCCATTAATTTTGTGCATGTGTAGGTTTTTATTTCATACATGAATCTCATTAACAGATTAAGCTGCGATTGTTCAATACCTCTACAAATCACTCATTAAAAAAAATTGAGTGTTTTAGATATATAAACACATTCTATACCACCGGGAGCTTTGCTTCCTGCATTTCCTTCCCTTGGTCTTCCACACACAAAAAAGTTGCCTGTAAGCCACCTTCTTATTCTCCTTTTAGTAACTCTGCTACTTTCTCTCATGAGAGCAGGTCACCATTTCAGCCCTTTATTCCTTCTAGTTTTCCATCACAATTCTGTCTACTTGAGGTGGCACATTCAGTGCCACCTGCAACTTCCTCAGCTTGCAGGAGTGACTGGATGCGGCACTCCCAAGTCACCGTGCCCAAGGTCACCGTGCCCGAGCAGCAGAACCTTTGCATGCTCAGCTAAACAGCACCCTCAGTTCCAAGTCTGCCAGCTGTCGTGCTGTACGTTTTCCACTCTAAACCAGGTTTTAAGTAGCAAATAAACCCAGCCGAAGTAGAATGAAAATGAAACTGTGAAATTAAGAAGAGGCAAAAGGTTCTGGTTAGGCTACATCTGTCTATAGCCTCAAAACCTACAGCTCAAGTATTCATGGAATGCATTTACCTCAACAGTACTACATGTATTTGAAAATCCCGCTCAGCTACAGAACAACAATTATTACAAAACATGAAAGTATAAACATGAATATTTGGCTAGGAGATGAACTGAAATGTGAAATTTGTGCTTACTAATTAGAGATTGTACATCACCTCCTCTTAGGGAAACTATAGCTCGACTGCTTCCCCCTCTGAAGGCGGCAGTTCTGCCATTCACCGCGCTGCAGCCCAAACCAGCAACGACTGTTCCGTCCTTGCGTTAACTGTGCTTTTCACTGCCACCAGCATCTTGCACTGCTACGTATGCTTAACTCAGGAAAGGACACCAAGAGCAACCCAAGCCTGATTATTCAGTGTTAAATGAGGACATAACATGGACACACAGAAAATCGTAACTATAACCATTAGACCTACACTTCAATACTCGTTTCAAAAGTGTTTAATATGTAAACAGAAATAGGTTTCATCACTTTTCTAAAAAGCAACTCAGAAACGTCTCACCTCCTGAATGTCAGGAACGCTTTAGTCGAACAGTTTTACGAAATTGTACATATTCTTGGAAACCTACTCTCCCCCCTCCCTCCCCTTGCTGGTTGTTGGGTGTTTTTTTTTGAGAGGGGGAAGCAGGGAGTGGGGAGCAGAATTTCATGCGCTGTAGACTTCCACAAACCTGAAGAGGGCCGTCTGATCAAGAAAACAGAAAAGTCATCCTTTCAGTAATTGAAAAAGCAGAACACACAGAGCGGGGGTTGCTCTAACCACCGAGGCTGCATAGGGTGCAGAGACCTCCACAGACAAAGCACAGCTGCTGCTCTTTGCAATGAGGGATTAGCAGTCTAGGTCAAAGGAAAAAAAGCCTCTCTGTAGCTAAGTGAGCAAACTGCAGAATGCATCCTCAGCACAGATGAGAAAGGGCCATCTAACCAGCTTGCAAATTGTGTAGAAGCTTCTGGGAACAGAAACAACACCAGCCTCAATTTCTTGACAGAACATGTAAAAATATTTCTGGTGAAAAGCAGCGATGCCCTGTTGGAGGACTAAGGTTGCTATGACCTTTCAGTTATTTTAAAATTACATTTCCCCTTTCCCTTCTTTGTGTTTATAAATATAACAAGCACTTTTTCTTCATGGCAAAACCAACAGGCTATCTGTGGAGCTTTAACAACAGCACCTGAAAGTAACTGGCCCGGAGTTATCTGAAGAAGCTCTTTTAAATGTCCTTCATAAGAATTGAAGCTGTTGAAAATGTACTTATGCACAGAACTTTTTCTAACTGCAGGACATTCAAATCTCAGCTTTCATACAGTTGAGTCAAATTATATTTTGGCTTTAAACATTTCTGGCTTTACGTTGACATGTCAGTTGAATGGGATATAAGCCAATGTTTGAAGAAAAATAATTACTTGCAACATTTTATTACATAGTATATTTATATTCTACATCATTTGCTTTAGCAACTTTACTCATAGAGGAAAAATGAGTAGTCTTCTAAATTGAGAAATACGGTTTGAATGTACCAGTGTGAAATGTATTTCTAATCTGGCATTTGTTTATGAATAAAACACTGAAAACATTACTGGCAATTAGGCTGGTATCTAAAGTGCCAACTTAATTTTATGTTACAGGTAGCCTGGGACCTATGTCAGTTTGTGGTATTATAAATTATAAGTCATTAGAATTACTTGAACTGGAAGTATCAAAAAGTTGTACTGTTCAAATAACCACGAGCTTGTCTTTTCCCCTGTCAAATCAAACCAAATGAAAACAAAGTAAAATTTACTCAACTGAAAATTTCAGTAAAAATAAAAAGGCGTAACATTATTCAATTAAAGTTACATTTCCTTGCTGGTAAAAGCCTGATATACCTGATTTCTTGTACTGCCTTACCCAACCATTAGCACTCGCCATTGTCACAAGGGCCCTTTTGAATGAAGCTGGGGGCTGCAGCTTCTGCCAGATGGGGAAGTTCCCAAGAGCTGTGCTCAGGCTGATCAGAGCGCTCCTTAACATCTGTACAAGTCCCCCAAGTTCTGGTGGGAGTTAGTTATATACTGGAGCTAGTTATATACTGGAGTTCTCCAGTGTGAGAGACTGCTTGCCTATTAACCCTTTATTAATCTGCACTAAAAAAAAAAACAACCCCCAAAAATTCTACTATTGCATTGGAAAAGCAAACCTAAATGTAAGCATGTGAGCTAACCACGTTTAATATGTTTTAAACACAGGCACATGTCACCATTTCCCACCCCCACCACCCCAATATTCTTGCTTTAAGAATCAAGTGTTACCAGTCCTATTGAAATTGGTATTGATGGTCAAAAAAAGCTATTCTCCACCATGGTCAAAAAGCTATTCTCTGTGGGTTAGTTACAACTATATTTAGAGAAGTTTTCATTAAAGTTCTGAAAATTCACATAAAGTAGGAATTTGTGAGGTTAGAAATTTTTTTTGGATCTACATCAAGTATTTCTAAGGCGCTGTTTATTTGCATACTTTCACAGCACTAGATGCTATGTAAACTATCGCTGCATTGTCATTTGCAGAGCTAAGAAATCAAAGGATGTTCAACTTCTGTTTCAAAAATAAAGGCTATCACCAATATACACTTGTATGGAGTGTATATATAATTTCCTACACTTTTACGGAGTACAGCTGAAAATGGTAGAATTTGCAAAGTACATCAACAATTCAAAGGGAAGAAACAAATCTGGAGTGCTTTTGTCCCAAATACTAATTTTTAGATCATGTTAGAAAAAAAATATGGTTATTTTCAGGTAAGTATACATTCAATCCTACAATGCATCAAATGAACAGTAAAACTGGTTGGTTTTAAATGATGAAATGCAAAACAGGTCAACTTTCCCCTGTCTCCACATCCCCCCTGCAAGATCACATGCCCAGAAATACATCTACGATGTGAGCTGAAACAGCACAGTGCTAGGGCTTGTAAGACTTTCAGGCTACCTCAGAAGCTGAAGTATGTTTAGGCTTAGATGTCTTCAGACATTCGTCAGCACGTCAGATGGTTGCTTATGTCCCACCAGGGGTGAATACACTGCTTCTTCTTCCAAGAGCTTTTCTCGACTGTACAGCTCTGTAAAGGACACAACTTCTCTCTTCCTGGTGTCAACAGGGATGATTTTTAGAACCAGGTATCTTTGGGTACTATTTAAAAATATCAGAAAATTCTGCTACAGTTTACAAAAGCATTTTAATTCTCATTACTCTGGTCTGTGGAAAATGGCACGTTCGATTTCAAAAGCTTCAACATCTTTGTGTTAAAGTGAACAGAGATAACGAGGGCTTTTGGAGCCTGGTCCCCCACACCCAGTTCGTGCTATTTCTTCTTTATACAGTCTTAAAAGGAAGCATCTGAAAACACCTAAATGGAGGAGGTGCTGACAGACTGAAAACTTTAATTGAGACTCCTTTCCCACAGTGCCTCCCACACAAAGCTGCAGAGTTTAAAGATTTTAACAGCTTATAAGCATAAGAGGCAATTCTTTTTCCTTTGACCTCGTTTAATCCCTGATAACTTGTATTAAAACAGTAGATCTCACCAAAAATTAGCTCCTTGAGCCACCTAAAGCCTTTAAGTTTTAACTTCTACTGGGCAATGCATCTAGTATAATCCTGCTGCACCTCAATTTCCAGTGCCTTAGGAAGTGAGGGGCAAACAATGTTAACACCCTTCTCGCATTCAGCACATGTCAGCACTGGCCAGTATGTGCACTGGGAAGTTTTCTCCATCTGCCCCACCTCAGCAATAAAGTTGTGGGAAACTTCCCTTATTCCATATTAAAACCAAACATCTACTACTGCTACACTGGGAATAGCCAGAGAGAGAAACTTGCCCAGAAGCAGGTAACTTCTACGCCAACTTCTTCCATCCTGTCCTAGCTAAGAGTTTCCAAATAGGCAAACCTTCTTTAAAACACCAGTGCTCCAAGACACACGTCATCCACACCTCTCTGCTGTGCCACCACACAGTCCTGCCTGGGATTCTCCAGCATTGGCCCACAACCCTGTGTATTTTTGTAGTGCTTCAGGTGCCAACAAGTCCCCAAAAGTCTCAAATGAAAGCAGACTTCATTCTAAAAGAATTCTAGGAAATGTTTTGAAGAAGTTCCCTTTAAGAGTATCATACCAAAAAACCGAAAAAGTTGACCACAAGTCATGGAGTACCAACAACTACCCCCACTTGTAACAGAAAAGTGAGAGTTAGGGTGATGTAGAGCTTTGCTCAGAAAACCAGGGCAGCCAGTTCCCTTGACTCCACTCTCCCTCCCAAATACTTATGTCAAGTAATATTCAAAGACAAATACAAATCTGACTTTCAACCAGACTAGTGTTTCAACTCTGCTACAGCTCCGTCTTTGAACCTACAGGGTGTGCACCATTTTCTCAGCATAACAGAGGGAGACTGTGTGGGAAGAACATGAAATGCAAAAGCATCGTGGGAAAG
This sequence comes from Falco rusticolus, assembly GCF_015220075.1. Classification (NCBI taxonomy): domain Eukaryota; kingdom Metazoa; phylum Chordata; class Aves; order Falconiformes; family Falconidae; genus Falco; species Falco rusticolus. The sequence continues at coordinate 4,487,606 of NC_051200.1, read as the reverse complement.
ACCAGAGTCACAAATGACATGGTTCCTCCCTGAAACGCATCTGGGAAGTCCAAGTAACTGCCGGATGTCCCCAGTTACTCATTCATATTCAAATTTCAAGAATATCTGATTTATTCAGGATACCACAAATTACATCAGCTAATGCAAGTTATTTTGCTTATCATGGCTTTTTCAAAGCATGCATTTCATGGAGAAGCGTATTTTTGAAATTCCCAATTTTTAATGCATGTTTTTTAAAAATAAGATGATGAAATAAGTATTTTAATTCTGGACAGTTTCCTCAGTTATACCAAATTCTACTGCTGAGACCTCAGACTTCCGACAATCTCAGCAAAACCCCCTCCAAACGTCACTGAGCCACTTTATACAGATCTAGCAATTTTGTAATCATTTTCAATTCTAAGATCCTGTTTTTCCTAGATTTCCAGTTACCTTCCACAAAAAGTCATTTCACAGAGTAAGTTTATTATACCACACACAGTAACGCGTTCCCCTGCACCAAAGATTTCATATTCTCTAATTCAGTCTTCCCAGCAGTGAACATGTGAAATGGGTATCAATAAACAGTAAAACAGGTATCAATATTTGATAACCCCGGATCTATTTAAAAAGCTTTGGCAGCCATCATTATGCGCTCCTCCTTTCATGAAGATGATAACTTGAGGACTGTCCTTCCATTTGTGGTGTCTTCCTTCGCTTTCTTTCAGGAAGTGTTGCTAAGGAAACAGACTATCACCTACCATTAGGTCCAAGGGTCTAGCAAGGTTTTTCTCAGGAAAAAATAGACCAACAATTACAAAACCAGCTTGTTGGTTGTTTGTCTGTTTGTTTTGTTTTTTTTTTAATAAAGAAAAAAAAACAACGTTAAGACAGAATTACTACATCCCCAACACACGTAACATGCAAGAAACATACATTCACTGGTGCATGCTCCTTCTCCCTCCTAAACAACATTAATTTCATAATGAATTAAGGAGAAGCTTTTAACCCATCATTAAAGCAAAAGTTTGGCTTTTTTCCACTTCTAGAGCCAGTGTGGTATTTAGCTTTGCTCTTTGAGAAAAGGCAGGAGACAACTCTGTTAAGCAACAGTTCCCTGGAATAACAACCTGCCACTGTGTGCACAAAATCATTACAGACCTACTTAACTGAATTGACTCACATGGGGTAACTAAGCCTGGCTCAATAAATCCAAATTTGTATACTTCATTTAGAGTTCCTGGTATTGCGAGTTTACATCACAATCCATTTTACCACTGAACAACCATATTCCACTATAACAGATTTGAGGCTCAATCCAAATTAAAGTGGTGTTATTTCTAAAATTAATGCCTACAATAGCTCAGCAACAAGCTTCTTTTTGGCTTGGATGAAATTTAGAAATATGAACTGCTCCAAGTTTCAGTTAAGTTTCATCTCTATACAGATAACACAGCAGGCAAAACACATCAGCCTGTACAAAGTAACTATACATTAAAATAATATTGCCTCAGTTTCCTTCAAGGTAATCAGTCAACATTTAAAAATTAAGGTGCTAGTACCTTAATTTTGTATTTTACCAGAAGCATTTTGGAAAACAAAAAGGGGGTTCTAAGATTATTAATAAATACCTCTGAAGACCAAACACAACCATAAATATATACGTATCTATAGATCTATATATATCTTCTAAATTGTAAAGCAAAGTTTCCTGCTGAACTGTCTTAATATACTTTGGCACAGTCAGAAGTCTTAAGAGTTTGAGACAATTCTATCAAGTCTGCTGCAATCCCTATAAAGATTATAGTAAAACATTAACACAGTGTACCTTTACTAAATTAAATGTCCAGAACATCAATGGAAACTCTGTACATCTCACATACAAAGTTGTAACTTCAAAAGACAATGAGGAGAAGGGATCAGAAACATAAATTAAAGAACAAACCAAAATAAAAATAATTTGGAAAAAAATCAAAACTTAAACAAGTTTCTATTGCACTTAAGATTAACTTGCCTTCTTAAAACAGGTTTTCCTAACAACTTACAGAGAGGCTTGTACACTAAAAGCTTATCTCATTTTATGCAACTGCAGCAGCCCAACAAAAGAGATTACATCTCTCTACATATACCACCTCATTTATAAACTAGAACAACCTGATTAAATAGCTTTTATTCACCAACTGGAGAAACTTAAAGGATGCATTTTCTTACAGACATGAGGTCTAACCGTGCTTGCCAGAAATTGCTTTCAATACTACTGCCCCCATTACTGATTTTAATTGAAATGCACTCATTTGCAATAGAATTCACACACACACACCCCTTTCCTGCACAGCACTTTGTTCGGGGCAAGAGAAAAGCACATGGCACAGATATGACAACTGTTGAGGACTAAAAAACAGAACTCATTTAAGCCTATTAGCAGAAGCAAAAACCACAGCTACCTATGCAAATGATTTATACACAAAGGTAAATCAAGTGCAGCACAGGCTAGCAGACAGGACGAGCTGATCTAGAATTTACACAAGAGCAAAAACACTTAATGGAATAGGGGCATCTCGACTGTTCTGCATTTTGGTAGCTAAGGCAGCTTACAAATCCTGTGGCCACAAAACAAAACCCCTTAAAGACGTCATTAGTTTAGCTCTTGCACTTTAACTCCAAATCATGACAGAATATGTTTTAAAAATAAGTCTCATAAGAATTAGTTTAAATTCATCTATTGCCTGGATATGGCCTGTTGTTCCCTTGGGTCCATTCCCACCTCTGACACAGCTCTCCCGCCTCCCTGCGGAGCAGTGACACCGCACGCTTACTGCACTTATGTATTTCCAAATCTCTTTCAAACACAGCTTTGGCTCAGATGCCTCTTTCTTTTGCTAAGGGTTTTTAGCAACTGGAGATGGCTACAAAATGATGAGCATCACTTAAACCGTTCTCTCTGCTGCTGACTACATGACAGGCAGGATCTGCCTTTTACTGGTCACTGGAAGATGTCTATGTCACAGCAACATTCTCAACTACCACTCTTTCAATGGGGCCTACGGTACAATCGGCAGAGAAGCAGTCCTGCAGCTTTTTCAGCATCCTTGAACCTTCCTTAGGGCCAGAGAAATCTCACACTGGGCTGAGGGAAAAACACTCAGTACACCACTCTGTCAGTTTGGTACCCCACTACCTACCTCTTAAGCATAGTCTTAAGCATAGGATGCTCTGAGATCGATCCTAACTGTAGAGTCTCTAGGAGAACTTTGTCACTCCACAAAGGGATACAATGGTCTAAGTGGGGTTGTTCAGTCTGGGGGTATTTAGCCTGGAGAAAAGGAGGCTCAGGGGAGACCTCCTCAGTCTTTACAACTACCTGAAAGGGGGGTGCAGCAAGGTGGAGGGTGATCTCTTCTCCCAAGGAACACGCGACAGAACAAGAGGAAACAGCCTCAAATTGCGCCAGGAGAGGTGTAGAATGGGTACTGGGAAAAAAATCTCTTCACTGAAAGGGTTGTCTAGTGCTGGAACAGGCTGCCCAGGGAAGTGGCAGAGTCATGTTCCCTGCAGGTACTTAAAAGATGTGTGGATGTGGTGCTTAGAGACACGGTTTAGTGATGGCCTTGGCAGTGCAGGGTTAATGGTCGGACTCGATGATCTTAAGGGTCCCTCCCAACCTAAATGATTTTATGATTGTAAGTGAAAGGCACATGCTGTGAGTGCCTGAGGAGTCCCAGCTGCCTGCTGTCTTACTGGCTCAAAAAGCTTTGACAGCATGTATGGCACTTTTGTTATTAAAGCTTAGTGGATTTTATAAGTTGAACCCCCACTAAAAACTTAACTAACCAGGGTCATTAAGGGGTAAGTGGGAGTTAGGAGTTACACATTCCAGATGGCTACTGCCACTGGCTTCTCACATGCTCAGTGGGACACGCTGCTGTCTGTCCACTCAACTAAACACAGAACCACGTTGCCACAGATCTCCCTAAGCACCTGTTCTCGGCCTTGAGATCCTCCCTCTGTCACTGGTCATCCTTTAGTAGGGGCAAAATCTGCCCTCGGCTTCCATAAGATGACCTTGAAAACTCAGAGGCAACCATCAGACGCCTGCTTTTCACAGAAATGTACAAATGAAAAGGAAGTAACGTCGTACCTCCTGCCTTTATAGATATGCTAAACATACACGAATAGCTAACACTGGTGAGTTCAGGCTGTCAAGAGTCTACACTGCTCTCTGGATTTTAATTTTGAAAGTGATAATGTAAGCTTCACCTCAAAGTTGTCAGGCATTTTTCATTGGTGGTCACCAGATGCAGAGCAGTAACAGAATAAAAAAAGCTGACTTTCAACAGTGGTCTACCATAAATCAAAGCCACAAAATAAGACAGTCTGCAAAGTATTATCAGTGGGCAACCCAGAAGCAACAATGTACTCTGAAGCATTACGTGAAATGCTATTTGCAGGAATTAATTCAGACTGACTTCTGCAAACAGTGAAGGTCAAGGTTACAATAAATGTCAAAACCATATACAATTCCCCCAACTCTGCAGTTCACAAATTGCAGTCAGGTACATGGGTATGCTTTGCCCTGGATCAATGGCAATGACTATCTACATCCATAGCAACACTGTCTGATGGTAACGGCTTTGGGAAGTCAGCACTGAGTTGTAGGGGCTGATTACAGAGAAGGTTGAACAAGTCTATCATTAGTAAAAAGAAACAGGAGTTCAGCAGAGTAGTAACCTCACCAAAATGCAAGAGGGAAGCTGCCCCATCTGCACAAACACTTGCCTCTAGTCTTTAGTAAACAAGGCCAACATCAATATCTATGTGATCAGTCATTCAATATTTTTTCAGTTTTACCCCTTAAATAAGTAGTTAATACTGTAGTCTTGCAGTTGGACAGTTAACTTTACTGTGTGGAACAGGAGGAAAGGGCCGATGTATTTCCACAGAGGACAGGCAGGTGGTATGGCAGCAACAGGGACCAACACTTGAAACAGCTGACAAATACAGAGCAGTAGTTGATGCCACTGGTACCCAGATCCTCACGTGGAACTTACAGCCGAATTCAGTTACAAGAAAGTTGGGTTGCAGGTTTCATGTCCTTCAGCCTTGTGCATCTCATCCCAAGCTTCCCTGTTTTCTTTTCTTGATCAAGCACATCTAGGCTGAATGTCACTGCAGTCATGTTTCTCTCAGGTGGAGTGGTGAGTAAAACACGCAACAAAGAAACCGAGGACATCATAAAGTCAGCAGAGACAGGCCTATGCTAGTTAAGAGGGTGGGTTACATATTATTTTAAAATTTAAATCCAGTTTTCAGCCATTATACTAACCCACTTAAGCCTTAAGAGTCCTCCAATTTTTCTTCACTGCTTTTTTCTATGACTGATGGCTCTGTCATACAATGTCTCCCTTTATCTGCCTCTTTACTCTTTCCTTCCCCAGATACATATTCCAGCCTTTACAAGATAAACCAATGCAGAGTTAAAACTTTATTTATACATCTATACTTGCTACATCCACTAGGCGTAAGATATGACTTCAGATTATATGAAATGGGTAGAAAAACTAAACTAAAATGAGTAAATGAAACCATTTCATTCAGTATCTAAAGTGTAAGAGGGCAGGAGTTTAAAACTTCAATACCACAACCTAAGTCTTACTGCAGAACAGAATACATGAAAAAGTAATTTATCAACCTGTTATGAAATTCTGTGGTAACCTGCTTCCAAGTTCAGTGTATTTTCTTGAAGGAGCTGTAAAACACAAGGTATGTTTCATAATCTGGATGGGTTTATTTTTATACATTCAGGTGGGATATTCAGTTAATACATTCAGTCTAAAGGACTATTTTGCCGATGATAAACTTCTTACATCCTAATACACAATATCCAATACCGTAAAACATTTTGGACAAGGTTAGATTTTTTCCAACTAACCTCCTAGTAAAATTATATAAAAATCAATACATCTGAATCTATGTTTTCATAAAGTTCTGCAGAAGATCTCACTAACACACTTTCTTTCCCTGTGTTTCACTGATATAACTGCAGAGAAAACTGAATTCTAACATGGAGATTTTATTAGGAATACAGTACTAGCATTTTTAACTACGGGTATTCTCATCCCTCCTCGCAACTTAGGCAGATGCATCCAATTAATGATGAATCATTCTACATAAATTTCCTGTTTAGAACATACTGGCAATACCAGCATAGCAACCTACAGAGTTCAAAATCAGGAAGAGAAACTCACTTGGTCACACACCATCACAGTTGTTTTTTTTATAGATGCAAAAAAAGGTGTTTTTTAAGTGGGGGCATGTGGGTGTCCCAAGAAAGAAGGAATCTTCAGCTTCCTAGAGGAACGAGCATTATGAAGAAACTACACTACTGTATGCAGGTAGATATGTATATGCTACACATTGTATATAATATACAACTAGAGATCACTACTAGAATTACGGAAGATTTCATTTATCATGACCCTAAGGACTACTCAGCATATTTGTAATAAAATCACATGTGAAAGAAACCGAGGATATTTTGATCACTAAGCACCAAGGGCATTTAAGAACAGCTGTTCTATACCATTTTACTCACTGAAAGTTGGGCTACAATTCCACAGAAGGTGCTGAAAAGGCAAGAATTAACTAAACAAACAACCTAGTTCTGTTTACCCACACCGTATCTTCAGAATAACTGAAGAAAAGTGCCTCCCAGTGTCAAAATAAAATAAATCCAGAAGAATATCTGTCTGTATCCTCAACCGAAAATTTTGGTCAAGTTCCACTTTCTGAAGTGGAGAGTCCATTCACATTCCAGCTGCTCTGTTGATTAATTTTTGCCCTCCCTGAAGAAGTTGTTTTGGTTTGGTTGTTTTTTGTTTTTTTTTCCCCTCTTTCAGGAATCGTCATATCTTCTGGAGGAGCCTATTGCCCACATAGTGCTGGATCAAGCTATCATGTCCTTGTTTCTGATCCCTCTTAGGGAGGCCTGTGGACCTCCAAACTCTGAAAGTTCAGAGACATTTCAAAGGTGCTTCTGTTATTCTTCAAATGCCCTCCTCTGGAAGCTCTGGGGTTGAAAAGACTAACACCATGAAGGAAAATGATCACTGGTAACCCTCCCTTTCTTTTTTTAAATAATGATTGATAGAAGGGGACAACGACTTCATACATTCAGATATGAACTTTACCTTTCAGTGGTCATATCTGAAGTTTGGGTTTGGGTTTTTTTTGGTTGTTTGGGTTTTTTTGTGGGTTTTTTGTTTGGTTTTGGGGTTTTTTTAAAAAAAAAAAACAAACAACCAGGAAACATTTTTGGTGCCATAGACATGAAAAGGGTTCCCCATAAAAGGTAACAAAATCCAATATGTCACCAGATATAATATTTTATTTTAAAACAATGGATGATCTCACAAAAATTTCTGAGAATTAGGTTGGCGTATAGTTTCATTTCTCTCATTTTGAAAATTACTGAATTATCTATCCTCCGAATAGCCTAGTATAAACTTCCACAGCATGTGGACATCGTTTAAATACTGCTCTGAAAGTATTTCAGTTCCCTTTAATTTGTACCACTTTTCAAGTATTTTGGCTACAGCTTTCAGAGTCAGAACACAGTGACAGGAATCTTATAAGCATTTTTAAAGGTATCCAAGAGTACAGCCCTATTTGATTTGTGAGAATGGAAAATCCTGTGAGTAACAAAGACTACTTTTTGGATATCAACTTCTTCCTAGTCTTAAAGGGGTAATTTTCTGTACAAGCTCATTGTTCTCTATTGGGCATTGTAAAGCATACACTTAAATGAAACGCTTTCGAGTGCAGGGGGCAAGTTGGTTTTCTTTTAGTCAGGATCACTAATGGTTAAGATTTTAAGGCTTTTAACCTTCAACAGAGAAATTTCTTTGAATTATTGTAAGCTTCTTCTCATTGACCATTTTCATTGCTGAGGTTTTAAAAAGGCCCATCCAGAAACATTCCCGACCATATAATAAATAAAACCAACATAACAAAGACAACTAGATCTTTCAGAAGTTTGTAAGAACTCCAGGAGATGAGCAGTTGATTTCTTCAAGCTGAGCAGAGAAGCATGAAATGAACTTCAGCTTGCAACAAACTAGGGAGATGTAAGAAAGATCACGTCCCATTTTAATATTACTTAATACTGGGATTGACGAGGCATTTTAACAGCAAAGAGGAAGATCCCATAATGGAGGAAAGCCTCAAATCTAAAGTGATCTGAAGGCACCAATTATTTTAAGTGATGACAATTTTAGAGGTCTACACATGCCAGAATGTAGTTTCTATTTTAAAGCACTATAAACAGTCTATTGTAACTGAGTGTAACAAAATTCCATTGATTCTTTAGAAAATAAACTTAGGGAAACTCTTAGAAAAAACAAGTAGAAAGCTTGCTACTAGCTCTAGTGATAAACTTATTAGTTTTCACTCTATGCAAAGGAAATGGAACAATATTAAGGTGAATGAATTTAGGTGTAGATCAAAAAATGAAGGATTATGCTGCCAGGGAGTGAAGGATTATCATCACTTACCTCCCTCATCCAGAAGCTTCCCACTCAGGGGCTGGGATGTATCTGAAGAGTAACATGTAATGGAAATTTGTAGCATTAAATTAACTGCAGCTGATTGGAAGCACCTGATGGAGAAGAGGTGAGAATACCTGCTGTTTTAGAAGTGTGAATAGGATAATCCCCAAATCTGACTTTCTGGTCTTCTGCCCTGACATTAACTATTAAGATTAAAACTTGTCTGAACACTGGAAAAAATACTACAATAGTCAGTTACAATAAGCTATTGGAGAATAGTTTTCCAGACCAATAAAAAGAAAAAAGGCTCAAGTTATGGTTTTTAACTGAAACCATTGCCTCATGACACCAGTAATCAAATAACCAGGCAATACACTTAGCATCAAAAGGAGATACAAGTTTTCTTTGATCAGTACAGTGACACAGCCAAAAAACCCAAAACAAACCAAAGCAGACCTATCATCTCCTCAGTAGACTACTTAAAAACATAAGGCTAGAGAAAACAAAATCTTACCTAGTAAGTGTGTACTCCCTGAGTCCTGAATGCAGGTTCATGGCGGAAAAAGTACCTATGCATCCACGCAATCGTTTATCTCGACCGATCTTCCACGTTACAAACAGTGGGCTGTTTTAGGGAAGAAAAAAAGACATGATCACAGAAGCAATATTGACAGTCAGTGTGAAATTTCAGCAAGTGCCCTTCCATTTCGGGCAATGGGGGGGGGCAGATCTCTTAAAACAAGCGTATCTGAGTAGGTGCTAGTATTTAGAAATGTCCTTTGCAATTCTTTTGCTTGTTCTAGAAACATTGCTCATGTGATAGAATAGAAAATAAGATTACTGGAACGGTTAATGGACAGAATGATACTGCTTGGTAACAGAACTGATATGCTCAGCATCCCTCACAGTTACCCATTAGCCTTCTCCTGTGAATGCAGAAAGCCTTGCCTTAGACATCTCTACATAAGAAACCCTTCATAGAAGGGAAAAACACCCCTGTCACGGTAACCAGCCCTTCACCTGAACACAAATAGTTTGGTCCTTAACACTGGTGGCAAGAAACCATCAGAAATCCTTAGAACACGAAAAAATTAACTGCCTGAGGCAAGGATACTTTCTCCATAAATCCCAAGTTAGTATTTAAGAATCTCAAAAACTACCAGGAGTTGAGCAAAATCTCTAGTAAGTTGAACACATCTCAATTACACTAGTGTGACGGTTACAAAGAAATACTACTATCAAACAGCTCTGTACCAATCTATACACTAAGTTGACAAGAAACAGACAAACCACACAACGTTTTGCGACCAAAGCCTTCCTTGCAGCTCTAGAGCATCGCATCAATATGCAAGCAACAGAAGACTACCCAAACTTGAATTTCTCAATCCAGTGCACATGGTTCCTGGATACCCAGTCCTCTCAGCTGTAACAAAGTCGTCTACACCTGTGATGAACAGGCACATACAGAGAAAAAAAGCATACAAAATTTACTTTTCTTCCAAAAAGGAGATAAATCAAAGTGGATTACACAAACAAAAGTGAACTCTCCCTTACTGCTACGCTTAACAAATAACTTTTTTTTTTTTTTTTTAAATCATTATTTCAGTTAACTTGACACAGACTATTCTTGAACGCAAACAGGTTCACATTTCTGCAGAACAAGCAATCCCAGCCACCCAGCTGCGGAGCACCTCCTAGTTAAATCATAAATCTGGGGATAATTTTTGTGTGAAGTCATAGGACATTCAGGCATAAGTTTATATCATTCTCGATACAATGACTGCAGCCACACTGCACTAAAGCTGACAAAGCAAGGCGCACCTCTGACATTCAGAGCACCTGTGGCCACCACATACACGCTTAAGGATGAGCAACTCGTTTCTCTCCAAAGCTATTTGATCAGGCACTGCTCTTCAGCATGATACACATGTACAAGCCATCATGCTGAATTCATTTGGTTTTTCTTTATAGCTGTTTCCTACGCAGTGTCCTTACTATATAGTCCATAGACTTCTTGATCTTCACAGCAGTGCCTAACATGAGGTAACCTACCCCAGGCTAGCATCTGAGAAGGAGATCACAAAGCAACATAATTACCAATAGTGCCTTTAAGGAGGGGAGCAGATCCAGCAGCACAGATACAGTAAAAAAATTCACAAAAAGTCAAATCGCCTGCGCCAAAAAATAAGATTATTCTTGTGTTACTACTATCAGCTGCAAATAACGAGCAGATTTACAACAATGCGCTGCAAGATTAACAACGCTGTGCTGCAAGACAACCTTTGATAACTGTGTCTTGTCTGATTCCTCATCTGAAGGATCAGTAAAAATATAATCTGCAAGTTTCTCTGTATTTGGTGAAACAGAACCTCCCCTTCCATCTATGCTGAGATCTTAGAATATACAAAGGCTAAGAGCTTTATTGTATGAGCAGATCAGTCACCGCACAACCACATCAATTACCACCGCACAGAGGTGGATGTAACTGTATGTACATACATAGGTAGGTGTGCGGTTTTGGACTGGGAATAGCCCATATTCCCTTTCTCCTTCCATCCCATTCGCTTTGTCTGTGTGGCACAAGACACTCTTCATGTGATGGCGGAAAAGGATAACGCCTTTCCGTCTCCACAGCACCAACACAGCAGCATCCAGCCCTCTCATAACTTCCCAAAGCCTGTTGTTACCACCCGCTGGTAGCGCAACTTCCTCCTTATTTGATTAAACTGGACAAGTTCCCTTCTTTCAGTGATGGTGAATAAAAGAGGAAGCTGAAGTCATATCTTTCTTTTGGATTTCCTTTTATTCCACCCCACCCCCTTTCATTTTTGTTGTTTGATAAAAACTGAAGAGCATACAGCCAGAAGGGACTATTAACCTCCATTCTGCTAAGCGTTAGGTATTACACAATGTCTATTCACATCCACAAGTGGCATTTTACTAGCATTTTCAAGAAGGGTATCCCAGTTCCCCTAAATACTATCAACACGATTATTAGATCGCAATGGCACCGAAGACACTCTCGCCCCTTGCACAGAAACAAGCCTCAATAAGAGTCAAATTGGACTTTAGGATTATTCTCTCGACCTTTATCTTTGGATTACGAGATTTATTAGCTGTAATACACTTAGTGGAGGGCTGTAATTCAGGGAAACATACACGCATTTACTTTCTTTTCAAAATGGAATTCCTTCCAGGAGGCATTGTTACTGCTGATTTAAAAGGACAATAGAAGAAAGCATCCAGGGACCATCTCTGAAGGTCAAACATTACTGAAACATTTGCATATGCTTTGAAGGTACTTTACTATACATATATATATATGTATATAACCTTTACTTTTTCTGTTGAGCACCAACAGAAAAAGTAAAGGTTATACACATAGTGGTAGTAATAGCATAAACATACCATTTGACTAAATTTAAACCTCCGTCTATTGGATAAATTAAACACCACTGGTAGCCATACATGCTATACATCACAAAATCTGACTAAAGATGTGTTTCCAACCTTTCAACTTCTTTATTCCCCTACACCTGCCTCCTTGTTCCCCAAGAGCCACTAAAGGTATGAGCATGTCTACACAGAAGATATAAGTCTACTGAACAGAATTACTTTTCTTAATTACCATCGCAGATGTCTTCAAAGTGTAATATAGACCAAAGGTTCAGAGCAGTCAGTGACCCAAGAGGATTCTAACTCTTTGGATTCAAGAAATAAGATTGAAAGGGACCTTCAGGGCTCCTGCTACTATAAGGGATATTACATAATTCTGTTCATAAATGATACACTTTCTCCATCTTAAAAATTACTGAAGTTAATGGATAAAACCCCCCAAATGAAAAATTAGAAGGTTGCCTCAAAACCTCACTGAAGTTCAGAACCTCTGGAAACATTCTGATTTCCTGCCAAAATGTTTTCCCAGTCAGCTCGTACCTAGCTATTCTTGTGCCAACATTGTCCTTCAGTTTAAATAGTTCTTTTCCCTTCCCGGTTATTATTCCCCAAAGTATTTATAGAAAGACTTCACTTTGCTAAGCTAAATGGGTTGTGTTCATTCAGTTTCCTCTTAAAGGGGATCTTTCCATTCTGACTATCACAGCTCTCCTCTACACCTTTCTCCAGTTTAAATTTGCCTTCTTGAATATCAGTGTCCAGAACTGAAGGCAAAATTACAGAGGAGGGTCTTGGCACCTGCATTAATGCTTCCATCTGTGAACTGCTACATATTTTTTTTAATTAATTCTTACAGCCTAATATAAAGTCCAGGTCTACCATTCAAAACTTTGTAGAGTATTTCTAGTCTTACACTAAACAAAGACAATAAAAAACCTGTTCGTAGAACCTAGACAAGCTATACAGATAAAAGATTTTGTTTCTTTCTAGTGCTGTTCTTTTGCGTTTTATTGGCATCCTTGGTTTCAGCTGCTTGACTATTCTCTACAAGCCTACAATGCTTTTCTTGTGTTTTAAAGCCAATAACCCACAAATAAACTGGTCATCTAACACAGCCTCAGATCTCAGGTTTGCAGTTAAGTGCTGAACTCCATATGTATCTATGTCAAGAACAGCCAAGTAAGTACATGCATTTTCAACTTGAAAAGAATTCCTTATTTTCATCTATTATTTGTTTTTTAGATTAAAATGGAAGCATTTTTTTGACCATCATATCGCTGGATCTAAAATGAGAACTTGCACCTCCAGGCACTTGAAAGAAAACAGGAGAACAACAGAAGACAACAATCTTCAGCAAAAAGCAGAAGGATTGGCAGGTGTGATGCTGGGATTCCCTTTTATCCAATGACATACACCAAGGATATGCAGTGCATGCTAGAGATCCAAGTCCTCTTTCTGGCTGAAGAAGTTTGAACCCACAAGAGTGGGAGAGCATATTGGGGTGGGCTGCACTCACCTTTCTGACTGTGGCTCCCTCTTGATCTAGTATGAGAGCTGGGGGTTGGTTTGTGGTTGGTTGGTTGTTTTTCAAAAAAAACCAAAACCTCACCAAAACAGATGTGGTGCATCCCTGGGAGGGCTCTAACAATCAGCTTCAAGTAGTCCTCTTACTTAATTCATGGTGATGCATCTTATTAAAAAGCAAAACAGCTCCAAGCTTGGGAGTGAGTCCTCTGGAACCAAGAGACTCAGAAATTTACTTGTCTGATGGGTTATCCAGCTTCTCACTGTGATGCCAGGAACTGAACTTCTGCCAAACCCTGCTGACAGTGTTAACAGCAGTGTTAACAGGTGTAGAGCACCCCAAATATTCAGTAGCTGAAACTTGGTGTACAATGTTTCAAACTGTACAGAAGCAGAAGGGACCAAGTCCAGACCCTTAGAAGCATCTGTAAATATCTTACCCATTTTTCTTTCATAAGGGTTGGTAGTTTGTGATTTTTTTTTGTTTGTGAGCCAGACAATGAAGAAATATTTCCATTTAAAACTATTTACAAGTGACATAGCAAATTCACAAGCAACCTAAAGACTATAAACCTTCCATCCACCTGTTGCCTAATTTACCATTTATTAAAAAGTCTTGCCAAGCCCTAATCTAAATAGCAGGCAACTCTTAGTTATTTGTTACGGAGGTTGTCAGGCACTACTCCATGAAAACCAGCTGATCATATATATCGTTTTTCCCTACCTTTCAGTTGCAAAACTGAATTAAAGAGACAGTTGCAACACAGTAAGAAATTTAATATTGCTTCTTTACATATGAGTGCTATCATCAAAAGGGGCACACATACATAGTCTGTCTCCTTGACAGACTACAAAATATATGCATGTACCTGACATCCTAAACACTGACCTTAAAGGCTAGCCAGAAAACGTGTGGCTGAAGCACAGGAGCATGGGTCACCCGATCAGAGTGCTGCCCCATGTGTCACTTCAGCTACTATTACACTATTTTCATTAATGGAGAAACTAGGACAGCCCTGTACTTTACTTCAGCATTAATCTCTTACACCTTCTGGAGAATTGGAACACTTCAAATGAAGGTCACAAGGTATAAACCTATATAAATACCAAAGTAAAGTATCAAAATAGCCTCTTCTACACCATGCTCACCAGTGCCCTCAGCAGATTTTTTTTATTAATGTTTTTTTCAATCAAAATCACCTAAACTAATTATTGACCTGCTTGCTATATGTTACTGAAAATAGTTAGACTAAAAGCAAAAGTGTGCAAGCTATTTTAGTGATCGGTTAGCTACCACAGTAAGAATCAGCGTGCCAATAACTTACACTGACATCACGCAGAAAGTACCGTTAAAAATATCCTCTTTTAATATAAAGCAGCACTGGATACAAGCTGTCTTTTATTTACCAATACATGTAATAAAAAAGGGAAGGGATCCTTTAAGTTGTGGGGTGGGGGAAAAGGCAAGAAGCACAAGTACATTGGTCTTTTCCTGGCACCATCAGAAGCAGCGTGGAAAGTTTCTCTTCCTTGTTACCAACAGGGAAGAAAAGAAAGGGAAGGAAGGTGGGAAGAACAGGGGAAAGGAAGGGTAACAGATCAAGAATATTTCTCTACTTTTTATAAGACATGAATGAGAACTCTTTTTATTTCACTTGAAGACTTCCAAGTAATAATAAAAACCTGTAGGACTTTGAAGTGAAAAGGATTTAACTTGACGAACTGAGAGGTAAAATGATATTTAGACAGACATTGTAATTACAGTTATTTAACCTACCATCTTTTATAACTAGAGAAGGGAAGAAAGTCTCTACAGCCCTCATGTTACTTGACACCCAGGGCAGCAGGATCACACACTGAAAAATCAGCACACTCATCCCTTTGTAAGACCAGAGTGCTTCCACTTCAGCTCTGAGGATTTCCAAGCGACGACACACCCAGAAAGTACTCTAAACTGGCAAAAGTTGCAATGGCAGTGTTTTCCTTTTTGTTTTACACAAGTGAACAAGCTATTGTTCCTGAATTCTAGAAATTTTAACATTTATATTTTTTTAACATAAAGCTTACTCTACCTTATTTGAGATCATGCTACTACACCTTCAAATAACGTTAAGCCCTCACGTAATACTGTTTCAAACCAGAAGCATTTGGAGAAAGAGAAATGAAGGTTTGTCATTAAAACAGTCCCCTGCGATCCCTTGCAGAAGCAATGCCAGCCTTATTCAGAATCATAGAGAGCAGCCTCTCTGCTAACTGATGCACTCTACACTTTGTTATACTCCAGGCTGTGGCATTTCCAGATGTCACAATTCAGTGAGCTAATTCACATTACTCAATATAAGAGAATACAGCTTAGTAATGCAGGAGGCGGGACCCTGTGCTGATAGCTTTAGCCAGAGCATCTTTACAAACGCTCCAAGGCACAAAAGGGGGGCACATATGTTGAACGTATCTAGTCTGTAATGAAAGGGGAAAACTTGATGGATGATAATTACGGAGCTGGTCAACGACAATAAAAATCTGCCGAGTGCCTTTCTGCCACAGTCATACAAGCACACAATACGGTGTGAGGTCATTTTAGCTTACCAGATATATTCTGGGAAAAATCTGATAAACCACAAGAAAGTCAAGACAAGGGTTCACAAACCTCCAAAGGTAAGTAAGGAAGAATGGCACCCCCTCAACCCCAAATTTGTAAAGACAGAATTTGATAAATGTAAACAATTAATACATAAGATTTTCTGGAAGACAAGACAAGCAAGAAAATGAAGAAAAAGTTTCTAGTTCTTCACAGGAAAGGAAATGGGCACAAGTGCAAAACCCCCCAACAATTACAGTCCATTTGGAGAAACTGGAGATAAATCACATTATTAAAGACTGACAGAAAAACAGCAAAGCACACAAAAAAGAGGCACAATGAAGACACTCAATTTACAACATAACATATGAATATTAATGAGTATTAAGGAAAAACAACTGTCATTTATAAAGAGAAAGAAATTGTTGGCCAGCTACTTAACTCAAAGACTTAGGGGAATACCTGGTAACACAAGATGTTAAGAAACTCAAACTGTAAAATGATCAGATTAAAAAATCCTAATGGTAAGAAACATGAATGCTACGACTGACTGCCTGGGAGGACATACAGCTGCCATCATCAGTGTGTTCTCAAAGGCCTCCAACACCAGGCCACTATCAGGAATACTGTAAATATATTTGATTCCACCCCTAAACAACAGAGGAGACCAAATGGCCTCCTGATGTTTACTGCAGACTCCTTTTCTGATTTTGTATGATGCAATGTAAGAGAACAAAGAGACAATTCACACATGAAACTATGTTAAATTGTGGCAGAGACAATTGTCATTACAAACCTCCAGGACGGAGGAAAAAAACATCTGAGAAAAAATACATCCATCTTACACTCCTGTACATAACGTTCTGTGTAGCAGTATTATGGAACTGAGGGGAGAGAGAAAGAGATGTAACATTAACCATATTCTAAAGATCAGAAAACATTATTTATTGCTTCAAAGAACGTAAGACACTAGCTTCAGTGAGGTTCAAGGTGCTATTCAACATTTACTTGAGTGCATAAAGCACTTTCTGAATCAAGAATAGAACCCAGTTTCTCCAGCAGCTTACCTAAAGTTCAAAGTGGGCTCTGAAGTGAAAATTTAGAGAAGTCCACGGATGATATTTTTCCTATTCTAAAAGCCAATACAGAGCCTTTGGGGCTAGATGCAAACAAAAAGCTATTTTTTCCACTACAGTGCCACTTAACACATATTTTGACATGAGTTAAAAAAGCACTGCTTGCTTGATTACTTTTACACAATCAGAAAAAGAATTAGCTACCAAGTAAGGAGTCTGAAATCCATTCCCCTGCCTGCGTCCAATTACACACACACACCCACCCCAACTCACTAGGGTAATGACTCCTCTATCAAATTCATAAAGACTGGAGCACATCAAAAAAACCCCAGAGATTTCCCCACACAGGAGGAAATTTATTCTGCGGTAACATTCTTCTTCCTTGTGGGAAATATGTTGAGAGTCTTGAAACCAGTCTATATTGCATTACTCCTTCAACAGCTTTAGTCAATGAAGAAGGTTCATTACTGCCAATACACAATGATCCAAAGACAATCACCACAATCTACTGCCTTCAGAAGCTGGAAGGGGAAATCTGCAATTTTTAAATACTATATAATTACTGAAGAAGTTATTAAATGCTTCTGAGGGCACAGCATATTCTTTCAGTCATTCTCAGGACTAAACGATCAAATGAACAGCTCTTCCAACTCCAGAAACAGAGTTTAGACATTTCTTTCTTTACCCATATAACAGACAGTATACTTGTTGGTTTTTCCTGAAATCATTACATGCCCTAGAAAGATCAGCCTCATAATCAAAACCCGAGCTGCCAGGTGTGAATTTGTTAGGAAGTTCTGCTTATCTAAGCAGCTAATCTTAAGGAAGGTCAGAAAGCAGGTACTATTTTAAGAAAATCTAGTTTAAACAACAGCATAATCAGGGTTAAAAATAAGAGGACTGCTTACTGGCAGGTCATTTTCTAAAGTGAACCTGCAACACCTCAATTAAGGTTGCATTCAATATATTAGAATTCATTTTAAAAATAGATTAAAAAAAAAAAAGACAAATACAGCCAGGTGATGTGGCTGCTCATTCAGCTGCAAGACCAGTGCTGCTGTTCCTGCATCCTGTATTAGATGAGCCGAGGCAATATGGGCAGCATTCCAGAAAAGAAAAGGTAAAAATAACTATTTATAAAGGGACGAGGATGACTTTTAGGTATGCCCAGATTGGACACTGTGTCACACACTACTCGTACTTACAGAGCTGTTCTTTTGCACCTTTTCTCTCTGACTCTCACAAGACAACCCATCAACTTCATGGAACAAATTGGGTTTCTATGACATATGTTCCTAAATTCGCTGTTCACTTTGCTATAATAAATATTTACATGTAACAAAATCCAGAACTACTCTGAAATTACACACATTGGTTATGTAGGCTTATTTAGCATTGCTAAAAAAAGATCTGAATATTTACGGCTCCTCAGAGACACAAAACTGACACATTTTTGTTATGTTCTTCACAAGCGGAGAATGACAGCTCAGGACAAAACCAGTTGTACCCACCTCTATCCTCATGACAGTTTTAAATGTTGCCAGCCCACAGGCGTGTTTGAAACCAAACAGAAGGACCTGCAGCATGACATAGCTGCACTTTCAAGAATCAACCTTCAGCACCGTAACATCCTCCACAGAGATACTCCTCAGGGCAGCACAGGTGGCAACGCTGGAGCATTTGGTCTGCAGCACCACAGGTCACAGGGCACCTGGAAACTCCTCAGGGTGGCATGTTTCTTCCCCAAATTCCCATAATGACAACCTCAACTCGGTAAAAATTGAGTTTGTATGAGGGCCTGACTTGTCATGCTGCCTGCACAGACACAAAGCCGAGCACACACACACGAACCAAGAGGACACAGCGGTTCATCAGCTCATACTGCTCCAAATTACAGCGCTTCAACAATGCTCCAACTGCAGCTCTTGCCTACCATAAACTCCAAGATCATCAAGCTGTTTCGTATCTCAGTCAGGTTATTCATCTAGATAGCTGCTAAATCATTAAGTTAAGTGAAGTCAATCTGGAATTGAGTATCTTGAGATCATCAGTCCCTAGGGCTGTCCTTTAGCCACTAAAGCCATTTGTGTTTCCAAGATCAAGTTTAAGTAAGGCTCCAACACAGATCCTACGCAGTTAGGCCAGAAAGGGTATAGGCACAGCGATATTTTTTAATTAAGATTTTTTTATTATTTTTAAGAAAAATAAATCAAATCTTAAAAATCTTTCTAGCCTATATAGCTGTGGAGACAGCTTTCCAAGTATGACCCAAGTATCAGTCAATGCAATATCACAAGGTTCTTTCAGCACCTTGGCTGTTGATCTTAGTAACAGCGGTGTTAACACAGCCTTAGTGTTTACTATTTCTTGTCAGAACCATGCATGCAACAGGGAAACCATTAGTCACTGCAAAGAGTATTTTAAATTTGAAGTGATGAAGAACAGTGGCATGAAGCCATCACCCACACAAAAGAGGGAGGGGAGGACATGATTTGAGAGTAGACACGAGGGGAAAAAAAGCAAGAAGTACAATTCATAGCTCCTCCAGAAGACTGTGGAAGTGAAGGAACAGTGGGGAAAGAAGAGTTTCTTTCAATCTACTCTGAATGCCAAGTAGATCAAGTCTGTTAGTCTTAAATAATGATGTAAAAAGGAACTACCAGAATGCAACAAAGAGTCACCATCCTCCTAAAACCAGGAATTGTGATGCCAAGGCTCCTCGCCAGGGTGTTATCCACAATACCTTCTGCAACCATGCACATCATGATCCCCTGCTCTTCCATATGTGTCTGTAGTGGGTTTAGCCTTCTATCTTATAAACTTCTGCTCATCCTATCCAGCAAGGTAAACATACCAACGTCCCAACCTGCAACGTAAACATACCAACATGCTCTTCAAAACCAACCAGATCTCTTTATTTCAACACCAAAAATCACTAAAGACAATAAACGATCAGCCTTAATTCTTTTAAAAAGCTTATTGTTTAACATATATATTCTTTCCAGTAAAGGTGCCCACAAGTCTCAGCACAGGTCCAGAGGGAGCAGTGCCGCTCAAAGACAGACATCCCTCAGCCACTTCCAGGCGAGCATCCTTATCTGAGCAGCACAGCGCCGTCCACCTGAAAGCAGATAGGATGGCTCTGCGCTTAGCCTTGGTGACTCGGGCTCTCATTAAGCACTAGATCAGGAATTGCTGAACTGTGCGCTGTTTTGTAACAAAGCCAGAACCACCTAACAGCCTTCTGATTGCCAGCTTCATGCAATTTGAGATGTGATAAGGTATTACGGAATGGGAATAAATGAAAAAAAAAAATCATAATTTATTCAACAAACACTACAGAAACACAATTCATTCAGTGGACACTGCAGAAATACACCAGTAACAGGTGCTGTTGATACTCCCCAAGGTAAAGGTGATGAAAAGCAGGTGTGACCTTGGAGTCACTAGCTCCCATCTCTCACCAAGCCAGCGAGCCCCTCTGCCCATGGGATTCCAGCCTCAGCAGCCCAGCATCAAAGTGGCAGGGATGGAGAAGCCACAGAAGCCCACCTCTATACAGCTCCTTACACAAAGTAGTAGGGTGCTGACCTATCCTCAATGCCAAACACCATTAGTATATACAAATTTAGAACACAATTGTTTATTTGGAAACTGACAGCTTAAGTGCTGCCTCCATCAGACTCTGAACTCATTACTCTTCAAACTTCATTCTTCTGCCCGCTGTGCTCATTTCTGTATTTCATGTATTTCTATCCTTTGTTTCCCATCCTCCTCCCCTTCCATCTCTGTCCTCCCTCCGTCTTTTTCATACATTTCCTATCTCCCTTTGTGACCAGCTTTTGATTAAGGGGGAGAAGAAATAAACTAATACTAAAGTTATTGCATTCCACATGCCCATTGCAACTCCATGAGGGCTGAGGCCTTTCTCCCTAACGGGTTCCTATTCACTTTCAGAAATTTTGGAACCCTCATTTTGATCAAAACCTCTGGAGAATTCAGCATGTTCCCAAAAATTCAGTAAAAAGTTCTGAGAAAGTGGATTTTAAATTTTGGAATACAAGCATGAAGACTTAACTCCTCTTATCAAAATAATGCTTAATCTTTCGAGAGGCACACATGCTTACTAAACACACCCAGAGTAAGGCCTGTACCTCCAGATAAACTTTTGCTCTAATGTCAAAAGCAACCAAGAACAGGTGTCAACATATTCTAGGTTATTAAGACACCATAATTTGTAACATTTAATAAAGTTACGTAACAATATGTACATTTACATTATAAAAGTGTTCACATTTATGCTCTGACCTACTTAAGCAAATTGGTTTTCCCCAATTGCACAATTATGAACCAGAGCAGAAAAATCAAGACTTTATGAAGTTAATAAATCAATTCAGTGTCACACAAATTATTAATGTTATTACTTCAGAGTCTGCAGTCACCTGATTATGACTTTCTATGGGGTATATTTAAATGTTTCTAAGGAATATGATTTTGTTTTCTGATACTTTTATTATTAGTCATACATCATACTTCCTTTAATCAACTCTAACTTCAGATTATACACTGAAACTATCAGTTTGTTAACAAAAATGATTCATAAAAACTATTGAAGCAAAGCTGGTATTTTCTCCCTGGCTATTCATATCTTTCTTATACCCCAGAAGACATTAAGTGATTTTATGTTCCTTTTTCATCGCAGCAGACAGAAAAAGCAGGAAAATGTTGCACTTAATCCAACCAACAGTTTGCATCAAGTAACTCTGGCTACATTTTTAGTGTTTTGAAATGGATAGGTCCCAGCCAAGGTCACCTCCCCAACAAATTTTCAAAGAAAGTGAGCAACTTAAACCCACCTACTGCTCCCATATCTAAAAACGAGCTCAAACTCCGTGCACCCCACACTCAAGTGCAGTCAGATTAACAAACATGGTAACAAATTAACAACTGCTCAAATTAACAAGCACTTAAAAGGACTGGCACTACTTATCCTCCCCCCAGCAACACCATACAGTCTCCTGTATCAGTAGTCCTCAGAGATACTACTGTCAACATTTTAAAGGATGCAAAACAGTCACCCTAAAAACATATAATTGGAAGCTTTGCAAGTCAAACAATCTCAGTACCACCACAGATCTCATGTACAGTTTATGATTGTTCTACTTACAAACTGGAATTGAGATAAAGTATTTCCAGTTAAAGCATTTTCCTTTGAATAGTAATTTTTTTTTCAATTAATGCTCTGAAAGGATTAATGAAGTAAAATATATCCAAACCCATGTTTTAAGAATGCCACATCCAAAATGTTTTAGAAAGCTGCATAAGGTCCCCAGAACTTCTACTGCTTAAAAGAATAGTGAAGTCAACACTAAAGAGATCAGACAAGAATAGCTCCAGCTTCCAGATTTCTTCTTTCCTTAGAAGTTACTAGTAAGAATGCAGCAAACATTAGTTTTGAGGTGTTAGTATAATGTTCCCCCTTTTACCACTAGCAGGATGATTCAGACATTAAATTAGTTTTGAAAGTTGAAAGAGAAAAAGCATTCCCCAGGCACTGAAAGTCTGTAAGTTTAGCACCACAGCACCATTTCCACTCTTCTAAAGAGAGCAAGCAATTCCGTGCTCACAAGTAGTTGCTGCATATTAACTACAAACCAAGAGCCAGAGAATATTGTTTTGCATAGATTTCAGACAGCAGCTTAACACACAACTCATACCTTTAGAGTCTACACGTACTACTTTAAAAGAAAGTCTGTTCTCATTGCCAACGAAGATACTGAATTTTTCCTTCTGATTATTGGCAGTTTTACCCAAACTGCCTGTGATCATTAATAACGGGGATGCTGTGTTTTCATAAATTCTTTTTTTATTTCCTGCTGAAATACTACCTGAAGCAGTTAGTCAAGACATCAGTGAAAACCAAGAGTTGTAGTTATTAAAAAATCGCACAAAATTTTATTAAAGATCTAACTGGGATTCTCCTGCTACAGACAAATCATAACTTAGGTTTTAATGAATTTCAGCTAACTGTGAGACACATTGTTCTTTCAAAGTATTAGATGAATGAGTAGAAGCAGGCAGAAATGTATGCAATTTGTTCTGAAAAATAACTTTGTTAATTAAATTCACACACTTTATACATATAAGACACTAGACATGTCATAAAGGTACCCATTAGGACCTTTAAAATGCTTTCTGTTAGCTGCCAAATGCACAATGCATGCTGAGACATAAGCACCTAGGGGCACAACATAAAACAGCTGAACAAAAAATGCATGCCAATAACTGAGAATTTGCCAAGCCTGGGAGAAATTAAGACACGAGAGTTTTATACGTAACTGGAACTTAGTTCAAAGGAAGGAGGAATATTTGAAGAAACCTGAGAAAAAAATGGAAATACACAGGAGGTTTTTTATAGCAGTAATATTTTACAAAACTTATATGCCAAGATGTCAGCTGACAGGAGAGACTGCAATTCAGCCAAAAATTCAAAAACATTCCTTTAAAAATCATTGGTCCTTCTTCTCATTAAACTACATATTCTAAAGCTCCACTGCATAGCAGTAGCTTGCAAGAGACTTGACTATGCAATACAACACACATTAGAGTATACTTGAGTATTTTCAAGATGCGTAAGCTTGAAAATTTAATAAACATTTGATTATTTTGGTACTAGGTTAAAGAAGCTCATGCTAATGTTGCAAGACAAGCTAAAAACGAAGCCTCGGCAGAATCTGAATTTGCCTTCTAATTCAGACTTCACTAACTACAGCTGGAATAAATTAATTTCTTGGATCACAAGAATTACTATTAAATCAATGCACTCTAGATTGCACTATTTGTATAGAACTTAGCCATGTAATTTAACCAATGAGACAATGGTTCAAAGGCAGACTAAATACAGCACTGGAATTAGAGCCAAATGGAATTTGTATTTTTGTCACAGAAAAGACACAGTGAAGACAGTATTTTTAAGACTGACAAAGATGATTCAAACCCACAGCATTCTCAGTGGTTTCAAAGTGATGTCTGCTATAGAGACTGGATGTTTTTAAGACAGGTATCTGTCAGCCAGCATAGGTACGAAATACAGGGATACCATGCCTTCAGATGAACTAGATGATCTCTCAATGTCTTTCCACTCCTTAAATCACAAATGACTGCGCAGACAGTTGAGTAACAGTGAAGTTCAGAGCTGTTGCTTAAATAAAAACAGCCTCACCCAACCTTCCCATCCCCCACCCCCAGATAGCCTCCTTTCTTGTTCTGGAACAAACATGTGTGATTGGGGAACTTATCTGGTTAAAAATATCTCTCCTTTTTGCCAGTTTAACTTACACCAAGCTTGTTTCTCTGCTCTGTTTCACTATGGAGCACATGCAGGGACATCAGCTCAAAAAGAGAGGAAGAGGCAAAAGGGGCAGAGAAAAAGGGGCAAGGATGATGACGGCTTACATCTGCAACCCACAAGAAGAAATGCATGCAGTACAGCTTAAAACAAAAAAGACCAGCAGTAAGATTTTTAAAGATAATTACTTTTAGTAGACCAGCCTATATCACTGGAAAAAACAGAGGAGCTTTCAGACACATTGCTGCTTTAGCAGATTAGGCAAAGCCCAAGAACAAAACTGCTCATAATGTAAATGTAACCACGCTAACCTTGTCCAAGAAAAGCTCTTAGCATTTAGGCAACAGAGAAGTGTGTTAGCAACAGGCCAGACAACCAGTCACTGGTCCCTTTGGAAGAGGGGTAAACTGCAGGTAGTGACAGAATGATGCAGTAATACATAGAGCCGGTGTATCTAATTGAGGCCCCAATTTTTAGTACGCAGCAGACATGCCTTGGTTATTCTCAGTCATCAAGATAACAGACAAAGCACAATTTTCTGAGCAAGTACACCGGTTACCACATGCTGTGACTAGCCACACAATTAGACAACCAATGAAGACAAAGACAGTAGCTCTAGTATACGAAATTACAGGAGGATACAGCAGCACCTTTACAGGCTTCCTCTATCCTTATATTCTTCCAGTGGTATCTGCCATGGGCCATCCTGGGAGACAACATACAGGGCTGAGCGGATCCTCATTTGGGACATCAGTTCTTTCACTATCTCTTATGAAACACAACTTTACACAGATATAGACATGCTGCTTACAGTACAGTAATTTTGCTTCCAAAAAATGCACTTTTTTTATTTGCAGCCTGACAAATTCAGGGTTATGCTTTCATTACAAGG
Source organism: Falco rusticolus (assembly GCF_015220075.1). Taxonomy (NCBI): domain Eukaryota; kingdom Metazoa; phylum Chordata; class Aves; order Falconiformes; family Falconidae; genus Falco; species Falco rusticolus. Next base: position 4,462,270 of record NC_051200.1, on the reverse strand, counting down.
AAACAAATCTATTTAAAAAAAAAAAAAAAACCAAAACAACCAAAACCAAACAAACCACAAAGCACTGCCTCACAAGAACCTTATGAAACTGCAGTTTTATAATTGATAACTAGCAACGCCACTAAAAAAAATGCATCCTCATGTTGTCTACTTGTTTTCTGTTCCATGCTTCATCATGTCTTTTGCCATTTCAAGCATTCACGTGATCATTAAGTTGGGTCAGAGCTAATATCTTAGAAACAATCCACCCTCCAGTTGTTATTACTGCATCCTGTTGAACTAGGGATCCTCCTTGTAGCTGACAGACTTCAAGGCTATGGAGACACAGGCGGGGGTATCAGAGGACTTCACCAGGCACACAGCTAGCTGTATTTGTGGCATCTGACAATCAGTTGGAACACCGCCCATCAGATGCAAAGGCACAACCTCACAGAGCATCTACATTGACTGCTTGGTGGTTCAGCAAAGAAAACAGTAGTGCACAGGATCCATCCTAGCTACACGAGTGGAAACAACAGGATGGATGGTCTGGAGAGTACGTTCAGGTCACTGGCCAGAAGACTTGCATTCAGGATTTTCGCGGTGCTCAAATACTGCCAGTTCCACATGTAAGGTCTGTGAGGCAGGCTGAGATAGGAAGTCAGTGATACAGAGGGAAAGGATTTAGGCATGATGGAAACAGGAAGAACTCGTTAGGCACACATATTAGTCATGCCAGAGCCAGCCAGACTGGTACGCTAATAAAGAGTTTAGGAACTTAAAAAAAAAAAAAAATATGGGAAGCCCAAACGCTTGGCCCCACCTAACACACTTGAAGTAACAAGTATCTCCAGGACTTGGTAGAAGGAGGACAGACAGATCAATACAGTACAACGCTAAGAGGCTACCAGCTTACTCAGCAGTTCCAACAGGAATGACAACAGGCAGGTGGGGAATAGCACAGTATGTTATAGTCTTAAAATAGCACAGTATGCGCCCCACAACATTCAATGGCATAAAAGTATTACAGAAGAGAAACCAAACGAACTTCTTACACTATACGTCACATAATCAAGTAATAAAGACATATCATCAACTGCACTACCAGTTCAGGGAGATCATAGTAACAGCAGGCAACTGAAAGCCCCTGAAATAAAGTGGACCTTCTGCCTCATTGGAATGACGTTTGGGTTCCCCCCCCCTCAAGTAATGACTGCTTTCTTGGAAATTAGTGCTAGAACCTACATGTAAAGATGCCATTTTTTGGTTTGGTTTTCAGTGGTACACAAGACCTAGTTAAAGGACACTGACAGGCAAGCCGCTCTGTAACTGTGCCTGCGATGCAATCATATTTCAGCACTGTAGTTGAATACAGCAGGCCATAAAAATATTTGGCACATGGATAATGAATTTCAAATAAGGGAGCAGTGTAAAAAATTGAAGTAATTAGTAATCCTCCCAACCCATTCCCCCTCTCAAACCCCCAAACAAACCAACATAAACACACACAATCCTAAAAGGAGCAATCCAAACAGCAAAAAGACTGCAACAGCTAGGAGGCCAATAAAAGCAAAACCAGCACCACCCCAAAGAAACCCCAAAAGCAGACGAAATTCTGTATTAAAACACCAGGTAAACCACTCCCCACAGGAAACAAAAGCAGTCAGAAGAACCTCAGCCCCTGCAACAAAAGCCTACACCCTGCATGACTGAATAAGAAAGTTAAGGAGGGCATCAGAGGGAGGTCAGCTTTTAAAAACAGAAAGCTTACCTAATGAGAACCAAAGAGATTATAAAACACATGGCAGGTCAAAAGTAAACAGTAAATAAAGAACTAAAAATGTTTGGGTAGCACCTTGCAAAGTCACTTTACATCAAAAGCAGGAAACCAATCAGACAAACCACTAGGGATCTGGGTTTCAGTGGGACCTCCTGGAGACCAAGGTGAAAAAGGGATACAGGTATGTCAGCACCAATGCAGAGCAGCTCACTGAACACTCTGTTCCCAGTCTTTACTGGTGAAGCAATTGGGAAAACTCCCACACCTATCTTCATAGTATATAGGTCAGAGGGACTGCATCAATTTGAGTTGGGTACAGAGGAGGCATTAGGCTGAACAGCAAAGTTAGACAGAGTTCACCTAGACCAGGTATTTACAGGACAGTTCCAAACCCGACACTGAAGAACTGCAGGACCCTAAAGGGACTGGCACTATGGAAAAGCAAATGCAATTTCCACCCCTGAAAAGAGCTGATCAGATCACTAGCCCAGCTCTAGCCTGCTGGAAACGAGTATGCACAACTTCTGTAAACAATCCTACCAAAACTACAGAACCCTTTTCTGCCAGCTGGTGCCAGCTTACACATCCCTCTGAATTTGGGTAGTGAGCTGTAGATACTGAGCTGGTGGATCCACTGAATATCTGGGTTGAACGCTGGACAGTCTTACAGAAAGGATCAATCAGGATTATTTCAGAAAAAGCTTGTAAAGTTCAATCTTCAGCCACCCAAAAGGGCTGAAGACTTTCTGTGAGAACCTTCACATTCCTCTGCTACATACTGCAGGCTCCTGGCAAACTTCACCATCTTAAAACCACCAGGGAAAGGTTTGTTGTACGTTGCAATGTTCGCAACTACGTGCTTACAAGCACTATGATGCACCCAGATGAACTCAGCAGTTCAGGGGAAAAAAAAAAATAAAATCCCATAACCTTGTTTAGCCTTATATTGCAGCCTGTATGCTTTGTTCTGATGACTGGGGAACTGGATGTAGGGCAAACAACTGGCAATGCGGCTAACATATACAAAAGGAAGTTTGTCATACATGATTGCTTTTTCTTCCGTAGCTTCTGGATGTACTCACAGGCACCCATCAATCTGCTGATGGTGCCAAAAGCTGGAAAAAGTCACCAAGGTGAGTCCACAAAAAAAAAAAAAAAATTATGAAAAATCATCATGTTGAAACTCATGTATTTACCTCCACTGTTATCATTAGCACTGCTGGAGACAATAGCAAGCTAATGGTTTCAACCAGGAGAGCAGTTACATTCTGATCAGAAAACAAATCCAGGTTAAAGCAACTTAAGCTGCAGGTCTTGGCAGCCTAAAATTAATAATGGCTGGTTGCAAGGGTCCCATCTATTCCCAGACCGCATGAGAAGACCCAATCCCTTAAGCCAGCTCTGGCATTTAGCATGTTAAGACTCAGCAAAAAAAATAACCTAACAAAAAGCAGCAGAGTATCTGCTGCTGACTTATCAAGCAGAAACAGCACAGCAAGCACACACTGATCAATGCAAGTAATGTAAGCGAGGGTGTGGGGCACGTAGGAGGACGTTTTGTTTGCCATGGATGTGCAGTCTCATCCGAAAGTTGCATTTAACTCGCATTAGTTCCCCAAACCAGCAGACTGTAGTCACACCACTAGCTAAGCCTGCAACAGATTCTGTATGTCAGTGAAGTCAGTCTGAAACCACAGTCCAGTTCTGTCATGTCATTCAGCTGGCTCACAGGATACAAACACACTGTGTAAGACAGTCAGCTATTCAACACTAACAATACCTACAGAAAACCAAATTCTGAAAGACCTAGAATTCACCTCAAGCAGAGACTACAGTATTTCCACAACAAAGCTTAAACGTTTCTTTGCAAAATTAAATATTCCCTCAAATACCATGTGAGATACAATCTCTCATAACTGTACAGAACACCTTCTGTAAGATCCCTTCAAATGTCAAAATGGAATTTCAAAAAACATCTCATCAGCCTGGAAACACTGGAAAATAACCAGTGGATTTTCATTTTGATGCATTAAAATCTGTGTGTTCACATTTCATTTTGTTTTTCTTCACTAGATACCATTTTATGAAACCAAAAAGCTAACTCCATCTTCAAATTAGCTTTGAAAATTACGCAACATTTCTGAGGCTAACACAAAATTACAACTACATTGTACACCAGCAAAACATATACATATGTACCTTCAAAAGCAGTACCAGGAGTTCTCTGAAAATACTGTATGCTACAACTCTATCACAAAAATATATACTAAAGAATTGCTAGTTTGTTGAAGTTAGTTATTTGGCATACTACCAAAAAACCCCCAACTCACTGTCCGTGAGAAGATCCCACACAACCATAAATTGATCATTGTTCTGGGAATTAACTGAAATAAAACAGCTGTGGACCAAATCACTGACCTAAAGGGCAATATTATTTTCTTATTAAATCTGTATATTAGTTAGTCAATGAAATTTCTAAAGGCCAAACCACTGAATATATATCTTTATTCCAAAAGACTAAAGATTCAACCATCCTACTACCTATTTATTTTTAAAATCAACACATTATAGCAGTAGATGGATTTTAAAGGACTATGAAAAAGGCTATCAATTCCTTGAAAACAAAAGAGGTCCAAATTGTTCTTTTTTGGATTTCTCAGTGTAATGCCTCGAAGGCCTCCCATTTTTACCTCTTCCAAGGGAAGCATTCAACTAGCATCTCACTCATTGACCAGACTCCAGGCTGCATTTCTTATTCACCAGATGTGACGGCTGGAGGTTGCTACCTATTTTTCTTTCAGGAACCTGTGACAGGTGGGTCTACATTGTGATCAACAAGTTCTGCTGAAAACTAAAGCATGGATTTACGTACCTGACTTCGCTCAGGTACAGCCAGTGGTACAGCATCCACCACATCAATAGCACTCAGCTCTGCATCAGACCATACATGTGAACAGGAGGTGGCATGTTCCGCCTCAGTAGTTTACCTAATGGTGTAAGCCCAAACTCTTCCTTTGAACATCATTTCCAGTTTTATCTCCTTAGAGGCTGCCACTCGCTCAAACTGCATCCAAGGCCAAAACACAGGTAGCAGTGGCCATCCTTCAGCTGATGGGGGAACCTCAACTGAGATCAGGGGAAACAGAACAACAGCCATGTAAAAATACTGATAAACAATAAACATATCAGCTTGGAATCAATAATCACCTACTACCTCACTTCGCTGATTTGGGTTGTGCTGGGGGTTTTTTGTTTGGTTGGTGGTTGTTTGGGTTTTGGGTTTTTTTTTTAATTTAAAAAAAAAATACACAAGCCACCATAACCCAGCTTTGCTTAAAAAGTTGTTCACATACCACAACTAAAAAACCTATCCATGCGAAGTCTTCTGACGTCTCAAAGTAAACACGAAAGCCCTGACTTTCCCAGACACCTCAGGCTGAGCCTGTCATTTCAGCTCCTCATTACTCCCTTTCATAGAACCTGTGCTCCTAAACTGCTCTATTTCTTAGCTGTCATAAACTGCTGTGCAAATCAAGATCTATTCTGCTACTTGGCTGAAGTCAAGTAGTAAAGTCTCCAGTATCACTAGTTCAAAAAAAATTACTGCTTAACAAATGCTTTGTTTGCCATTTGAATTGTCATTTCCTTCAGTTTTGGCAACCCTTCCTATTAACAGTACAGACACTGTGTTCAGAAATTAGTATTCCCATTCCCTGTTCAACATGAACCATTACTGAGTTATGGTTCAGTTTCAATTCGGTGAAAAAAATTTTATATACATAACATTCTCCAAATTCATTACTTCCCCAGAGCTCTGCTATTGACCAATGTGTGCCTCTATTCATCTCCACCTCGAAGAAGACCTAAGTCTTACTCAAGCCCAAAGCAGGGTAGAGAGAACAGTAAAGCTTATCTGCCAAAGCAAAACCATTTATTAGAAAACAAGCCCCACTTACTAACTTAGTAATCCTGCTAGACCTGAACAGGTCACAGAGTGCCAACTTGGGTATCTCTGAACTTACACTGAAATAAATCATCTGCTCAAAAGTAAGTTATTCCACTTTCTGTCAGAAGCTGCCTATAGAGAGTTCACCTAACAGTCCTTAGAGATAAGATACTGAACTTCATCTATCATCACTGCTCTCCAATAATAACCTTTCCTTTAAAGGGGAAAAAAAGCACCAGTGTCGCAGGTTAAAACACCTATCCCCATATTCAGACACAGAAGCTATTAGTGACAGCACTGAACCTCTATGTCAGAAGTAACTATGAATCATTACTACTATGGCTGTACAAGAGGACATGAACAATTTACCAATGTCTGCAAGTGTCATTTTTTTTAAAAAAAAAGAAAAAGAAAAAGAGGCATTTTTAAGCTGACAATAATATGATATGAAAAATATATCCTTTGCCACAACAGCCTGGTAACTGGAGACTTTCATTGTCAGAACTAATATTTTCATTCCTGAAAAACTTAATTACCAGAAGATTTCTCCATCTAGAACATATTATCAAAGCAGAAACCACTAAGGGACCAGGATTACTGCCAGCCATCAGTCCCCTTCCACAGGGGGACCATGAGAAGGAAATAAAACGCCACACTGATGCCTAAAGCCCAAATCCACTCCTATGAACTCAGAGAGAATAAGGGACCTTTTAAACTACCAAATCTGTTAAACTCACTACCAAAGGCAATGCATCATATATTTCTTATCATAAAGCAATCAAGATCTATCTAAACTATTTGGATTCCTTGCCCCCACTGATCCTATTAAAGTTTACTACAAAGCCATACTGCTCCAGTAAGTGGAAATCTTACACTTTAAATCTAAAACTTATTCAGTCATTTTGTATCCTTTTGTTCTTCTGGCAGTACTAGCAACTAGTTTAAACTGTTAATTTGTGTCCATTTGGCTTTCTCTTTCTATATACACGTACATATGCACACACAAACATATATATGCATACACCAATATGTATACACACATATACATACACACTGCCCCCCAACTGAATTCTGTACCTCTCAGCTACTGTTCTGACCCTCTAAAGCAGCCCAACTCTTCGCATCTTCCCTTGCAAGCTGATCTCATGTTCCTTCCAGGCACCCTGGCTGCCCTGCTGTGCAAACAGAAAACTTCTTTCTCCTGAGAGTAGCAGAACCATAAAGTTTTACAAGATCTCAGCCACACTCTTGTACAACTGCATTTCATACTTTTCTATTTTTAATAGTAATTTCACTTTAAAACAGCCACTTTCCCTTTACGTACCTATAGCATAATGAAAGCTGAAACAACTGGCAGTCAACTGTTAGCACCCTGAAACCACTAAGGAGAGAAACAAAACTCCTGACTTACAGAATCAGTTTTTATTTGCTCCTGAAGGACATACAGCTGCTCTACAAAATACTGATTTTCATTCCATTCCTAACATTATAGCCCCTGAAAGTATTTCAATCATTTCTGTATAGCATTCTGATCTATCTCCCAACTTTGCCTCATTAAAATTTCATTATAATCTACCTGTTGGTGGGGGGGTCAGTCGGAGAGAATTACTGATAAAAGACATCACTTCTAGCTCAAGGCATCCCAAACTGTAAGTCGCTGAAGACCAGAAAAATATTTGGGGAAGTATCATTATATGGTCACTGCTTGTACCTTCCTTGCCACCCTAACTTCTCTTTCTGCTTATCTCCATTTTCCAACATTCAACAAATCAAGGAATCTTGTTTCATTACAGAACCACAGTTTACTGGTTCTAACAGGGCAGTAAATGGGTAGTCATGCCCCCTTCTCAGTTCTAAAATGTCCATAAAAGAATGGTGTTCATGTGGCTGGGACAAACAGGATGCCTAGAGCAGAAACAATTATGCAGTATGATTTTTGGAAGGTCTTATCTTCAACTTATGGTAGCAGACTTTAAACTGTCTACACTACTCTCGGTGAAAGGATTCACTGATCAGCCTAAAAATATGAAGAAGGGCACTGTGACTAAGAGTACCTAAATGGAGAAAAACATCCTGGAAAAAAAAAAAATCACTGAAAATTCTGAGACTTAATTGAGAGGCAACAATAGCCTTTGAAGGATTCAAGCTAATATGAATACAACCATGATTCATTTCAGATATAATGAATAATAGTTAAAAAAACCCAAAACAAAACAAGGGAAAAAAAAAGAAAAAAGAGAAGTATATGCCTCCAAGTTGCCAATTTAGGCAAAAACATCCTGAGCCAAGTCTGGAGAGCTTCCTGGCAGGGCAACCCAGTCAAGGGAAAGAACAATTGCAACAGTAGCCAACTTCTCTTGCTACTAACCTAAAGAAAAGCAGTTGAGGTACCTCTTTTTTTTTCAGTAACAACACAAAGTAGAGAGGTTGAGGGTCTCATCCAGGTTTGTCCACCACAGTCAAATGCCCAGGAACAAAACAGAAGTCTTCCAACTCACTGCAGTGATTTATCCTTCCAGCCACACTTGCCTCCTCTAATAAACTTGCGTACAGACAAGTTGGACAGAACCCACAAAACCCTAGAAACACACAGAGGTCCAACGGCCAATCAATGTTTTTACGTAAGATTATCTTTTTCTTTTTAGACTAATCAAATCACTTAAAAAAATACAGGGCTTATCTGTGGAACCATCTGAAGGTTATTGATCTCTCTGCAACGTCCTCCTCAAGAAATTTCTGGCATCTCCAAAACCCGAAATTGTAGAGTCAAAATGCGAGAGATCACTTTTGATTGCTCATTCTCTCCTCCAGAACAATTTCCATTAAATATTCTACATAAAATGACAACCAAGAAAGTGTATTATGCTTATGTTGCCTAACTTTTGGTTGTATGCCTGTGATTCATACGTTTAGATGACTACTGCTCAGAGGAAGAGTAAATATCTCACATCTCCAGTTCGTAGCATATGGGCCTTTAAGATGAAACCGTATCATGTCTCAATGGCTTAGCACTTCTTGGGGATAAAAAGAACGATAATTTTTTTAAACTAAGACAAAATTTCAGTGAAAACATAAGAAACAGTCAGACCTATAGACTTCATAAATCAATCCATGAATTCTGACAGTCTCAAACAGGCTGCAAAGATTTACAGAAACCATACCACGAAGCATTCAGGCACAGCCCACTTACTTAGCAGGGACAAAAGTTTATTTCCAACCACTTCGCATAAAACATACTGTAGCAGCAGAATGCTCATCACCTTCTTCTATCTTCATCTATCCTGTCTAGTGTAACTACTTTCAGCTTATGACAAGTAAGACTCATCTGCTGCTGAGCACCACCGACACATTGAAAGGGGAAGAAAACACACTTAAGTTAGCAGAACAGTACAGGGTAGTAGGCAGGCTTTGAGTAGGTTATTCCAAGTCACTTACATATGTTAAAAAAACAACACCTTGAAATCCTCCAAAAGGAAAAAAAGGGGGAGGGGGGGGGGGCAGGGAGAAGAGAAAAAAGCAGCTGGCATCAGATAACCTGGAGCACAGATTTCGTGTTCTCCCAAAAAAGAGGCACTACTGGGAGCTCCTTTTTGCAGTGGTTTAGATTTCTACATTAAAAGGCCAAGCTGTTCAAGCAGAGCAAACCGCAATAACTCATCCTTGAGGTGAAAACAGACCACAATGGTAAGCATACACAGGAGTACTTGTCTCACTTGAATCTTTTCTCTGTGAAATAAAAGAAAGGTAATTTGTAATCTATTTATCTTTATAACCCTTTATTTTTAATGCTTGGTTTTATCCAGTGTTCCTTCCAAATGAACAGCACCAATCTTTATCTTCTTTCAACTTTTACACACAGCATTTTACAGGAATTCAGATATTATGGTGGCAAGTAACCCACATGAGATTTTTGTCACCTGCCTCTTCTCTATCTGTTTACTTTTCAGTTCCAGCTGAACTGAACCAGAGCCAGAATTATACTCTTATTTCTTCAGGAAGAGCGAGTCTAATCACTAGAATTTCACATTCTATCAGCATGTCAATAGGGATTAGTTTAAATATTACATTTTCACTTGGTTCTTCATAGTTTGGGTAACTGCTTGTACAACACTGTACCAAAAGAACTTTTGCCTTCTGTGGCTTGGCTGCAGTTTTTCATCCAGGCCAGTGACTTGCTGAAGTTTTGTTCCCCTCATGCTTAAGTGACACATCACTTGCAATTACTCACCTCCCTTCAGGGACTGCACCAGTCTTTGAAGAGGGCTTCTTTCCTCAGGACAACTACACCTTTTCTGTGGTTGGTTTGTTTTGTTGTTGTTTTGGGTTTTTTCGAACCACCTCCTCAGCCTCCAATACTCTCTCTGCAGAAAGACTACTTGGAGAAGGCCAGTGCAGTGCTTTTCTGACTGGCATTCAAACTGCTGAGGAGTTGAAAAAAAATGTTTTTCTCCTTATAAAGCTTATAAGGGACCTCTACCTAGCACGTCATCTTCCCTAAAAGTCAATCTTTTAGCACATTATTTATACTGAAAAGAACTGCCTTGCAACTTGTCATTTACTGGCAGCTGAACTTACCCTTGTGCTCACTCAGCGGGCAAGGAAAATAGTGTGACACCCAATCCTTATATTCTTAGTGTCACCTGGAAAAGGGGCTGGAAGCCACCAGATTTACTTAGTTGACCCATATTGTTGCCCATCAGTGGAGGACAACATGCTTTTTGCCACCTTTCTTAATTTACCTAAAACTCATGAACTCCAGAGTTTCATCCACACAATTCTTATCTCTGTGCAAAATGCCACATGGAAAACAAGGAAAGTGATTTAACTCTCTGGAAAGGATGAAGCAGAAGTAACTCTGATGCTGATTAGAAGAGGATTATGACAAGGATCCTTCCCTCCTTTCTCTTCTGTTTCAAGCATGGACTCCAAGCACCACCCAGTAAAGCAGGCAGTGTCACAGACGCTGGAACCCACCACGTGCCAGTGAAGCCTGGAGAGGAGACATCTTTTCTGGCACAGGGGCAAAGGGCAAATTACAGGAGTATGTCTATGGCTCATCTATTACAAACATCACAGCCCTAGGCAGGACCTTCCCAAAAATGCCACAGAGTTCAAGCTAATGGGAAGAAGGGCATAAAATGAGATTTTCTATGGCATTAAGTACTGTGAGAACTCATTCCCTGTAACACAGAAAGGCACGGAAGACATACATCTCTCTATATGGCTGCTGCCCCAGCGACCTTGCCACAACTCAGCAGAGCCGTTCTGCATTCCATAAGATGTCATTCTCACGAAATTAGCACTTTAATAACCCTAGCTGCAAGTATTCAGTCTGGCAAAGCAACATCCACATCCTCACAACAAGCACTGCCTTCCAGGAAGCTATCAAAGCCCAATTAGATCACAATAAATTTAAGGTATATCCTATAAGGCATAGAAACACATATGTTAGTCTGTTAGGGGGACAACACGAGTGAAGAGATGTGAAAAATGCAACGAGTAACTCACCAAATAAATGTTTATGGAAAATGGAGCAGGGGGGGCATCCCAATTAAAATGAAGCCCTTTACACCGATCCACTTTGCCAAGACTCTGGTTATGAAAATGAAGGGTTTTTTTAAAAGGTCATACAGGTAGCCCAGGAAAGATACCTGCTGTTGTTTACAGTGCTGGACTGAAAAACACCACAGCTTTTGGTTGGTCAGCATGTATCACAGCACTAATAAACAGTAAGGAAATCTAATTTAATCAGTCCAAGTTCAAATTACTAACTACATGCTATCTGAATACAGCACTAGGACCAACTTAATATCTACATTTCATCTTATAGCTACCCCTAACATGCTTTGTTATTAAAGATATGTTTTTGAGAATTTGTGAATTAACTGCAGTAGAGATGCCCCATTTTGTTATTCAAATGCAAATTTTGCAATGCTAAACTGAGTACCAATATAATACCCCACTCCATAGGAGTATAAACATCATAAGAAAGGTCAAGCATTTTCGTAATGCTTTACTAATGAGGGTCAGGGCCTGACTGGACTTGTTTTGGCCTCCAGCCTAGCAACAGTTTCTGTATTGGCCAAACTCTGACCAGTCTACTATTATTTCAAAAGAATTTGCATCTTTCCTGCCTTCCATAGAGACTCTTACCACAGAAACCACCAGCGCATGGCTCAAACAACTTCTGTGTTAGCATACCAGCACTTCTGAAGACAATAATTTGATGCTATGGAAAACCTGCAGTTAACTGTAAACAAGTACTTAATGTAAAAATAGACAGACCAGCACACTGAGCTTGCTCTATTAATTATGGCCTGAGTCTTGAGCAAACCAAAAACTATGGACGAGACAAATATATTTCATTCACTGACTGGTCACAGCCTAGATCTGTACACTAAGCGAACTGAGCCAGCCCAGTCTTCCAAGCTTTTATTTCCAGGTTGTATCTTAGTTGTCATTAGTAGTGACTACTCCCTATTTATCTGCAGATGAGTAGTTAAAAGGATGTTTAGGGCTTGCTGACAAAACTACCCATGCACTTAGATGACAATCCACTTGTTTAACAGATATGACCAAAAAATGCCAATGTTAGGTTCTCTTGTTTTAGCATTTGTTGCTAGACAACGTTACAGTTACAAAAGCGTCTCAAGGAACACCACATTTAACTCAACTGAAGAAGAGGCAGAGCTCTGCACTCTTTTAGTAACTCCAAGTAAAATATTTGCATTCTTAAACCATTAACTTCTCAACAATTTCTAGCAAAGAGTATTAAGAGTTAGATGTACTGGTGCAGTAATTCACATCCAGACCCAAAACCTATTTTTCCTCACAGGCAGACAGGTTAAATAGGAATATATAATGTCAAAAATAGTGTCAAAATCTGGAAATCTTTATCAGGAAGTTATCTTCAGTACAAGATAAAGTAAAAGAAAACGCACGACAAAAGATACAAATGTAAAAACAAAGCAGGCAATAAAAACAAATGACCAGACCGATGGCACAGGGATAGGTGGCTACTGACTCCTCCTCACTCCACAGGGTGTATGAGAACAATTAACTTGTGCAAAACTAATATTGTGGTGAATCAGAGCATTTATTGTAACTTTCTGGTGACTGCTTTTAGCTGAAGAAACAAAACCAGGGTCCATCCTTAAGACTGTCTATGACGCGATCTCCTGTACTAATAGAAACTACTTGGACATATGAACAGCTCACTAAAATGAGTTTGTGAAGGAAATATCCCTCAGATTACAGTTAACCAAATTTGGAGCTCATCATAGCAATGTTTTCTGCTTTCACTATCATACCAGAAGATTAACCTACTGGCAAAGGTAAGTTCTTTCTGTAGCCATGCAGCTTTACCCCTTGTCCTCCTCCGCTGTACCAAGATGCATTCACCAGTCCTGCTTTCAAATATGCTGGGAATTCCCTGCTGAGCACTGCCATTGTCAGCCAAAATACACACTTTCTACTGTACTGTATTTTAAAAATGTCTGCTGCAGAATGCCACTCTGAAAGAACCACACTTCATATGCCAACACTTAATATTCAACAGTTAAAGACCGTATTAGGTCAGAAGAAAATGATGAAGCTTCTACAAAACCACAACACACAAACCCCAGAATGAAGTCAGACAGACACACAGACATAAGAGGACACTTCCCTGTCTGTGTGCTTCATTGCTGTGTTTTTTTGTTTTGTTACTGGTGTTGATCTTTAGCCATGACCAAGCAATCATTATAGCTGTTGTGTAATGTTACTGAGCGTGACAATAAATACAAATTATTGCACAGAGTCTGCCACACAACAGTGTAAGTCTCCACTGCCATACAACTAAGTTCCACAGAGAAAAAAAAAAAAATTTCAAACTTCTGACATCAAGAATAATAATGTCAACAGCTACTGGTGAACTCTGAGTAGGGATTGTGGAGGAAGAATGTTGGTTTTTAAGACAATATGAAAAGTCATAGTTTGGTAAGCTTCCAGGCAAAGTTTCACAAAAATGTTTGTGAAGAAACATATACCAAGGCAAGCAAGGAGCCAAGCACAAGGCTCCAACTTTAAACCTTACAATAAGTTGTAAAGACTAAAACAGGAAGCTGGGCTGCAGCCAGGAAACAAGAAATTGAGAAAAGCATCTAATGCTGTGAACTTGCAGGCCGTAACACTTTTATTTACATGTATGTGTAAGCATATGTACACACCTACTGACAAAACTAATCTTTCTTCAATGCATCAGGCACCAATTTAACATTTTTTGGGGGGGAAAAAAAACAGCTTTGTGATTGCACAGGAAGATTTTAAATGAATTCAATCTAAATTACTAGCAAATCACCACTGCTGCCAACATAATATCAAGATAATAATTAAGGCAAAAAATGAGATGGCCAGTAACAAACTCTAGAACCATTTCTTTACTACAGGGTCAAGTTACACTCGGAGCAGAATCACAACTTCCCTTGAGAGTGTGAAAACTAATGGGCACCAGATCAGCTAGGTCCGCATTTTTAAACTATATAGAATTTAAATATCTCCAAACTTCACTAATGAAGAATTAAGGTAGCGTAGTACTGCCACTCCACATCCTTCTAGAATATGTAAACTGACACATCTTAGACCTGAAAAAACCCACAATGAAATCCAAAGGTCAGGCACATCAACACTGCAGCCTATCTGTACCTGTGTTCTGTAGCCAAATGCAGCAGTTGCTGCGAAGTACCACAAGCCAGCAATGAAGAAAGGAACTGATGCATTCCCAAGCTAAGTCTTTAGGTCAAGACTGGATATAACCTAGAAAATATTTTAATCCACAGGCCTTCAATCACAGAAGATGGCCAAGCCATACAGATTATTCCTGTGGCAAAGAACGTGGTCGACAGTAACGCTTCTGTCTGACGGCTGGAGCCTCCGCGCGTGCACAGGGCTGGCAGCCTGCGCAGGCACAGCGGGTCTGACGCTTCCCTAAAGCACCAGATCTACCACAGGCATGCAGATCAGCTACACACACCATTTAATGCCTCTGGCACCGTCCCCTGCTGCCAGATGAGGATATGAGCAAGCCATCATCTAGGCATTTGATGCAAGGAGCTTGTGGTAAACATCTTTCCCAAGAGCTCCTCAGCCAGATGGGAAGCAGGGCACAGGCCACATTAGTGATTCCAGCTGAAAAATCCTGTTCTTGGTTACCACGTACCAGATGACAGGGGCAGAACAAACTATTCCCCTTACAAATTGTGCCAAGTGTGAGTGGTCACCACTAAAATAATCCTGTTCACTAGCAGATGACCTTCAGGAAGGGACTATAAAGAAGCAAACAACTGGCAAATGAGTTAACCTGCTGAACTGCCATGCAATGTCTTCTCCGCAAAGGCATCGACATTAAAATCAAGTAGGCAAGCTGAAGAGCTCAAGGCACTGTGCAGGATCAAAAACTCAAAAGGGTGATTTCTGTGCACCAAGGGAAATCTTTATAGTGAGCAGACGATGTGAGGATCTTAAGAAAAAAAGTCGTCCTCATTCCCACAACAGTTTCAGCTGAACTCCTTTTTGCACGCTTACCCTTCCCATCCTGTCACAACGTCCTTGCACATGCTTGTAACTTCTACTCAAACACTTTTCCACTAGAAGAAACACAGTAGTGAGCAGCGAGAACCTTGAGCCCCTTCGCACTGGTGGGCAGCCCTTTTCCACTTCCACAATGGAAGGCAGGACATGATAATTGTTTCCACCAATCACGGAGGCACGGAAGCAAACCAGAAAGGAAATAAAGGGATGACAGTCATTTGTCAGAAAGGCAAGAAACACAGGAAAAAAGGCTACTTATTTTTCCTTCTCCCTAAATGAGCGGGGTAAAATGATTCTACAACTCTTCCTGCATTCCCTTACTATTTATTTCTATTTCCACTTCTAAAAAAACCTGCTTTTAATCAATTGCAGCCTTCCATAACTTCACTCATCAAACTGAGTTTCAAGAACAGTGTCTGAATGCCACTTTGTACAAGTGACAATTTTTGTCTGGGGCAGCAATTATCAAACTTTTTATCACCTTCCACAGCTCCAGGATAATTTTTACATTCCTCCCATGAGTGCCACCACACTGGTAGAAGCAAGGGGAAAGCACATGCCCTGCAGAACATACCCTATGAAGAAGGGAAGGGGTGGCTTAGAGACCAACTCAAAGCAAAGTGAAATTATAGGTAGAAGAAAGCTATACAATAAAATGTTGGCAGATCAATGGAAGCCTCTGGCTGGAAGCATTTGCTGAGCCTATTCTCACCAAGACACTGCTGGACAGATTCAGTATCTTCCAGCTATCTTCTTTCGACTCCACGATTCACTCTCCAACCCATCAGCTCCCTAGCAATACCCTTGACCAACACCCCACACCCTGCGCTGCGCACAGAGAGATGAAAATGCCAACTATTTCACCCATGTATGGGCTGTGCTAGAGTCCAAAACCTGCACCCTTTCAAAACAGGCATTTTGCCTCATTCCTACTAACTGCTTCAAATTTCCTTCCCTATGAGTCCTGCCGTGGTACTCATCTGGGCATCAAAGAGGTACAAAAATCCGGAGGTGTCACAAGCAGGTTTTGTTCAAAAGACAACACACCAGAACCGCTTGTCCAAGTGATTCAGCCACCTGCTTTTCTTTGATCATGCCCAATTTCATTGTTCAAAGACCTGCAAGGAATGAGTCATGCTTGTGTGAGGATACCTGCTTACAGGTCTTTCATCCTCCCTATAATTAATGTAATTTTAAAAAAAATATTTATAGAATTCACATACAAACTGTTATTTTAGACTACCACTCTTCGTGCACGTATTTCTGTCTATGGATAAAACCTCTGAAAGGATTCCACGCAGAAAGCTACAACGTATATTCACTGAAAAATGCCACTTCTCATTCAGTTTTTTTTGCTGTACAGGATAAAACTCATCTTCAAAGATCACATCATATCTTTGTGAGCTACCCAGTTATCGATAAGACTGCTTACAAATCTTTTATATGCTAGAAGTCATGCTGCCTCTGAACACTTAGCAGGAGCAATGTATTCACCGACCTAGAATTTTACATGTAATACCGAACAACTTTTTCAAAGTTGCTTCCCCAACTGCACAAACATAATCATCTCACAAGGCTGCTGCAAGCAGCAGTTCTGCCATCTGTCTGCTTATTCCTACCTCACACTTGTGCAGCACAAGTGTTTGTGAAGCCACGCAACCTAGAGGGAACTAATCTCTGTGAAAACTAACTAGGGAAAAAAATAAAATTATGATTAGCTCATTTCTCAATCTGTACAACTGTGCATGCTGGCCCAAGCACAGGAATAAGCAGAAATGATACCACTAATTGCAATGGCAGTGGCATTTTCAGAACACAGCAACTTTTTACCAGGTCTAGCGACTAAATCTGAAGAACACTTAGGCACACATGAATTTTAGAAAAATATAATTCATTTTACTTAATTTGCTATTGTGTTCTTGTTAAAGTAAGAAGTGGGAGAAGAAAAGGTGAAGCGTCTGCCAGTTACTAAGAGGAATCAAAGCACTTACTGGAAAACATTACAGTGGTGAGATCTTCACCCCTGCCTCAGTTTCCTCCACTAATAAAACAGAGACAGTAGCACTAATCTGTTCAACGAAACAGTCTATGAGACAATCAAAAAGCATAATAATAAGGTAATATTGTTAGAGAGGCACGGACAGAATTCAGCTCTCTTACAGCAATGAAAGAGTGAAATGGCACAAAGCTGATGCTGTAACCTATGGTGGTCAGGGCTGGAGAACAGATACAGGACAATGCAAAGCAAAATGGCTACTTAGAGCAGCAGCTCCTAAACAGTTGGTATCTACAAATGGACAGACGTGGATTTGCAAAAGACCTAGGTAAAGAGACTCACAGCGGAGTCTCCCTGCCCTCCTTTCATTATTGGCACTCTGATGTAATCACAGAGGAGTTATGAAGAGCATATAGGGAGGACTTGCTGGGGTGGCAGGTTAAGTAGGAATCCACAGAGCTGGGTTGTCATGACAGCAGCTGAAAGTATGTAAGAGATGTATAGATCCTGGGCATTCGAATAGCAAGGACTCCAGATCAGATCATTAATATATTACATTAAACACTGAGAATCATCCATCACATTTCATTAACGAAACATGGACTGCATGATAACCATTTGCATTGGTGAGGGTGCACGAGGGACTGGGACATATACCAAAAAAAAAAAATCTGTATTCAGTAAGTACCAATAAAGTATGGGTTCTCACGGATTTGATAGTCATGCTATACGTAACAGGAAACAAGTGACATGCGTTCTTGGTGGACCAACACATTCGAGTGTCAGCTAAAGCTTGGAAGCTCACCACATGAGCTCCGTCTCATTCAAAAGCAAAGTAAAACAGCGGAAACTTAATTTCAACAACTCCTGACGTTCACTTTGCATTCAAACAGACGGGGAGCACACAACAACTCGGTAACTCATCCCAGCTGAGGAAGGAATTTCCTCTCAGAGAGAAGTTACTCCCTGGAGTGCCTGAGCTCCGTCTGCAGCAGCGCAGCTCCAAGGTGCAGGCAGGCTGCAGGTGCCGGCACACCGGGCAGCGCTGTCACAGCGGGTCACTGCTGCAGGTGGCAGGGCACGGGGCTCCAGACAAACGCTGAAGAGTGGCCAGGGATGGGAGAGGAGCAGGCCCTTGGTGGAAGCTCTTGCGAAGAGGCTTGGGAGGCAAAGGGGGATGGGAGTAACAGGTGTTTGGACATGACCTGTTCGAAACTCTGGGAGTCTGATGGTGGTGGGTTACTCGGGGATGCCCAGCGCTGGGTGATCTCCGGGGTCGTTACAAAGCAAGGGCTCTGCGCAGTCCGAGACCCAAGTGGCATTACGAGTGCCCGGCTCGGGGCCCGAGCGGCACCCCAGCGCTCACAGATGCGGGGCTGGCACGAAGGTCCCACACCGGGAACTCACCACCCCGCGCTGGGGAAGCGGAGGCCCGTGCTCGTGCAGAACACACGGCCAGGGAGCGGCTGCCTAGCGCAGGGTCCCGGCAAGGGCTGCGGGCGAAACGGGCACGGAGCGGTCTCCCCCGGCGCCGCTGAACCCGAACCAGCGGCAGGCAGCGGGCACTGACGGCCGGGCGCCGCCGCCGGGGCAGCCGAGCCCGGCCCGCCGCGCTCGCACAAAGGCGGGTCCCGCGGGGCGTGAGGCAGCGGGGCGGGGAGAGGCCACCGGCCGGTCCCGCGCCCGACGGGCCGAGCGGGGCCGGCAGGGGCTAACAGCGCGCCCGGGCGGCGCGGAGCCTCCCGAGGCGAGGCGAGGCGAGCCGGGGCGGGAGGGCTGCGCGGCCCACGGGGCACGCCGGGGAGCGCGGGGGCGCCCGCGGGCCAGGCCCCGGGACAGGCGGGCCGCGCGGGGCCAGGCGAGGACAGGGGCCGGGCGGCGGGGAAGGTGCCGGGCGAGGAGGCGGGCGCCGGCGGGGCGGCCGGCCGGGGGAAGCCGGGCGGGACGGGCGCACACGAGGCGCACACGAGGGCGGGCCGGGCCGGCGGGCCGGGGCACGGGGACGGCGATACTCACTAGGGGTCGTTGGTGAAGCGGGGGCTCCGCGGGGGCTGGTAGCCGTACAGGTGACAGTAGAGCACATCGAAGCAGAAGCAGCACATCTCGGCCGACACCACCATCTTCCTGCAGCCGGGCCCGCCGGAGCCGGCGCCGGGGGAGGAGAGCAGCGAGGCGGCCGGCGGGGAGAGGCCGGCGGGGCCCCCGCCGCAGCTGGGCGGCAGCGGCGGGGAGAGGGCGCAGCCGGCGGCGCCCCCCGCCAGCCCCCCGAGGCCGTTGAGGCGGGGGCCCCCTGGCGGGGGCAGCGCCCCCGGCTCGCCCCCCGCCGCCGCCGCCCCGCCGCAGTGGGAGCCGCTGCCGCCGCCTCCCGGGCCGGCCGAGCCCGAGGGAGGGGAACTGGAGAGTTTCTGCTTCTTCACCCCGCAGCAACCCGCCGCCATCTTGGAGCCGTCTCCCCCCACGCAGCGCTTCCGACCCATGGCGGGGGGGCCGGCCGGCCGGCCGGGGGACGTGCGGCGGCCCGCTCCGCCTCCTGCCGGGCCCGCTCCGCCTGCAACGGGGAGGGGGCGGGAGGGAGGCGGCGGGAAAGGGGGAAGAATGAATGAGGAGCAGGAGGGAGAGGAAGATGGAGGGGGGGGAGACACAGAGAGAGCTGCGTTAGAGCGACCCGGTGAGTGGCCCCGGCTGGCGGGGCCGGGGCCGAGGGGGCAGCGCGGCCCGCAGGTGTGGCGCCCGCGGCGGGGCCTGGCGGCCTTTCCCCTCCCCTCCACACGCCGAGCCGCCCCTCTCGCCTTCCCCCCGTGCTTTTCTCCTCCTTCTGCCGGGGAAGTGGAGCAACTCCACCCCGCGTGCTATATATAAAAAAAAAAAAATTAAAAAAAATAAACCCGCAAAACCAAGCTCTGCAGGAGCTGCACGGCAGAAGCAAAGCCCCTGAGATGGTTAAAAACACCCCGCTAAATAATTCAAGTGACCTGAGATGCCTTTCTCTTGGGAAGAGAAGGGGGGGAAGAGAAGCAAGGGGCTGTGTTGGAGTCGGCAGGCTGGGAGCCTGCAGAGTGCCTGGATGCACCTATTAAACATGCCGTTGCGATGGCTAAATCCATGGGCTTCATCTATTTTTTTTTATTAGTAGTAGTTGTTTTGTTTTTTTTAAAATTACAGCTTTGGCAGTGACTTCACCTCCACTAAGTAGCGGCTCAGATCACAGGCCCTCAGCTACAGGGCAAGCAACTGTCACCCTGTGGGACCACAGCCCTCAGTGCTGGCTGCCCAGGCTTCCTCATGGCCAGACCCCTTGGCAAGGCGAGTCCTGAGGGAAAAGTGAGTTCCTGCAGTGCTCCAGACATCTAAAATTAAGCTTACTAAACTACCAGGGTGGGAGGGGAAATGTGTTTTATATTAGCCTCACATATAGATAGACATCTCAATTTATGGAGAGGCTTGCAAATGGCCGTAAAGTACTTCAAAAGCTGTGTGTATGTATATATAGAAAATAACACCTCGCCTGTCAGTGTTATGCAGCCATGTCTGGCATTGGATGTAACAGCTGTTTAACATAGAATAGCAACACTACAATATCAAGGAAGACAAGGGAGCGAGGACTGCCACATAGTTAAGAGAATATCTTAAGTTTAGAGAGAGAGAGACAGTCATTAGCCAAGCTAAAATGCAGGCCACAGAAAGTTTTTCACAAAACGACTTAGTCACAAACTACTTAGAGACTCAGTTTTAAATTTGTTGTTGGAAATGGTTTCTCCAGTATCCTTATGCTCTTAATTTTGTCTGAATCTTAAATTATTGTGGAGTTGAAGAGAAAATCCCTGGTTATTAGAGCTCTAATACTAATGGGTTAAAAAGCCCTTTGAGGGTTTCTGTCCAGATACCCTAAACTTCTCTTGCTTTGAGTGAATCATAGCCTGAGGTGAAACAGCTGCAGGGAATAACAGCAAACAGAAAGGAGAAGAATTAGATGGTGTAAAGTGGTCTTTTCCATTTTTAAATGTAATGTTTATGTTTGGAGCTGGAGAATACTTGAGAAAGGAACTTAGTTCCCCTTTCTCCAACAACTTTGTTTCAGAACAAAGACAGTGTTTTCCACTTAAGGGATTCATTTGTTTAAAATCAGTTAGCAGTGACACCTTCTGTTGCTTTTGGGGAAATAGTTTCTCCAGGTATTGGATTCTGGCTTTTTCTAATTATTTTTTTTTACCATCCGACGTTATTTAACACCAACAATTACAAAAGTATCAAGTAATTACAAAGGCTTTTGATACAGACACAAATATGAATCATTCACTTTACTGCGGCAGGTAAATGTAAGGTTCAGTGTAGGTCTCAGAGCTAGGACTGACATCCTTGTGCAGTACTGAGACTACTGGTAGTGCACAGCGATTGCTTTTGGATTAAATATTGTATTGCAAGGGTCCCTGAATAAAAGGGTAAATTAAATATATTACTTATTAAAAACACCTTACATTTTCCACCTCTGCAGATGTTCTTTGCTGTATTTGCCTATAGTTGTGCTCCTATTTTACCTCAGTGCGATGTAACGTATACCAAATCTCTCTTTTGTAGAGACAACAGCAAATACATGAACAGAACTGTGGAAATTACTGTTTAGTGGACTCATGAGGACACAATTGTATTTTTGTCAGTATCTCAAAGCAGAGAGAACTGCAGGCTCACAAAACATTTTTCATGGCTCAATGGCAAATTTCCATTTATATGTGAAGAGTTTATTCTTTGAATAAGTCAGCTTCTGTTAACTGCAACATCTGGTCCATTGGTCCTTTGGTTCAGTTAAGTCTCAAGGACCTTTACGCTTCTTATTACAAGGAACCCTGAATATGTACAGTTCCTTCATGTATATAGTAGTTCTATAATTTGCTAACTTTAGGAGATGTTCTCCTGTTGCTTGATGATTATGTTGTGCCTCATATGCAGTCAAATGGACTGAGTGAACTCAGTATAAAAAACTCTTTTAGCACAGTACGAATGGAGTCAGTATGGTAGTGCAATTAGATCACTTTAATTTAGGTGTGATGTAGCTCTCCTTTATGACTCCAGCTGTTTACCACTATTGCTCACCTCATGTTCCAAAGCCCCAGTGATTTTAGAATTGTCACTTGTTACAAGTGGGAGATTAAAATTAATTTTTTAATTAAAAATCATAACCTGTGATTCTTGAAAAGAGCTGTTAGTGAAATGATGATAAGAAAAATAGAATTATTTGCAGAAAGATATTTCTCAGTGATCCAAAGCTGCTCTGAAGACTCGCCCTTCTCAAACAAAAACATTAGAATGGCTAGTATCTGGGGGAAATTGTATCCTAAGGCATGATCCAATTCCTTTTGAATCCAAGGTAAAATTTGCACTGACTGTAGTAGAAGTCAGGTTAGTCTCAAGTAGGCCAAAAGATGATCTGTGTTCTCAGTATCTTACAATCTAATTGCAAGTCAAGAGCAACCAGAACAAGGAAACACTGAGCCAAAACTGGGCTGCAGCAGTAAGCAGGAGTGATATAATCCTTGCCTTATTAGTATCAATTCTTTTAATAGGCACTGTGACAGGTGAGGGATTTAAAAGGGTGCTTAAAATAGCATGTTTAGGCTGTGGTTCCATGTGCATTTCTGCAGTAGTGGTAATGTTGGTTTAAGCAGCTCTACCTCAGCTAATTGTTCTCTTTCCTGTCCCACCCATTCTGTTGTGTTCATGCAGCTGTTTGTGCAGATGTGAGGCAGAAGATCAAGCTGAAAAACAATTATTATTTTCCCTCGATTATTTTTCAGCCAAGTCAGTTCTGCAGTCTGGTGTATCAAAGGGCTGCACAAAAAGCTGTGTTGGCCTATTGGGGTGGCAATAAAAATTTGAGAATTAATAGCCTTGGGTAGCTTAAACAGTACTGGTGAAAAAAGAGAAGACGCAGCCTGAAGTGGCATTGCACACATTTATGGGGAAACTGTCAGAAATCCCCTAAGTGTTTGAATTTAAAATAATAGGTGAAGAAAACCAGTTGAGGGAAGTTATGAAAGATAAAGGGCTGTGAAAGTGAAGGGAAGTAGTTTATGCTTGAGACTGTAGAAAAGTCAGAGCTAGGAAATGGAAGAAAGGGAAACAGAGAGCCCTATTCTCAAAATACATCATTTTCCACTTTCTTAGAACTAAAGGAAACATTGTACCACAGTTAATTCTGTAAAAACCAAACTCCAAAAATTGAGTGGTGTAAACAACAAGCATCTCTATGAAGTTGTTAGTTATTATTCTAGTTAGTTATTATTCTAGAGAAGAGTATGTACTTAAATCTCCCAAAATTCAAAGGTTAAATTCTGTCTTTGTATCTTCCCATCATAATGATCTTTTTCAGATGGGCCTGCCATAAAACTGGAAGGTTTACGTGCTGAAAATTCCTTTGCTCTGAGGAGTTCCCACCCATTGTGGAGATAGTCTAGACAACTCTTCCCCTGCCCTGAAGCCTACAAGGCATTATGGGTGTAGCTGGGAAGAAAGTGGGTTTGCCTATATTATTTTCTCACTTTATTCCCAAACTGGTCTATCATATTCTTAAGGCTCATGTGAATTTTCCTCAGTATATTCTGCTTAGAAAGAATAGTCACTGTTCTTTAGTATGCTCCCTGTCTTAGCTGTCCCCAGGAGAAATTAGATGCAGCTCTGAATCTAGGCCAGAAAGTGTGCACAAAATTCAATAAAGTTAATGAAAGTAAACTTGCACATGTCTGAGAACAGTAATTGTTCCTACCAGTTAGAGGCCATATCCTGCTATTGTTCCATATATCAAGCCCCTATTGAAGTCTCTTCTAAAAAATCTTGTACAAAAAGTCATCTCAGGATGTGATACCAGCCAGCAGACAAAAGGTCCTCACATGTTGTTTTACTGGAATCCTGTCCCTGTTTCATATTTTGAGCTATGTTATAGTTTCACCATACTGTGAATCCAATCTGTGTTATTTTAAAATTAACATTGTTTTACAGACATTTTTCACTCTTACGCAAATTTAGGGTTTGGTCCTGTTAAACCATCTGTGCGTGAAGCTTGCACTGCAAAACTGGGCAACGGGTTGTTAAAAAAAAACCCCACAACACACAACAAAACACCCAAAACAAACAAAAAAAGCCCCCACCAAACAAACCCCTCGAAACAAACAAACAAGAAAACCAAAAAGCCGCCATGCATTCTAAAATACCATTTGTCAAGCTAAATATCTATGACTGGACATTTTTCTAACTAGATATAAAAACATTAAATGTGTCAACAGAGTCAGAAAAGGTATTTTGTTAAAAACCTAAGGATCAAAGAATTTGCAATAAATGAAAGGTGAGACTAGTAGTAACTTTTTAATGGAATTCTTTTAACATAATTCTGTGAGCTGGAATGTTCCTCAAATATTATGTTAATGCAATATCTTATCCTTTTAAAATGTGTTTTCCCTTTGTACAGTGATAAAAGATGTGGCTTACATAGTTATAGTCTCAATATAAATTCACCATGGTTTCATTGAGGTCAGTGGAGCTACAGTGATTTATGCTAGCTGATATATTAATAATAAGCCTTAGGACATATTTTTTGACATGGCTGCTTGTAGTTGGTCTCCTTCACAAAATGTTTTCCACTCGTGTAGAGCAACCATATGTATTAATAGCATTTCTCATTCTTGAAGAGTCTAAAGTACTAGCTTTAAAAGTTTTAAGCTAATAAATTTATACCAATATATAGGTAGACAGGTTTATCCAGTGCAATCATGCAGCCACCCTTAATGAAACCTAGCAACAATCTAATAGGACACAACAATTGAGGTGTATTAGGAAAATGTAGTCATTAATTTTAAATGAATTAGTAAATTTAACATTAAATTAGAATGCAACTGTGGAGAATTAAAATCTGATCAGGACACCAAGATCACATGCCTGTTTATTTCTAAGAATTGCACTAGATCTTTAACCATCCCAAGTGGTCAGCACTTGATTTTGTATCTCATCCAAAAACACAAAACCAAAACTTTCATATAAATTTAGTTAATGCAAGGAGCAGAAATTTCAGAAAAGAGTGGAATGTAAGCAATGTTAATTGATTAGGATGACAGAAATGCTCTCATGATGAGCGTTAATTTTGATCTTCCATTTGATGTAAGACTCTATTGAGCTTCCTCTTTTAGATATTATTTAGTTTTCTTGTGAAATGATTTAATTTCTTCTGGCTGTTGCTTTTGCTATCTTTTTGCACCGTTATCTAACTTTTAGTGTAAATGAATTCCACCTCAATTCCTCTAACGGCCAGTTCTTAGCTTAGGTTCATGCTCCCTTGCTCTGGTATTTAGCATTGAAGCTGTCATCTCTATATACCTTTCAGAGAAATGAGATATACTGTTCTTTTTCTCCAAAGACTGAAGAACTTTTTTTCTTTAATCTTTGTGAGCAGCAAAAAATCAGTGAATCCTTCTGCTTGCCCTTTACCATTCTCGCTTCTACAAAAGAACCTGTTAATCTTACAGTGGCCAAGAACTGCTTCCAGTGTTCCACGTGGAAACATCAAATCACTTTATATTGGGTATCTCTAGTCACGTCTCATGAAATATTTTGCCTATTGTTTTGAAAGAATGTTCATTAGCTCCAGTAGACTATTGCAGCTTATAAAAATATGTATGTCAGTTGTAAGTATTTCTCCTTCTTCAGTATTGTAACATTATTTTTGCATGTATTTTTTTCCTTTTTCCCTGTAAGTATTAGCATTCTTTATATTCAATGCCCAAATTACTTAACCTTGTATCTTCTAGTGTTTCTGATCTGTGTATGTCACCTTGAATGTCATGTCGATCCTCCTTCCTCTGACTAGGTTTATAAAATCACCATTTATGTCACTTTGGTGCACTTATCTTTTTCTGCCCAAAAAAACCCCTGACAAATGCCAGTGTTTTGCCATAAAGGTGCTGGTGCTTCAGTGCGATCAACTTTTAACTGCTAAAAGCACTAAATACATTGTCTTAAAAGAGGCTAGAGGTATAAATAGAATGTTAATTAATAGCAGATGTTACCCTTTGTGGCAAAAAGCCATCAAGGCTTCAGCAAAACCTTTCTCATTGCAGTTGTTACTTTCATCATTGGCAATTTGTGAGTGCAGCTTCAGTAAGGCTGATCCTTGTGGCACTTCAGAGTCACCTCTCACCCTCACCCCATCTGTTTTCATGAATTCGGTCCTGCAGATTCTTCTGGTTTGTTTTTTTTCTTTTGAGTGTGGTAGCAAATGCCAAACAGTTCATGTACACTGCATCCATAACTCTTTCTTGTATCCTCGTGGCTTTAGAGGAGAGTAGCAAGCCTGAACCCCAAGTCCTGCAAGCTTCTGAATAAAGTAGAATCTGTGGGAAGTGGTAGCGTTCAGTACCTCGCTTATTCATAGCTACTTATTCATTAGTTGTGTTGCTTCCCTTCTGTAGAATTAATGTTCTCCAGCATAATATTTTCTAATGTACTTTCTATTGCAAATCATCAATTCTGCTTTCAGACATGTATAAATCAAATTAGTCCCATGAAGTCAAATAGAATTTCACCGTTACAGAATGATGAGTTCAAAACAAGGCCTTTTAAACCATTAGGTTCCCTTGTAAATTGACGAATTATTTGTCTGTTCCTAGGTCTCCTGAGCTATCCTCTGCTTTCAAGGAAAGTGGTATTTATATATATGCATCCATGCACGCACAAATTCCATTAAACAAAACTGAATGTCTTCTCATTCTTATCTCCCACATTTGTGTTCTCCCTCTAGGGAAGTGCCTTCAGGCTGCCTGCTGGAGGTGATAATTTTTGTCACAGTAATGTATAAAATAAATACCTTGCATTCATTTTGAATAAAAAACAGCTGATAAACATGCAAGCTTCAACAAAGTTTCACCCATTTCATGGCATAGTAGTGTTAGCCCTCTTCTGCACTCTTCCTTTCATTCACAGTTTCTGATATTCCTATTTTCACGTTATGTAACTCCGTCCCTCCTATCTGACACTGCAGCAATTAAAGACTGATGTTTTAACATGCTCATTACTTAAAATAAAGTAAAAAGTATTTTAAAATGTAAAGTAAATAGTATTTCTTCAACTACAAAAGAAGTCATAGTGTTCAGGAAGCACTGTTCCTTATTATGTTTTTCTGCTAACCGTTACAAAACATGAAGTTACAATCTTTAGCATATTGAAGTATCTGTGATCACCAAGACTCGCATCTGAGCTTTGGTTTGCATGCTTTTCTCAATCGTTTATTCATAGTTAATATTCTAATAATCTACTGACTGCCAGAGATTGCACAGAGGTAATATATTTTGATTTAAACACTGTACATTTGATTTGAGGAAATGACCATTTCCATGCAGAAAAAAGTAACTGAGATAATCTTTAACACTAAAAGCATACCCTTCTGTTACTTCAACTGAAAAAAAGAATTCCTTTGCTTGTGTATTTTATAGTAAAACTATACATATATTAATCTAGTGGTTCCAATTATAAGTGGGATTCTGGATTTGTTACCATTTCCCTTGAAAATGCATCTTTATAATAATTAATTCATTTTGGTTAGCATTTCTAAGGAGCATTTCAAGACTGGAACAGTCACTTTGACATACTTGAGAGGAAGTGTAGCACCGCATGTCAGATCTAAGGAATTGTTGCTGAAATATTTCAGGGCTATCATTTCATAGGGTAAGTCCTTACAGTAGTTTAGGGATTTAGAATAAATTTGGAAATAATTTCATAAAAACCCTTGTATATTTAACTTTCTGGAAAAACAAAACAAAACAAATCAAAGTCTGAATTCTCTGTTTTTCTACTGCTTAGTTTGTGTTTGTTTTCACAGGTCAAAGTTCCACTGTCCAGTGTCATCACATTCAAATCCTGCAGTGACCTGTAAGTATATCACCTCTAAATTTTCTACTGCAATAGGACAGCTGCATGAAAACTGTTGTGATCACCTCACGAATACTGAAAATGTGTCTTTAATTGAACTATCATTAGGCATTATATATTGGGGTACATTTTGTCCTGTTATGTTAAATGCGTGTAGTTCAAGCATGTATGCTTATAGTATTTTTTAGTACTAGCTCATTGTAATCTCATTCATTGCATTTTAAATGAAAGACTCACAGCTTATCAAATCGACTTGTAACTGTTTCTAAAGGTACCCTTACTTTTAACCTAGTTCTTTACCTGGTTAAATCAGAACTGAAAGTTGCCAAAGAAAAATAGTACATTTGCCCTTTGATGAACAATTATCAAGCATTACATGTTCAGAGTAAAAAATGGATAGCATTTTATTTTATGAGTCCACTAATAGTGAATTAGAATAAAACTCCTGTGGGAACACATTTGACATTCACATGAATAACAGATGAGTTCATTACAACCCCCTGCTTATAAAAAGAATGGCAAATGAATTCATAATTATTAAGCATTTAAAAATAACACATTCCCCAAAAGATACAATTCTGCATTAAATACCCGGCTGTAGTTCAGCTGCAGGGCTTTGAAGAACTTGAAATGAAGTGGTAGCGCAGCATATAGCTGAAACTGAATGGCAAACTGATGATTTGGTCATTTGCCACATTCTTTAACTGCTTGGTAGCCAAAGTAATGAAGATTTATACTCTATTTAATGCATTTGAACTAATTCTGAAGTGTTTAGATTAATCTTGCTTCCAAAGCAGAGAATGCAGATTAGATCTATGGTGCATGAACCAATTATGTTGGGTATGTATAAAGAGGAGGATTACAGCACATATGGCTACTGACATGTACTCATGTTAAAGTGCCTGTAGGCATCTCATTTGAGATATATATTAGAGCTGAATTTTGCAGGACTTTCTTGTTGATGGATATCTGCTTGTATATATGACAAATACCATTCAGGACAGCTATTTTGCTAGAAGTGACATTCTCAAATACTTGCCAAGCTGTCACATTAGCATACCGCTCGCAGCCTGGCAGGAGACAGCTCTTCTATGAATCATAACCTCTGCCCTGTGATGACACCAAGAGCACAAGGGTCCCAAAGGTTGCCTTGTCTGCCAGGCAGAGGGGGAAGTAAGAGATGCTGAGAACAAAGTTCAGAGAACTTCTGCAGAGAAGCAGAAGTTAAGGAGAATCCTGTTCTTTGAACTACTTGCACCAAGGACATAAACAGAAAAGGGATCAGAAGCAGATCAAATTAAGATTGTTCTAAGTGCTGTCAGCACCTAAAGAGATGCAGAATTCTTGTCTCCCCAAATCTTACATGTGATCTTGATAACCTTTATGTAGGTAGAGTGAAGAAGATTGGGTCAAATTAAGATCGTTCTAAGTGCTGTCAGCACCTAGAGATGCAGAATTCTTGTCTCCCCAAATCTTACGTGTGATCTTGATAACCTTTATGGAGGTGGAATGAAGAAGACTGGCATTTTCTGTATGAATTCTGACCCCATGGGTAGCCCTCCTTGTTTATCCAAGGAATAGAGAAATAATGCCATATGTGACTTTTGTATTCCTTTTCACAGTATAGAGGTAAGAAGATGTGTGAAAGACCTTGTGTTCATAGATATTTTAAAGTCACGTTGCTACCATGTTTTCCCAAGTTCCCTTCACCTTAGCAGCAGCCCAGGCTCTAACACAGCCATGTTACCATCATCTGTGTTGTCATGCTGGTATCAGAAGCGAAAGAAGCTGTGTGAAATGTGATCATATTTGTACTTCACTCAGAGGTCTGAAGCTGCAGTCCATCATGAGGTGGACTCCATGACTGACCTAAGCTGTGTGCTTGAGTAAAAGGGCTGTAAAAAGCAAAAAATGCTGAGTAGAGAGGGAGTAGAGAGGGAAGGGTCTCAGGATTGTATAGAGTGAGGGCCACACTGTACAGTCATGAAAAGGGTCATGAAGACTAGAAATACATTAACCAAAACAGAATTCTGTAATGTAACATTACACTTTTCTAGTCCTACTTAGATAGTTGCACCTACTAGGGAAAAGTAAATCAAAATACCAGAAAACCTATTTGTGCTGTACAAAGTTTGTGTAATTACTTGAGAAACTGTGAAATTAAGATAAAATTATTTGGTTTTGCTTTGGAACAACAATCACCAGATGAGCTGTAGAAACTGCATAGCTGCCTGTGGAAGACTATGATTTATACACCACTGAATTACATTGTTTTTAATTTTAAAAGTCTGTTGCCACTATCTGATTTAACTTCTGACTTGATCTGGGTGGGTAGAGTTTGGATTTATGTCCAGACAATTAGGGCTGAGCTGATGCCTCAGAGTGAGGTGAAAAATGCCCAAACCTAAATCCAATAGATAAAAACTAATTGTGTATCAGGGAAACTAATTGTGCATGAGGGAAACTAACTCCTTCCTGAGTCCTGTGGATTTCTGGCAGAAGTATGTGGTTTGATTACAATTATTGCTGTAATGCAGAGTTTCAAATCTTATGGGCCCCATGAGGACGATGCAGGAAACCTGTTCTATCTGCAATGTATGAAGTGAGTGGTATAAACCATTGTATTTGTCGATTCACAGATTTCAAGACCAAGGAGATAATAATAGTCATTTGTGCTAACTATGCTGCAAACACCTTTTTTCCTCATGGAAAGCTAATTAAAAGTTCGGAGATTTGGGGTTTTTTTTGGTGCAGCTTATATATTATGAATGCATTTCTCATGAAACTTTTAACTGTTTCTGTTTTAAAACATTTAACATCTGTTGTAAAGATAGTTACTTGTTTATATGGCATTTCATATTACAGTGTATTTAGGATTGTCAATATTTGAGGTAATTGTTATTATAAGCAAGTGCACAAGAAGAGAAATGCTGTGATAGCTCCCCAGCTGATGACAATGGAAAATGTATGTACTTTTCACTTAAGAAAATCTGATGGCTTTATATTACTATAACCACTTAGAAGTTAGGACACCAAAATACAGTCTGCTTTAAAAATGTTGGGTAATTCACGACGGTCAATGTCATATCATCTCTGGTCATCAGTGTCCTAACCATATGCTCCCTCAGCAAGGGTCCTGCTAGTCATCATCCAACATCAGTGTGCAAAAAATTATCATGAGAAACATTACCAGGTAGTTTTCTGTTCATCACCAATGCATTAGATTGCAAGCAAGTTATTCTAATGTTTGATTTTAATTTGCTAGGTAAAACAGGGTGGCCTGTTGCATCACCCTTCTGTGGAAAAAGAGAACCCACTCCATGAAGCCTGTAGAACGCTGTAAATTAGTTACTCTTGACAAAATCAGACAACTGTGGTCACTAAGATTCCTTCTGGAAAATTAGGAAAGGAAAAGGAGAAGAAAGGAATTAATGCTTGAAACGAGTGGGTCCTAACTAAGAGAACCAGAGGAGCAGCCATCTCTAAGAAGGAAAGGCAAAATGCATACAATATTTACTTTATTTTTTAGAGGAAACAGGTACAGTCGTGAGGAGATTTGAATAATTTATATTAGGATTCAAGTCTTGGCTTCAGAATGTGCTTAAAATAAGACAAGTCTCAATCTGAATCACCTCAATTTGTGATATGTTGTCTTGCAGTAGATAGCAAAACATGTTTGTTCTAAATCTTATGAAACAGTAATTATAGTAAGTAAAGGCAATTGGCAGTGATTGAAATACTAATAATACACTGCATTTCAAACATTTGTTTAAAGTGACCTCAGCCTGTTATTTTACTGCTAGAGAACAAACCTCTCTCAAATCGCATTTGTCTACCACTGAAATGCTCCAATAGTATACACTGCCCAAATTAAGGCTAATTGCTAATAATTTATTCACCAGAAGGTTTGCTATTATCAGCTTTGTTTACGTAAAATGGAGATTAAAAACCAGTTCTCTTTCTTGCAAACTGCTGTGCAAATTTCATCTGCTCTTATGAGAAGTCATTATCTCATAGGAATGACATGAGATTCCTCTCATAACAGGAAAAAGATAATGCCATATAATGCAGCACTCAAAAAAACCTTTGTATTTCAGCAGAACACTATTTGTATGTGTTAAGTTTGTAATATATGTTATAATCTTTCTGTTCTACTTCCAAGTAATATTGCCATAAAAATCCATGCCAAGAAAGGAATAAAGCTTGAGTGTAGTATGTATATACCATGCATTTAGCAGAAAACATGTACAGAATTTTTTTCTTTTAATTTTTTTTTTATTTTTGCATCACCCCATCTTATGTTCCAGTGCTTTTTTGCTGCTGTGATTCAGAATATCA
Organism: Falco rusticolus; assembly: GCF_015220075.1. Lineage (NCBI taxonomy): Eukaryota > Metazoa > Chordata > Aves > Falconiformes > Falconidae > Falco > Falco rusticolus. Next base: position 4,429,759 of record NC_051200.1, on the reverse strand, counting down.
AGGACTCAGAGATAGGTTTATTAGGAAAACATATATATCCACTGCATCTCTACACTTGTATTTAATAATGTAAAATCGCATCTTTGCTCTTGTGAAGATGTGCTGTCTGAAACTTCAGAGAGGTTATAGTGCTAGCTGCAGTTGCTTGAAGAACTATTCCTTTTAGCTACTATTTTAATAATTATCTTAATTATCTTTTTATTTATAACATATCTCACTGATTCTCAATTATATTTCTTTCAGGGGATGGGAGGGTCTCTTAAAATAAGCGGTATTTTTACTTAGAAAATTTAAAAGAAGAAAAAGATAAAAAGCTCCTAATCATAAATGTCAAGCTACTTGATTGCTTCTGGATCTAACTCCTTCCTTTTCCAGAGTGTTGTCCTTTCTCAGTTCTAGAGAACACACAATATGTTACTCATAGCCAACAGACAAGATGAAGAGAATCCAGTTAGTTCCTTACCCTCTGTAATTTTAGGAACTATATTCACTAGATGATTAAGAATTCAGCTACATATATCATTACATTTATTAACATACAAATGCATTTAAATTTCTTAATTATGAGCTTGCACATCACTGCTTGTTCATAAATGGTACAGGAAAATGTAGTTTCATGTCAGTTTATAATGAATTTGTTCTTGCTTGCAAGCACTGGAAATGTGGTGCAATGTTTGTATTTCGATCACTGCAAGAAAATTTTTAAATCCAAGTAATTTATTTATTTTAGTAGGCTGCTTGGAGACATTTGCTCTTACTTTTTTTATTCTAGCAGCTCTTCACTGATTTTCCTTCTCTATCCATGAAAATTAAACGTGGAAGTTTAATGTTTTAGATCATGTTCTTTAAGGCAACCGAATACACGCCTCTGCACATTAAAGACTCGGTATGTACACTGCCCTTTTTCAGCAAAAAAGCTCCTGAGGAAATTGCCATTCCTCTTCCAGAGGTAATTTCACAGTTGCAGCATTTTGGTTTTGTTTTCTGGTTGTTATTCTGTAGAGGTAATTGGTTAGGGTTTTGTCCAAGGATTTCTGAAATCAATGGAAGGGCTTTGGATTGAGGTCTCAGGGGTGGAAAATATATTCTTTCCTGTGCTGGGGCCAGCCCAAGAAGGAGGGAGAAAGTTCTCAGGTGTCTGGGGTTCAACTATCCTGATCTCAGCATGGATTAGAGATGTTTAGTGGCAGTATGTGAGTGAAGAACGGGGCACAGGATTCTACATTAACCATCCCATTTTTCCATCGTCATGCCAGGACAAGTGTGGAGTGGTAGATGCAGGAGCCAAACCCAACAGTCTCCATCCTCTGGCAATCTGCTTCTGCTACCCGAGCCGAGCAAACCGAGTTGATCTGGTGCCTACGGGTGGCTGGCCGGGGAAGCCCTTCCTGCGGAGACCTGCGTGATGGGCTGCAGAAGGGCAGCTCTCCACCTGCTCTTCACTTTCCTTTCTTTTCAAACACTGTCAAGAGTCTGGTACAAAACAGTGCTACGTGTCAGTGCCTATGCAGTCTTCGCTGCATAGCTTCGAGTCGACTGGGAAGATAAAAATAATCCCTGACATAAATCAACTTCATTCTGCCTCAGGACATAATTTAAATACCTTCTCCTGGGTGTTCTTCCTTCTTTATAAAAGCAGCAAGTTCACTTTCTAGCCTTCATACTGTAGTTCTAGAAAATGTTTAATGAGGGACTCTGCCGTGTTGAGGGTAGAGCCACTGCTGCACAAGGATACAAGCGGTATCAACTAGGGACACAGTGGCAGGAAATGGAAAGGTATTTTAGAAAGGCTCTTGAATATTTCTTTTCCCAAGATTGTAGGGCCAAAATGTTGCTTGAATTTATGAATAGAGCTGGACAAAAAAATTGAATTATTTCTAAATTCCTAGAATAATTGAGTTTTGAAATGACTGGGATCGTTTTTGAGATTAAGTTGAACTAGACAAATAGTTTGAAGTGAAATAATAGGAAAAATATGAACTTTTCTCTGTTTTTAAAGGCAATATTTTAACATGCTTAAAATGAAATTTTTCATCTTTTGAAACTGAAGTACCATTTTCCACTTCAAAATTGATCTGAATTAAAAAAAGTAATTTTTTTTTTTAAATGGCATGGAACTTTTTTTTTTTTAATTAAATGCACTCTTTCAGGTTTACCCCAAATTGAAATTACTAGGTTTTTATTTTGTAAGAAAAAAAATACTCTGTGTGAGCTGAGGCTTCTGCTTTCTTCCTTCTGACATTTTGGCTTGATTATTGAACTGGGGAAAACTTTACTTGCTTAGTCTTTTTTATGAAATCTTCATCAGACGCTGTCCTGACAGTTTTCAGGTGACTTGTGAAAAGATGTTTGCTTACACCTCTGTTAGTGTGTAAGGATATAGTTCCTCGCATGTGCTGTACCACTGTTAGACCTTGCTGCATGCTCTGCATGTGCTGTACTCCTGGTCTTTGGGATGACAACATGCTGTGCAAGGATTTGTGATTTCAGCAGGCTACACATGAAAACAAGGATCTCTTAGTTCCGACGTGACTGTGGGATACCTACCTAACGTATCATTAGCCCAGTAAAAGAGACCTTACCAGTCACAGGTCTTTCCCTTATACTTCATGTTCCTGTTCTTCTCTTTCATGTTCTTGGTCTCTTGTCAGCCACCAGTTCATTTCAGATAAATAGGACATTGAAAATTTTTCATGTAAAGTTACAGAGCAGGAGATGAGAACTCCAGGTGTCCAGTCAGGCTGTCCCCTTTTTTCAGGCTGATCTGGGCAACTCAAAGGCTGAATCTTCACATCTGGGGTTCTTCTCCCATTATTTGTATTGACCCTATGTGGCTGACTTGGAAGGATCCTTAAGGATTTCAGAAGGTGTTTTGCTCAGTCATCATTGTCACTATAACACTGTGGACCTCTGGAAGCTCAGAAAGCTCTTTCAGTTTCCAAGAAAGGCTTAGCAGAGCTTTCCTAAGGGAAGTAAGTAGATAATGAAATCAAGTGCTACATGTCTCCATTCAGAACACCACCTGAACATGTATGGGACTACAAATTTGTGTGTAGGATTCCCATTTTTCATATGGTAGTTGTTTGGGTGTTGGTTTTTGTTTGTTTTTTTTTTTTAAATTTGAATTTTTTTGACTGTATTTTAAATAAAAGTTAATATGGTTGGCCTAGTTAGTAGCTAAAATCTTCAGCAAGAGGGTGGTAACACTATGGACTGTGAAAACTATTACTGGAAGCTAACCTCTGTAATCAAAACAGCTAATAAGAGTTTGCAATCTGAGGAGACAAAAATGGGCAAAAAGAGGAAGGGAGCGCTGTCAGTGCAGTTTTACAGATGGAGAAGGGGCCAAGCCTTTATTCAGTAAAGTACGGAGGCAGAGCCTGATTTTTAGCATTTTCAAATGTGTACATTTCAACATATTCTGTTTGATACTGGCAATGCTTTATGCCTACGCATTTCTAATTTTAACTGTTCTGATTTATTTTTTTTTTACTATCAAAGAGAGGGGCTTTTATCGTTTGTCTTCAAACTGATGTCTTAAACACAGCAGAGCATCTCCATTCTCAGCAGATTTTCAGGTTTTGTATAAGTATGTGTGATTTTTCCCCAAATTTTACTGCAACTGTTCAACTGCACACATCTAGCAGAAAGACAAGCAGGGAGGGACAGATCTACATACATTGACTGGATGTGCTGAGTTTTCAGTACAAAATAACAGGGTTATTGTATTGCATCAAAGTAAGAGTCTTAGCCTGGATGTTTCATTGACATTGAACTGATGGTCACAGTGTAATGGATCTTAAAATTGGCTGGACTGTTTCTGGATGCCTGTGTTGTTCAGTATTCATATGAAAATCCCTGTGCCCAGCATAAGCTGAATGAGGTGAGACCTTTTCTCAGGAGTAGAACCTTTAGGACATGTTCTAGCTTTCAAGCAGGAAATCAGGAAAATGGTACATTCAGGCTGCTTGTCTTTGTCTAATGCTATGGCCGTAGTTCGAATGCAGGGATGGGAGCCGGAGTACGGAGAGGTTTGCTCCTCACACGTGCCTTGACACACTCTAGTGGCAGAAACCTGTAGTACCGCTTACGCAGGGGAGCCCAGTCGATTTTTCTTTTCAATGCGAAGCAATACTTAAAGAGTGGATAAAATTCAGGTGATCGTTATTGAAAGTAACCTAGCAGTTCAGAAACTACGGTTCAAGTCCTGTGCTTTTATAAAACTTGTATTTCTTTTTATGTTTTAATATATAAAATACTGATTCAGGGATTTAATTTGTTCAACATTTGTGGAGGGTTTCGAGCAACACACCCTGACCTGAGTCACTGACACAGCCACAGTATTTATGCAATATATCAAAGTCAATAAACAGCACCTATCCACAAGTCCTAGGCACTTATCCTTTAATGGTAGTGGATACAGATCTTGGGCAACCTCATCTTTTAACCAACCATCTTTAAATAGTAAATCAATAACCACATAAAAAAATTGTATTTATAGCTAAGCTCTAAAAACAGTGGTCTTGCTTATTGAACTAATCGTAAATGATTGAGTGTTTTGTCTTCTGAGAAGGCATAATGGACCACTTGGCTGCCTCAGTTCTCTCATTTTTCCCTTCATAGAGCTACTCTGTGGCGAAATCCCTCAGATCAAACAGTAAAGTATCTAAATATATGCTTTATTATCATCACAGCAATTATAAAGGTAATCCAACCTATGGTAAAGTGTTTTCTCCAGAATCACAAACTTTCTGTTGCAATACTTCTGGTTTGACTTTGGGCTGCTACTGATTCTCTAGCCTCATTGCTGTTACAGTTTGGGTTACAGTAGGGTGGAGTATGTTTTTGTGTTTTACTGCAATTCACACAGTAACACAACTAAAGCGTTTGCATAGCACAACTCAAAATTTCCCTTCCTCAGGAAATTTTGCTGTTTTGTAACTCATTTGGTTGCATCACAAGGAAAACAAAATCCCATTTCCCGCAAAACAAAAAAGTGGAAACATGTCATTCTGATTTAATGTTTGAATTTATTATTGTTGCTTACACAACCCAAGCAGATTGCACGTAACTAAGGCTCTGCCTATTCTTTCTTCCTTGTTATTCTCTATTTCAGGGACTCCTATTATTTCCTCAGCTTATCTTTCCTCCACAGTAAATCTGTCTACTAGTCAGGATTATGGGGGTGAGGCTCTATGTATCCAAATTTCCCATTATCTTCCATTCTTTTTTTGCTGAGGATTTGCATCTTTTCCCATCTGACATGCAGAGCCATTGCCATGAAACTGTATGTTCGACTTTATTTTGCTCAGCCATTAAGCAACTTTCAAGTCTTGCTTTATGGTTATCTGGATATGAGAGTCACACAGATATTTTAGACTGGCTCTTGCTGCTCTGCCTCTAAGGCTTTTTAGGTTTTATTTTTTATAAAGAACTTTTCTCTTTATATGGGTAAGTTACTCCAGTAACAGTAAATCTAGATGTTCTGTCTAAATGCAGATACTTACATGAAAATATGCCTTTTCCCCAGCTCCTTGGAGATGCTTGCTTTGGATTTAAGAGTGAGTAGGTTTTAGGCTAGTGCAACTCAATCCTAAGTATTGAAAAGATGCTGACTCAAAATTAGAACTGGAGTGAACAAGTAAATCTCTCATTGAAGTCCACAGGAATACTGCCAGTTTATATTGGGAATGAATTCGACCTTGGGGTTTTTGCATCCTCATTTGAATTATTGTCCTAAAATAGCACTGTCAGACTAGATATATCATAAATTTATATTTCTGTCATAATAATTCTGTCATTATTAGTGATTAGATCAGCTTTAGAGGGTTTTTTTTTTCCTTGTCCTCTTGCCAAGTTCCATGAGGACATAAACTGTGAGTTAGATTGGAGCTCTGGATTCTTTTTTTTTTGTGGAGTGGACAAGGTAGTTCTAACACCAGGCATCTGTTCTGCATTCATGCATATCTAATGCAGCCTTATTTGGGTAAAAAATTCTTTTTTTCTCACTGTTCTGATGATATAATTAGAAATAGAACGGTATTTGCTATTCTCAGGGAGTTACACTTTGTGGAGATCTGTGCTCCTGGTTAGCATAGCTGAGGGGGCCTAACCTTGGGGACTAACAGCTCAGTTAGTTAAGGCAAAACTGTTCAACATATGTCTCATATCCAAGATTTATAAATATTCTTTTACATTACTCTCTCTTCATTTTTGATCTAGACCCTAATTCCAGCAAAGAGTAAATCAAGTCATAAGAAAAAATAAGATGATGGATGAGTGTGCATCCAAGGATACCACCTTGAAAGATTCAATCACTTGTATCTCATGAGGCATCAGTTGTTAGCCTAATGTCTATACCTCATAAAGCTGCAACATGGAGATTATCTCCTGGCGTTCACTGATGCAATGATCCCTGTTGAACTACTCTACTTTTGATAATTAATGCTCTTGCTTTTTCCATCTTTGCATTTTAAACTGATGTCAGATGGCTATATAATTTATTTTTGCATCTACTTTAGGCTCCCATTACAAATAAATGAACATTTGAGTATTGCAAGTCAACGTATTAAAAGTCCCTTCAGGGGCTTCCTTGATGGTAGGGGTCTTTCTCTCTTTAAGACAGAAAGGGTCAGACTTGGAGCACAGAAGTTATCATCTAGAGAAGGCTAACAAATCTGAATAGTTTCAATGGACATCAGGAAAAAATTAACTAAGCATGTAACTAACTGGATTACCTTTGGGCAAGTCATCTCAGCTACACTGAAGATTAATGTCCTCTGCTGCAGTCAAATTAACATGACTGTCTTGCACCGAGCCCGTTTAGATTGCAAAATAATATAGCTCTTTTCACTGCCAGTTTAACAATGGAGATTAGTTGACAGATTCTTCCATCTCGTATGCCCAGACCATACTTTGCAGTGCAGATTTTACTAATCACGTTAGCTGTTATTTCTTTGCATGGTGAGAAATTAAGCTTCTTTCTTTCTTCCCTTTCCCCTGGATAGTGAAGAGCTTTTTTAAAAACATCACCTGGGCTGTGAGACTATAAGCTTTGTTATGTGGCTGTGGTTCTGTTCTTTTACTTCAAGGTACTAATCCTAGGAGGCTTAGTTTGGAAGTTTTAATAGTTCTGTTTAAGCAGTTTGGTTGCCTTCATGAAAAAGGTAAGTTTATGTTAAAATTCAGGAAGTATGTTATTAAAGTGCACAGGGATTATATGGGAAGCCAGTGTATTGCAATCTAAAAATTATGTGAAGTGGCTCGTTTATTTGCCTCATGACTCTGTAAAGTCACTAGATAGACAAATGCATTATGCAGCTAGAGAGCTGGAGACAGAGGTTATGTGATGCCCAAGGCCATTCAGTGAGTCAAAGCTGAGCCAGGGTGAAGTTCCCATTTTAGTGTGCCTATTAATAACACCAGCACAGACAAACTACAGGAAAGAACTAAATTTGGGGGCTGTGTGATGTCAGCGTGCTCTGCAAGGTTGAAACATATTTTTTTTCTGTCCAGCTCTGAAATGGTGAAATTTAGACATAAATATGACTAGATCACTGTCTTATCTGGAGGTCTTCTCATACTTAGTGGCAATAATCTCTTTTCTCTTTCCCAGCTGAGGCCTTTTGTTTTTCCTTTGCAAACAGAAAGATTATTTGTTTCAACCCTTTTAGACCTTCAGATTTAGAGGACTGACAGCTGAATGCTCTTGTCTAGCATCAAGAAAGACATAGTCACAGCATAAATGATTTGGGATAAGTGTGAGACAGAGTTAATGAAAGCTGAGTTTTGCTTGCATTTTTTACCCTTGTTAAAAGTAGTTTTTACATTTAGTAGACCATTACTGCATTGATATATTATATTCATTGAGATTGTATACTTTATCTAGCTTCAGATAAAGTTAGTGACTTTAGTTAGTAACAGGACATGGCAGAGGAAATGATATTGCATAATGAGAAGTTGGAGTTAGGATCTGCTATATGTCATTGTTATCTGTGTGACTTGCCTTAGTGACTTGGGCTTGGACTTTCAAGAATGAATACCATTTTTAGATGCCTTTGCTAGTGGTTTTCCCTATTATTGCTGGCCTGATCATCATATGTAGTAAAACTGAAGTCAGGCAAGAATAAGCAAGATTAGAGAAATACTCACTAAAGAAAGGTTAACAGATTTGATGGGGAAGGTTAAGGAGTCTATTGCAGCTGCGTTTAACTGGAACCAATGTTTAGAAAGTCAAAAGATGGTACCAGGGATTATATCTGTCTTGCAGACTACAAAGCATTATCACTAAGATTCATAAAACATTAGTGACAATGGGGTTTTTTCCCAACCAGTTTTTGGGAAATTTATAAAGTAATTCAACTCAGTCAGTCTTTATATAGGTAACATTTTAAAGTATCCATCTTGCCTGTTTCAAAAACTTTACGTATTTTTGGCAATGAATTAGATATCTTAAATACCAGAAATCTAGTCTTTTCATCCAATGGATTTATTTCTTTTCAGTTAGGGCAAAATTATCCAGTGACTGCTGTTGAACTGTTTCTTGTAGCTGCTGTTTGATGTAGCCTCAGAGATGTCATCTTTAAACTGATCTCTTTGATATATTATACTCTCCGTTGCTGCTGTGAGAGGTCACTGCCTTACAATCTCAGGATAATCTAAATACCTGAATATTATGTGATTTACAGTGACTGATTCCAGTTTTAGGGATGGAATTTCAGTCATAAATTTTGCAAGGATATCTTTCAAAAATTAATTTGAAAAGAACAGCCATCTATTTCTAAAGATTAATTGCAACAGAAATGCTGATTTCTGTTGAAGGCTACTTAGAGCCTTCCCTTTATTGATACTGCAGCCTGTGAAAAGACGTCTGAAAGAGACAAGTCAAACATACTATAATCTGTATGGCAGTTGTAGAATCTACATAGAAATGGAGTTATGATACTCTGACATGTTATTGGCAAAAATTTTAGCCTTGGTGCTTGAGGTCTGTTGCTTTAGTGTCAGACAAATCAGTACAGATATACAGCATAGTCTCTGTCTCTTGCCTATGTGGCATTTACTTTCATTTTCTTTCTGGTAAAAAGGAAGTAATGGTCTCATGCTCTCAGTCTTCCCCTCTCTCTCCCGTGAGGGCAGCCTGTTGACTTCCTGGTCAACATGATTTTTGAGCAAAAGAGGAAAAACATTAACCTGAAAATAACTTTCTGGTACTTGTTTACACTTAAAATACATTCAGCGTACCCTAATCTGTGCAGCCTCCTAACAGATTTCCTAGATTCTTCAGAATATCAAGAACCAAGTTTGCTCCAATCATTCTTCTCTAACTCAGTCTAGTTTCATTTGTGTGTATTAAAGAGGCTGATGTTATCACATTGATGTTATCTTAGTCTTTGTACAGAGATACAGGTGATGTCAAAAGGAGCAACATCTGCTAAAGCAAATTATAGCACCTATCCATTCATCCATGTATTATATGCAGGAACTGGTTCTTATCTCACTTATATTAACATGTATGACAGTGACATAGAAAACATTCCTGGAGTGATTATAGTGTTGCCGCAGATTTCAAAAACATTCAGTGCTTTTGGTAATTGATCACACTCCATCTTAAAAAAAAAGATAGGATTCTTGCTCCCATCTCACTGCTTCAGTGTGTTCTCCTAATTCTGCTTGCTGTGTTTGATTTATATCTGTTTGTTCTTGGCCCTGCATTGTCATACATTTTAAATGATTAATTTCCCTGATGATTTCTTTACCAAAAGCAATCATACTCCTGCCTCATTGTTATGATACGTATTGATTTTTCTGTTTTGTGAGTGACAAGAACTGTGTAATATTCCAAATAGCGACTCACCCATACCTATAGGATGCCGTCAGAGCTATACTGTCTCAAATGTCTTTATCTTTAGTGGTGTCCTATGGAATGGATTTGTCTTATTCTCAGCTGTATCACATTCGGAAGTGTTGGGTGGAAGCAGCTGCACTTTGCTTGTCTACCTGTCTCTTCCCACACTCCTCCTCCCAGGATATCCAGTTCCATCTCCATTCCTGTGTCATTTCCACCCTGCTGACCAGGCCCTGTAGCCCCTCTTTCATCTTTTCCAGGTAGCCCTTACTACCTCCCTGTGCTCTGTTTATCAGAGGCAGAGGCTGAGGTTGAGGTGAGAACTGGAAGCAGACCAGGGCCTTCTCCTGCTATGGAATGATGTGGGAAGAAATGGAGATGGGAGGGTCTGAGAGAAATGGGCTGCAGAGCATCTTCATGCTTCTGCTGCCACTTGAGAGAAGGTTGGAACTGCAGGCACTGCCAGGAGTCAGCAGCTACAGAGAAGACAAAGCTGAGCTACTTGGACGAGCCAAGCTAGTGCCTACCTCCTCATGCACAAGCCTGCAGCTCGCCACTCTAGGCTGCTCCCTCATTTGCTTATTCCTGCCTCAAATGAGCCTTACATTTCTACTACATTTCCTCTCATTTCTGTTACTTTGTGATATTCCTCCTCTAAACTGATGTTGTCTCCCAACACATCACCAGCAAAATTTGTCAGTTTTTTGTTGCAGAGCCCTGCTTTGAGACTATTAAAATTCAGATCCAATCCTTGACGAATTATTGTACTATTCACATGTTGATGATCCCTCTTTCAACCCAGTCCCTCAACTGGATTTAATATAATTAGTCTGGTGCAAAGTGACAGCCAGGAAAAATAAAACTGTTCCTTCAATTTTAATGAAGGGCTCAGCCATCTGATCGGGTTGTTGCTCTGTGGTAAGTTACTGCATGTCAATGGAGCCATTGAGACTATAGGCATTTTTAGTCTAGTCATTTACTTAGTAGTGCAGGACCAATTAAATCTTTTTTAAACTGAATTTTAAGCTAAAATTGGAAAGAGTAAACTTTTTTAAAAAGTCGGGTGAAGACAATATAACTGGCCAATTACCATGGCTGTGCTCATGCACAGTAACTTATCTATTGTAACTTTAGTGTGTATCTGAGGGTGGCATTAAAATTGGAGAGACCCACTTCTGTGATTGTTCAAGTGAAGGAATAATTGTGGTTTTGACTCATGTTCTAACTCTAGAACAAGTTCTACTGTAAGTCAGCATGGGTTCCAACTTTAGCTGTTGCCCTTAGTGATACCCATTAGTCCTTTATATATACTTGTCTCTAGGCAAGGGTCATCAAGTATGAGTTATGGGAGTGCCTGGCATCATAGCTGCTGCTGAATTATAAATTAGTACATTTATAGAGTCAGTTAATCTTTAGTTTCTTGTGTGGCTGATTTAATGTATGTGCACAGAAAAAAAAAAGTATATTAATGTAGCATGTGTGTATCCTCAGTTGGGAACATCTGGAGAGTTGCTAATCCCTGTGGTCTTTATTTCTCCTCTAACAAAGATGGGGTTTTCAACTTCCTGAGAGTTCCTGTAGGCAACAGGGTTTTTTAAAAATAGAAAGGTTAATATAGCCTAGATGGCATCTGCTTTTTCATTATTTAGATAATTTCCTTTCTCCACATATTGTGAAATAACATGCATTGTCTTTCTAATAAAATTTTTATCAATGGCACAATTTAGTGTGACATTTTCTAAAATGAGCCCAAACAAGCACCACTTGAATGGTTATCTGTACAGGTCTATCTCTGTATTGAGTTTTATCTCATTGAATTTCCAAAACAGTTCTGCACAGACCTGTCCTGCCAGTAGAACTTCCTTCAATCAACTTCTCTTTGTGCGAGAGTAACTTTTTTTTTGAGGGAGAGAGAAACACGAGGTCTAGATTTACATGCATGCCTCGCAATTTGTCTAATGATATGTCAGTTCCGCTGTTAACAGTGAACAAACAAATGTTTTGCTAACTTTTAGCAAAACACATCTAGCTATAATAATTTCTTTCCTACTGCGGTCTCTGGGAAATGTGTTGCATCTCAAGATTTCCAGCAAGCTGAGTGCTAACATTTGGGATTGGAACTATGGACTAAAGGACTGATTCATATTTCTCATTAATCTAATTTAGTATCAGTGACTTCAGTGAAATTGAGGCAGAGCTTCACCTGTGGGAGGAGAGCCAGGCTCAGAGGTGCGTCTTATATTCACAAGCAACATAGTATCATAGAAATTGTGTCTCAAAATTGATGAGAGGCTTTCAGAAGAAAAAAATATTACTTTCAGAGACTGATCCTAAATCTGTTGATTCCAGTTGAAGTTTTAACTTTTTGCTTCTAGGTCTTCTGACTTGTAAGTCATTATATCCTGAATGGCTTTTTTTTTTCTCCCCCTGCCCCCCCCCTCCCTTTTTTTTTTTTTTTTTATTCTTTGCATATCAATATCAGAACTTTTCCCATACTGACAGTTATGCCTTAAAGACCTTCAGGGTGCTCATGTGCACATACAGCATTTCTCCCATACCTCCAATCAGTTTTATAAATCACTCCAGAAACATTTGCAAGCTAGAAAATGAATAAAAATTCTCCCATATTGAAAAGGTGAAGGGTGAAGGTTGAGTAAGTTCCTAAAATACTGTTTCAGAGGCTGTGGTAACTTTTTTTTTTTCTGCTGCGGACTGTAGTGTCTAAGCATTTTGATAGGAAATATTATGGGGCTACAACTGTACAGTATGCTTTTGTCTGTTTTGGCAGCAAACACAGGCAGCTTTTGATTGCTTATTCTATCTGAAGGCCTCCCTACCCCTAGTGCAAAGTCAGGCTAAGGTCTAAAACCTCTCCTAATAGGACAACAAACACTGAGTTGCAGTCAAATATTTGGATGATGTACATTAAGCCCTCAGGGGAATTCTCTTCTTTGCAATCATCGGGTTACTGAACATGAAAGGATAAAGCATAAAGCAATTCCAGTTTTTTAAAAAAGCCTGAAGTACAGAAAAGGACCAAAAAAGACCCCCTTTTCCAATTTCTGTCACCAGAGATTGCCAGAATTTGGTTTGTACATTCATCAGACATGAACTGTGTTCCTCTTCCTGCAGTAGTATGTGTAAGTAAAATATCCCTGAGGATGTTAAAACTATTTGTACAAGTATTTCAATAAAATAGTATGTCCCATAAAATTGGAATCTCACCATTCTTGCAAAGCTTACTTGGTGCATTTCTGTGAGCATATATAAAAAGAACTGCATGATAAAGCCTACTCATTTTTAGTACAGCTTGGTCTGCTGCATTGGTTTTATGCTGTATATGTCTTTGTAGTGTTAGCACACTGCTGTGTGGCAGCTTACAGGTATTATAGCAGAGCCGGTACAGAATACAAGAAAGCTATGTATATAACTGCAAATCAGCAGTAGCAGATCTTTTTTATAATGTTTCCATCTACTGTACATAAAACCATTCCCTGACTTGAATAATTTGCTGAGCTAAATAATAAGACTAACAGTATACCTAAAATAGGGAGGATCAGGCAATAGAAATATTCACAGTTTCAATCAGGATTACGAATTACAGATCTCCAAAAGATGCTCAAATGTAAGGAAAAAACCCAACCCCTGGAACTGATCAAAATTAGTGTCAGTCATTGATTTCTAGCACACACAAAGAGACGGTGAGTATAAATGTGTTACTTACAAGTGCTGAGGATTTTAGGGAATGAAAATGGAGACCAGGAGCTGGAGACTGCCTGCCATGCCAGCAGTGTTGATTTGGAAGCGATGGACACAAATAAACGTTCAGCAAAGCTTAAAAAGCTGCAGTGCAAGGCTAGCCAAAAGTGTCCATGTCCTTACCGTGCTGTGGCTGGCAGGCAATCCGTGTCTGGGAGCCTTCAGTCCCTCTAATCAGGCTCCGGGGATTTTGTTTGCAAGAGAGATTGTCCTTTAAGTGATCAGTGCAGGAAAACAGAGAAATAAAGAGAAATGAACAAATTGTACAAGGCAAATAGCTGCAGGTCTTTAGCATGCTCCCTGCGTTTTCCTGAGCTGCATCTGCAGTAGAGAAAATATCCCAAAAATAGCTCAGGCTGCCAATGACTTGCTGAAACCTGAGAAAGAATTGCTGAATTTAAAGATCTGGGTTGCTGTGGGTGTATGATTAAAGTGAGAAATTGCTGGCAGGAAGAACCTAGGATGAAACCACATGCTTAAGGAGTAACTTGTGAGTTCACTGGTATCAGAACAAGAGCTGACCTCTGATTTCCCCCTCCTCCACCCAAAGCTAGTTAACCCTTAAGAGTTCAGCAGGAAAGAAAGTTCTGAAATAGCAGAGGGAAGAGGAAATATGATAAAAAGTTCTTTGCAACTGTAGTATCTGTGATGTAGTGACAGTATTTTCTAGCAGTGCCCTATTTCCTAAATTTCAAAGCGGTCAGGCAAGCTGATGTTTTGCAGAGGTCTTGGAAACTGCACAGTTCTAACTTCTGGAAAGCTCAGTCTTGTATAGGGTATATGCTAAATACCCCCTTTAAGCCATTTGTGGTCCCACAGAGTGAAAGGGATTTCAGGTAAAGTTTCAAAGAAGGATGGAAGGATAACATAACATTTTAGGAAATTTTCTGCAAACATTGTCTTATTGACAAAACACCGAGAATTGCCAGAATATTTTGGCACAGCCCTGGGGCAGGTACTGGTATCTCTGTACTGTGCCCAGAACAAATTCCAGTGGTTTAAGCTTCAGGCTGTTCTGGTCTCGAAGTGTCCCCTATGGATTCCTTGTGCTTACACAGATGACTAGAGCGCAGTGTACTTTAGCCCCAGCCCTCAGCTTGCTCCCTGGCAGTTTTTTATGTTACTTCCCTGATTTAGAAGAGAACAAGAAGCAGTTGGCACAAAGCTGGGTACATTGGCTTGACATCAGTTAAGTTTCCCAAGCAGTGCCAAAAGTAATCCTCAGTAACCTATTTAGGACAGTATTAAAGCAGCCAGAGCAGGGACTAGGAGCTAGTCCCCAGTTTTCTTTATACTGACACTGAAAAGGGAAAAAGCTTCAGTACTAGAACTGGGTTAGATTCAAGCCACATGGGACTGGATTATGAGAAGCTGCTGCTTTGGAAAGCAATTGTGCATCTGAGAAAAGAGCTGAATATTGCCCTTACTTCAGAATGTGCTTTTGTTTTAACAGCAGTTTTTAAAGATGTGCCAAATAATAATGGCATCATAGGGAGAACAAAATATTTTATGTGCTTCAACCATAGTTGAATAGGACTGTACACTTTATGTGATGAAGCAATAAGAGTATCTGAGCATTTTATCTTGAAGATGCTGTGTGTATGTGAATGTATCTAATATACACTATTTGCTGTAGTTTCACACTCACAGTGATGTTCTGGGGGCTAAGTAGTTAAACATAAGTCTTACGGAAAAAAATAGGTGTTTAACTGGCACATGTACAAGGGCAGCTGAGAATGCCTAGCTATGACCTTTCCTTTTGCAGGTGCTTTGGAAAAAAAGACCTATTATCAGGTCTTTTGGTCTATCTACACTTCTGACTGTTCTGATGGTAAGTGTTCTAGGAGCTAGAAGTGTAGACCATCCCTGAAGTAGGCTGGTCGTTTTATTTGTATTTAGACCCCAGCAGGCACTTTCTGAAGTACTTTTGCTGACCAAAAGGAAATATAGAATATTAGTAGTTATGGCCTAAATAATTATGACTCATGTTGCAACATTCACTCAGACAAAAGGCAGTAAGCACTTAGGCCTATCTAGTGTTGGTATATATTATCTCATAACTTCAATGGTGCTCTCAAGAAGTCTGATTACTGATCTCCTAAAAACTCCTAAAGCAAACCTCTGCTCCTGTCTTTGAAGCAGCAACTGAGTATAAAAGACTTTGTTGGCATCTTTTTTGCAAGTTAATAAAACCCAAAGCCAGTAAAAATGACGGCTAGCCGGTAATTCATCATGTATGGTACACTGCTAGTGATATATCAGCATAAGACTATCATCAGAGGCTAGTGTCTGTTAGCAGATGAACTATGCATTAAAAAATGAAGTATTTTTTTTCCCCACGAGTGAGGTCATTAATTCAAATACTCTTTTTGTCTCTCCTTGTTATGAAGAGGTTGCTAATGCAACACAATAAAGCAGTGCTTCATCTCAAACAATTGGAAACTTAGTATTCTGAACCATTCTCTCTTTGTTCCATTCTCTCTTTGTTGAATTTCATTAGTACCGAGAATCTAGATCATAAATTATATATATGAGATAATGCATATTTTTGTATTTTTTAAATATAACATAGGGCAAAAGTGGAAAAAAAAAGTACAACAATTCTGAGCAGGGAACAGATGGGTGGTTTGGCATGGAAACAAAGATGTTAGCATACATTCATCCTTCTTATAGTGAAACGCTAATGGTTATGGTGACTATCAAATAGATATATGGAGAAAGTACTTCTTCCACTAAGCAAGATGCTTTATATCATGACGCCTCTAAATTATCTAACACATTCTTGAGAGCTAAATGTTTGAATGCTCCCGTTCTTCTTCTTCCCTTCAATTCAGTAATTTTTTAATATCATATGACTTGAGTTTTGCCTGAGCACCCAGTGTAAGCTAAGTACTGGATTTCATTTTTTATTTCCCTGGTAAGAAGGGGAGAACTACCTCAAACTGCTATCCAGCCAGGACTGACTTAGCTGTGAGCCTGTTGTATCATCTAGTGCCATCAACGAATCGCCTGCCGTTGTGTCTGTATGCACTTCAGGATTTGAATTTCAGCATCTAGTAATGTTAGAAAGTCCTCACCTGTGGATGTTTGTCGATCTAGAGAAACAAAGCCCTGTTTCTACCAGTGCAGTCAAGTCACCAGACTAGTGTGGCTGTAAATGAAAACTCCATTACAGAAACTTGTTGAGCAAAATAAACCAGGAAATGCGAGTGAGTGTTTTAAACATTTCACTGGGCAGGATGTCACCAATTATTTTTCCTATTAGACAGCCTTTTGTTCAGGAAGCTTTTTGGAGCTTGAACTTCAAAATTATGTCTGGCACATGTAAATCACTGAAGTAAGAACATTTCCAGTGGATTGACAGATAATCTTTCTATGAAATTGGCAGGTATTTTTATGATAATTGATAAATATCATTTTATGACAATGCTAGAGTTGGTATAAAAAGGACATTTTGCATTGTCCAGAACTGTGACTAAGATTTGAAAAAAAGGCCTCAAATGCCAGCCCCGGTACGATCAATGGGAAGAGAAAAAGCACAGTACCTTACACTACAGTACGAAAACTTTAAGGATTAACTCTACCTGAAGTAACTTGGAGTTAAACACACACACACACACACACACACACACACACACACACACCCAACTCATATGAGAGCTCTCTGAAGTCAAAACAAGCTAATAATTAAATTAACATACTATCTTGACTAGTAGGTTGGAGGAAATCCTTGTTTTAATAACAGGAGGGAACACTGAGCAAATCTTGGTCCCACTGAAATCAGTAGGAAAACTCCTCTTGATTCAGGGTGCTAGATGAGGTCCTAATTAAAGTAGTAAACTTGTCTGTTAATGGTGAAATGTTAATGGCCTTGAGAATAAAATAATATATTATGCTTTCACGAAATGCTAGAAATGTAATTCTCAGCTCAAACATGTATGCAGTACCCACAAAGGCAGCTGTCTTCTGTTGATTGTTACCTTGTGAAATTTTAGTTGTTGTGCTGAATACATGGAGTTTCCATAAATCCTTTGTTAAAGCAGCTAAGGTAGTGAGTAGTTTAACCATAAATTATCTGAAATTATTGAAACAGTTATAAGCGTAATCCAAATTCTTCACTAACAAGGTGGATTTAACTGCCTAATATGTGATGTATTTCTTTTTCTTATGAAATAATGTGGAAAGTTGCACGATAGGAACAAAGAAGCAAAATGAATAAATCTTGAGGGTTTGTTGGGTGAAATTTTATTTTAGTCTTTTTCCTAACTTAGAATTGAAAGATATCAGTGTTCAGAGCAATTGTCATGGGTTTTACTATGTTATCACTGAATCGACACCAAAATATTTTTACCATAGTGTAACAATGTGAGGTTAAACTGGATCTGTTGAATCAAAACAATTGAGAGTTTGTTTGGGCATTTAAAAGGTTTTCCCCATTTCATTTCAGGCATCAAATCAACCTTCTTCTGTGATGCCTTTCATGTAATATGTTCCTAGATGCTTTGTTTGATATTAAGTGACAATTCAAACACAGTAGGTTGGAAAATGTCAATTTAAAAGCCTTAACATAAGGTCCACTGGATCTTGGAACAATCTGTTGCTCAGTATTATATGATAAATAGACTTCTGGTGGGAATGCCAGTGAGTCTGCCTGGTGCAATAGTTGCAACATTATTTTCCAAGGGAAGCTTCTTTGTATGGGGATGTTCCCCATCCCTGGCACTGGCCCAGGCTGCCCAGAGCAGCTGTGGGTGCCCCATCCCTGGCAGTGCCCAAGGCCAGGTTGGACGGAGCTTTGAGCAACCTGGTCAAGTGGAAGGTGTCCCTGCCCATGGCCGAGGAGTTAGAACTAGATGGTCTTTAAGGTCCCTTCCAACCCAAACTGTTCTAGGATTTGATGAAATTCTCTGCGTGTACATTATTTTTGATATGGTTATTTTTTGCCTTCTGTTATGTCCTCAAAGGCATCGCTAGTGTCCCAGGGCATATCATAAAAGTAAGTGATAGTGCCTTGAACACTGTGCCTAGCTGAATTGTTTCAACAGGAAGGGTCCGAGTTTGATAGGATAGGGCAACCTGAGGTTAATGGCCTTGATTACTGCAGCTTTTTACTGGTTTCAGTACAGTGGTCCATAGCTAGCAGCACTGTTTCTCTAGGCAGTGTGCAAAAATGTGCAAAATATTTCATTTTATGACAGGAACCTGAAACATAAGCCCCCTTCCTGTACCTGACAACTGATTCACCCAGGCTTGCTGCAATATGTCTCTCCCATTCTAGCTAAGGCTAATTAAGCACAGACACTTGCTGTTATCTACCAGCAGCTCTTCACTCATTTTTTCTGTTCTCTCTATTTTTTACCTTTCTGCAGTACTGTCTGGGACTTTCTCCTTTGTGTTTAAAACCCGGTTTTAATCCTCATCTCCCTTGCCAAGTGCATTCTGATCATGGCTCATCCCACCCTACTCTATTCTAGGCCCATACTGTGCCCTGTATTTTGGTTTTCTTTAGTTGGAAACCTACTGTTGGGCTGGGTAAATCTCACGCTGTAAAACTACAGAAAAGATGCCAGTATAATAGAAACTGTTTATAAAATTGATTTTCTCTCTGCAGAGGACTGACTGCATGATTTTACAAGATCCCTACAAAGATTCTGTAACAATCAGTGAAAAAGAAAATAGAACAAAACCAGAGGAAAGCCACGACCTTCCCTCTAGGTATTTGGTTTCTCATCAGTTGTCACTGCAAATTTCCACAACTGCTTTTGGCACCATTTCAAAAATTCTAACTCTGTGCTATGCTTTGTTTGATTAATGACTAGTTCCAGAGATTTTCTCTGGTGATCCTCACATGAGACATAAAGTAATACCGATAGCCTCACAATGTCTGGGAAAGGAGTATGTCAAGGATATAGTTTACTTCCGTGAGTTTATAATGAAACATCTTATTGTGTTCCTTGCCCTAAGGTACTAATTTGATACATTCTGCATCTGCTTGGCCCAAGCATTGCAGGTTTGCTTTAGCAAAGTTAGAGAATACAGTAAGAAATTTCTATTAACAACCACCAAACCCACAATTATTCCCATGCTATGAAGCATTCAGTTTGGCCTTACTATATTCGTTCAGTTTCATGTATACAGTAGTACAAACCAGGATACTCCAAAGCAGCTGACTCCTGGATGCTAACTCCGTTACCAAAGGTTTTATTCTGAATGTTAGAGCAAATAGAGCAAAATGGTCCTGGTTCTGCTCCATCGTACAGCTGTAAATCCAAATAATTCTTTCAAAACTAAACATTTCAGGTCAATGGAGAGGTTGAGTTAGATAATTGCTTTATCCTTTCTTGAGGTGAACTTCACAGTGACAAAAAGTAAAGATACTTTATCTCATAATTGTGATTAGTCCAGTTTCTAAATGCATGGGCTTCTCAGAAAAGAGTTAGGGCTTTATTGTTGGACTTGATTTTACTCTGAAGTGTACGAATGAGGAAAGGTTCCATTAAAAGTCAGCTGCAGCCTGAAGCCCATCAGTGTCATTCTGTCTGATATGTTGACTGTGGGGAAAACTTGCTGTTGCAGTTGCTGCATTGCCTTTCCCTTCTCTTATCATCACTATCTGTCTCCAGTGCAGTGATTCTGTTCTAAGATGGCTTAGAGGTTCCTCTTGTTTAAACATACTTTTTATAGCTCTGCTGCCTGCAGTCAGGCTATCTAAATACCCTGGGAAAGTATGCATAGCAAAATAGTATCAGTAGTCCTTTGAGGTAGGGTTGCGATTTTATAGTAAAGAAGAGAAACAGGGTAGAGAAGTTAAATGACTTGTCAAGAGCTGCACAGGAAGAATATGTCAGGATCCAGACTGGAGCCCAAGCATGTGCTTTTTTTTAGTCTATAGCTGATTTGTGGTACATTTTGAAACTGGGGAAATTTGGAAGTGTCAAAACCCAGCTACAAAAAAACCCCAACCGCAACCAAAGAGGAATAAAAGCAATGTCAGTAAATTATCATGGTGTGTACCATCGTTCAATAATTTTCCTTCACCTCAGAGACTTGTCACAACCTTTTCTGTCCTTTAGAGCTCTTGCTCATCTGTTTTCTGCATGGCAGTGGTCTTTTTATCAGCTCCTGGTGCTTGGCTGTGAGTGAAGATGTCAGACATTTGTGGCTACACGCACTCTTGAAGTTTTGTATTTCTCAGTTTAGATCGTCCTGTCCATAGGAAGCACTGTGTCATTAGTATCTTGAATCAGAAAAGCACTGAACATGTACCTGAAGATAAGTATGCATTGCAGTATGACTATATTTAGGACTATATTAGGACAATATTTAACCATTCTTTTAATTAAGTGTAATTTTCCTATTTGAGGTACTTTGGTACTATTCTGAGGTATCTTCAGTTCTAGGGCTTTCTCGTCTCCCCATACATATACAAACTTTTGATTTCCAGAGACAAGATTTTGTAGTAGTTGAATCAGGGGTCTGACTGGGTATGATGGTTCTTCTATTATCTTCTATTGCCTGTCAGTTTCAACACCAGTTTATCTGATGTGTAAACTGGCCAGCAGGGCTTCATAAAATTACTCTTTTCCTTCAGCAGTTTAATCCCTTGGTCTTTTCTCAAGAAAAATTCTCATGACTACAGTAGGAATTTTGCCTGAGGCCTGTAGAATCCTATCCGAGATTTAAGTGTACCATTTGACAATTATTGGTTATAACACACTGAAAAATTACCCAGTATGACTCTTTAGTGGATCTAATCCTGACCTTTCAGCAAACTGGCTGCGGGTAAGAAGCTGAACATTTCAAAAAGTGTTGCTGTCAATATTAAGCAAGGGAAATAGTTTGATGGTATTTTAAGAATGTCCCATTGGTTAGTTAAAAAGACAAACCCCAAAGTAATATTTAAAAGCAGTTCCACATAATCAGCCTCAAAGACTGTGGTACAGGTTTCCTGTGTCATGGTTAACGGAAAAGAGTATTTGTTTGGACAAATAGAGGTGGAGGCTTTAATCTACCATTTTGTTCCATGTAAAACATTTTTCCAGTACTGCACCATGCTTTTCAGTAGTGTCACTTGTAAACCCCTCCCAAGGTTTAAATTTACGGGGAAAAGGTTAGTGGAAATGCTTTGAGTTAATATGAAATTCTCAGCAGATGCAAAGTAGCAGTTTACTGTAAAATGACATTTCAGTACTCTGGAGTCCCTAAGGCAGATACATTACCATGCCTTCACACCTCATGTGTTTATCTAATGTCTGTTATTTAATGACCAAGTTTGCTGTCCTATTTAGGCAGTACAAAAGCCTCCTCAAATACCCAGCTGAGATCTTCTAGTGCAAATGTGCTGTTCCTGGTAGCCATACCCCCTCCACTTGGGCTGTCTACAAAAGATTTTGAAAGATAGAGGGGAAGATGGACATGCAGGTCAGTATGGACATCTTGAGTTGCCCAGCCTATGGGTGCTATATCCTGTGGCAGTGTAATTCAGCTTGGGGTAGTGGCAGGGAGAGAAACAGGGAGTCAGATGCATGTCAGTGATTGATGTCTTCCTCAGTTCAACTGAATTCACATGACAGCAGTGATCTTTTGCTAGGTCCTCAGGGAGTATACTCGGTAAAATACAAATTTCTTTGCCTTTTGAAGTACGTTTCTATTGATGCCTGACCTTTATGTTGCTATGGCTTTCAAATTTTGCATAATTTCAAAAAACAATTTGGTCTTATAGGTAGGTAGTTGAAGAGCCTCCCTTAGCTCAGTGGCTGCCAGCCCACCTTCGTTGTTTTGTCAGTATTTCTGGTACTTTCCCTGAGATGGCTTTTTTTTAACAGAAAACTTGTGTTCATTTATTTTTTGTAATCATGGAAGCCATTTAATCAGAATATTTAATTATGTTTCTCTCCAGTTTTGGTCTGGAGCCAGTTTGGGTTTGTTTTAATTCAAACAAGATTTTCTAAATGAAACTCTTTTTCAGTGGCTTTCAACTCAATTAGAGACCAGAATCTTAACTTCCGTTTAGGGCAGGCGTTCAGAAAAAAAGTCTGTCTTTAACTCATACTGACTTCGGTGGTACTGGTCAGGGTATCTTAGAGATGAACATGCTCGTCGATGCCTTGCTAGCCTAGGCCTGAGATCAACACAGGGCTTGGGAATTTTAGCATGTTTTACCAGGCCAAAGAAGAAATGAAATAAGAATTTCTTTTATAACTGCCCTTAAAAATTATTGATTTAGTTTTTAATTTCAATTAATATGCATTTTATTGGCATCTTGATTCCCAGGTGGATTGCGTTAGCAGCAGAAAGTGATCACAGGTTATGGGGGGAATGTGTGGAGATGCAAAATGGGTTAGAATGTATCAGACCCCATCAGTATGTTCTAGTGTGGTTGGGGTTTATGGTTCCAGCCTTGAACTGCAATGTACCCTTTATGTACAGCACTAGAAAAAACGACAAGGTATTACGTAGGTCTTTGGAAGCACGTAGAGCCGCTGCTTGAGTTCACTGGCACCAGAGTGGTTTTCTTATAGTGCAGTTTCCACTGAGTAAGCAGAGGTTAGCCAGGTATGTCTATCTCTATAAATCAGAGCTGTCTCCAAAAATGTTCAACTTTCACAATTGCAAATAAGTAGCTAATTTTTCTGTTTCTCTTTAGCCAGGAGAAATGCAGCTAGTGTAGAAAATTTACCAAATAAGAGCTTTAAAACGCAGAGCTTTGAAGCACAGATATGGCAAACAACAGACACTTTTTGAAAGGAAAAGAACCTGTCATGAGAAAAACCTTCACGAATCCTGTCACTACTTTTCAGTGCTAGAGGGCAGCATTGTATAAACAATGAGAATATGACCTCTTACGGTCTGTAAGCATCTAAATGCTCTTAGTTTAAATGTGGTACTTCTCGAGGATACCAGTGATGTCTCAGTTTTATGATCAGGGTTTAATTAATTAAAAAAGCTATTTCTACTTTGGTTGCTGTCTCGGTGATGTTAACATTCGTGTATCTACATTTCCCCTCTTTCTTTTTGGCCCATCATAAATGCTTAAGGGACAGTTGCCTTCATCACTTTTCTTCTTGCAATAGCTAACATAAGTGAAGAAATTGTGAGATTTTAGGAATAGTTTCCCAATTTATTTTATTTACTACATGAACATTGCGTACCATTAATTAATTTTCCTGCTCCCCCAGTAGATGGCATCTGCAAAATATCTATGTGTGGGCCCCTGCAACAGAGAACAGTAAGGTATAAAATTTGTGACAGATTATTTATTTCTTACTTATGGGTGTTGCTTTGCATTCTGTCTTAGAAGGGTGTGCCTCTGCTTTATGTTGCTCCTCTTTGGCTACTCCTTATTTTGCTAATGCAATGCTTGCTGCACATGTATTTTAAAACTGAGTATAGAATCAGTTTTGTTCACAGTGCTTTTAAACAACTGATGACTAGAACAATACTTACAATAAATTTTCAATTCAAATACTTGTATAACATAATTTTCAATTATAAGCAATTGTAAAATATAAAGATTTGAAATTCATGGACTTTCAGTAAAATTATTGAGCTTTTTAAGGCTAGATAGAGCATTGTGGCATAGAAATCAGCCTAAGAAAATCAGTCTTTTAAAATGTGGTAACTGATTTGGGGATTCTGGGTGGAACTTCTTTATCAGGTATCTAAAAACTAAGAACATCTCCAAACTGGAGCTACTTCTGAATATTTGACTATAGTTGCTCTGGGTACTGCTGCTTTCAGCCTCCTGTGGAGTTTTTTTGGTTGTTGTTCTTTTAACACATTTTGTAGAAATAGGCAAAAGTATCTACAGGGCTGCCCTGAACTTGCTCAGCTAGGCTCACTCTCAGGCATGCTCCCTGTGTCTGGGAAGGGCTGCACTTCACATTCCAGCCCCGACCCTGACCGTGCACTTTGCACTGAAAAGCTGTTGGCATGCTCGGTGTGGAACTGGTTGTGAGTGATTGTTTATGTAGAGTATATCTTGCTAGAGAAAACATGTTTCCTAGGAGAATCCTCAACGTCTTTTTAGGGAAACTTTATGTACTTGTAAACCAGAGTGAATCTAAGGGAAGATACCAAAAAAACCCATAATTCACAAAGTTTCTTCCATATTGTTCCAGATGCTGTCTCTGTGACTTTTAAGCTCTACTGATGCTCTTCAAGATTCATGAGGCCAGGGTTGGTTGTTTTTTTTTAGTTCCTCTGCTGCTTGGTGGCCTGCAGGATTCCCCATTTCCATTAGAGCCTGGCATTCAAATAGCATTTCTTTTCTGCAGAGTAAAAGATGGTCCCTCATCCTGCCTGGTTGCTCTCGTCCCCCCCTGAACCTGCTTCTTACTCCTGAGTGCAGAAAGGAGAAATCTGTCAGAGAAGACCTGAGACGTAAGATCCTCTCTGAATGTGGGAACTATCGTTGCTTAGGCATAGTAGATACTGAATGAATGTCATTACCTCGGCATAGTAGATATCAATGCTGATGCAAATTACTTTCACTCAGATAAAAAAGAAGTATGTAACTATTTCAAATTAAGTTACAAAACCAAGGCTGTAGTTCTAAAGAAGTAGCATAGTACTGTTGAAACCCGTGGGGTGAACTGGCTTACACCAGCAACAAATATGCTCCTGCTGGCCTCTTGTGTTTTGCCAGTAATGTCTGCTAATAAAAATACAGCCTGCAATTTGAAAACTCTTTGTTTTAAAAATACTAATTGAGGAATTAATCTGTATTTAATGAAATGATAGGATGGATGGAAAATCAGAAGTTCAGTAGGTGTTGAACCATTGACGGTGTATTTGCTTGACCTACTAAGTTGAAAGGCCTGCTTTTGCGTATGGTCACCATTTCCCAGTACCCTGAGAACAGTCTGCCTACATCACTAGGGTCTAACTCTGCAAGAAGCTCCATGTAGATAAACCCCTAAAACCAGAGGGCACCACTCTTCAGACTAGGTTCCAGGCTCTGGTCTCTCAGGATGGTGTTCCAGGTGACTGAGCATATGAGACCTTACCGGACACGAGTGTGAAATAAGAGGAGTTGTAGCTCAGGCTTTCACATGCTAGCCTTTTGCAACCGGCTAACAAACCCCACCAGAATTAGAATCTACTGACAATGACTGTGGGCAGTCTCAGTGAAGGAGCCATGGGGACTGGTATTGTCAGTCCTGCTGCTTGGGCGTGAGGTGCTCTGGTGCTGAGACAGTCACCTGAGCCTCTCCTGTGACCTGCAGCGGCTCCTTCTACAGCCAGCAGCAGTCTTTCCATTTCCTACAGTGGGAGCTGAAACAGGTTTTTTGTACGTCCCAGTTCTTGCAGGCTAGAATAAACTTTCCCAGGGAAGGTCACCCCATCGCTGTCTATTGTGTGGTTTCTTCCTCTTCTCCCCTGTACCTGCCATAAACCAATTTATGCTGGCAAGGTAGTTCAGGAGGGGGTACTGCACAGTTCTAATCTCCAACATGTTTCTGCAGGAGTGAGCAGACTTCAGTCTCTAAGGCTGGCAATCTGCTTCCTTTCACCACTGCTACAATCGGTTCATTTTTTAACTCTGTGCCTTTATTTGCAGACTCTCGGTATGAAATTTCTTTTGGTTGTTTGTCTAGTTTTTAGTTTCACAACTAAAGAACAAAAAACACTTTTAGACCTTCCTTTAAAAACTTTTTTTTTTTTTTTTTTTTTTACTTCTGGGAATCAAAAAGCAGCCAAAGACACACAGTACTGAATAAGTCCAATTATACTGCATTCTTGTGGTTGAGTAAGACACAGAGCAACTAAAACAAACTAACATAAACAGGGAAAGCCAAATTAAATACTTACATTTGTATAGTGCAAGAGGATCCTGGGCTCAGGAATGTAATTCAATCTTTATTTATTTTTTAAGTAGGCAGTGCATAAAATAGTTGGGGATCTTTGCAATGCAGCTCTAAGGTAGTGGAATACTTTTTGACTAAAGAGTCAGCTAACACAGTATTGTAAAAGGACTAAATGTTTGCTCAGCGTGCAGGAGAGCTTTGACAAATCTAAAGAAAGGATCACTGAGTCAGTCATGGCTCTTCATAATGCAAAAGCAAATTATCAAATGGATACCTGACACCAAATGGGGAGAGAGAATTTGGGTGTCTAATTGACACATACACAATCTGCTTAGCATTGGAAGTGTGAAGTTCTACTTGAAGCAAAAATGATTTTGGTATGTAAGGAATGCAGATGTTTATCTATATATCATTGCCACTGGGCCTTCTCACAGTGCTCCTAATAACTGCTGCAGAAAGAGCTTTCGGACTTTTCCAAAACAAATTTGACCTTCCCATCACTCCCCACTTCAATGTGCTTTGTACAAAAGAAGGTACATGAAAAAGTAGCTGCAGCATAATATGGATGTTAGGAAATGGCCACAGCACGTTATTTTATAGCTGAAGATTGGGGCAGAAGGATTTCATTTGGAGGTAGTGCAATTCTCACAAATTATTCTCTCTATGCTATTAATTCCTGCACTGCTTCTAAGGTCTACCAGCATTGTATCAGGTGCAGGCACTTGGTCCCTGAAGCACTAACACAGAAAATGGTTATTTCCTGCTGTTAGGTTGAATGGAAGAAGCTGCAATATATTAAATTCTTTACTAGTTACTTTGTGCACACAAATGCCAGCAGACATCACTGAGATATTTGGGGGATGAAGGAGATGTGGTACATATTCACAAATGAAATGAAAGCTGAATCCTAACCTTCATTAAGCAGACGTTCAGTTAAGGACTCTGTAGGTGATCAGGATTTCTATATTAATCTACCTTCACGATGGGTTGGTTTCTGCTCAGCCTGAAGGTTGATTTCTGTTCAGTGTTAATCTCAGTAACAATAATCATTGGGAATTCCAAATCCATGAAATCCACACTCATACTCCAGATTTACTCTGTTATAATTGTGTATAGAATTTGCCTTGAATGCTGTGATAAAACAATAGATCCATAATGCTTCTATGGCGTAATGTAAACATTGGGGGGAGGAGTCTCATTATCTTCCTTTGCTAAACTGTCACTCCAAGCATTGTAAAGAATCTTTGTAAATGTTTTTTTAGATGTCAGAGTGGAACCATTTGGTGTCCAGTCCTGGGGTTTATACCTTAGAGCCTTCTAGGGCGATAACCCCCATAACTCGGGCACTTTGCCTTGTGTCAGTTATAAGGGGAAGGGACAAAATTCTTAAACTAGCAGGCCCAAGTGTTTGTCAGGATATTAAAAATGTTGTCATCCCCTGAATTATTTCAGCCTATCAAATGAATGTTTGACCTCCTGTTTTCCTTCCCCCCTTTTTTTCTGTCTTTGAATGTCTGTTTTCTTCTTCCCGCTCCCCAACTGACTGCAGCACAGAAAACCTGTCAGGTTTCTGGAGTTTTTCCCCTTTAATATTCAGTCTACACAATCTCCACATAAAGGGTTACCAACCATGGCTTTCACTTACACAGTTAATACTGGCTTTATGTTTTAATTCCACTTCAGTTTGCTTATCAGCCTTGCACCATCCCCAGCTGTTATGATATGTAAACCAAAATAGCAAGGTGTCATTGTTAAAAACAGTGGCCTAGCTTTAGCTATTCAATGCATATTTAGTCCCTTGTAAGAGGCTGGATTTTTATATAGCAGTTTCCACAGAAACTGCTGGAGACTCAATGGTTCTGGGAATCAGGCCCTTCATTAGCGTGGCTACCTGTAAATATAGGTACTTGATTAGAGCTGAAAAATGAAAAAAAAAAAGCTACTATTAGCATTATTACTAGTTATTTTCCCTTTTGCCACTCCAGTTCATATCCCGTGTTGTTGCTTTGGCATCTGTGTTACCAGCTTCAGTGCCAGAGCGGCTTCCCCACTGAACCAGGGCGGTGAGTCGCTGGTGACATTCACACATTCACACGGTCCATGACTCTGGACTACTCTCATCTCTCAGCTGAAGCTCATGCTGTCTCTGTGTATGTATACCAGGGTTACCCAAGTGATGAACTCCAATATGGATTTAGAAATAACGCAGTTTTACCTAGACATTGTGTAGATCCCACACAATTTCCCCCTGCATCTGTTTTTTGACTGATTGTCCTTGTGTACATTCACCCTGTGCACTTTCATATACTCAACCATGGAAATCTGTGGAAGACCAAAGATTTTGCAGCTGTGCTAGCATCTTGTCCTTTCGATGTTGAATTCCCACCATGATTTTTCAATGGGAGAAAAGTGATGAGCTTTGTCACAGCTGAGTGCCTATTCCTGTGGGACGTTCCTGTTCAGCATTACCATTTTATTGGGTTTGCATGGCAAGATTTTGGTAGCTGCGGGGCTACAGGGCCCAGACAACCATCAGTGGTCTGGGGTGCAGGCTTCAAACTTGTAGCTGTCTCTAGTGCCAGAGTAGTTCATTTCCACCTTTCAGGTGCCGAAAAGGACTATGGTGTATTGACCTCAGCTGGACAGCAGATGCACACCAAACCACTCTATCATTCCCCTCCTTAGCTGGACAGGGGGAGAAAAATACAGCAAAAGGCTCGTGGGTTGAGATGAGGACAGAGAGAGATCACTCACCAATCACCGTCATAGGCAAAAGAGACTTGATTTGGGGAAATTAATTAAATTTATTGCCAGTCAAATCAAAGTAGAGTAATAGGAAATAAATGCAAATCTTTAAACACCTTCCTGCCACCCCTACCTTCTTCCCAGGCTCAGCTTCACTCCTGATTTCTCTCCCTCTTCCCCCAGAGCAGCACAGGGACATGGGGAAAGGGGCTGGGCTCAGTTCATCACACATTGTCTCTGCTGCTCCTTCTTCTTTACACTCTTCCCCTGCTCCTGTGTGGGGTCCCTCCCACAGGGGACAGTCCTCTGTGAACTGCTCCACTATGCATCCTTTCCACACCAGCTGCAGATCTTTATGAACTGCTCCAGCCATGGGTCCTTTCCATGGGGTGCGATCCTTCAGGAATAGACTGCTGCAGCCTGGGCTCCTCTCTCCATGGGATCACAGGTCTTGCCAGGAACCTGCCCCAGCACGTGCAGAGGAATTATAGAGGACTGTATGAAAAAATTACTTGTAAAAAGGTTTTAATGATTGAAAAACATAAGGTATGAAATGTTAAGAAAAAAAAAGGGGGAATTGTAGAAGAATGAAGCTGGGTTAATTAGCATTGATAATATACAGCTGTGGGTTGGCTTCAGAGGCAGTGGGTTGGTCAATGTAGATAAGGTGCAGCTGGGGCTGGTTCTGTTAAGTGGTTGAGAGCCAATGAAGAGAGAACAGCCAAGGAAGAAGTGGAGAGAGGAAGAAGCAGGAGGAGAGAGAGCACATGCTCTGAATGAGGTGAGGAGAAGGCAGCAGAGGGACTGGTATGAAGAGTATGCTGGATGAGATGGTAAAAGACCTTGTTGCAGCTTGATAGTTTGAAGAGTGCTGTGACAAGTATGGACTTCCCATGGGGTCACAGCCTCCTTCAGGCTTATCCCCCTGCTCTAGCATAGTGTCCTCCATGGGCTGCAGGTGGCTGTCCGCTTCACTGTGGACCTCTGTGGGCTGCAGGGGCACAGCTTACCTCGCTGTGGGCTGAGGGGGGGGCGGGAAATCTACTGCAGTGCCTGAAGTACCTCCTCCCCCTCCTTCTCCACTGACATTGGTGTCTGAAGGGCTGTTTCTCTCACATATTCTTACTCCTCTTTCCCAGCTGGCATTGCACAGCAGTTTTTTTCCCCTTTTAAAATATGTTATCCCAGAGATGCTACCACTGTTGCTGAAGGGCTTGGCCTTGGCCAGCAGCGGGTCCATCTTGGAGCCAGCTGGCACTGGCTCTATTGGACGTGGGGGAAGCTTCTGGCAGCTTCTCACAGAAGCCACCCCTATAGCCCCCCCACTTGCTACCAAAACCTTGCCATGTAAACTCAATACATCCATCTTTAAAGACATCTACACCTTTTGATGCTGAAAGAAGAATGCTTTGCCTGGGCATCAAGTGTATCAGAGCTGTTAGGAGAGCGCTAGGGAGACTGAGCTTCTCTCATGTTGTTCATGAAGCATGCAGTTTGCAAAGCCACCACGTGGCTCTATTTACACTAGGCAATATGCTATTACAGAAGCTTCTGGGGCTGCTGTAATTCCTGATAGGATTGTTCTCTTCTCTGCCTCTCTATTTCTTTTTGAGGGCCTGGGTCTTCTCATCCAAGTAATCTACACTGGTGGAGTGGGAAAGTTAGTGGATAGTAAGCATTCTAAGAGTGTAAGACCGCATATGGACAATCACTCTAGAAAGAGTTGAGTCTATGTTGAGATACATAGATTCCCAGCTTACGCACCCTCTTCTCTACCTTCAAATCCTATTAAAGATTTAAAGTCTTAGAACAAAGCTGACCACATAAAGTGCATTGCACCCATTTACACTGCATATGCAGCCCATATGATGAGGCAGGACATGGACATTCCTCTGTGGATACTGAGAAGTGCCAAGAAGTTGTTCTGACTTGAGTACTTGGGCATATACTTAGGAGAAACAAGGCTGTGGACTTCAGAATTCATGGCCTTTCTGGGCCTCAATAGGTAACCTCCTTTTTATACTGGGGTCAGGGAGCAGCTTGCAGGGGTTTGTGGCTGCCTGCAAATGTGAGGGAGTGTGTGGCACCTGGCTTGCCTGGCAGGACTGCTTCCCAGCAGGGGAACCTCCACGTTCTACCCAGTTTAGCAGAGTAAACTTTGATGTTCATGAGTTCCTCCACTGCAGTATTTCTAGCAAACTGGGTACCTAAATTCCTAAAGTGCTAGAATATTCTAGATGATATTGCCAAGGTTGTTTGGTTTGGTTTTTTGGGTTTTTTTTTGTTTTGTTTTTTTTTTTTTGGGGGGGGCAGGGGGGCAGCAGCTCATAGGATGTCTGGCATAATCAATGCCCATGGGACAGCCAAGAGAACAGCTGGAGCCTTGCTCAGAGTGAGAGAGCTCTATTCTGTGAAAGGTAATGGAAAACTTTACTGTTCTGTTTTGGTGCTGCGTAATTTGATCTATGTGGTTATTTTTATTCTGTTCTGTTTACATTCTTAGTGCCCTTTTCTGATTTTTAGACAGAAATATACTTTTTCCTTCTATCTCCTATGAGTTCCTGGATAGAATTCTGCTGAGACTTTTCCCCTAAAAACACAAATGCAGATTAAAGGTACGTGCTTTTGCAAGAGGTCTGTACGCACAGTGTCACTCTCTGGATTAAGATTGCTGTGGTTTATGTATGTGCAACAGCTTTCTGATTAAAGCCCATGTCTTTAACACCAGTCAACTGTAGTGAAGCTATTAACACTCTCTGTTACTTCTACCCTTTGTCCTATAGGCATGTGAAAGGATGACTATTGAGAAATGAAAGCCCAAAAGCACAGTTCTCAGTGGTGCTGGGTTTATGCTCAGTACACCTGAAGAGGGAAGGACATGGAAGCCAGGTCTCTTTCTCTTCCCTCAATCTTAATAAACTTCTGGTTTTTAGTCTTAGCACACATTCAAGGCTGGGCTGCAATCCTTCATTCTGCTGCTCAAAAGACTTTTTACATTATCATGTCTGCTCCCAATCAGTTTGGTTGCTTACAATCCCTAACAGGCCCCTTCTGGGAAGGACATACATTTGTTGTGTAATGCAGGTTGCCCTGTCATCCATCCACCTAGAGGATCCCCTGTGTCGAGGGAAGGAATCCTTAGTAATTTCTCACTTGCTTTGTGTTGCTTCAGCTGTACAAAAGAAGTAGGAGAGCCCTGCGGTCTGGCTCTGGAGACGGTGTTCTTTGCTCACGTAAGGCAGAGCCTCACATCCAGTTTGTAGAATTTAGGAGGCCGTGTCATCCTCTAAATGATAGATGAGATAAATGAGTACAGATGAAAGTTTTGTCTCGTTTCCTTGGGACCGAGCAATAAAATAGGGAATCTGTAATATGAATTAAAAAAACCCAACCAACCAAACCACATCAAAAACAAAAACTAAGGAAAATTTGGCTTCTTTGACGTTTCGAGCACTATTTAGCCTTTCAAAACTGAATCAGCCCAAGTTTGTGGTTTATTATGCAGGCTGCTCTTGATAACTTCTGAAACTTCATCCAAATGAACTATTCAGATCCTGGGTGGAGTAACACTGATGGTGATGTAACAGACCTGAGGTCAATGCATCTCCTCCCAGTGTGTGGTCTGTGAATAATATGTGGGCCTGTGGGTCCCAGAAGCAGTGATGTCTTTGTGAAAGAATTTGAAAAAAAGGGTAGCTGTATCACAGTTAATACTCCCATTTCCTCAAAGAATCCATTCACTGTGAAGAGGGAACATGCCTTTTCAATGTTTGTCTTTTAAAGAGCATTCAGAACTGAAGGCACTGGCTGACTGAAGTTGGGTACACCTGAAGAAAGTCTCTATTTGAAATGAGTGCTTGCAAAACAGACTGAAGTCAATTTATGATGCAGGTGGCTGGCAGTTTCTAAAGTCAGAGCATTTTTGTTTTGATGCTTACAAATGGATTTAATTGTAATGTGTGAGCTGTGATAATCACAGAACATAAGAGAGGGTATTGAACAATCTCTTCTCTCTAACCATGACTTTAAGAGCATTGCTTTTAGATGTTGCAAATTTTAGACATTAGCCCTAGTGGCTTCCTTCTTCACTTGACAAATGTACTGTATAGAAGTGAATGGCTGCATGGTAGTTTTAAGGGGAAACTAGTGGGATAATTTTTAACCAAATGGACGTTTAACTTTCCTGTGAATGTTCTGTTCCCCAAAATGCTGTTCACATTTGAAATGTTAAGTACTGAAGTTTAATGGAGAAGTTCTAAATCTCTCCCTGTAATATTGTCTCTTCCTATGCGTAGCAGAATGATTGGTATAATTATCTTATCCTGTGGGTTTTTTTATATCCTGTAGTTTCAAGTTGTGAGCTTAATGCAGTAAAATTTATTCTTGACTCATGTGGTGGAGGTAAAGCTTGTGGATTGATTCAAAATAACAGTGGGCCTGATGGTTAGGTGGATCTTTGTGGATTTTCGGATGGACATTTTTCAGATGTCTTAAATGGAGAAGTTTTTCTTTGCATCAGCATGATCCCCCTTGTTTATGCTGTGGCCCATGGAGAAGTTCCGATGGGAACTGGGACACCACCTTGACAAAACAAAAGAAAGGAGTGAAGCTAGTCTGCCGCACACTTCAAAGCTTCAGAGTAGCTGCTTCCCATATGCTTCTTGATGGCAAATGCATATTACATGCAGAATTTAAGATAAATACGATCACATAAATTATTTGTCAGTAGGTCCCCTGCAAGCCATGGGCCAAGTTTAGCAACGCACACCAACTTACTGAGGTGTAATAGTGTCAAAGGGCTACAGCCGCTGGCAGGCAGATCAGTCATTTTCAACTGGTATTATGTTCCTGCTTTGTTAGCAGAAGGATGCCATTCCCAGAGGATATTTCTATTTGCATTTACCTCAAGTACGTCCCTCCAAGGTGCCTTTGTGTGCATCTGTGTATACGCTTGCTTGTGCCTAGAATCCATTGTATTCATTCAATAATGGTATACCGTTCTTCAAATATGTATGGGAATTAAGCATTAACCAACCTTGCTGCTTAGAAGGTAAGACATGTATCTGCTGGGTTAGAATTTTTAAAAAGAGGAATTAGCTCACTACAAGTGTCTTCAGGAACAGTGTTTGTAGGCTATTCACTCTAAGAAGAGATTGACAGAAGTGATATAGTCAAGAGAGAAAAGTAGGCTTTTCTGGAGATTCAAAAGATGATCCTTGTGCTTTTTAATTGTCACTTGTATGCTCAGTCCTGAAAACTCCTTCACCAGTGAAAATTTTTTCACTAGTTGCTACTGGAATATTAAACGTCACAAGCAGGGTGGATTTCAATTAGAAATCCAAAGGAAGAGAGAAAACAGACTTTCAACTACCCACTGAGGCTTGGGCCAGGAAACTCATA
Organism: Falco rusticolus; assembly: GCF_015220075.1. Taxonomy (NCBI): domain Eukaryota; kingdom Metazoa; phylum Chordata; class Aves; order Falconiformes; family Falconidae; genus Falco; species Falco rusticolus. The sequence goes on along the minus strand of NC_051200.1, from coordinate 4,395,199 downwards.
TTTTGAAGGCAAAAAGGAGACCAAAAAAGAGATTCTTGCTGTGGATGAAAACTGGCAACCTTGTGGCTGACATGACTAGTCTGTTTTCCTCACATTAGCTAATAATTTTTTTATTTATTCCATTGGCATTATCTGTTATCTGTTTTGATTTGTAACTGAATTGGATAAGCAGGTTTTCAGAGATGAAGAGCATACATTTTCATATATTTTCCCTGATCTGGGATAAATATGATGCATATTAAAGTATAATAATGAAAAACCAATAATCAAATGCAGTTTTTTTCTCTTAGTCTTAATAATTCATAATTTGGTCTCTGACTTAGGAATTTATACACATAAGATGACCTTGGCAAGCTAGGTCTCTGAGGAGCTATCTCCAAACAAGCAGGCTTTATATATCATAAAAATTTAAGCGGCTGTTCCCTATATTGATATTTGACAAGGAATGAACTGAAAGCAAGAATGGATGTAATTTTTTAGCAGTATGGATGGATTAGTCTGAATTGTTATTTTATATTAAAATTATACAGTAATGCTTCATCATATCTTAAATGCAATTACTGGAATAAAGGTAGATTATGCCCTAGAGGCAAGAATCACCTTTATTCCATTAGTGCCTGTGCCATTAAAACCACATTGGAGGGATCATATTGTTTTAGTTCATTGGTATAATCTTTGGACAAGGCCTTTGTCTAAGCTAATGAACAAGCAGACCTTCTCTCCTAATGGCCAAGATTGTGTACCGTTCTACTGTGAGAACTACACCTCTTTCAATTTTATTCATTTCTTGAGTCTTACTCTGTCCACTAACTACACTTCCAGCTGTTGATCCTTGGGAAACTGAAAAAGCGAAAGCAATCTTCCTTTTCTCTAGGTAGAATGCAACTCCAAACCAGCCTCAAAAACACACCTACCATATCAGTGAAGGATCCCAGACTGGAAAGGATGTACTTGTGGATAAATTCGCAGGTCTAAGGAGAACAGTCACTTCTGTCCCATGGACGGGGAATCCTGCATGACCACGTTTTGTGAAATTTTGATTGTATAGCAGCCTTTGAGTGCTGGTATCAGGCTGAAAACATGGAGCTGTCTGTCCCCTAGGTCCAAACACACGGAGCAATGTGAATCAGTGATGAATAAGGAGATGAAACTGCTTGTTGCTATACTTTATTCCTTATTTCAGATGATAACCAGAGCAGCACCTATACCATATAGTCACTCTGTTTGCACAAGAGTCTTTTTCATATTGCGATAATTAAAAATGACCTTAAAAAAGAGATTAATAATATAACTGCAGTTTGGAAGACTTCTGACCTGCTACAGCAATAACAAAAGTTGGTGCAAAAGTGAGAATCTGTCCTTTACCTCTTCCCTGTGAATTTTTAAATTTTGAATACATAGTTGTCTTTGAGGCTGGGTGTCTTTTGGGGTTGGTATTTGTTTTGGGGAAGAAAAGTTCCTAGAAATTTCTGATGCTTTAACTAATTTCAGTGTGTTGCTAGGACTGATCTTTTTGACTATTGGAAGTACTTTTGAAGATTTTCTCAAAGTATGTTTTCAACTTTCAGAAGCTTATTGTTGCTCTTGCTTCAAGCCTTGCCTCTACTGCAGATTATCAAATTGTATATGAAATGTCCTGTCCAACGTTTATTCACAGACTGCTTTGGACCAAAAATGACCCCTTTATTTGCTCATGACACACCTGACTTATGCAAGACTACTGTGTTATTTTCCTAATGAACAGCTGCATTTTAATTGCATGTTCTGGGAATAACCATCAACTGATGAAATAGTGTGCTCAGCCTTCAGTGAATGAATACAATCACCACTCTTGTCACAGAAAACCAAATATTCTTGTATATCTTATCTGTAATGGTTGCAGCAGCATTCCTCAAAAGAACATTTCTGGAGGGAACTAGGTCTCTAAACCAGCTCACCCAACAACACCCACCTTCCTACTCTTACCCATTAACCTGGGCAAAGCTGAATTAACATGGCCCTGTAGTCAGGGCATTTGTAAATACAAAATGAAAACTGCAGAAATATGAAATACACACAATTGAATGGTAAGTATTATAAAAACAAATTCCATATTTCAGAAAACAGATTTTTTTCTCTGGCTTTGAACTGGTATGGAAGGTAATTCTAAATCTGTAGGCCATAAAGAAATAACTTACCTTTTATGGCATTTTAGTATTTTTTCCTAAAGCCTCAGCTGCTAGAATAATTTGTTTCTGCAAGCATCTTACCTTTCAAAATAAGTTCTTGAGCCCCTTGTTGTGAGAAAAGCTCGGAAATGCAAACCTCAAAGACTTAGAATCTATTAAAGAAAAGCCCAAGGTCAATTAAAAAGGGTATTTTTATTTGGCTCATTCTTTAGGGAAGGAGAAGTTGATTTATTTTTTAAATGCTTGAGACAGACAGTCCTTAATATCTCTCACACGTTATTACTACTTAATTATGTCCCTTCTGAAGTGGTAAGAGACACTCACACTGTAGCAAAACTTAACCAGTGCCTGCTAAAACCTGTTGGCTCCACAAATAATCTCTTCATATATTTCCACCAGTAGTTGCTTTACAGGGCTGATTCACAGAGCTGAGACACCCTCTTGCAGCTGCTGAGTACAAAGGCGTATATCCCCGTAATGTTGCTGCTTCTTACGGGATTCTTCCAGTGCACTTAGTGCCAAAAACAAAATATGAGCTCTTTCCTTGTAGCCTTTAATTGAGCTAAGCTCTCTTTGATTCAAGAGTTATTTGCCTGAGCAATGAGTGCAGACGTAGGCCATACAAATAATTTCAGTATAGATCAAAAGATTATTGTATGTAGATATTAACAACTAACATTATTGATATTAATGAAGAGACATACTGTGCTTACCATCTGCAGATGCTGGAGTGGGTGGATAAGATTTGGGTTTTAGGGAATTGGAAACAACCTGATTTATTTTTCCTTTTGGTTAATTATGAAATGATTCTTAAATCAGATAACAGTGACTAATTTGGCCAATGAATTTAATGGGATGAAAGGCAAGTACAGAAACAAAGCAAACAAAGGAAGGAGAGAAAAAAAACAACACAGGAGCTTTAGCTTATGTTTAATGATGTGTAATTGCTGTTGGTATCAGAAGAAAACTTTTTTCCATAACTAGTAAGGTCAGTTTTCAGTTTTAGATGTTCAAATTTCAATCAGCATTTGAACACATGATAAATATCAATGGTAGAGATTGTTGTTTCTGACTTATATGAGGTTTAGAATCCTCATGTATCCTGTGTCAGCCAATAAATCTATGGTTCAAAGGAGGAAATGTATGTATGGGTGTTATTACCTACCTTATTCTATACCTAATTATTTAGTATTTTCAGTTCAGAGGCTGTTACATCTTAAGCTTTTAATACAGAAAACAAATCTTCATGTTGTATTTTGTTTGGGGAGTTGCACAGGTTTTGCTAGTGCTTATTTCTGCCTGTTGCTGTAAGAAAAATCTTCCATGTATCTTTTACGTGCTAACTGTGGCAGTGTTGCTTTCCTGACATTTTGCTTGCTTTAAAGAACGAAGCAGTCCCCAACCCAAGGAGCACGCCTGTCAGCCTTGACTGCTAGAGCAAGAGTCTGCTTCTAAAGGGAAAGCTGACTGGATCTTCTTGGTGTTCTAGGTCATGTAGCAACAACCTTAGATGATAGCAGGTTTGTTTAAACACAGATTAAAGAAGAATCATAGCTAATTTGTGGCAGTTTATGGGACACAGGGCCAATTTATCATTATGGTCATGTAAGAGAGATTTTTTTTGTGATCACAGTCCACTTGCCTTCTTTCTCTACAATTCCTCTTCCATCATCAATCCCTCATCTTTTTGGCTCCTTTGTCTTTTCTTAGGTTAGTTATCTGTCATTTTCTTTTTCCTCCTTCCTAGACCTCATTGTGACCATGCGTCCTTGGGTAGGAAGGACACCACTTGTTGAATCCCAGTATTGCTTTGCTGTGTTCTGCAGAGAACCTCTTCAGTTGTAGGAAAGAAGCAGTGCTGTGGTAACAGGGTGGCATGTTGTGGCATGTTGTGTCATGGTTCTGCAAGGAACCCTTCATCTTCCAGAAATGCCAGTACAGCATAGGTTCAAAACCTAGTTAGCTAGGTTTTTCATGTTCAAGGGAACATGTGGGTGCATGTGGGACACATGTTTTCACCTCTCAAGCCTCACATTGTACCCAGGGCTTTTCTCTCCTCATGTAGAAAGGTGAATTACCACAGCTCTTGCCATTGCCCAAGTACACAGTTTGGTTTATTCGGGCGTGGGCACTAAGAGGCTCTGCAGAGGAGCCGGCCTAGAGAGAAGAGCAAACACAGCACAGCCAATGCTGTAACTGCTGCGAGCAGTGTAACTCCAAGGAAAGAGCTGCTCTGTTCATGTTCTGAGGCAGCCAAGAGGCTAAGAACAAGGGCCCAACCGGCCCCTAATCAGCAGGAGCACAGAAGAGCTCTTTCCTTCTCAGTCTGCATGGCACAAAGATGAAGTGACTTGCTTTAGGCTCCATGGAAAAGCAGTGGCACCATTCAGCACTGAGGCAAATGAGTGCTTATGGTTCAAACCACGGTGCTGCTCCATGGGTCTTCTGTCAGCTCATTACATAATGTTAGTCTTATTAACGATGACTGTTTTTATCTAACCCGAGCCTATGAACCTTAGATTGCTTTGGGGAGGAGGGATGCATTACATGATAATTACAGGATGCTAGAGCTGTCCAAGAACATTTTAAGCTGAATGTATTTGATATTAGGCAGATATAAAAAGACTGCAGGTGGCTGCCCTCTCAGCTTCACCTCTTGACTTTTGGACAGTGCCTCTACAGAGGATTTTCAAACACTTCTATGCCAGGACAACAGACAATGGAAGGCTGCCCAGATACAACTGGTGTCCTACTGGGAGAAGGAGAAATGACCATCTTCATGTTCAGCTTCTCTGTGCCTGAGTATTTCATTTTGGCCAACAAACATGGAAAAGAAATAAACAAAAGAACTGCACTATCCGTGAAAGCTCCTATTTAAATAGCTTGTTAGAACAAAGGGCTTCAAGCAATATCAGTAATAAGCAATAAGCTACTGACTGACTGTAGGAAAAGAAAGTTAAATTGTGGAAATATCTTACTGCATATAGAAGGACTTTTAGTTGACCTACCTAAAAAGGCATGTATTATCCATTAGGTTTTATTTTCTTTTGGTACTGCTAGGGGGGTGGGACTGAGAAAAACTGTTTTGCATTGCCTTTTATTAAATGATTAATCTCATCAGTTGTGTATGCTTTATTATCACTTATTATCATACTTCATTGTAGGGATAATTTTAAGTTTTACATGAAAATTTCTTATATTAGACTAATCCAGTTTAGACATTGATTTCAGTGGGCGTTGCAACTTTCTTAGGTATTTTCCAGAAACGTTTCTTTCATCACTATAAACTTGGACAGCAGACAAATGAAATGGATGAAAAATATGTATTTAGATCATGGCATGTAAGAAAGGGATCTCAGTGCAGTAGGCTGTCACCAAGATATTTGCTTTGAAGTAGTTATTTTTTACAGCAAGTTAAGGATTTTCTAAAAAAAAAATGTATTATTAGTGAGAAGCCTCAAAGCAAAACATTCTTCCCTGCCACTTTTGATTATTTGATAAAGGATTCTTATCATAATCATATGGTTAAACTGATTATGTAAAATAGCTTTTTAGCAATTAATATTTGAGTGGAAGCCTGCTCTAAAGTGAAACCATAATGGATCTTTGTTACACTATCAGATTTCATAAAGAGGCTGTTCAGCTAAGCTTTTTCTGTACAAACAAAACAATAAAAAGCAAGAGTGAAAAAACTCGTCATTTTAGGACTTTTCTGCTGTGGAATGTCAGTCTCTTTGCTGATACCGGGGCAGATTTCTCTGTAATTCCAAATCTTTTATCTTGGAATATTTTGACATAATCAGTGCTTTTTCACTGTGATCATAAGGTTTCATTAATTTTTTTTAAAGCTGTTAAAAGAGAGAGTGGTACTTTGGCATGGATTCACGACAAGCTTTGATGAGTTCCAGAAAAGTAACTGTTACACAAATACAAGGAATGAAAAGAACTTGTTATCTTTAACAAGAGCTTGATTAGATGTAATAAAAGTTCCTTGTTAATTTACTGAAGTTAGCAGCTATGCTGGTAATGAATTTATAATCAACAACATTTGATCTTCTGCGGAAGCTTTTGCCCCTTTCTCCCCCCAAAAATGTTTCTGGAGAGAGTCCAGATAATTTCCTTTAATAGGGATTAAAACTTTAAAGGAGTGTTGCTTTATAGTGACCCTTTTTGGCAGTTTATCAGAACACTTATGCAGCTGGTAAATGTAACTACAAAATTCTGTGGAGGGATGACTATTGCTCCTTAAACAGTCTCTCCTCTCCCCTCCCTGCCATGAGCAGCACATTGTTTACAGCAACACTGACAAAATAAAGAATCACAAAAATGAGTTACGTGAACAGGAAAGCTTTGATTCTATGGGAATAACTCCAAAAATGTCTTATGTGTAATGGATGTTAAATGAAGTCATTATCCTAGAACTTTGAAATAGTTCTACCCAAATAGACATAACTTTTTTTTAAAAAAAAGTAATTATGTTACATTTAGAGTTCTGAGAAATTGTCTGTGTTTTTATGTGAATTAGGACTGACATTCACATGCGTACTCACACAAAGGCTGTTGAAGCATTGCGCTGCATTTATAGAGAAGTTTTCCTGTTGACTCATTTTGATTTTACAGTCCTTTTTACAAACTGATATTGTCGGAATTCAGTGTTTTAGTGGGGAGGAGGTTGTACATCTGTTGTTGTTTTGTTAATTTTTTAAAAGTTTCTCAGTCACCTCTGTATTCCCTCAAGTTCCAACCCCTGCCAAGTACCATCCTGGTCTATGGAGGTGAACACCAATACCATAGCGACAGATGGACAGGGTAGACAGACGGCCCATATAATCCATCCTAGGCTGGTTTTATAAGTCTATAAAAATGCAATAAAGAAAAGGGTCTCATTAGGTAGAGGCAGGGGGCTGATTGATTTGCAGGCCACACTCAGTTTATAGCTGCCTTCTGTGTGAAAGTCCACCTTACAGTGTGAGTTTACCCTGTTTGCCATGGCTTGTTTAGTTAGACTTAATTTACTTCTGGTAATGTTAAGCATTATTCCCATTTTTGTGGTGACTTTTACCCCAATTTGGAACCTAGGTATGGACTCACCCTCATTTCACACAGTGGGAATAAAACCCTGAAGCCAGAAGCCAGGAGAAAAGCTGAGTGAAACGCTCCTACCAAGTGTGGGTTGACTGAGAAGGCAGGAGCTGTTTAATTGAAAGAGGAACTGAATGCTGTCAAAGCTGTCATTTCAACTCGTGTATTTTTCTGCACTGCAACAAACACCACCTCCAAATATTGAAAGAGGCTAAAGGAAAGTACTTTGTACATAGTCAGTCTCACTGATTCTCAAAACAATCCATTTTATCTTTTATTGTGGGAGTCTTTCTAGGGAAGAGGGAGCATGTGATTTTAGAATTGTGACAAAGGCAGTGGGACCGGGAGAGCTGGCTGCACCACTGATGCAGCTTCCTTCAAATAAGGCCCATCATTCTCAGCACTGCCAAGCACTGCTGCCGGTGGATTCAGGGAGAGGTACGAGCGTGCCTGGCCCCTGCATCGCAGGGCACCGGAGAGGAGCAGCGGGTGGTCTGTTCTAGTACCTGCTCGGGGATGTGGAGCAGGCAGCTCCTGATGTGGGGAGGTTTTATGTCCCTGCATTATCTCTCTGAGCCTCAGTTTCCCAGTCTGCAAAGTGAGACCAAGGACCATCCTCAGCAGGAGGTTAAAAGTGTCTCTGTTTCAGATATGTATCAAAGAGGTTTTTATCTTAGGTAAGGCTGGGAAAACAGAATGTGGTGCCCATACACAATGTATTTTTTGGGAATCTCACTTAAATGATGACAAATTCCTAAAGATGAACTGTTGATCCAGTCTTATGGAACTGTGGATATTTTTATTTGTGTACTCATTTAATATTTCAGTCAATCCAATTAAGTTTTTCCTCAACTATTTCCTGTGTCTATTCTAGTAATTCTTGTTCTGCATTAAATATTCTCATTTTTTTAAGTTGTTGCCTCTAAGCTTTACTTGATATTACCAATTCTTGGTAAGAACAGCAGTTCATAAACTTTTGTAATAATTTCAGGAAAGGGCCAGTCTTCAATTCAAAATGCTTTTTAAGTCCAGTTGGTGGAAATTGTTTCAAAGTGTTCAGAATTATTAATGTTAAAAAAATATTCATCCTTAAGAGGGCTGTCATTTGGATAGTTGAAAGTTCTTACATTTACATTCATGACATTTTAATTAATTTTTTTCGTTCTTACTGGATATCTAAAATCTTCTCTTTAACCTTATGAGAATAAAATGAGAAAATTGGTGAAATTAAAAATAAATAACTGTGTTCCAGCCAATAATGATTTGTTAAATTTATCATCATGCCAGAAAAGGTCTGAGTTGTGAGTTTAGTCAGAGAATTCCAGTTACCACTGTTTTAAAGCCCATTGGGAAAAATCTGCCTGGCTCTTTAGCTCAGTCTCATGATGATGATAATAATAATAATAATAATAATAGATTATGATTATCAATCTCTATTATTATTGTTGTTGTCGCCTTCCTACCCCCCACTTCCTTTTTATTCCAAGAAACAAATAAACAAACAAGTAAATCCCATGTGATGGAGTTAACCATACAACTCATCCCTACCCTTTGATACTACATATTACCCCCACAGAGTTGATTCTTCAAAGCCATTGACTGGGTTTGAGGAGCCAGTTTCTGTTAATTTTAATGGGGATTAGACATCCATCCCCTAAGGCAGCTTTGAAAAATCTCCACCAGATTCTTTATGACTCTTCTTGGAGGCAACAAAATGTTTACCCAGTTATGTAGCTGCGTTTCCTAAAACACTGCTAACATAAAGCTAGAGATCATCTTACTTCCTCAAGTTTAAAGAGCCCCATTTTTCTGTTCAGCCAAATTTTCTATTTCGTTTCTGTTGAGTTCTTTATATGATACAGTTTCAAAGGAATGACAGTTTTGGAAAGGAGCTAGTAGATCCTGTTCTCCTTTTCTGGACGTTACTTTGACAGCCTTCTTCAGAAAAATGATTTCTTTCCATCCTGCTCTGAATGATGTATTTAAAATGTGCTTCACCTTAAATATGCAGGCTTTCAAAACAAAATTACTGAACCAGGCAAGGGGGAGGGAAGAGGATAACTGTCTATTCCAACAGAACTAAAAAGCAGCATACCCAAGTACGTTTTCCATTCATTGACACACATACTCCAGTATAGTCTCGATTCCCTTCCTCATGCATTGCTACCCTTCCATCTGAATAGACTCTGGGAAATAACAAGAGCAAACCTCAACTCTTATGTTAGGCCAGCTTCCTTAGAAGTATCTACTCTGCAAACATTTCATTTGAAAAAAGTAAGAAGTTTGCCATGTATATAAACAGAAGAATCCTTAGTTATAGCAACATGGATGGCTGCTAAATTGCATTTAAATTGTCCTTGTTTAATTTATGTTCTGTGCTGTCTTCCTTGTATATATCCCTTAGTTATGTTTTTGTCAGTTGTGTTTCTTTAAATGTATTATAAATCTGTATTTCCCTCATAAACCAGTCTGGAAAAGGGCATCTGTACTGGAAACTGGTTTTAGTGACTTGACACTTTGGCTCTTTTATGTTGTGAAACGAGTTTTAATTTTCTTAACATAGGCCAGGCATGGTACATAAACCTCTTCCCCCCCAGGGAGGCTTTTATGTTTGATTCCTTTAGTGGCAAAGCTTTTGAATTTCTCCCCTTGATTGACTTGATTATGATCTTCCCAGTATATATCCTTCATGTTGATGAATTCCTGGTAGGGATCCTCAAAGGAGTTTACAAGCACCAATGCTAGATGAAACAGAAGAATTAAATTATCCCTGCAAAAGCTGCTACTAGTGAAAATAAGCTGAATATTAGCACTGCAGATTTGTTTATTCTTTGGGTGTCTAATTTGAGATACTAGGGAAAGATTCATTTTTAGAGAATAGGTGCTCTGAGGTTTCTGCCAGGTGACTCTGAATCTCCAAAAATTCAGAACCCAGTTTGGAAATGTAGCTCAACCTCCCTGCGAACGTTGTCTTGACTTACTCTTCTCTTGTGCTTTGTTAATGCTGGGACAGAGTGGATCTAACCATCCTTGGTGAAGGTCTTTACTCACTTAGGAGAAAATTGCTGGTAGAATCTCACTGCTGCAGCTAATCCAACAGTCCATAAGAGAACTAAGCAGCGTGTAGCCACCATGGGGACAGCCCTGAATACCCATTTTGCTAGATAGGATGCTGCTTGGAGCCTGTACATAGCAGGCAATGTTTCTCTCTTGCGTTACTCAATGTGTTGCATCAGAAGAGACTAGATTTTGCACTGGGATGTGTGTTCAAACCCTCAGAATATGGTTGGGTTCCTTGGCACTTGGCTCTTGTGGGTCATTGCTGCCCAGCTTGCTTTCGGCTGTAAGCACTACGCACAAGAAGGCAGCTCAAGTCATCTTGGACCACACTTGGTTCACTGGTGGGACTTGGCCACACAGCATCAACACAACCGTCCTACTTAGTCTTTTCAGTGAGAGGCAGATTACCTGGGGATGGAAAATGCTCTTAGAACTGACCGTGATGACGTAAGGGTGATAACATACATTGACTATGTACCATATCTGTCCATTTACTTATATGTTTGCTCATTATAGGTGTGGCCTGGGGTACTCTGAGATGCTGTTCCTAGAGCAAGACGACAACTCCAGAATATATATGCCAAGAAACAAAACCAAGGCAAGATATATTTTGACCCTAATATAGGTTTTGGTTTTCTATTGTAAATAAAGATTCACAGTATTTTATATTCAGGGAAGAGAATCTTTATCGACTATCTAACAGTTAGTAAGACATCCTGATCAAAGGATGGGTAATTTTTGGTACTCTGCTTTACAGTCTCTATGGATATATAAGTTTTTGAAAGTTAGCACTTTTGTAACTGATGCAAGTTGGATGCCACAAATAATCTAGCAGGGACTTCAGAAAATTTGGCACATAAGTAGTGATAGGTCTGGGTGCTGCACCTTTAGCTGTAAGATGCCAGCTTTGTACAGGAAGGGGCCGAGGAGCATTTGCAGTAGGAAATTGGAGACAGACCTGCTTCTTCCCCTTTTTTGCTTTCACTACCATTCTTTGTTTTTTCTTCATGTAAAATAAAGAGAGAGCCAGTAGAATGGGGGAGGGAATCAGAAGTGTAAAAGTGAGGAAACTCGTGGGCTGAGATAAAACCAGTTTAATAAATAACCACAACAACAATAAATAATTGTAAGGAAAAGGAAGAAAACAACAGAGAGAAAAATAAACCCCAAGAAAGATGAGTGATGCAAATAAAAACAATTGCTCGCTACCAACAGACCGATGCCCAGCCAGTCCCTAAGCAGTGCCCCCCCTCCAACCTCCCCTCCCAGGTTTATTGCTGAGCAGGGTCCATACGGTGTGGGACATCCCCTGGGCCAGTGGGCTCGGCTGTCCCGGCTGTGCCCCCTCCCAGCTCCTCGTGCCCCCCCAGCCCACTCGCGGGTGGAGGGGTGAGGAACAGAAAAGGCCTTGGCACTGTGTAAGCAATAACTAAAACATCTCTGCATTATCAGCACTGTTTCCAGCACAAATCCCAACCATAGCCTCATACTGGCTACTATAAAGGAAATTAACTCTATCCCAGCTGATATCAGCACATTTGGAAATGGAAACTAAGTGGAAAAAAGCAGGATGAATGTAATATTTTTCACAGAGGTTTTTGGTTTTTTTTCCTTATCAGAAAACTGTAGTTGGGAAATTTTTCAGAAATTAACTCAGATAGACAGGAGTTAATAAGAAAGAACTGGAAAGGCATGCAGGAGAGACAAAGGTATAACTTGCCTGAAAACAGGCATAAATTTAGGCCTGGACATCTATGTGTATAAATTCTTTTCTAAACACATAAAATAGAAATAAGACAGAAATGAAATACAGGAAAGTATGAATCCCTCACAGCACAGAGCTCTCCCTCCCTCCTACATTGGCTTTAAGTCTGTCAGCTGTCGTTTGTCATTGTTGTTAGAGCTGGCTGAAAACTGTCCAAATTTTATGAAAACTGTCATGACCTTTTTTCCTGACTTGACAAATAAAAGGATGTTTTTTCAGGGTGGGGAGAACTGTTATTATCTCTAGTGAAAGCAAGTTTATTTTTTTAAAACTGTTTTAATGGTTGTTGTTTCTATTTTGGTAGATCTGTGTGTATGGAAAATGATGCCAGAATGCTAACACTGCATACTGCCAGAAATCAGTTCTGGTTTGCTCTTTTCTTGCTGTCCCATTATAAAAGTGAAATGATAAGGGTTTTAATTATTGATTTTCATATTCCCAGGAATTTCTAATCTATTTTTAACACTCTGGACTCCTGTGTGTGGGCTCCTGCAGCAGCGTTTTCAAAGACTGCTGGCAGAAGAGATTATTATTTTTTAACCAGTTTTGAATTTACTGCTATTCGCTAGCTCAAAGGAGAACAGCAAGGATTTGTTAAGATCTTGGGGTGTAGCTGGTTCCTGGTGGTAACTTTCTGACCTTAACGAAGTGGCATGCTCACAGCACATCCATACCTGTTTTCCTGGGGAACCTCTTGCCAACTTTTGCTGTGTATTGAGGCAAATCCATGATACAGAGAATTGGTATTGTTTTTCCCCCAAATCAAACATATTGATTCTATAAATGGTTCCAAATGAAGATCAGAACATATCTAATACAGAGCTATATTTTCAGATGGCAGAATTAATAAATGAATGTGAATTGATTAAGAATTACTTAATGAGAAAACTCTTGACTTAGCCACAGTTTTTTGAATTTGCAGGCCAGAGAAATGTACAAAATAAGAAAATATTTCTCTATGCAGTTTCTGGTGAGATTCTGATCTTCCCAGAGCTTTGTAGATATCTTCAGACCCCCAAAAATGAAATCCGATGATCCAGCTAAATTCTGGGATTTGCATTTTTGGAGTGAGACCACAATGAAGTTTGAGATGTCTTGTTTGCTCGTTTGAGCATGTGCTGGGGGTGATCTGCTTGATGGCAGTGAAACTCGAGCTGGAAAAGCTGGGGTTTGGCCCAGTGTAGCTCTTATAGGTAGGACTGGCAGATCTGCTATCTGCCCTTTTCCCCAAGGGCATCATGCCATTACTATGCCCTATATATTGACATTTGTGAACAATTTAAGGGAATCATTTTTGTGCTGTGACCAGGCATGTGGCTGTGAATATTTCATAGTCCACTCTTAATGGTTGTGGTGTGGGAAGTATGTCTGGAAATAAGGTTCACCCTACAGAGGAAGTATGCCAAATGTGGAAGCCAAGACCAGAGCAGAAAGGCTTGCATGCAAACAAACAATGAAGTGCTGCACAGGAAACTGCTTAAAAATTTGCAAAGTCAATCCACTGGAGTTGCTCAGCAAGACACAAGACAAGACTGGTGTAGTGGTTTCTTCATCCTTTCTTTTCCATTATAGGTCCTTTCCTCATATTTGCCATCTGCACAACTGTAAAAGTTCTCTTTCCTGCCCTCCTTTGCTTGCTTCCTTCTTACCATCTCCTATCAGGAGGGAATCTCTATGCCTCAGAAGTACAGATTTGAGGAAAGCAGAGTAACCACTCACAAATACCCAGCTCTCTAAACCCACAGGTGCATTGTAGGAGTTTCAGTCATTGTTTTGCCTCGTTTTATTTCTCCTTTTATTCTTCAGGCTAACTTTTAAACAGTAACCCTTGCCAATAAGATGACAGAAAAATCCCACTGTTCTCCAGTTGCCTTTAGCATTTTTGAGTTGGTGGCCAAAACTAATTGAATTTGTGGAAAGAGAAAATAATGACAAAAAATGCAGATGAGGTAAGGGAGAAGCTTCAGGGACTGAACTAGAATATAGATAAAGGGCATAAGATCCTGGGAATAGTCAGTTCTAGAGTGGCTTTGACTCTGTTAATGAGTGTGAATTGAAAAATGCATATTTATTATTGCCTTTTTAATGATATAGTGTGTTGACAATGTAACTGTCACCTAGAGGCACTTTCCTGACTAGCAGGATATGCTAACGGGACTAGTGCTTTCCCACTTCCCCCGGTGTACAGTGTGACACTGCCCTTTCTCCTTGTAGTTACGCTCTTTCTTTCTGGCACAAGTTTATTCAAAATGATCATCTGTCACCACTGCCTTTTCACAGATATTATCAACTGCATCAGATGTTTGAAAAGGAATGTGCTTTGCAGTCTGAGGGGCAGAGGAACTGAAAGGCAAGGAGGACTGACAAGCCTAAAGAAGACGGTAAGGCCTGTTAGCAGGAGTGATAGGGGCAGGGAACAGAGTTGGGGTGAATGGTATGGGGCTGAGACAGCTGGGCAGAGCCAGAAGCAGAAGGCAGAGTGCAAAACGAGTGCAGCTTCAGGAGCAAAGACTGTACTGAACAGGAGGAATATCACATTGATATATGCTGTACATGAAATTGAATTAGGTGTGGTGGTGACATCGGGATGATATAGTGCTATGCTACAGCTTCTGCTCAGGCACATGGATTCAAGTACAGTAGAACTCCCTACTCCCCCCTCCCCCCAGTAAATCTGCCTCTCATATAATAAATTAACAGGTTTTTACAACTTCCTGGATTCTTTCTTGCTGAGCTTATCAACAACATTTTGGCATATTTTGGTAAGGAAGAAATTGGGAAGGTTCCTTTTTCATTGAGAAAATGAATATTTGAACAACGACTCAACATAGAAATTATGTATATGCCTACCATGATATTGGATGACTCCTGTAGCTATCTTCCCCCCGTTCCTGTTCCCCTTGGTGGGGTGTATGAGCTGTATCTCTCCAGATACAGCAAGGAGCAGGTGCTCTTGTGGCACATCGTCTCGGTGAGAGTAGGTTGTGCATAATGGGAAACATGATCTGATGAGGGAGACTTACAGAGGGAAGTGGGATCATAAAGTACTTGGACTTCAACTCTTGCAGGGTACCGGGGAGATCCTCTCTTATTGTAATGTGTTGGTTGTTGGTTTTCTTGCCAACCTTCCAGATTTTACATAGAAAGCTTGTACAGTGACAGAACATTTAGCTTTTTGATAAAGATGCACAACTTTCTGGCATTCTTGGACTGTCTTCTAACATACATGTGGGTAGGTTTGGAGTGTTTACATGGCCACCACTGATTTGATTCCCAGGGCCCACTAAAATGGAGCGTATTTCAAAACACTTGGCTTCTGTTTGGCAAAGGAGAAATTAATGGTAAACGCCTCAAGAAAGTAAAAGCTTTAGTTCTTTAAAACCCAGTTCCCATTGGTGCTAACTTCCCTTTCATTGCAAGATAATGAACCTTCACTTCTGTTATGTGTCCTCACCTTCAGCGTGGGTTCTCTGCATATGTCCCGTCGTGGTCAATTATCTGGCCGGCGAGGCCCACAACAGCGAAGACTATTGCTTAATTGTTATTGTGGGATCCTTATGCAATGTGCAGTTGCTGGGGCTCATTTACAATTCTGACACATCCAGTGCGCCCTGCATCAGGAGTCCTGTGAACTGGACAAAAGTTAGAAAGTGCCAGCGCTGTTCCTGGCCAAAAGCTCATTAAGATAGACATCTCCTGCTAGTGAACATCACACAGATGACACAGACAGCTCACTCCAAACAAGAAACATTCTTTTGTTCTGCCTTACTAGGGCTTTCGGATAAAAAGAATTTGAGGCTACTCAAAGGACCAGCTGTGATATGAAGCGAGCAGGTTTAAAATAGCTCTCAAGGGCAGTAAATGCTTAATGATCAGAACTTTCATTGCTCTTGGAACATTTGAGGAAACTCAGCCAGCTAAAATTTTTGTTGATTACTTTAACAGAGGCCCTTTGTTCATATTATCATGGAGAATAATTAAGCCAATGCAAGCAAGTCTGCTTAGCTATATACATAATTAAAATGTTAGGCTGTGATTAAATAGACTGCATTGGCACAGAGATTACCTATTCACTTCATACAGGAGTTTCATCACTGCCGTAAGCTTGTTTTCACCCTATTTTATTTGTTATTATTTTGGAAAAAATAATTTTTATATAAGATAGGTAGTGGAAGATGATGTGTTTCCAGTGAAGAGTTAATGGTATTTTGTAATGGAGAAAAGAGATACAGGCATATCCAAAGTAGTTAGCTTACAGGGCAACGTTTAAGATGTTAAAAAAAAAAAAAAAAGGAGCACATCAGCCTATTTTAACTTACTTAAAGGCTGATTTTGGAGGAGTTATGTCAAATTTTCTCATTTCCTCCTTGATTTTGCCATCTCCTATGCAGTAGTCAACCTTTAAAATGAAACTTTTATGATTATGTAGCACCTGAAGCTTTGTCAGAAAGGAAACGCCTTTGATCTATAAAATATTTTAATTAAATGCACTTTCAGCTTCTTGAACTACTTATTTTAAGTCAAAAGCTTATTGTCAAACATTACATCATTCCATTCCAAGCCCAATCACCAACTTTCTTTTGGGATATTCTCTCAGTTGGCAGTTAGTGAAAATAACACTTATGCTGTTGGCAGAGGCAGACTGGCTTTTCACAAGTTTTTGCAGAAATAGGCCAGTATCTTTTTTGATTTCCAGGGTAGCAGAGCTGGAATTGTACGGAGTTTCTCCCAACTAGGACACCAAGAGTTCTTAGGAAGCAGTTTTTGGCTCTACTGCTTTTTTCTTGGTCACAAAATCTTGTTTTACCAGATTTTTTTCAGAGCAGAACAGGTACAAGAAGGTGTCCTTAGCTCTAGGAATGGAAAGGTGCTGGTAGAGAGGAGGCACTTGACAGAAATCAGGTTATTTTGATACAAAGGAGAAGTCTATATTTTTGACCATTTTTTGTTAATGTATGTTAAGTGACATATTATAGACCAGTAGCAGTGGCTTTAAGATAGGTTGGCTGATTAAGGCAGCCCCAGAACACATGCTGGGGTTCACCTTGACTACCTTTCATGTATTAGACCAGAGCAATCTTTATTTACAAGCAAGGTTTCTGGATGTGTTTTCTGAGATGGAAATAAAAGCTGGTCTGCTGGGTTCATCCCGTTGCCCTGAAGCAGAACTCGAAGTGACAACCGCTCCACTCTACTAATCCTCTGAGCTAAGCGGTCCCCTGGGAACCTCTGTTTGGAAATCTATTAAGATTTCACAGGTTGTTCAGCAGCAGTAGCAATGAATGGTTTGCAACGGCTCTGAAACTGCAATTTAAAAAGAAAATGTGAAGATGAGAAAAATCTTTCTCCTTACACTTAAAACGGACAGTGTCATAATTTTCCTAATTTTTCTCTTGTGCTTTCTGTCCAGATTGAAGTGCTCGTTCCTCTGTCATATCAGATGTCCCTCTAATGTGCAAACAGACTGATATACATAGTTTGAATTGATAATTTCCTTTTAAATCCTACTTGATGTATCTTTTTCTACTGAGTTTCACAAAAACCTGCAGAGTTTATCATGACTATTACATAGATCTATGGGGAAATGTATTTTAAGGACACAGTGGCAGGCAGTGAGTTTCTGGTACATTTCAGCTGTGTAATCAAGTATCTGGAGAAGGCCATTTGGCTATTACTGGATTCTTGGCTTCAAGAATCTCCCAGCAGATTGATTTTGCTGGAGCTTCATTCTAGAGGTACTGGTCTAGCAAATGCTCCTTTCGATAATCAGACAAAAAGATAAAATGTCTCTTAGAAATATACTACTAGGTGGAGACGCCAGGAAAAAGAGCTCCAACTTTCAACATTTAGTATTCAAATGCAGTTTTGCAGTTGTCAAGAGTTTCTCTGCCTCTCAGTTTCTCTAGGGTTTACTTAACTTCTTGCTTGAAAAGTAAGTTAGTTACTACATTTTCTTAGGCACTCTGTGTATTAATATGAGCTGTGATCATTATGAGCATGGTAGTTATGATAGCTTTGTCTTAATAAGAGTGATCTCATCATGGACATAATTCCCAGCACATGCTAACTATAAAGAAAATGGGAGCTTCTTACAGGCTGATGTCATGGGAAGAGCCCAGTCTCTTCAGCAGGGACTCATCAGTGCAAAGTTCTCTAAAAGATGTCTGGCTTTGAGTTAAGAAGAAAAATCAGGATGGGAAAAGCTGTTTTAAGTTCTTAAATCTCCGTATGCTTTGACCATTAATATCAATTCAATCTTCCAGTTATTTATAATTGAAAAATACAAAAGACTCTAGGCTGAATGTTCTTTGAATTCATAAGTAGGTCTGCATTTTTTTCCTCTCACTTGTGAAAACAATCCACAATTTATAAACTTAAAAGTCTTTCAAATACTATAGCAGCAGCTTTTTTGTTTCCAGAAATTTAGCACATTTGCTGAAGTTCAAAATAACTTCTTTTTTTAATTTTAATTTAGACTTGTTTATAGTAATTTACATAGTGTGAAGTGAGTGAGAAGGGCTACTGCTAGGATTTGGTTACATGATTTTACAACCAGTTTGCCTTAATGTAAATGGCAAAGTTAAATCTGGTGGGTAATCAGTTCTGATTGTAAACATCCTCTTATGTTTTTTAATGCTGTCATTGGATCATTTTTGAAAGGATGCCACTGTCTGGCTAGATCTAACCCCAAAAATTCTGTAAGACTTAGCTTATGTGAATATATAATATGACATTCAAAGCAAGGAAGTATTTTCTAATAGCACAGAACTGAGACCATGATCTTAGATACCAAAACACAATTTTCTGGAACATATCCTCACTTGGAGCTGTACATGTGTCTCTAAGAATATTTTTTTTGTTAACGAAATAACCATATTTACACTCAAATCTTCCTTTTTCTAGGAAGAACTTTGTGAAGATTGATTAGTTGGTGACTGTTGCTTATTAGTTTGAGATAGTTATGCAGCTGTAATTGTAAATACTCATACATAATGTCTTTTCATTTCACTAATGAAAAAAATGGCTGAAGAACTCACTTTTCTCGTTTGATGCTTCTACAGCATTTCCCATTTCATCCTGAGTACACCACAAAAAGTTTATTTAGCAACTATTTCAGTCTCTGCTGAACTGCAGCTACCTCAAACTGCATATTTAACAAAATACAACCTAGCCATGCTGCACAACACTTTAGCACAGGAAATGAAAATAAATACTATATTAATTTCGAGCTAAATGTTTTAATGAGGAAGTCTGAATCTTCCCATCTAGAAATGTGGAACAAAAATACCCCAATTCATAAACCTTAAGCATCACTTGACTCCTATTTATGCCTCTAAGATTAGGACTCAAATTCATTGTCTCATCCTGGCTGTTGGCAAAGGGGAGAACTGATCTGGGGCAGAACGGGCTGGAGTAACGGTGTTGGCTAATGAACATTAAGTGGCTGGGGATCTGTCTGTGAAAAGTATAAAATGTACCTTTGGTACACACTAAATATTAGAGCACACTAAAATGTGTTTAATGCCGAGACACTATGTATCAGTATGAGTTCTTCAGGGACTCGTTCTTAAAGAGATTGGTAGTTTTGCTATTTACTTCAGTGTAAATAGAATGCAGTTTTAATTTATCGTGGCCTTAACACTTCTGATTTTGTGGTGTTGGCATCCTGAAACAAACACACAAAGGAGAGAGAAACAGGAGAAGTAAATCTATAGGGGACAGAATTGATCTCGATGGAGAGATCAATCAAGGCAAGAATGTGTGCTGTTTGAGAAGTAGTTAGCTACACCTAAAGTGTAGTGTGATGTATTATCTCTGTCTCTTGAGCTGAGGTCATTTGAGGACAGATTGGGAGTTTTCACTTTGAGTGGTAGTGAAACCAGGCTCGCTGCCTTTTCTGAACATGCTGAACTGTCATCCGGTGCGTCTACATTAAAAACTGTTTTGCCAGTTAAAATCAATTATTTGTTTTTGCTTTGGATGTTTTGCATTCTTGCTCACAGTTGGGTTGGTGCTATGTGAGAAGGGCAGGGTTGTGGGTTCATACTCATATACGCATGCAGTTGCAGACATACTTTACACAAGAAGTAAAACAGTCCAAAACCTCAGATCAGAAGATGAAGACATTTTTCAAACACCAAACAAAAGCAATAAATGGAAATAAGGATTAACTTTGTCAATTTTCACCCCTCCCACAATAAATCTCCAAAATCTTGGCTTTTATCTTAGATGGATAACACAATAGGCACCAGAGCACACCAATATTACGCAAATACTTCATGTGCTATCAATTATTTTGGAAGTATTCATCATCTGAATTGTGAAATGGTTTGACCTTTTTTTTTTAACGAACAGTGTATGAAGATGAGAGTGTTAGGCTGACACATTCTTTCTCTTGAACTTGTGTGCATATATTTAAAAGTAATTTCAGAAGAACTTAGCAGTGAACAGGGCTCTCCTCTCAGTACCCCACCCCTCCTGGCCTGCGGAGTCGTGTGGAGTCAGGGGTGATCTGTGTTAGGTGAGAGAGGAATAGGAGTGAAGTGAGGAATAAGATTTAGTGTGCTGCTAAAAAGCATTTGTAAGTTATGAAATCAAGAGAATACATTCCATGGAGATGCAGCTGTGCAACCCTGACTGTTGGTGACTTCCAGTCTGCAATTGCTAGGAAGGCTAATGCCCCTCGCTTAGTTATGCTTGGAGAAGGGGGCTGGTACAGGAGGAGAGCAGAGCAGGTATGCATGCCTAGCATGTGTCCTCGTGGAAGGGATTCCTGTAACAGACGCCTTGCTAAAATAAAAATGTGGCCAAGATGAATATGCAGGTTGTGATGAAATAGCAAAAATTAATTTCATTAAGAATTTCCAGAGACATCTTGAATTTCAGATTTGTTGTACTTACTGGTTCAAAGTGATATACTGTGGTACCACTTTGAACAATCATCTTTCCCAAGGCCGATACTCTCCATTTTAGTTACCCTGCTAGCTGTGTGTGTTACTGTTTTACACTTTTCCTTATGTTTCTGAAGACCATCTCTTTTTAGTAATTAGCACAGACTGATTCCATCAACATTTCCCCAATTATTTTGAGCTTCAGAATATGTATTGCCTAGAAAGCAGTTTGTCCTTTACTGTTCTCTCAGTTGTCAATGCTTGATTTCTTCTTTAGTTGGTTTCCACATATGGATGTCAATGGTTTGATTTTCAAAATTAATCATGCTGGGTAGGTGAAAGCTGAATTAAATTGGGTATTTCCCAAAGGTCAAACATATCTCTGGGCAGAAAATCTATATATCTCCTTGCATACCATTTTTGCTGTATTAACCAGTCCTGAAAGCAAACAGTTGTGGCTCCTGAGATTAAACAATTTAAATAAACTGGTAGTTTGAGCATCCTGCTGAGCCTTCTAATCTCTATGTTCATGCTACCCAGGTTGTGATAATTTCTGTAGTTTTTCAATTTAGCTTGGGTGAGTGCTAGTCTAAGTCGGTTTGCAAAATTCGACAGAAGACATTCCTGAGAGAAGACCCAAAAGAATGAACTACTGCAGCACTGGGGACAAAGCTGTCCTGCTGCAAGTTTATGTGTCTGATTTTCAGATGTAGAGAGCAGTCAGAGCTCAGCATCAACCCCATGGGTGCTGAGTTATGGCAAGCTTTCACTGCCTTGGTCTGAAACTGACTTAAATGGGAGCAGCATTACCAACCCTATGGATTAACCACTGCAGTATGTTGCAACAATTAATTAATTGAAGAAAACTTGTCTGTGGAGGGCCACGTGATCCTGCTGAGTTCACTGGGATTCCCATGTGTGTCCTCCACAGAGCTTCTCAGGCCCAGCTGTAAGCGACAGTAGGTCAGAACTGCTCATAACCTTTGTGTATCTCCTAGGTTTTTGATAAACTGGTATCTGAGGTGAACTGCTTAAGTCCACATGGTTCAAGCTCACACTTAAAGCTCTAAGGATGCGGGTGAGTGCTGAAGCCTTTCTTTGCACCCTTGTGCAGCAGTTTGAGCCTTGAATTTGCCTCTTCCACAGCTCAGTGCCTGATCCTGCAGCAGGCAGCTCTCACAGGGCACTGGTGCGGGCTGCCTCCCTGGCGGCAGCAGCACTGCCAACAGGGAGCTGAAGGCAAACAGCTTCATCAAACAGCATCAGGCACGAAACGTCTGCGTTTATTATCAACTTCAGAGTTTATTAATTTATCAAACCAGGTCAAAGTGATACAACAAGTACATAAATAAGTACCGTAACAGACATACATCCCATGAAGAGAATGACAAACATGACATTGTGTACTTTGTTGTCTTAAGTGACCAGAAACTGGAAAAATGCAACACTGCATTTTACTAAATGGTGCTTATGAATTCTTTTTTTTTTGTTTTTCTTAAAAAGTGTTTATTATAAAATAAATACACAATCTGGATTCCACCTGTCCTGTCACAAATACAAAAAGCAGGTTGCCGCCACCGCCTTAAAAAAAAATTACAAACGCTGTACACTTTCCACTTAGTCTGTTTTCACCAGCTACTGCTACAAACAGATGATGCCTGTGAGGTGAGAAATCAATTGCTGGTCTTCCCACCACATTGCTACAGTTCCTCAGAACCTCTTCCTTCCAATGCCTTCCCCAAAGGACTGATAAGGTTAATTCATTACTTGTTAGAAGATTTATAATAAAATCTTGCACTTCTGCAGTGCATTTCAACCCAGTAGGTGCCACATGCCGTGGGTGTCACCGATGCCAAACTGTGGCGTGCAAGGACACGCGGCAGTAACTTGTAGGGCCGCGAGGCCTTGGGGCCCCAGGCCGGGCAGCTGCAGCCCTGCCACGCACAGGGCAGGCCAGGGCCCTGGCAAGGTGCTGGGACAGTTCGCTCAGCTCGGCTGTTAAGGAACAGTGACACAGGACTTGTAACGGCCCGGTGCTGGTTAAGGCGCTGTGCTATAGTGTGGTGTCAGCGCTGTCAGACGCCGGGCCCCTCTGAGGGGAGCGGAGGGGCTGCCCCATGCCAGGCACAGCCGGTTCCAGCCGGTTACAGCAGCCCCAGCGCCAGGCACAGCCGAGCCCCGCCGGGCTGGCGGGCTGGCGGTGCCTCGGGGAAGGCGCTGAGGGAAGGGCACCCGGGGCTGAGGGGAAACCTGTGAGGAACGGCCCCGCCGCACCCCGGGCTGGGGAGCGGGGACCCCCTTGCTGCCATGGGGGGACCCTGGGGAGCTGGCTCGCCTGACAGGAGCTGCAGCCGTGGGGGGCCCACAGAGGATTTCCCTGTGGCCGTGGAGGCTTGGAAAGAGACTCCCGTGGCTCTTACTGATACCAGGTGAGAGTACTTTGTTCTTGCAAATCCAGCAGCTGCTGGAGGAGCTCCCTTTTTAGTGTGTTTTCCTGTTAGACAGTGGTCCATGTTGAGTGCTTGGTAGAGAGGGAAGCATTCCTAAACATTATCTGCTCTCTGTCCAGGCCTTGGGACAGCGGGGTCATTATATACAGGCAGGATCGCTGAGGACCTGAGAGCACCCCGTATGTATTCTCCTAATTCCCCTCGGTCTTTCCTGCACCTTCATGCCTGCTCCTCCTTGCTGAGGGGCCCTGTTGCAGGCCTGGGCCTTGCAGCACGCAGGCAGGGCCTGAGCAGCAGGGAGGAGGCTGGCCCTGGGGCCTGCGCTGCAGAGGGGGGCTGCCAGGGGTTGCTGCTCAAGACAAGGTTCCCCCCAGGATGGTGAAGCTCTGCCTGAAACGGGCATTCAGCATTGAGCTGTCCCACACCTTCATCCCTTTAGAAATGGGGACGCCCTGCAGTGCTGTCACTGGCAGGGTGACAAACCCCAAAATCCTTGCTGTCACTGTTGATTTCACTCCCCGTGAAAACCCAGCCCCTGGCTCAGGCCATTTCCATAAAGCTTTGTTTCCTAGCCTGTGTTTGAACAGCAGTATTCCTGTCTGCTTGTGGAGTAG
Organism: Falco rusticolus; assembly: GCF_015220075.1. Lineage (NCBI taxonomy): Eukaryota > Metazoa > Chordata > Aves > Falconiformes > Falconidae > Falco > Falco rusticolus. Next base: position 4,371,169 of record NC_051200.1, on the reverse strand, counting down.
AAAATGGGAGCAAAAGCAGGCAGAGTCACTTGCTTCTTGGGATTTAATCCAACATCACAGCCACAGAGGCAGTGCAGTATTTTGGTGACTCTTCAGAGAAAACATTTTTTAAAGTATACTTATACTTTTCCTGCAGATGAGAGCCACCTTTCTTAAACACCTGTAGACAGGCTGTACTAAATTTAGCAGAATCTCTCAGATTTGTTTTTCACAAAGAACAGTTTTCACAGAGCTGGTGTGTTCTCAAGGCGTGCTGTAGCTGTTCAGTGTTTGTCATGGGAGAGAACTGTCTTGAAGTGTGAGAACCGAGAGGTCACCCTCAGAGAAATGCAGATTAGGTTTGTTAGAAATCAGAACAAATAAATTAAGTACTGTCACAACTTTTAAGGAGTTACTAATCGGAAGGTTTAACCCTCTAGGTGTTTTGAAAGTACTACAAGTACTTCACCACCTTCTGCCACATCACTTTAGAAGGCAGTTTATCAGCCAAGAACATGTGTTAATAGGACCCAGAAGAATGAAGTTATTGGCGCTGTGATAGGGAGCTAACACTTCACATTTTTTAGAGAAGTGGATGGAGGAAACAGCGAAAACCACTTAAAAGCGAACATTTGCTCAAATTGCTACAAAAATACAGTGATTGCCACTAACACCTGCTGTTCAGTTTATGGACTCAGTTTGCTTAACTACAAGACATCATCCCAAAGGCAGGCTGCTTAACAGTTTGTTAGTTTAAAAATGGTTTTTATGTCTCCAATATAAGTATTGTATCACTTGTATTTTTCCTCCACTACTAAAAAAAATCCATGAGTCATTTCAACACCAGAAATGGTATAAATTCAGCACAGGAAATAATGCTCTCCATAGCTCCTGCACATTTATTAGGTGTCCTTCTTTTCATTAGTTTGAATAACTTGCCAAATAATAATAATAAAAATGTTCTGTTTTCTCTTTTTAACTTGTAAAGAAATGAAAGTACAGTCTTTCTTTCTCCTTCCCCCACCAGTAATACAGAGCCTCCTAGTCTTTTGGAGGAGATATTTGAACGGTTGACACAGACCACTACACATAAAGCAGCAAATTTGCTGTGCATGATGTGAATAATTACTGCATTATAGTTTTGGTTTTTAGGGCAACTGTTGACTTAAGCAAAATAAGCCTGCAGTCCAGCTGCAGATCCAAGTTTTCATAAGTTTTCTTGTGTTTTTCCCTCCAGTGCTGTCTCCCTTAACAGTGACCCTTTTCAGACTTTTCAAGGTACAAAACCTTTACCAAATCCTCGAGCTCAGTCCTGCACACTCTGCTTTCACACATTTGGCTGATCTGAGCTTCTCCCTCGCTAAATATTTTCCACTGGCCTGAAAACAAAAATACAAAGGAGACAGATACTGACTTAGAAAAGAGCATAGGGAACTGTGAAGACATTTACAAGCACTCTCCAGACCAACTGATTCACAATGGTCAAAGACAGAATATCCAATCCTCCCATGGAAAATATTCAAAGTATTTTATAATCACATAACATATTCCATGCAGAATAACTTTGTTGAAAATAAGAAACAAGGACCAGAATATTATTCCTTTCTTTGATTAAGTAGTACTGTAAGTTGAGCCTATTTATTCAACTGTTTATGACGTTGGATACTCTATGACAGAGTGACGTGAAAATTTAACTCTGATGGTAAACCAAAGTATTTAAAAGTTGGGAAACAAGTCTAAGTGTCTCATGCACTGGGAACTCAGCCTACCTGTGTGTAATACAAACTGTGTCTGTTGGATATTAATATTTCCATACATTTTTTATAATGTTAATAGAAATGCCCACTGTCCTGGTAACTAGAATACTGTACTATAGATAACAAAGACAAGCTTACAGAAGGCTGACAGCATAAAAATTAGGAAACTTTTTATATGAAAAGGTGTCTGCTTCTTACTAGGTCTGTATTATCAAGAATATATTATTCCTGGGATAAATACTTCCTTGCCTGCTTAGAGACCTCAGAAAAAAATGCCAACTTGTAAGCAAAAGAACTGGGAACTAAAAATGTCTATACCTTAATTCAACTATCAAATTAAGTGTCATATCCCAAGCTGGATGAAATAAAAAAAAAAAAAAAAAGAAATTGATTCAGGATTGATTAAAGAATTACATATCCTTTCAAAAGGCAGATTTTAATAACGAAGAAATTGTTAAGAACATAGGAAAGGCTTCTTTCAAATATAACCTACATGTATGTAGAAGAACTCCTTTAATCACCTCTGAATCTTTTCCCTTCTAAATGACTTTCTAAAAAATTGGGGTAACTTGACATGTTACTTAAATAAATCCAAATCCTGCTGCTGTGCTCATCTCAGTTGTATTTCAGATTTAGGGCAGTATAGACAGAAAACAGCCTATATTGTATTTTATCAAAATACAGGAGAGCAGGACAGCATGGACATGAACTACTGTTCTGTGTGTCTATATTTTAAATTGCTGTCACCTGATTATTTAAATCTAAACTTATAAAATATTGAAGCCATGTACTGGAGGAAAATTAGTACATCTGTGTTGAGTAAAAAAATGTTTTTCAAGGCTATGATTACAAGGAGAATAGAAACTTGAAAAGGTCAGAATTTTACTTACTAGGTGTTGTCCTTGTTATCTGCTTGAAGTAAGGAAGTTCTTCAAATTCTCTCTTGGACACTTTTTCAATATAGAAGTGACGCAGAATCCCTTCAGCAAAGAAGTGAGAAGTACACATTACTGGAAATGTGCCTGTTGTTCTAAACCTGGGTTACTGTCCTGCCTTTATGTAGAAATACTGCCATGTCAAGTCACCTTGTGAAATAATCCTTACCAATTACGTGGATTTTGAGCCTATTGTTTTTTATTCTGTTTCCCACCCCTTTGGTGGTTTTTTTTTGCTGCTCCCCTGTAAATCCTTGTGTGGATTTATGATTGTGGAGAGTTTGTGAGGGGTGTGAGAATTAGCCAATTCTTTTCCAACACAACTGAACCCTTCCTTAGCATGAATAAAGTAAGATTACAACAGAAGCCGAAATCCCAGTGTCTTGGAGAAAAACAGTATAATTTTGCAGGCAGATGCCATTTTGCCTGTTGTTAGCTAGCAGGCAACCATGCTATCAAATCATCACAAGGCTTTGTGGCTTCTTGAACACACGCATTAGTTATTAACCATCCAATCCTCCGTGCTTTCTTTTCTGCTCACACTTGGGGCTTGGCTTTGTGCTTTAAAGTGCATTCTAGAGATGAATCACTTCTGTGTAAAGGGCTGCACTATATAAGGGTTTCCTATGAGGATCATAGGCTTTTTCCTCAAAGAGGATGAACAGAGAGGATTTTTAGGAGGCTGAAGATAATTTTTATTATACTAAAAGTTCAGGATTTGCAGAAGTACTTAAGCTTCTGAATGCTTTTCTGTTTTTTTTCTAATTTTACCAGTTAGTCTAGTAAAAGATATTGTTTCCATCCTTAACACATTTTTTGCCTGTATTCTACACCACCATGGGTGTAGCAGCACTAAGGCAGATAGGGCAGACTGATTTCACTGGAAAGCTTTTTGGTCCATCCTAAATAAGAACCTCCAGGTGCTTGGTTGAAACCCTACTACCCCTTTCTCCACAATAAATTACACAGGTATTACTGACAATCTGTTTGTCATTGGGCTTTTGCTCAAAATGAAAGGCAGGAGTTCGCAGAACTAGAGTTTTGTGTGTTATTAATGTTTTTTTGTGCAGCAAAACTTGAATATGTTGGAAGTGGCAGTAATACCAATATCCTAAATAGCCAGAACAGCAGTCTCAAGACACTTGGATTTGTAAAATGTCTTGGGATTTTAATGGAAGTTGATACACTGTTGAAAGAAAGAATTTGCTCAACTCACCTTTTCTAATTGTCCACACATGTATTTCTATTTGAGGTGGCTTTTCAGTCTCTACCGCGATTTTTCTGATGGTTTCTCCTTCCTCTGTGAAAATGGATTCATAGACGGGAAATGTCTCTTTCCCACAGAAGTAATCTTTGTTGTCAAAGGCTTGACTTGGCACTTCTTCTGTTTAAAAAAAGCCCAAAACACATGCTGCAGCTGTAATCAAGTCCTCCAGAACATACTTGGCACCAATAGCCAAGCAAGTTTAATTTAAAAGTAGAATTTTCACTTGCGTGGCCACTTAAATCCACCTCCAGCTAAGCCCCAGTGTTTTGTACTGCTAGGTTCTGATGGCCTGTCTATGGTGGCAAGACAGTACTCATCTTTATAATCCTGTTTCATAAGGAAATGAGCTGTGTAAAAACCACATGGTCAGTGAAATGCCTCACAATTTTTGAACCTGTTGTCCACTTTTCAGGCATATTTGAAATAATGGTAGAAGTCTCAGAGGTAATAAAATAACTAATTGAAAATCGGTGGTTGGACAGAATGAAGAAACCCAAATTAATGCTTTGTGGAGGAAAAGGACAGAGAGAACCTCCAAGGTTTGCATTTTGCTCGGCAGCAACCAGCTGACCAGCACAAGCCTGGGCTAGCCACAGTGCACATAATCTCTTGCCCATCTGCTAAAGTTGTAGAACATATAAGTAGAAATTGTAATTATTCTGTTGGTAGTTGGAAGTTGGACAAGCATGTAAGAGAGATGATGCAACTCAGAAACTGGGACTGCTGTTTGTGGTAAAAACTAATAATTAATACATCTCCACACACACTAGACAGACTGCAGGAAGAGGTTCAGTTTTCTTAAAAATTGGCACGTAGAATCTCAAAGAAGAAGACCGTAGCTTTCTTTTTGCTATTAAATTTTCTATTGAAGTCTGTCAGCCAGGCTTTGGTGACTGTTCTCATCTCAAATGAGCCCAATAAAAACTGTGGATCTCGGATTCAGAAGTATCCAACAGGATCTAGACACACATCTCCTGCCTGCCTACTGCCACTGCATTGTGCTTTTTCCCAGTAAGCAAGGCTAGCAAGAGAAAATGGGAAGTGCGCATTCTATGAAGGATTTCTAGATATGACTGAACAACTCATTTCCATAGAGCATTTCTGCCCAGTGCATCACCAAACACACACAGAAATGGACCATCCAGATTAGAAGACTAAAGGCACAGAAGGGAACTGGACACCCCTTTACTCTTTAGATCATGTGCAACATGGCTGGCTGTTTGGCAGACCATCAGCAGATTCATATTAGCAGATTTTTCACTAGTTGTAGGCATTGATTTTAATAAGTAGTACCTATGTAAGTTTATTCGTTAGTGCAGCACAGAAACAATGCTAGATTTGTGATAAGTTATTACTTATTTTAAGGATTAAGTTACATAACTGATACCTGTGAATTTATAATCAGGGGTTTTGAATCCCTCTGGTACATTTTAAAAAGCAGAAATTATATTATCTCCGTGCAAATTTCACAAGCTAGAAAATGAGTTGAAGGTTCTGTGGGCACTGCAGTGGGGGAAAGATGGTAGAGTCTTTTGACAGTAATGAACTTTCTGTGTATGTTTCTGTAATATTCTCTTTGGAAATGAGTGTCAGGAAGTCATGCTTACAGTAGAGAGAAAGGCAGTGACTGATCAGAACGTACGTGCCCAAGGCAGCAACCCGCCATTTGAGGAACAGCAGTGAACAGCAGGGCTGGCCAGGCAGCTCTGCCTGTCTCACACTGAGAGCTCTGCACACACATGAGAACAACAGGCATAGCTATTGCTGCTTTCATCAGATCTTATCATGACCAGAAGGCTTGAGCCAAGCCCCTTCGCATGCACAGCAAAAAGGTGGTCTGCGATCAACTTTGTTTTACCTGGACAGACTTTACAGCATTTTCCTTCTACTTTCTGAGGGTATTTGCAGGGATATTGTTCTGGACAATGAATTTTCTTACATTCTTGTTTGGTGATGTTGCAGGTGCACAATACACACTCTACGATTCCAAAGGCCCGGAGATTAGGATGCCAAGATTCACCATGTGAGTATGTTTTGCCATTTGAGACACAAACTACAAAAGAAGAAAAAAGGAAGAAAGAGTACAACTGGAAAAGGTATGTTCACTGGCTACCTCTCTATGAATATTCATTTGGTTCATGCACATTTGTTTAAAGCAGTGTCTTTATACATAGTTTGTTAGTGTCTCTGGCCCATTTCTCTGCTTGTTAATTTAACTTGGACTTTTGCTGCTGAAAATGACCCTGAGCCTGTGATCACCGTTTTCTGAGAAGTTTTGCCTTGATTCCAACTCTGCCAACACAAGTGCCCACCACTGTTTTGAGGAGAACAGTGAAGGTGGACGAGTCAAGTATTTGACTAGCTCCTCTCCAGTGCACTAATTTCAGTTGCACATCATTAACCAGGTTACAAAACTCACTCCTCCTTCCCCTCCTAATCTCAGTCCACACACGGGACACAGCCCACTACATTGGCTCTGCCTTCTAGAATTGAATCTGCAGATGACAGGATTATGACATTTGCTACTAAGTCATCTGTACAACTTTTCTTGCCATTAGCTGAACACAGCTTTTGCAGCGAGAGCCCTGCTATCAGCAGGATGGATTAGTGCCACCTGGGCCTTTTACTGCTTTTGAATGACAGTTCCTGCTACGCAACACAGAACAAAGCAAGGGAATGTTGCAAAATGAAGTTTAATGGCCTTTGTGGAAATATATATGTCTATAGGTATACAGAGACATTTGGCTTTTGGAATCACAAGAAAACATTAGCATGAAAGGATGCATATGGGACTGCATTCCAATAGAATCTAAGCACCTCAGAATATTTATTCATCAGTGCCCTTGGGAGACAGAGAAATACAGATGACACAAGGAGAGCAGAAGCCAGTTTGGGTCACCCAGCAGTTAATGGGAATTATATCACTTTACATCATGTTTGCATTTGTCCTATAAACCTTACTTCTTTCTTTTTAAATATTTTATAAACACAAAGAAAAATGCAAACTAATTCTAACAAGGTGAAAGAAAGGACACTGCCTGATTTCTAAAAGCAACTAAAGGGAAGCTGGGATATGTTGTAAATATTTCCAATTCTTCTAATATGCCATCATTTTTATTAATGCTTTTATTTGTAAAATATGTTCCTATTTTGCCTGTAACTTTCAAAAGCAATTTAATTTTTATCTGTAATCTGAAATTTACATCTAACTGGTAACAGATGTGACCAACTGGCTTATATTTTACTGAGTTACTAAGATTTATGGGGAGTATTTTTTGCAATGTATTGTCTTTCATGGGGTTATGCTATCATTTGGTTTATAATTTGCTACTTTTTAACTCTTTCTTAAGACACATTTTTATTTTAGAGGTAGGAAACATCTTTTTTTTTCTCAAAATCAAAGTGTTAAGTGTATACTAATAATATGGGAGAAAAAATTATAAATGAGAAAACTGGTAAGTACTCAGCCACTCAGCAATCTTCTTACATGCTTATTTTATTGTTATTATTAGTTGTATTTATGCTTTAATGGATTTTTTTCCCCAGCTAGAGCTCTCCAGATCCTTTATGGACATAAATATTTCACAATTTCTCTGTGACAGGGGAAGGGATAATACATAACATTGTGTAGATAAGTATTTTGTTTTAAGGGTTTGTTCAGCACAGAGCAGTTAAGTAATTACCTGAGGTAGCAGATGAAGCCTCCAGTAGAAGCCAAAATACACCAAATAACTCCTAGTTCCCTGATGCCCTGTTTTTAGTTCTCTTCATGTTTAGAATGATAAATCTGTACCCGTGCAACTGCGCAGTATTTGCATGTCAGGAGAGTTGTTGTGTGTTTATTTTTTAACGTGTTGAAATGTGTCTCAAGGGATATGTGCATTAATTAATACAACACTTGTTAATTGCACAAGAACAAAAGAAAATACACAGTCAGCATTCCTTTTTTCCATCATGGGGATCTCTCAGACACTCTCCAGGCAGCAAGTGTCTGAAGTTGCGGCAGTTACTATATACTGCATCCAGAAATATGCTATTCGTCTGTATGCTCTTTATTTGCTGAAACAAATCAGTTAGAAATTGCTTTGATGATGTCTTCATGTGTGAATTACATGTCAAAGATATTGCACTGCATGGAGATTCCTGCTCCTAGATTCAACATAAAACACTGGCATGATCTGAATGTTTTTTCATGCTTGTTCAGGTGGATAATAAAGATCCTATGGCCAACATTCCTTCTGTTAGTTAATACCTTAAAAGATTAGTTGGCCCCAATACAAGGGCTTTTAACTCTTTGTGGGTAGTTTCTCAGTGTGTACTGACTGGTATTTGTGGACAGATGCTCTTCTGAACATGCATTTTTACAGCTATTTCTTCTATGGTTTCTTAGGCCTGTTCCTGCAGACCTCTGTTCACCAAAGTGCATCTACTGTGGGAACTGAGCATCCCACCCTTTTTATTGCACAAAACCTCCTGTCCCACTGACTGGTGAACTGGTATTTTCACTCTACTTTTGTCCTTCCTGTTATGTACCAGCAATACAGCTTAGTCATGTTTGGGTAGGGTTTGCATGTAGGCTCAAAGTTCTGTGGTCCCCAGAATGTAATATGCACTGTATTATAGTATCAGAAGGCACTAAAGGATTCTTAGGGTGAGATTCATTATCTTGGTTAACTTTGGCACTTTACAGCTCAGGCATCCAGTACAGGCTGCCTACTCTGTCTCTAGTGTTAGCCAGGGAGGAGGAAAAGCACCCCTTGCATCCCACTGTCTCAGGCCACTAGCTTAAGGTGGGAGAAGTCATGATATTGTCTTTCTGGAGAATAATTTGCTAAGTCTTGGGGGCAGAAAACCTCTTGATACTATGGCAAAACTTTATGGTCTGAGATTTGTGGGGCAGTTTAAACACATGCTCTTTACAGCTAGTAAAGTTACAAAACTGGAGACAGTGTAAAGAAAATAACCACAAATAATTTCCTTCTGGACAAGTCACTGTGTGAACAAGTTAGCAAATCCAAAGGCATCATGGTGTCCTTTACGGCACAAAGTGCTCACTTCCCGAGTGACCACTGCATGTGTTCTCAGAATCATGTAGCACAATCCCACAAAGTAATTCAGGGAGCAACACAACAGTGTAGTGTCTTTGCAGAGTGAAATGCACTGTTGTATGTATAGGCACAACTGATCTCAGTCATGAGCTAATTTTGCATCCTTAATAGCTTATCGGGGTTTGCCTCCCTGATTTGCATTGGGTCTTTTGATACCAGTGTGAATTTCCAAGATTCTGCTGTATATTTTGAGAAGTCTTTTTGAGCTATAGGTGATTGATTCCTGACTCATAGTAATACTATGAGAAGTACTTGTATTTACCTCGTCCGTGCTTATGCTTGTTGTTGATGACGATTTGTACAATTGTTCCTGAAGCTTGCTGGGGATCCGGTAGGACTCCACGGTTACTCCTGGCATTGGGAAATCGTGGAATGTTGACTACCTGCCTCGCCGAGCTGGGTGACAGGTCATAGTGGGAGCGATGGTATGAGTGTCTCTGGAGGCAGAGAGCAGGAAAGTAAATGTCTCATTCCAATCAACATGGGGGAAAAGGCTGTATTAGAAGCTTAACACGGGCATCATCATTACGTGTAATGAATGGCACCATAATAAATAAAGACCATTCGGGTTTTGCAGACAGTTAACACAGTAATGAAGTCATCTACACATAGGTAGTGGTAACGCATCTCACCAGACTGTACACATCAGTGGTGTCTTTATCTAAGCAGGTCATCTGAAGTCCCTAACCAAGTCAATGGACAGAGAGGCCATTTTAGAACCTGACTTGTGGATGTTGTGCATGTCTGTATCATGAGGAGATGAATCACAACCCAGAAATACCTGTTTTTATCCATGTATTAAAAATGGTGTGCAGAGCTAGATACCTACTTTACTGTTGTCTACTCTGCTTAAAGATTAGATGAGAAGAATTGTAAGCCTGTCTAGTTTTCCTCATCAGAATTGTTTTCTGTGGGGACTTCAGTGGCAGAGCATGTCCAGAATGACTGTCCAGCTTCTTGTTTCCTTGCAGCTTTAAACTCTCATGCATGGCCAGTGTTAGGTTTGCACAGACTGAACAGAACCTCACTAGAATCTGTCTTACAGACTGAGAAACCTCATTTTCTTTGCAAAGGAAAGTAGTAGTAGTAGTAGTGTGCAGTGTGTTTTCTACAGCAAAAACACTTGTTTTCAAAGAATTACTTTCTGAAGTACCCATGAAGTGCATGAAGGGCTAGTGTATATTACAGCAGTTATTTTAGAAGGCATGATTCTTCTCACTGATTCAAAGACCTGTTGGTTTATATATTTAGGTAGAGCACTTAATGCTTAAAAGCTCTTCATATTCTCTCCAAATGCTGTTATAAAAATAATCTCTTGAGGAGTAAGTGGTTAGTGGATACTTTTAGCCCCAGGGGTAGTGAAGCCCCTAAAGTAAATACGTACAAGTGTATATGTCAACTGGGAAGTAAGTGTTTGCAATTACGATTTAAAAGTAATGCTTGCATAGCAAACAAGATGCTGTAGGATTTTATTCTTACAAAGCATATACAGCAAAGACCAAATCCAGAACCCACAGGAGCTCATGGGAGTTTAATTCATCATTATTCATGAATTCAGGTTGAGTTTATTAAAGGGTCTGCAGAAGTGGAAGAAGCCTATTTTGGCCTAGATTCACAGAACCCAGGATGAAGGAGTAGATATTCAGACCTGTTATCATCCTTTTCTCTTTTTTCCCCCCAGTGTACTGGCGTGCACAGCAGGAAAATCTATCTTTAAATTGTAGGTCACACTTACGGCTTCCCTGTTGGCTGGCTGCCGGAAGATATCTCCATCAGAATGTTCCCATGATAATTCTCCATCTCCTGTACATGAATCAGAGCAGTATAAGTTAGGGGACTAATTGTGCAACACCTTGGGAGACACTTAAGAGAAAAGTCTCATCCACCTTTACAGCTAAATTGAAGCTGGAGGTTGCATCCAGTCTGTAGCCTGACTTTATTGTATTAGATTCTGTAAAGACCAAAAGGAAGACCTCTTCCCATGCATTACGCAAACTCAGGATGAAGGTTTACTGTCAGATTTGTGCAGCTTAACAAGATGCTATGAGCAAGGTGATTTCCTGCAACCATTTGCTATGTGATCTCAGGCAAAGCTGAGGAGACATGACTTAGCTTACAGAGAAAAGCTAAACTGTGTGACCTTCCATCTGCTGTGGGCAGTGTGAAGCCATAAGCACAGTTAACTGTTGCTCAAGTGACATGTAACTTCCTGAGAACTGAATCTTGAACTAGGTTTTTGTAGTCAGCTGTGAAGTGTAGCCATTAATAAATAACATTGTATTATACATATCAAGAAAAAGTCCTGCAAATTTCTTGTCCCCATATCTGTATGGTTGTTTTTTCCCTCTTATTTATGCTTCATTTAATAAAAATTGCCAAGTCGCAATTCACCCCCAGGTATGGTTATGAACCAGGAAGGTACTTTCATCTGTTTGACAAAGATACTCTGTTTCATAAATAGAAGTGATGGCTATGCACAGTGCATGACTCACTAGACACAAACCAGCAACTCTTTCAGGAAGCCAGGCGCATCCAATGAGTTATGGCAGGATGTATAAGAAGCTGACCCACTAAAACCAAATCCCATCTAAGCTCATAGGATCCTTTATTTGCACATAGAGAGCATGAAATGTTCAGCACTGCTTTTTTTGAATCAGGCCAACAAAAGTACTACAGGATAGGGCTCATAGCACCAAGGACATTCTGACTTGTCTTCTAAAAGAGAAAAGGTTTTGCTGGAGCACTTGTGATTTGTGCATGTGATGCGGAAGTAATGCATGCTTTTGAGAATGAATGGGAGGTACTTGCAAAGTCAGGCTCTGGTTCCTCACAGCTAAACATGTGTTTCATGGAAAGGAAAGTTGGAAAGAAGAAACGCTCAGTTTCTGTTCAGGAGTAGTGTCCAGTTGTTCTCTTTGTAAAGACAACTTCATAAATACAAACATAACTAAGCATGAGCTATGGTAGAAATTATAGCAGGAAAAAATTATAGCCTAGTTCAGGCTAGAGATAGAATGTGGCTTTAAGAAGTTTTAGAGACATATTTAGAGGCGTTCCTTGATAAGACAAGCCATGGAACTTGAACTGATATCTGACTCTTGGGAAACTTGTGCAAGAACAGGAGAAATCGTTTAGTGTGGAGCTAAGCCTGGAATTTATCCCAGCCTTGGAATTCAGATACAGGTACAGATAAGACTGCTTTGCTAGTGGCTCAAAGCCTAGCTCTAGATGTGCCAACCATTGCGCTGGAACGCAGCAGTGCAGTACCAACACATCAGGAGCCTTACATTAATGGCGCAGACCGTGGGCTTGGGTCCTCGAAGCAACATAGCTGCTACAGCAGTAGTAGTGCGTGATACTGGCTTGGGAGAGCCATGGTGCTGATGTAGGTATGCCCCCAGTTCTAGAGTTAAATCATCAGTCAGATCCATCACCACTAGCTTAGTGCATACTATGTATTAGCATTTTATCCTCTATGCAGTTTATGAGAGCTTGCCTCTTAAGTTAAGGGGAAGATGGATCCTAACATAAATCAGCATCTGAACAGTAGTGTTTGGAACCTTCTCGAGTCACTAGTAGAGGAATGAATAGGAAAATCAGCAAAATTGTATTCAATTATGTTAACATACTTGGCATGCAAGGAGCAGAAACCGACTCAGATTCCTCCCCATGAGCTGTGCTAGATCTTGACACAAAATTTTTGATTAGGTTTGCATTTTGTGAGAATCACAAAGGGGAGATAAAACATGCCGTATTGAAAACACCAAAGTTGATTACAAGATAAATGGGCATTTTAACATTTTAAGTAAGTAACAGACAGTGGAATACATTAAAAAAACCCTGCATCAGTGCAGACACTGGGTCATTTCTGCTGCATAATGCAATTTAATCTCACCTCTCATATGGAAATTCTAATGAACCTGTTTCTCATTAGTGACTCTCTCTCTGGCTGAAGTGACTGATTTCTCCAGCGTAAGGCTATTTTACAGCATAGATGTGTCTGATACTTCTAACTTTGAAAGTCAGTTTGATTTTTGTAACTTGAAGAGACTTGTTTCAAATACAGCTCAAATAACTATCAGGGAACAGATACTAGGAATCAGATGATTAGCAAGGATTTACTTTAATTAACTGAAAATGTATTAATTTAAAACAGTATATCACTAAATCGCACCCTGGGAAGCCAGAACTGTCACCTTGTCTGCTTGAGATCAGAAAGCTTAATAAGCAGTTTCCCTGGCAAAATGTTTCAATATTTATAAAGATACTGTGGACTAACATGGCAAAACAGCAAAGAATGAGAAACCATGTCCACACAAAGAAGTATTGCATAAAGATCCTCATACTTGCTCTGACTGAGCTGATGTATTTATGCAGCACACAGCATTGCCCTGCCAAAAGATTAGCTCAGGTGCTACAGGGTGCCACACTGAAATTAATTACTGCTGCATCTCCACGGTTAAATAGCTTAGACAGCTTGCTGCACTGACATGACTTACACAGCTTCTCTCCAGGAACTTGTTCCTTCCAAGCGTGCTGTAGCATCGTGCTGCACTATTAAGCACTGAGGCACTCTGAAGTACCCTCTTTTTGGCTTCACCGCTCGGAGCTTTTTGTCCAGCATGTGTGTTCAGTAAACTCCTTAGGACAGGGACTGTGGGACTATGCTAGTTCGTGCTTCACAACTAGCATCACAGGCAAAATTATACAACTGGCAATATACTACTCCTTATTTTTACCATGCAAAAGTAATGGGTTCAAACAAGCAGGATCCCAAAAGGATATGGCTGCACAAAGGTGCAAGCAGGAGAATTTTTCAAATGCAGCCTGGCATCGCTGCTATCAGTAGAGTGGCACTTCTGAAAACCATAGGTACCTTTGGGTGCTCATCTGAACCTTTGAGAATTGGCCATAGGTGCTTACATACCCTAGAAATGGTGATTCAAATGCCACAATACTAACAGTAAGATAAAATACATTTAGAAATTCTCAGATCTTTAGATGGTCTTTTAGACAGCTATTTAGGTTTAGACATTCAGAAAGGCTGGGAAGGGCCCCTAGAATCAAGCTCCCTGTGTGTACAAGACCTAAATCGAAATTACTAGTAAAATACTGAAGTCACCTGCGTATCAACTGACACCTAACTTGAACTGGAGTGACTGGCCTTACCCTCTGAATTGAAATTCTTGTGTCTTGCATAACTTGAGCAGGTCTGGTAATATGTCAGATAGAAGCTCGTCTTTTATTGCAAAGCTCTTCTACCCAGAGCAATGACAGCTATTTCAATACATTACTTGAAGCCTTGATTTATCTCACTATGGGGATGCAACTTTATCATCAGTGCATTCTCTCCTTGTTTCAATTTTGGAAAACAAAGGTAGTGATGTTACCTTGCTTGCATTCAAGGTTTAGTTTCCCAACATGCACTAGATTGTAAGTACATGGGAAACTTGCAGACAGTGTCCCGAGTTGGTGCACAGACAGGGCTGTGCCAGGGGAAGGAGTAAATTCAGAGCCTGTTCTTCTGTGGTTGTACTCGAACTTACCTCTGCAAACTGGACAGCAGGACTCCGGAACAGAAACTGGGAAAGAGCAAGTTAATTTGGGACAAGTCTTCAGCCCACAGTACACATTTCCTTCCTGCCAGTAAAACACAAGGATAATTCAGGAGTCATCCGATTCCTCTGGTACTGCATATGCATTTTTAATGGACATGCTTAAATCTAGTATGTGTTTACAGAAATGCCACTCTAGTATGCAGAAGCAGAATATTAGACCAATGAAAAGTCTGAATAGCTTTTTAAAAATTTGTTGTTGCACAGAAGGAGGTCCCGTTCTTTAAAAAATGGGGAAAAGGGAAGAGTTAAAAGTGTGCAGGGGGAAGAACTACAATTACTAGTTTGAAAATGTAACTGATATTATGGTGCTAAAATCACCCAGTGTAAATTCTCGCACCTGCTCTATCTTAGTTGCATCTTAATATTGAACTGGAGATATAGCTTAGCAGCAGCTAAAAATCAAAGTCTGTTCAGTACTTGGCCTGTCAAATTTGTAGTTAATGTAGAATATGATGATGATTTGATCAGAGGAGGTCCAGAGTTGTTAATGCTTGATACTGAAGAGCTGGTTGGACTGAGAGGGATGCTTTGGTTCAGACACTGGCTCTGAAGAGTCACTGGGTGACCGCTCAAATATACTGGATTTGAATTGGTGACATCTCAGAAATGGCTCTGTGGCCCAGTGTCAGTTCACAGAGTTGTCCACTCCTAGCCTGTGGGGGTCTTTACTTATCATTCAGTCCAAATGAATTCACTTTCAGTCACTGGCTTCTTTTTTTTGCCATATGTTCCAGTCAGGTTGAAGTGAAATATTCTATATATGCTAAGTATCAATATTTTAACTGCTGCCTCTGCACTGTAAGCTCACTTACAGCAGATGCTTGACAGGGGTAAGCTTTGCGCACTGTGTTTGAATAAAAGGCAGCCTGGCACATACCAGATGCTGCAGACTGGCTCTGTGCATTTTCATGAGTTCCAGCATTAATTCTCCATTCCTGGCCTTTGCTATGTATTGCTTATATTTCAGTGGCATGTCTTCTAGAAAGGAGAAATGAAGCACAGACAGAGCAGGTCTCTGTCAAATCATGTTACTTACTGAGCAGCTGCACTGGGCACACTGGTTTGCTTGCCTGTTTTGGAAAAGACCCTCTGCCACAAACATTTCTCCATGATGGTAGGTGGTGCCATTGTATTCACAGGATTTCCCGGTGATTTTGCTGCTTACTGAGAAAAGGGAGTCCTCTGGAAGCAATGGGAAAGGAATACTTCATGCAAATGTTCTTGACAACTCGTGATATCACAAATACAGGGGAGGAAAAGCTTCCCTTCTCCTTCCTTTATCTTTATCATAAAAGGGCAAGTTTTGTCATGCTACAAAATATAAGTGATATGCTGCTGTTTTGCTGAACTTTAGTAATTCATGTGTTGACTGTCCCAGTTAATCTTAGGCTGCCAATAATTAGCTGCAGTGCCAGCACTGATGGTCATGTCTCATGCTGCTGTATTTTCTCCCGCTGTCTGCTGTAGCATTTGGTATTAGGACAGGCAGATACAGTTATGTGCCTGCTTGTTATACAGCTTTTTTGTGCATTAATGTAGAAGGCATTAGGTCCTGTATACACACAGAACCCCACTATCAATCACACTGTTATAGCATGGTTTCCCCCTTGTTAGTACTGGTAACATTTTATTAATGGTTTGTAGTGTTGTAGCCCCTGGAAGACTTAGTTATAGGGTAGCAGGCCGTGCCACAGAGCATGCATGATTCCATGACATCCACAGGCACAAGCCTTCTGGTGGAGGAGTGGTGATACTGATGACAGAACTGTGTCAAGAGAAAACTATGTACTATGCAAGTGTTTGTTCCTAGTGACTGTCACAATTTGTGGCCGCTGTTGTTTTCAAAATGGGCAAAACTTGTCAAAGGCAGACTTCAAAAGCTACCCAAAAGCTGATTTTTTTCTGACATGCATTTTAATGTCAGATGTGAAAATGAGTGCATATGACAAAGTGTATAAGATGGCAGTGTCAATTCAAACCTGAAACCTCCTGTTTCAACTCAAGATCATATCAAGTCCTGCACCACATGGGTTAAATTTTCTTCTAAGACATAAAGCTATCCACATCTTATATTAAAACATCCTCTAGATTGTTTAACTATTAGCAGTTTATGAACTGTGCAAAGGGATTGTACTTTACCTATGAAATGTAAGTCACCTGATACCTATTGGGCAGTGAATTTGGCACTATACATTCACAATCACATGAATTTAGCATCTCAGCATGGGAAAAGACATTTTGAACAAGAGCTCTGTGGAAGTAACAGTGGAGCGTTTGTTCCCTGGAGCCTGCATCACTGCAGATTTCTAGGAATGCAGCTGAAATTTCAGTCAGTGGGTTTGGGCTTTCATGTAAAAGAAATCTGAGCTGAAAATTCAGGTTTTGTGTAGCGCCTTTCGTTATCTGTCAGATAAACCTGGGGAGATTTTTTTGTGAAGCTGTGCCACCACAGAATGCACATTTTTTGGCTAGGAGCTCAAGTGAAAGAGCATTTTTCTGCTGGCATGCACTGGGATTAAACACTGACATTTAGTTTTCCATAAAAGCATATATTTAGTTACATTGGTCCATCAAATATTAATATTTTGAATGGTGAATGTCAAATCTGGCTGTGGAGCATATATGTACTATAGTATTTGGGAGTCTAGTGGGTCAGCAAAGAACATTCTGCAGGACGAGGGCAGGAGAAGTTAGCCATTTAGGGTTCCTTCCCTGATCTTACATTTCTCTTCAAGACAGACATGGTAAGCGCACTTCCTCCTTTGAAAGCACCAAATGTGTCCATTATTTCAGTGCAATCAAGGGTGTCTAATGATACCTTTCCAGAATCTTATCAATAATACAGAGTTTTGACAAACCTGAGCTTGGCATAGAAATGCAGTGCTTTCAGCACTTTCTGTATGGTTTGCTAGTAATACACATTCTGGAATGGCACGATGTATGGTGTAATTAAGAAGCATCCTTTGAAAGTCATCAGCAAAAGATTCAAGTGACAAATTCAGCTACTGTCCCATTAGGCACAAATATTGGAAAACATGAATAAAAGAGGCACCTCTCAGGTCTGTGCTATACTCTGAAACTTATGTCACCGTAGTTTCTTGGGCTTTCCAAGAGTCATCTCACAGAAAGCAGAGACTGCCAAAGCCTTAGTTATCCCCTTGCCCCTTGGGCAACTGCAAGAGCAGTAGAACTGGAAAGAAATTAAAATGAAAGGAGAAATGAAAGGAGAATACAGGTGGTTCTTGTCTGGCTATGAGGCCCTGTTCATGCAGCCTCTGCAGGACATTGCTGTGCCTGCATGGGATGCCTGTCCAAAAGCAGTGTTTGGCTTGTGGTTGGACATTTGCGGAGACCAATACTTGAGTGACTCATTGTGACTCTTCAGAGTATTGGATGAAGAGAATGAATTTTACTGCAGATTTACCTTGATATATGCCACATTATTCAGTTCACTATGAAATCACTAAATGCCTTCAAACTGTGGCTTCTAAACAAGGGAAGGAAAATGGTGAACCTTTTATTGCTTGGAAAATAGCAGTGGAGAGTTGAAGTAGGTAACTGTTTTCACCTCTATTTCTTTTAGGTTGACCATAGAAGTTAGGCCTATAACAGCTAAATCATAACATGTGGTCCAAAACACATGGATATCTGCCTATCTTTGGAATGTGGGATGAAATTCTATTGCCATTTTGAAGTCTTATTTGATGAAATAATTACAAGAAAAGTCAGTTTCAATTACAGGGAGTAAGACCATGGTTTAGGTGCTATGGTGAACATACCTGTGCATATGATTATCTTCTAGCACATTAAGTGAATGGGCCTATTTGGTTGCATAAAATAAGGTTTAGAATAAGTTTTCAGATCAAGACCACATTGCTGTTATTGCAAAAAAATATATACAGTCATATATTGGAGACAGCATATTGGAGAGCATGACTGATCCTCCCCAAACACAGCATCTGTCTAGAAGTGCAAGGAAGCTTTGTTTATATTGTATGTCTAAATATAACTTCTGTCTGGTGTAGTTTCTCTCTCTCTCTGCTTGTGTGTGACTGATTTTCCTCAGCTAGGACTTGCCTTGGTTTCTTTTCTAGTGCTCTTTAAATCATGGCTAATTAGAGGAGTTCAGACTCCCTCATGATATCATATTCTCCTGTAGAATGTGAAATTAGAGTCATTGTGGATTGTTTTAATAAGCGCCAGGTTTGAACTTTGAAAAATCTTGGCATTAATATTGATATCAGCATGCATTATTCTGTGCCTTAGTTAAGATATGTTAGAACTAGATTATTTAACTGCAAATATACTGCATTGCTCAAAGCTCTATTTGTAAACCTCGCTTCCTAATCAGGATTGTTCCCAAAGCTTTATCTGGCATTTTAATGGTGCTGACTAACATTGCTTTAATTAGCTGCTCTGTAAAGTACCAGGCAAACCATCTGTGTGAATCCTTTTAATTAACTGGCTTCAATCTGAGCTTTTCTTTCTGGCATTCATAGCCTGTTGGTGGAAGCAATATAAAACATATAGAATAAAGATGTTATAGCATCAATTGAAAAGGAAATATCTTTGTTTCTGTGGTTGGCATTTATTCTCTAAGGGCTCAGACTTCAGTGTAGAAGTTGACAGACCATGCTGACATTTGCCTGCAATTTTAGTGCGATCAAGATAAGACCACGAGTGAGCAATACGGATAGCACTGTTTTATCACCAACATTGGCATTATGTAATGGCAGGGGGCTAAGATGTGCAACCAAGGCTTCACAAGACTTGATATGGATTTGAACTTACCCTGTAACTTTAAAGGTTGAACCTGGCTGAAGAAATTTTTCAGATTTTACAAACAGGCAACACAATACAACTGTATAAAAAAATGGAATAGCTTCAAAACAATTATTTTTTTTGAAAACAATTGAAGACTGGGGTGGCTATGCATGAATTCTTATATCTAAGCATTCTCCTCTTCCAAACACATGGGATTCTGTCCAGCTTTTGTTGCCTACCTAGGCTGTTTTTCACTGGCATACCATACACAAGGTAAATCCTAGCCTCAATGAAGCCAATAGAAAGGTTTCCTTCGGGATTCAGCCTAGGTGCTTACTTGAATGCTGCTTTTTAAGATCATGTTTGAGATGGATGCTTGAACTAGAAGGAACTGTTTATCTATACAAAAAAAGATTTGTATCAATTCAGATCTGTAATACAGCCTGATATAAAAAATCACTATGAACTAGAACTGCAGGTAAGTATAGTTCATGTATTCCATGAACTGTAGCCTATTGGACAGGGCATGTGAAGCAACAGATGGTAAAAAGTTTGCCACAAAGGGATACTAACTTAATGTGAAGTGCAGTACTAGTGCTTTCCTGATAGTCTGACAAAACAGATATGAATTTGATAAACCACAGACATTTATGGAAATTTTCTGATTCAGTGGAATTCACTCCAATCACAGCTTTTCCATGGAAACCTGCCTGGGTTCCTGATGGTCTGCCTATAACTTGGGGTTTCCAAGGGCCCAGGTTTGAGGGCAGCCATACCATGTACAGAGACCAGGGCTTCCTGGCTTTTGGAGCTTTCCAGTCTCCTGGGAGAAACAGATGCTGTGTCACATGGATCACAGTTTTGGAAATGCCATCTTTTAGCTTTATCTGTTTACAACTCTATTCCTTCCTGGATTGTTATGAAAGCTTGGTCCTGAGATGCTTTACCCTTACTTGGATATGGAGCAGAAGAGCATCAGTTATCTGCAACTAATCCCTTGAATAGCTTAGACAAATTCCATGGGCAGTTCCTGGTGTTTGAAACTGTGGTTACTTCTGTAAAAGTACTTATGTGCAGAGAGTGAAAAGCAGTAACTGGCTATGAGCAAACTAGGCTTTTGGGAAATGTGGGGTGACTTACTTGAGGAAGGGCTTTAGGATCCAGGCCTTACTACAATCAATTAAGTTTTCAACTTGGATCCTTCTGGAGAAAGTCAGGAGGTACAGGTACAATTGCTAACAGTTTTAGGACACTAACTAACAAACCAGCAAAACCACCTCAGAATCAGTACAGTCATGGCATGATAATCAGTAAAGTGTTTATAAGGTGACATCTGACCTTCAAGACAAAAAAATCAGTTGGCTTTGGATGGTCTTCACCATTGTGGACAAGACCAAGCATTGGCTTTCTGAAAGTCATTGTGTCAAGTTTTACTGATCCGCAGCCAGTAATAAGTTGAAGTGGTAACTGAGCGTACTCCCGAAATGGAGCTTGTACAGACTAGACAAGGAAGGTGTGTAGGCAAAGTTCATGCTGCTGCATACCTCTCAGCAAGGTCTGTAAGGACCTTGCACAGCATCTCAGTAAGGGTCTGCAGGTTTTTATTGCATCTCTATGAGATACTTGTACAATATTCTCACCATTCTCGTTAGTACATAACACTCTCACTATTGCTTTATTTTAATATCAGAACATCTGGCAAAGATCATTTTTTAAAAATCCTACAGACTTTTGGCTTGATGACTTAGAAACTATTTTTAAACTGCAACATTCAGAATCACCTAGTGTCATTTACTGAAAAAGATAGGCTTTTAACATCAAGCAGAAACGCTAGGTGCTCAGCCTGGCTTGGTTTTTGCAGTTTTTCTGTTTTATTAAACACCCTTATAAAAACAATCAAGAGCTAAACAAGATGAAATTAATCACGAGGTCTAATGCCTTAAGAAACTTACCATACTGGGAACTGTTCTACAGATAATTCTCTCTCGTCTTTTGTAAGTAAACAGATGATAGATTATGAATTTGAGTCCAGGGAGGATTTTATGAAAAACGTTTTCTAAATCAACACAGAGTATAAGTATGTACAACTAAGAGACTGAGGATTTGTTTTGGAACCCTATTCACTAGATGAGCGATTGAATTCTGCTATAACTCTGGGACAACCATTCACATTGACATCTATCCTGCGTATTCACTTGTATTCCCAGTGAGTTTTGCTACTTACTGAACAAAACTGAGTCAGTTTAGTTGCAGTGGGTACTTCAAAGCTCTCTACACCATATTCTGGTGCAGGAGACTCTCTTTAGACACCAGCTAACTGGCCATCTCACACACTGCTTCTGTACAGAAATCAGATCACCCCGAGTTGTAGCATAACATGATGTAAGGCCACATTACTTGCCTTGACATTTAAGATTGGCACAAGAATTGGAGGTTAACTGTTCAGAAGCAAGATATAGAGGAATTATGAAGGTCAAAATAAAACACAATTCTTGGAAATGTGCGGATCATGAGCATTTCTAATGCCAAAGGGGAACATGACTAGAATATGAGAGTACTTGAAAAATTTATGAAATCTGGATCAGCTCAGGTGCACACATTGTCCAACACAAGCAGGCAGCACTTTGATGACCTGACATCTGGTTTTGGAAAACTGCTTGGGCAGGAGTTGCACATACCCCTAGGTCTACTTGTTAAAAAAATATTGTTAATTCTCCTCTTTCATGAAGTCCAGGTCTTTTCCCTACAAGGAAAATCATTCTCTAGGGTAATGTACACATAAGTCAGTAGAGAGATACAGGTATGATTCTTGCTTACTGAGTCTTTTTACTGCTGTTTTTCATAGCAGTGTTAAAGGCTAACACAATGGGCTTCAGGTTCCACTGTGAAGGATTAATTCTAGGAGGCCCCAAAATACTAACTGAAGTAGTCTGGAATAACAGTAATGGGATAATTTATTCATGTGCAGAAAATTACATTTCTGGATAAAAACCTGCAGGTGGAATTGCAATTTACAAAGTGGGTTGAAAAAAATCTAGGCAGCAATGTAGAATAAAATGCTAACTCGCACTGACTGCAATTCATGCAAGGAGCTGGAAGCATGAAATGCCAGGAGACTGTTGCAGATAAGATGCAGATAAGGTGTTGGAAGCTTTCTTTATGTTATGCACCTTGCTACCTCTCTAGCTTTCTTCAGCTGCTCCCAGAATGCAGGCTGCAGTTGCCAAAGGCCAACCACAATGTCAAAATTACTGCTTGCCTCCACCACTGAAATGTGTTTTTAACATGAAACAGGCTGTCACCCACAGGAGTTGTGCATCTGTCTTAGAATGGAATTCCCTTTGTGTTTGTGTATGGGACAAGACTTCCCCAAATTAGCTAGCCTGAGTACTATCATTCATAGCAATTGCTCTATCCTGAGCCAGACACATGCGGAGTAGGAACTGTGCCTCCCACTCCAACTTCCAGCTTTTATCTAAAAGCGTAGCTGGGAATGACAGCAGCCAAAACAGTTCTTGTCTTTTTTTGCCAAACACCCATGACAATGAGCTGGCTCGTGGATCATTTGTGGTTTTATTATTATTATTATTATTATTATTCCTGGTGCAGAATCTTTAAAACTTTAAGGGTAACAATATACCCTAAGGTCCCACCTTGCATGCAGTGAAGAGCATCTTTTATACCACAATACAGATCAGTCCATTTCTTTCAAGCAGGTCCTGCTGAAGCCAGGGAATGACTTCTAGAAGGAAGTTCTCCTCAGTGAAAAACTCCAGAGACTAGGACTCTTAAGTAAACAAGGTGTAACATTTTAATTTCAGTTTTGAGGCAGCAGTATTGAAAATTAATTCAAAGCACATGAGCTGCACTTTGGTTCAAAACACTTCTCTTCAGCAGGTAATGCTTTTTGCACCTCATGCAGGAGAAACTAAGCTAAAAGGAAGGTCCTGACAAATGGTGTCCTTCATTCTCGATGGTGTATGCTGGTAATGCCCTGTGTCATTGGTACATGGGGAAAACAACAGCAAGTGATGTATTAGTATCATTTGGGATGGCAGCAGGTTTGGACTCTCCTTTCTAGCTGTGCATGTTTGCTGCCTACTAACACACGGTACTTGTCTTTCTGTGACACCAAAGACGTGTACAATATTGGAGAATCTGAAGCTCCTTTGCAGCTCCTACCGACTGCGAGATACAGACTTCAGTCTGGCATGCTACCAATGCAAGTGAGTGACTGCAGTTTACTCTTACAGTTACTTTTGACTGCACAGCCAGTTGGAACATGTTTGAATCTTCTGTCACCCTGATGTACAGGAGAGAAACACAAAGTGGGAAAATCTAATCACTTTGAAATTAGCTTTGTGAGGGGACCTGGGCTAAACTCCTCTCTCCAGCATTAATATGGTATGTGCCTCTTCCTGTTGCTGGAACAGCCATTTGACAGCTAGATAAGCATGTATAGATGTGAGCAGTCCTGGAGCTGCTCTGATTAACAATATCTGAACTAGCCTCCTTTCACCTAAGGAATCAGAGCTCTGAAGATGTGGTAATGAGTGGTTTGATCCCTGCTGCCTTGGTGTCTGTGTTCCAAGGGGTTCAGCCAAAGCCCTTCCCAGTACTGGTAAATTCTAAGTGCTAGTAACATTCCAAGTAAAAGATAAAGCCTGTGTTCAGAAATCCTCTGTGTTAGGCTCCTCCCTCTACTACACATAAGCCAATAGAATATGGTTATTATATATAAGAAATAGCTTTTCAGTATGAGACACATACTTGGAATGGAGGAATAAATACGTGTTGATAATCTGTTCCTTACAAATTCAAAACACAGCAGCCTAAGACTTCAAGAGGTAAGCGAAGCATCCTGCAGAGAGAGATCATGCATCTTGCTAGGAGAGTGACAGCAAGATTTTGGTCATAGTTACATTGAATAAATCTGGAGCAACTCTGTTGACTGAACTAACCCTGATGCCATGTGTTCATACCAAACTGTATTTTTAAAAATATTTTTTAAAAAATGATCCTCATGTTTATATGGGAAGAAGATCACATAAATGATATTCTTCTGTGTGTATGCAGTGCATTTCATGCACAAATAGCGATGCTTTTATATGACACAGAGCACTTGCCTATTATTCTGCAGCTCCAGTGAAACTAAGGTACAGTGGCAGCAGTAGGCCTGGTTTGTACCCAGAGATCCAATTAATGCTTACGTTCTGATCCATTTGTATCAGAAGGGCCAATGCAAAGAAGCATATAGCTGGGAATCTGGATTTCCTCATTCTGCCACTATGGTTCACTTCCCCAAAAAGGCCTTCAGTACAGAAGATGTTCTGTGATCATATTTTGGCCACCTTAGCATGAGTGTGCTATGCTGGGGCTACTTGATGAGAGGGGCCAAATGCAGAGGGGGTAAAGAAAACAGAGAAGACAGAGAATAGAGAATCTCTGTATTATAGGCAGCAAGGGACATTGTGGAACACAGGTGTCATTGTGTGTTTCTGGAAAAAACATGCTCTGTTTTTTCCAGAAATTTACCAAACTTTCCTCAGTGTCTGTGGAGGCCTCTTGCATGCATTTGCCTCAGAAAGGCAGGAAACCTGTCAGTGCCTTCGCCTCAGTCACTGCATATTCCTGACCTGCTCCCAGTGCAGTTTCAGGTCCCAATAACTAAACTGAGCCCTGAGTGCCAGCAGCACGTGGTGGGACAAACTGCTGTTGCAAACTGGCTCTTGCAAGGTCAAAACCACCGGCTGCTGAAAGGGTAGATGTTTTTTTCCCTATCATGTCAAGAAGGGTAAAATACCAATATTCTAGAGCTACTTCACCACCAGAACTAAATCCTGATTCGTCATCTCATGAGAATACAGAAACCTCAGACAGAGAAAACCTATTACACTGTTTCAGTGCAAGGTTATCTTCTAGGGATCACCTAGTATTATTTTAAATAACCTTTGTGGCTGGAGGTCCTTGGGGGATTATAGCACAGCATAAGAGAGCAAATGGATTTCTTTCCTATTAAAAATTCCTTTGCTTAATTTCTTCCCTCTACTTTTGTTTCCACTCTACATGAATGTGTCACTTCAAGGTCTGATCTGAAGTCCATTGAACTAAATAGATTTGGAAGCTGGCCCAAACACCTACTCTGTGTGGCACAGTGTAAAGGCACTTGCCTCTTTCATCTTCTGTCTCATATTTCTACCATACTCCTCAGCATTTCTAGAGAGGGGGCTATACCACAGTCAGTAACTGCATCTGTTTGTAGAAGGCTGAGTCCAAAAACTATCAAAGCTAATAGAAATCTGTTGATTGACTACAGTAGACTATGGATCAACCCTCAGTCCATCTGCATTTAGCCTTTTCCCTCAGTCATGCATCACAATCCAACTTATTATAAATCTATGATTTAAAGAAACATAGATGATGTGTGAATGTCCCTTTAAAAAACAACAAAAATGGTGCAATGATGTTTTTAAAGCAGTGGCTGAGGCTGACAATAAATTTGGACTGAAAAGTTGTGCACTATCCAAAAACTGCAAACACAAGCTCTAAACAAAATCCATATGTGCCTCTCGGAGGTGCAGGTGTCAAAGATATTAAGCCACAAAATGCTTTACATTAAAATAACTTCAAGGACCAGGTTAAGCTCTAAAAACTCCAAGGTAATTCAGAGTTAATCGCAACAGCTAGCCTTTAATATGGTCAGCCAGTAGAAAGTGTATGAAACTCATTGCTTGAAGGAACTAGTAGCACCTTATCTAGAGAGTATGAACTTTCATACAGATTCAAGGCAAAGATGTAGTTTCAGTTTAAACATTCAAAAGACTGTTGGTTGTTTTTTAGCTTTCTAGGGCTAGAGTCAAGCTCTTCACATTATTTTAATATATTTTCTGCAGCTTAATTTCCTGTGTTTTCTTTTATAGTGGCATAAAAAATTGCCCAGCAAAACTCTGAAGAAGTCATAAAACACTTTCTAGGTTGCTCCATTTTAATTCCTGCTCCAAGGTTGAACTATTATATGAATCTACCAATCACTCTCCCAGCCAAGGAAACAAATTGAGTGAAGCTTTGCAGAATTTTGAATCCTCTCTGAAGCATCTTTGAAGCTCTTGGAAGTTATCTTGGAAAACTTCTGAGCAGCCTATCCTATCCTATCTTGTCAGCCCAAAGAATGGAAGTTCTAATTCTGTCATCCATGTGGGAAGATACATATTTTTCAGTGCATTTTGGATACCAATGTACAGATAGATTGTTTGAATTTTTATACTCAAAAAAGCAGAATGGAAACAAGTGATAACCTCAATCTGGCTGTGATGGCAAACATTCCTTATGAAGCCAATAACAAAAGAAAATCACAAAACAAACTGAATTATCTGAGCACACATCAATAGGAAAAAATTAGACGTGTCCTAAGAATGCCTATATAATTGTATTTCCAAATCAAATTTACTTCTGACAGCTACCCATTGTTGGGACTATACAAAACCCAAAGAATCTTATTAATCTCTGGTGCTGTGTAACGTTCTGTGCATTTTTCATATTCCAGATATGAATATCCACCTTGTTTGTATATGTGGAGTAACCACAAAAAAGTACAGCTCTGTAATTCTATGGTACCTCCACAGGCACCAAATGCAGACTGGAAATTTTGAAATTTGCTCTTATCAATAGATAATAGTTCTCCAGTTATAACTATCAGCTGCTGTGTATGTTGGCATACCAATTCCGCAGTCTCCTGTACTGTGACTGCTGACAGTTTAGGTCACAAGTTATTTTTAATTTCTTTTTCATTATCTGAAAAGTGCAGAGGTGATCAGTGAAAGCATAGCTACTGGGCCTACAGGCAGTGCAGCAGCATGGTTTAAAGGTCTCAAGAGATGCAGAAGCTGAGGTAAAGTAACAAAGGAAGGCGCGGCTGAACATTGAAGGGGAGCGAAGTATGCAGAATTTCTTCCATGGACTGAGGCTTATGTCAGACGTGTGGCAAAGTGGGCAGCATGCTGAGAATATGGCCAGTTTTTCTTAAATCTGAGATGTGACTATAGCTCCAAACTCATTATTTCTGTCAATGCACTGTTATTTAAGTGCCAGCTATCTATTCCTTGGTGTCAGGAAGACAGTCCTTGTAGGACTCATTACTAAGGCGGTTATGAACTTGTTATATACCATGCATCAGTTACAGAATATAGAGATTTTATTCTTTGGATTAACAGTTCAGGCAAGCATAGATAATGGTTTCAAATGGTCAAGATTTTCAGGAGCCTAGCTTTTTCTGTTATCTCTCAGACAATTCAGCTGCTTCCAGAAAAGTGGATAATGTTGTATGAGCAAAGAATAAAACCAGCAGGACTTCTAATGCTTCGCAGTTCATTTGTTAATATTGATTATTTGTGAAGTTTCCCCACTCTCATACTCCCAAAGTAATATCTCTTTCTGCATACTGAGTTTTCTTTTTCCTTATTTTTTTTTACCACTGTGCTTTGTAGGAAGACACTTTCAAAGACTTTCAGTTGTACCTGTGGTACACTGTGCTGTCACTGATGGATTAGACTTTGTAGGTGACATATAGATCAGATGTTTGAAGTCCTCCAGTGCTAACTATTGATGGTGACAAAAGAGGTGTGTGAAGGGAACCCCAGTTATCATAATGTATTTCCAATACCTAACTTTACTGATGCTTGTGTAGCCTTAGATTTTTTTTCATCTGAACATTTCTGCCAACATTTAACCAGTCTCAATCAATGGTTTAAGATTGTCCTCTACCGTTCCTTAATCCATGCTAATCAGTGGGCCCTTCATGTGTCAAGCTCCCATCAGCTGCACACAGAGGACTTCAGTATTGAAATTGCTTACAGGCTGTTGTTGTTTTCCACAAGTGATGGATTTTGTAAGATTTCACCATAATTTATCAAGTCTTCCATAAAATGACAGCTGTTACTGCTCTGTTGTTTTCATCTCACAGACTACATCTAGGCCTTTAGGAAGCATCTTTGTAAGATGCCTTTTTTTATTATTGTCTCAAAACCAGCATGTATCAACTTTCAGTAGCTATGATATTTATTACTGTCAAATTCAAATTTCAGTAAGAATCATGAAAGAAATACTATCTAAATATCATTCTTCTCATGCAAATCTCCCCGTGGCCTTCTTCCTTAATCCTTTCACCATTATATAAGAGAAAGGAAATCACAAGCTCAGAGATTGTTTATACTACTGCATGACCAGTGGTCTGAAATCCTTATGGGGTTAGATGGAAAGCGGATGTTTTGGCAGCACAGTTCCAGAAGAAATTCTGCTGCCTGGAGACTTAGACAATAGAGGGACAGATTAACACACTGAGCGTTTCTGTATTTGCAACTTGTCAGGTTTAAGAACCTTGAAGAACTTTCATGGTATGGCAGAGAGCTGATCTTTTGGACAGTGGAGAGTTCTAAAGTTTTGCAAGTGATACGTGAAGTCTGGATCCATCTCCAAACTCTTATGAAATACTTAGGTGTTTGAACCATGTGTATTGGTTCAGGCACAACTTATATGCCCTTTGCCACAATACTTGTACAAATTCTTTATCGAGAGTGTTGCTGTAATAGCCTGTTTTCAGTCTGGAATTCAGGATGTGGAGTGTTTCTGGCTGATTTCAAAGGTGTAGCATCACTCATCAGAGATACTTTTTATATGGGAGGTAACAACTGTTCTTTTAGTAACAGCATGGAAAATGGTGTCTGCTCAGTAAAAGGCCATCTGAACATCTCTTAATATTACCATATTTGTATGTTTTTTTCTCTTTCCTACTCAGGCTCTACTAACCCATCTACTTAAGACAATTAAAAATTGTAACTTCAGTGAGATCTGGGCCATGAGTTTCTCACTTAGTGATCTAAGAAGGGTAGGTGGTAGCACAAAAATTGCATAGAGAATAGAAGAGTTGGGCACAATATGTTTCCTCCATCCAACAAATATTTGTGAAATAGGCTGCGTTCTTCTGAGTGGAATGGTGAGAAGACTGGAACTGAGAGCCTGGGAGCTCTGGTGTGTGAGCTGGGTGAAACCTCTTCACCAAGTAGTTTATTGTATGTGCATTCTGCAGCAGAAAATCATTCCAACAGCTCAGGTTGAAGATTTTGGTTGTAATTCAGTGCAGGATACACTGTATAATACACATGCTTCTGTGTTTACATATATGATGTATATCAGGTCAACAGGTGTTGTACATACTCAGCACCTTGGAGTCTAAGAATTTCCACACTACAGAGTGCAGTGTTACCTGGACTAGCTCAGTTACTGGAAGGAACTGAGAGAAAGTAGCATGGAGCTCATTGCAGGTGCATTTTTCCTGCTTCTTAAGCAAGTTTTGCAGTGCAGTGAGCTCTATACTGTCCTAACTAGGCTGCTTCCAGGATCTAAAACAGCTAGTTCAGAGATACATGTATTACCAAGTCATGCTGCAGTCTGCCATGCAGACATAGCCTCATTTAATTTTAAGTGATGTTCTCAGACCACTATTGTGAGATACCTGATCTGGTCCATCTTTGTATTTAGTCCAGCTATATATATAGGTGCCACCTGGCATTTTGTTGTTATTTCAGTATCTATAGGGCAACAAAAAGTACATCAGAAAAGCATTTTGAATTTGATACAGAAAAATCATAGTACCAAATGAGCTTAAACTGAAATGTGTTACTAATCATGAATGTTGGTGGAAGTCAGTGTGTTTAGTTGGGCCAGCAAGCTTAAAAAATACTGGAGCCAGATGGGCCAATTCATCTATCAGTATGTGGCCTTATCTGCTGAGAAATCAAACCAGAAAGTGGAATATGGAAACCCTTTCTAAATATGCAATTGTGCATTTTTGCTTCTGGTGTAAGCTTGCACCATCTTAAATTAACATATTCCAGAGTATACTCAAAAATTTTAGATCTTTAACCAGACTCTAAATGCTTTGGTTCACAATCGTTCCATGTAGAAATGCTAAAAGCTACAATAAACGTTCCATTTATAAAGGCACTGTCCATAGTAGTGTCATTAAAGATAGCTGCAGTTAAATGCTTGAAGAACTTGTACGTGAAGTTTATTTTCATGACAGGAGGCAGGAGGTCTGAAGTCCATGCTAGCTTGAGAGCTGATCCAGCTCTGAGAATGAAGGTGAATTCTCTCCCTGACTCTATACATCACCTCTCCCCTGATGATGCCTGGAGCATCCTGAGGTGGAAGGAAGGAGTTTAAGCTCAGAAGCATGTGATGTCCTTTTGGGTCTCACTAATGTGTAAAAAAAGTCCCAATGAATGTGAACCTAGTATCTGTGGTTACATGTGTGTGATGATAAGAATCTGATTCAAGCAGTAAAGTACTTTTCAGAGCTGCAAAAGGGAGGACTTTTTAGTTATGTATAACATACAAGGTCTGGATTTTGCCAATGCTAGAAATAATAGGTTTAAAAACAACAAAAAGAAAGTTAGCAGTGAATCCATGGTAGAAGCTGGTAGGATTGAACCACTGGTGAAAAGCAGAAGATGCTTCATAACATATGTCTGACAACTACTTAAGATTCATGGTGGCTGGTGCCAGGGAGACAGGATACAAACACTGCATCTCTTTGTGTCAGCAAGTCCAGTGTCACTATGGACGCAGGAGACATTAATTCCAAGGGGAGAGCAGTGCCAACTTTTCTCAAAGGAATCCCTTCAACAGCTCCTCCACTTAGGTAGTTATGAAGTTCAGTTTCCAATGAAAGTTGCTGCCTCCTGGCATTACCTTTGCTTCATTAAATAAGGAGGCAGTTATTTGGGCAGTTACACTCTACAAGGCCTGCAGAAAGGCAGGCGGAAGAGCCCAAAGTCACTATGACTAGTAGTACTCATTTCTGAAATGCAGCTTGAGAAACTGAGGGGGAACACACGTGACAGAATATAATGAGCATTTATGAGAATATTTCAAATGGATGGCTAATGGCCAGAGCTCTAGCATGTTCCATTAAAAAATAGGGAGAAACTAGAGAAGTTTCCTGCATGTCATGGGATGCTGCACAAAAGATACTGTACGCCAGACACATAGGAATGGAAAGCTGGCATAAGATGTGCAAGAAAGCTTGAGATTCCTATTCAGATCAGGCATAAACAATACCACTGAAGATACAGCACCAAATATGATACACATAATCACTGCAGAAAGCAGAATGCAAATAACCCCTGAAAGCACAGGAGATTCCTGGTCCTCTTTTGCCTAACATTGGTGCAGATCTATCTGAATTACAGATTCAGTTACTTAGTGGGACTCTCATTTTTAATGAGATGCCCATCTCATTTTTTAATTTATCGGCCCATCATATGTAGCAGATAGACTATAGATAGATTCTAGGAGCAGTTAAGAGAAGATAATGGATCACAATTCAGGAAAGGTTCATTCTGATAATTTTCTGGATTTATCAGTTTAAACAGACAGTACAAAATTCTAGCTGAAGACTGTGAATAGCAAGAACTTCATTTGATAAGAAGGATTTGAGAGTTTACAGGGGCCCTTACTCTTCTTTACTAGGTCATTGTAGAATGTTTTAAAATCTTCATAGGTATCATGACATTTACAGCCTCATGAACAGAAAAAAGCCAAATAGGTCACTGTCAAAGAGCACCTGAAGCAAAATCAGTCATCTAGAAGCATTTATGTTTCTATACTAAATACTGTACAGAGATATTAAAAAAAAAAAAAAAAAGTTCCTGACTGCAAATGCCAATTACAGAGACTGGAATTTCTGCGATTGTGATTTAACTTAAGCTGTCAAAAAGTAAGCATCTAGTGTAAGCTACTTACCTGTGCTCCCTCAATAATCAGTGGAGAGAGATAGGCAGCCCCAGGGAAAAATTTTTCTCATTCTGGGTAACAGGATGTATCACCCTCTGGACAGCATGTCTCCAACAGCTGTGAAGGGCATCTAGATGATTCCCTTGCCAACTGAAGCTTAGTAATCTAACAGTGCTACTTGGTCAAATAAAGCATGCTACCTTACAAACTTTCTGTCCTATGTTTTAGACCTTCATAGATAAAACTCTACCATCAACTAGATGCCAAAGTGTTAGATTCAAAGTTGAATGGGATGAATCTCATCCCAGGGCACAAGAAGAGTGGCATCATGGCACCAGATGAGTTACACACTTGAAATGATTCTTTGTCAACACAGATTAAGAAAGAATTCTAGATACCTAGATCAGGTATTGATACACACATCTGATAGACAGATGTATGTAATTGTCAGGACAGATGAATCCTACAAAAAATTGATGGGTGGTTGCCATTCGTCCTCCAGTAAGTGCAATGACCACACTCTAACCCCAGCTGAACAGCAAACTGCTTGTGCACTCATGTCCCTCCACCATTGCGTACTGCCTTCTGCTCACAGGTT
The DNA here is from genome assembly GCF_015220075.1 of Falco rusticolus. NCBI lineage: Eukaryota > Metazoa > Chordata > Aves > Falconiformes > Falconidae > Falco > Falco rusticolus. Next base: position 4,338,354 of record NC_051200.1, on the reverse strand, counting down.
TTGGTCAGGGAACAGCTGTTTTCCTCAGACAATGAAACTCTCTAGAGAAGGTCAAATACAACCCCTTTCTATGATGCTGCATGAATACTCTTTTATAAGTGGAAATGAGGGCTGCCACTAAGACAGACATTTAGGGAAAAGCTCCAGTCAAATCTACCAGCCATTAGGCCATGTCGGGAATGTTGTAACAGCCTTGTGAAAGATCCTGCTTAGTCTCTTTCATACAGTGGCTCTTAATAATGAGCATATAATAAATGTACAGTCTGGAGGAATTTACTATACAGTATCCAATTGGATTTATATAGTCATAAACTTCTACAGCACTGCTTCTATGATTTACAACAGTCTCTACTAATTATGAAGCTATGCCTGGATTTGAGATGTAAAAGGCAAATGTTACCAGACTGGTTGTACAGTGATACTATACAAATACACATTTGCCACAGCAATTTTGAATTGCTTGTTAACAGAGAACCATTGCAAATAACCACGTATTTTAGTCTGCTCTTATGAAAAGCACCAAAAGCAGAAACCTGGGAAGTTTGTGAAATGAGGTTTTATTGTGATGGAGTTTAGAGAAAGAGTTGGGAGTGGGTACTCCATTAATTTTCATCAGTGAAATTCCTAGTACCTTCTGCCTGGATTGTAGGGGATTGGACGTGGTAGCTTACCTGATCCCTTCCTGAATCTATATTTATGATTTCCTAAAAAGACACCACTATAGGAGATACTGTAACTTACTGTAGGACAAGCCTCTCATTACCTAAATGGATATAGAAGGATGTTTACTTCACAGGAGTTTTCCAGCACAGACATTTAATTTTGCTGTTACTCAGCATATTAAATAACTATTTCAGAAAGGACTGTATGTCATTAATACAAATTACCTGGGCATCGCGGGCAGCACAGCTGTGGTACATGCACAGGGGAAGGACAGTGTAGACTTGGGCATCTTATTCTGCTGCACAGTACATTTCCATTCTGCAGGTGGAACATAATACAATACTGTAATGAAATGGGCCATCTTACAAATTTCTGTGTTCTCTACTCTACATCTACATATTAAAAAAAAAAAAGCCTTTTTACAACATTATGATTTCACTCACACCATGGTAAGGCCACACTGCTTTCACTGCCTCTGAATTTATGCTGGAGGTCAGAATACAGCAGAGCAGAAATCCACACAAACCTTAAAATCAGAGGAAGTGCCTAAAAACTGATTGCAACAATCTTCATTTGTGTTTTTCTTTTGAGCAGATTATGCTTAGGAATTGTATTTCCAAAACTAAGACACAGATAATGAATGGTAGGTCTCTGAGATATCCCCTACTGAGGGTTAGTTCAAGACCGCAAGAGACAATAGAGTCTGTAATTGTTCCTGAAAACTGTGCAGAGTCTTTTGTTTTCATTTTATGGGTTCCCCAGTAGACAAAAAACACCAGTTGGTAAGTAGCCATTTTTCTAAGAAATATGAGCAAGCCTTGGGAATAGTGTTCATTATTCATGTCATTAACATAATATTCTATTTGACCACATCTAAGATTGATTTATAATTAAAACATAGGGAATTTTCATTCTCCAGAGTTTGTAACCAGAAAAGACTATCCATTTCAAATTCCCATTTCCCATCTATAATTCATCCTTCTAATTTAGCTCTGAGTTGCTCATGTTTATAGCAAGAAAGGTCTTTCAGCATGAACACTGATACTATGCTACAACTGTAGTTTTCGGTGGTGTCAGGAATAAACTCGCTTTATTTTCATCTGCCTTCTGGAGCACTGAAATGTTTCCAGTGGAGGTGCAGATTTCCTTAGACAGCATATGTATAGGCCTTTACAGCCATCTCTTTCAAAAGAATCCATTGACTCCTAAATACCTGCAGACCACAGGCTGGAATCATACTGTTAGATCATTACTACCCGCAAACTACATTTGTGCATCTGCTTTGAAAAAAGACACTAAAAATGATATCACCATCTGTTTCCAATGATGGCTGAAATTAAATATACTGATTTTATAGAAGAAGAGCAAATTTTAGGCTGTAGACTCTTTGTGGGATAGGGACTATCACTGGTCTGCACAGCTCCTTGCCCTGTAGACCATCATCTGAGAGCCTGTAAAGCACTACTGTAGAAGAAAGGCTGGCGCTGTCTGCTGGCCTGGCTCCATGTTGCTTACTTGTCCTGTTCCATGGCCTCACTCCCTTTTTAATTGTTAGTCCTACGAAATCCCCTGAGGTGAATGTTTACTTTCTGTGCATGATCAGCTGTGATAAAAATTCTGCAGGCCTACTTCGCTCCTCGGTGCTGCCTGCAGCACTCCACTGTTTGCAGCAGGATGGAACTATTTTAACTGATCTTGTGCTCGGTAAGACTGATCTTATGCTTAGATTCACAGGGATGTCTGGGAGATCAAGCCCTACTGACTAGAGTAAAACTTAAGCTCCTGTAGGCTTCTGTGAGTCAGGGCCATGGCTAGCATTTCTGCATCAGATACCCAATGAGTAACTGCATCTCTCTTCCCCAGCTGTGTTACCAGTGCTGGGTGCAGAGCATTCATTTTAGCCCCTGAAGTCTGCAGATCTGACTATGAACACAAGCAAAAAGCTGCTGTGTTTTAGAAAGTAAAATAATGATCTGACAAATTGTGAGTGCTCCAATTTACCTGACAGTTAACAATCAACAGCCTCCACTCTGTGTTTGGTGGGGGGAGAAGAGTTGTAAAAGAAAGAGGGAACAGGGTGAGAACACTGAATGATGTTTAGTTTTATTCTGGTTTAAGTATGTAAATTATAACTTGTAAAAAGACAATACTACATACACATAAGAACAGGAAGGTGGTTTGGGTTTTGGTTTTTTTTTTTTATCCCAGGCTGAATAATTTGGCCTCTGTTTAGTTAATTTGTCTCGCCTTTTTGTTAAACATCAGAAGTGTGTGTGTGTTGGGGAGGGATGAATGGACAGACTGTTGTTAGAGGTGGAGCAGAGATCTTGGTCTGTTGCCTGGCTGATATGACTTGTTTTGTGCAGACATCATATGGATCGTGACACTGGAGGCCAGCAAAGAAATGCTGGTCACACTGGTAATGCGGACCCCTGGGAATTTTTTTGCTTTTCTTTGCAGCATGAGGGAGTAGGTTGCTGCTTCAGACTCTGTAAATATCTGATGCTTAACTGACTTATGCCCGTAAATCACAGGTGGGTAATGCTTAGGTCTCTCTTATTTGCTGCCTGTGGCACACTTTAGTTTCATTTTTTGTGCTGTAATATTTGGTTTAAGGTCTGTGCTTGTGCTATGTCATGGAGTGTTTTCTAATGCTTTATCTAGCCTTAATTTTGTTAAAATTATAAATTATTGAGACTTTCCTGATGATCTGGAGCTTTTGCTGTAGGTTAGTGTTCTGAGGGCATTTCTTTTGGCCAGGATGAAGGATAAAGCTCAAATGAATGGCTGGATGCTGCAGTTGTTATCTGGAGTCTTCCTTCCAGGCAACGAGTCACATCCCAGAGATCCTTCAGCGTCCTCACAGCTGAGGACCCCAAGTTACATTTTGCACCCTCATGGTACAACAAACGTAAAACAGAGCAAACAAGGTATTAAAGTCCACTTCTGAGCTGCATGTACTGGTAATTACCACAAGCAGTTTACTTCTTCATTAACTTTGTTCCCCTGAACTGTCACTCTGATTTCCCATGCCCATGTGCAAAGGAAAGAAATAAAACATACTCCATTTGTTGGAGCTTCACAGTGCATGGGTATGCCTGGATCACAGCAGTGCTGTTTCTAGAGGAGCATACCAGGCACTTTCGTGTCCCTCCAGACTGTCTTAACAGCTTCCTAAAAATCATTGAGCAATGATCTGTATCCAGATCTCTAGGGTTTCCAGTTAATTTCATCCCCACCCAAGATGTAGCCTTCCAGCAACTTAATGAGTGTTTTACCACACAGGGACTCTGAGGGAGTTGTCAACTTTGCCTATAGATCAGCAAAAGTGAGTGGAAACTCCTTCTTGCTATAACCAAGGTCTTCTTCCTGCTACGTTGTTTTTTCTCTTACATACGCATTCTACTGCACAGATCTGAGATGCAGCCAAGCCTGTGGGACTACTGTTTGTGCTTCTCTGCACTGAACTGTAGTAGCAGATCCCTCAGTGCAAGTGCTGCACAGGGGCCCAATATTTTACACTTGCCAGGGGGGGAGGGAGGTGGGGGGAATAGCCAAGAAAACTTTATTCTGCATTAAATACAGCAGACAAGACTCAGCATCTGGACTGTCTCATGTGTTAGTGATTAAGATCCCTTATTGTTTAGTCATTTTAAAGTACTCCAAGGGACACATTCTGCCCTCATTTTTCTGCACACCCGCCCCCAGCTGTATATGGCATGGATCTATGACTGCTGTGTCTTCATATCAGGCATCAGCTGATGGTAGCCAAGGACCTGTCCTTTCATGTCCTCTCCAATTGTCCCTGCTCCCCATACCGTTTTCTCGTTTTTCATCATCTCTTCTTCTTTCATAGATTTTTACAAACGGTGGTATCCAAGCCTGTTCCTTCAGCACGTTAGGGCAGCAGATGCTTTGACTGTGGAGATGCCTTTGAAGATACAGGCATTGTACCTAGGCCAAAACACTACCAAATTCAGGTTCAGCATAATCATCTATATTGATGGAACTGCAAAGGTTATATTTAGGTAGTGGGGTCCAGTTACTGAAGATGTAATACTCAGCGTTGGCAAAGGTTCTGTCTAGTTAAGCTGTTCTGTCTACAGCACACAAGTATTTTTTTGCCAGTACTGGCCTTCTCTGTTTTCCCACTGCTAGTATCACCTGCCTCTGTTTCCTGCTGCATCATCAGGACCTACTAGTGAAAACAGGTTTGAGCTTTGTCAAATTGTAGATACAACACAAAGGATTCTAGTCAATTAAACAAGTAGAAGAAGTTGTAGGATTAATAACTCAGCAGTCCTACCTCTGAGCAAAGACAATTAACGCAGTAAACAAGGCCATAGGGTTCTAGATAAGGATGCCATCTTTCTCCTACACGATACTTCTTATCTTGAAACACACAGTACGTATCTGAATCTGTAAAACAGTAAAGAATTGAAAGAGCTATGAATGAACATTCCCATTCCATGCTTACAAAGTGTTTTTAGGTGTGCAGTGCTTTCTGTAAACTTATTTTTCTTTTCCTGGAGAATGACACAACGGAAATGCCCTTAATTTCATGTGCTGTTGTTTTTAACCTCCCAAACCAAAATAAATGGCATGGCCTTCCATCTTTCCAAAATTGCAGCTCCTGAAATAGCTGGCAAAATGGCTCTCATACAGGGTGAGTTTATGCTTTCACCTGCAAAAACACAGGTGAAGATCCCATTTAGGTAACAAAATTAAAGGGCGTGATTGCTCAGACAGGTTTATAGGAAACAAGTGATTTTCACTGCAAAACCAAAGCAATTGGCTTGACTCAGGAAAATATTAGGTTGTACAGCAGAGAGATTTTTAACAAAGGGACTGCAAAAGGAAGATAAATGCTCTATGTTTATACTGTGTGTTCAGCACCTCCATATTTTAACAACCTAATAAAAAAGATGTTTGTCCTAGTTTTTCAGAACAATTTGTGCTGACTTTGCATCAGTATTCAAAATATTTTAAGATCTTTCTGTTCGTTAAGCACTTCTAATCTTGCAGGTGCAGTTTTGCAGATAGCCATCTACCTATCAGACATTACTGCCCCATCACTCCCTGTCACATTATGGTTTCACATCAAAAACTCAAATCTCTTCAATAAAAAGGTACTTCTCATGTGTTTCCATGAGAGAATTCCTTCCTGTTATCTTAATGACATGCAGATTCAGCTTAATTCGTTACCCTCAGTTATAGATGCTACTTCAGGTTATCAAACAAAATACCTGTCTTCTAAGTGATAATCCAAGCAAGGGACATTCTTCACATTTACTGGACTAAAAGAAGGTAGCAAGAGGTAGGGATTATTAGTAGCAACTGTGATCTGCTTTCACTTCACACAAAAGCATGACAAATGAAATGCAGGATCTGGAAAAGCAGATGGCTGAAGTGGAGTTAGATAATTTCTCACACTGTGCTTTCTTTGAACAGGGATAACTGTGCATTGTGTTCTTGTAAGTTCAGTGGAGAAGGCAGCCTTTTTGGAGCTCAGTCTCTCTCTTGCTTTTTTTCTTTTTTGCATCTACTTCCTTAGAAGTTGCTGATATTAAGACTGAAAATTTTAACTACTTCTCAAGGGAAAACAATGTCTTTTGTAAGAAGGCGGCCAAAACCCAGCCTGTACAGGTGGGGAGAGCATTCCAGAGTAACAAGGCTATAGCAATCAGTAACTCCTTGACTTATTTGGTTAGTTATTCCTCCTTGCCATGCTTCCTGAATGTGTTAACATCTCCCATGGATGACAGGCTTTGTAGAAATATTCCCTTTGTTTTGTTTGTATTCTTTCTGATTCTTCTCATCAAGTTTTTGACAGTGTTTAGACTCTTAATTTTCTCAAAGGGTGTATCTAATCCAGTTCACATGAGGTTGTTTTTGGAACACAACAGAACAGTCTTGGATGAGCTTTACACTAGCTAAAACTTCAGCACAATAGTCTTACACATGGGACAAAATCCAGATAATCTGTCAGATGTTTACAGAGGTCACTAAAATGGAATTAAGCACTCTCTTGATTCAGGGTATTTGAAATAAAACAGATTCCTCAATTGATGTGTTAAGTTCTTTATGATGCAATGAAACCTGTACTGCTTTAGGAAAATGTACCCCAAATGTGGGTGTGACCTGATTCTACTAAATGTAGGATTAAAAGGAGGAAGAACGTTAGAAGGTTCTGAAGGCAGTTCCAGTTTAGGACATTCTTGGTTTAAGATCTTTTCTGAACCACATCTGTCAAATAGAAGGAAAACGTCAAATCAGGGTGAATGTGACAGCTTTGTTTGAAGTCTACTTACGTTTTACTTGTTCTAGTTTACCTCCATCTATGAAAAGGAGACAGAGCACACCAAAAAAGATAAAATGAAAGTCCTCCAATATCCACTTTTTTCTCATCTTTATCAACAAAAGGAAAAGAAAGAGCCTCCGAAGTAGAGAAAGTTGAGTTGAGCTGTTGGGAAGAAAAGGTTAAATTAATTAAACTAAAATCCTTAAGATACTTAAATTCCCTGACATGATTTCATCCAACACACAGAAATCCTAAACTGCCAGAACCAAAACCTGTCTATGTCACGGATCTTCTTTTCATGGAAACAGCTTTGGCTTCAGTTCATTTTATTTTCGGAAAAGGGGCCGAAAAAAATGACATTCTCATTCATTAAAGTTGAAAATTGGATGTTTCTTCTAATGAAGTCCTTTATTCCAAAGTAGAGATGGCAAGTAAGCCATCTAAATTCCTAACGTTCTCTTCCACAAGAAACTAGTTTGGGAGATGTTCTTGTAGAGCAGCTCTTCTGGCTATAACTTAGGAAATACAGGTGTCAGTTGTAACATGTTTGCTTCATTGTAACAATACCCATGGGTATACCTGGTGTATGGGCCCTGCCTGATGGAAATCCAGGCGCAGGGCAAAATGCTGGGCACGCCGTAGTCAGTGGCAGTTTTCCTCGCTCCATCTAATAGGCTTCCATCACTATTCAATTCAGCCCTTCACCCCTCTCCCAACTACTATTGTTCTGGGATTGTGTATAATTAATTTTTCTAGAGTTAACCCTTCCATTGCCTTGATATCCAAAAGTAGAATTGGGGAATGGCATGTCATCTTCATTCTTGCAGATCTTTAATGTCAAAATCCCGCATATGGAGCAAAGCTCAATGTATTCTCTGTGAAGTGCAGAGATGGTATCATACTTGCTGCATGAGCCGTTCTGTTTATCTTTTTCTGGCTTTTAAAAGGTGAATTATTTTATAATGAAAAAAACAAGGGAGAAGGTAATTGACTAAAGTAAAATTTATTTTGATAGCTAACCTAAGATTCCAAATTGAGAAATATGTTGTTTCTTTACTGTTTATCAGAATTCACTGCAGGAGTATTATCTTCCCAGAATACACTTGTCTATAATTTACAGTGTTGAAAACATGTGGGTTTGCTTTTAAGAGCCTTGATGTGGATTCACAATTAGTTTCACAAAAGTTGTTTTTTTTAAAAAAAAAGATTCAGTATTGGAAAAATAAACTATCTGCTTTGTAAATTAATTTCACCTCTTCAGATTTCATGTAAATAATAGAACTGTACATGAGTATGTTTCAGCATACAGATAACCAAAGCAGAAATACTGATTTGTATACGTATATTCAAAATGAAGTGGTGGATCACTTTGAGAAATTAACTAAACAGTAAGTTAACAAGCACTTAAAAAGAGAATCATCCTCTAAGACTGTTGAGATCTAGGATACTGTAACAAAGGGTGGGTGATCTGATTTTATCAGTGTTTTTATTGCCTTTACTGTTTAAGGGTTCTCTACTCTAGCCTCCCAAACCACAACCAAAATGGACATCTTCCTTCACTAATCTCATCTATGCAACTACTCTCATACTACTAAGCTTGAACTACTAAGCTCGCTTTAAATAATACAAGTTGCATCTGAAAACATTCAAAAAAAATAGCACTGTTTTGAAAGTACATAAGCTATGCAGTAACAAACTATAACTTTCCATTTGTTTTGGAAACTGAGGATAATATTTCAATTTCAGAAGAAAAGTTTTAAGTAATTTTTTCCTTTCAGTGTGTTCAAATCACAAAGGACATTTTTAAGCCAAACAACCTTTTAAAAACTTGTTTAAAACTAAAACCTCGTAATTTAGTCCCAGGACATCACACATGCATTGAGAACAACAGTAGCACATCACTGGGACTAGCAGAACTATGAATGTTTAAGTATTTTGGCCTTCTTGGGAGTTGTTTAAGCAAACCATATTTATAAATGGAGCACAATTATCTGTTGTGCAGTGCTTTACCTGTTAGCTAGATTGGTTAGTTCGAATAGAAGGGCTCAGAAATCCATCCATTTTAGATGTCAGGTCTTCAAAAGGAAGAACATTTTAAAACTTGGACTGCTAAAACGCAGAAATGCTGCACGGTGATGTGAAATGGAGGAGTTAATAACAGAAATGGGATGGAGACTTTTGATGTCTTTCTTAATTCTCTTTAATTTCTGTATTGTTGTTACTCCAAATATAAACACATACTTTTCACTGTTAGCACACTCCCTTTATTTCCCCAAAGGGCAACGTCCTAAAAATATTCCTGGATTTAAATAATCTCAGCTAGGATTAACCTGTTAATTATTGGTGTGTTTTCTGCTTGGTAGAAACAATGGAAGCGAACCCCTTCTCACATGAATTCCTCGCCGGAACAAGGCACACGGGTCGGTTTTAACGCCTCGCCCTCCGCCGCCCGGCTCAGTAACCGCAAGCGGCGGTGCCCGGGCTGGCCACGCTGCCCGGTTCGGGCCGGGCCGGCGGCAGCGGGCGACAGCGGGGCGGGCCGGGAGCCGCTGCGGGGCGCGCACTGCGGGCGGCGGGCGGATCAAACGCGGGGCCGCTCACCGGGCGGGCTGGCCCCGGGCGGGCTGGCCCCACGGCTTTTCTGCCTGCCAGGCTCGCCGCAAGCCGGCGCCCTTACCGTCGGGGAGGGCTTCTCAGGGGGGGAGTCTCCGAGCGAGCCGTGGCCGGAGGCGCCCGGCTTCTGCTACTTTCCCGGAGCGGCCGTCCGCTGCGCGCCGGGCCCGGGCGGGCGGGTTGGGTCGGGGGCTGCCGTCGCGGCGTCCCGCTCCGAGCCCCCGGCGCTCGCCCGGGGCCGCGGCAGCGCGCCCGGCGGGGCCCGGCCAGGTGCCGGCGGTGCCACCGAGGGGCGGCGGGACGCGGGCCGGCTCCCACCAGCGGCGGGGCGGAACGCGCCGGGCTGAAAGCGTCGGGCACCCCCGCGGGGCTGCCTCTTCCGCGACCCCAGCCCCGGGGCAGCGCCCGCGCCCAGGGGCACAGCTCCGGCAGCGGGACCGCGCCGCCCCCGGGGTCTCGGCTAGGAAAGGAAAGCTCACAGACCTGGGCAGGGCTGGAGGCCGCTCCGCTCCGCCGCGGGCCCTGGAGGCTGCCGGCGATCGGCGGCTCCGCGCTCTCCACTCCGCAGGGGTACGGAAGGGGCTCCGGCCAGGGGCTCCGCTTCCCAGTCACGTCGCCATAATCTCCTCCCGCGGCTCGCCCGGGCTATTGCGTCTCCCCGTCGCTCCCGCAGTGGCGGTGGCGCGGGGGCAAGCAGGGGACCGACGGGTCCGCCGCCACCGGCCGCCCCCGAGCCCCGACTTGATGGACGGGAGCCGGGAGGGAGGAATCCGCTAAGCCCGAGCTCCGGAAGGTCCCGAGCTGCCCGGCCTGGGACACCTGCCACCGCCTGCTGCCCCAGCGGGGAGCGCAGCGAGGCTCCGCGGCCGGAGGATGCTCAGCGGCGGGTCCTGCCCCGCTGCCCCGCCGGCACTGCGCGGCGGGAGGAGCAGCGCAGCAGCCCGCGCCCCGGCGGTCCGCCTCCGCCCCGGCCCCCTCCTCTCCCGCGCCCGCTCCCGCCGCCCGGCACACGGCGTGACTGACACGGCCTGGGGTGGAGTTGACTCCGCGGTGGGGGGCCGGGGGGGCCGGGGCACAGGGGCGCGCCGCAGCGCGGGGGGCTCGGCCCGCCTGGCCCCGCTGACCACCTGCGGGCCGGCCGGAGCCGCAGCCGGCCGGGCGGGGCCTCGCCGCGGTGCCTGCAGGCAGCGCTGCGGCTGGGGGAGCGCAGCCCGGGGCGGGAGCCGAGCCCGCGGGCGGCGTGCTCGGAGAGAGGGCAGCACAGCCACCCGGCCCCTCGGTGGGCTCTTCACGGGCGGGGTGCCCTCCGGAGCGGACCCGGTGGAGTTCGCGTCCGCTGGGATTTGTCAGACACCTTCTTGCTGATACCCTCTTGTCTGATCTATTGTGTTAGAAGGTTTCAAGGTCACGTTGAGATTCTGGTGGAACTAAATTAAACCCATGACTCATGACATTATATGCTTGGTCAAACATTCTTCTTCTGTCCTGTTGTAGCCTCTGTAACTAATAAGAAGAGATCAGTGAACCCTTGACAAATGATCTGAGAAAAAGGGTGAGGTATGAAAAGACATCGTGTGGAGAAACAAATTGCAACCTCTTTCCCCTAGTTGGGGAGCATGGTGTTTGGGGAGCACTGCCAGGAGGTCATACACCTCCCAGGTTTGGTAAGTATTTTCAGAAGCCTGAAAACTGAGCAGAACTTTCATTTCTTCCATTGTAACTTTGCTGGACAAAATATGATCTAGTGTATGGTGAAACCTTATACTAGCATGAGAGGAGAATAGCTGATTTACTAAGGGTTTTGTAGTGTGTCTTCATGGGTAATCAGGGCTGTGTGTTAGTAAAATGCGACATTATAACTCTCAACATTAAAAAAGGAAAAGAGTAAGGAACTGCATTCTGGAGCTAAGTGTTTTGGAAACACTGCTCCATGCCCACTTCTGTGTCACTCTGCTGCTCTTTTCCTTGCTATGCACGGGCAGTAATCCATGTTCCTGAGGAAAAATCATGACTTAAATCTCTTAGTCCCAAATATGGTGGCTACTGCTGCAGGTGGATAGTTTTGGAAGAGCCACTGTATGAAATAGGGATGGGCAGATGGAAAAACAAATGGTAACTCTGTATCAGAAATACGATAGTAATTTGCACTTGAAGGCAGAGAATCTGAGCTGTGCAACCTCTGGTCCTGCAAAGGTATATCCACACTCATGGAGAGAAGAGTTAAGCGTGTACACATGCGCTTCTAAATTGTGAGGCCGTAGTCATTTTGTTCCTTTAGGTGTTGTACTGGGTTAGGTTGTGCAAGCTCAGCCTGTGAGGTAAACTGTATATGAATAACATATACTGTCACATCTGCGACTGAACTGACCCTGTTGCATTCTGCAAAGAGCTAGACCCAAAGCCAGTCAGAGGCTTCCCACCGACATCGACACAGGGTGGAGGGACTTTCCTAGGAGCTGCCTTTGGCTATCTGGGAGCCCGTGGGATGTGGAAGTAGTTGTAAATCTTACCCTAGTACCACTTCACCAGTGCAACTGATCTTGTCTCAGAAACTGAGCTCAGACACCACAAGGAAATGTAGAAAAGTGAAGGGTGTAACACTGAAGGTAAATTAAGTCAAATGAAATGAAGATTGCACTGTGAAAGGAAAAGAGTTTTGTGCTGGAACAGTCCAGCAAGATGTGGCAGATTGTATATATACATCGCTTGATAGCTCTAAATTTAAACTAGATTGCATCATCAGGGATGTTTCTTGAATTTAGTGCAGCAACTACAAGTGAAGTTCTGCAGTTTTGTCCTGCTGTCCTTTACAGGAGGCTGAAGTTGTGCTGGTGACTCCGCATGTGGTGGTTTTTCTTCCAAATCAAAAATCAATCCATTCCCTACAGTGTTAGAGCTAAATTGACATGGCATCAGATTTCAGAAGAATTAACAAGATATTAAAATGTCCTTAGTAACATTATTAAAATGACATTTCTTTATGGGAAAAGGACATTGCATGGGCTGTCCAAATTCCAGTGGAATGTTTTGATTTTCTAAATTCCTGCATTACTACAGTTGGATGAAGGCTGGGTTTTCTCTGCTGGGTCTCTAATCTCCGAGGTTTTTGTTCTGTTGTTCATGTCATTGATTAGAAGCTGTATTCCCTTTATGGATAACAGTGGCCAAATTGAACATATATTTTCAGAAGACTTTAGTCATCCCGGGGAATGTATCTGTTTCCCTCAGTGTTACTCCAAACCAAATACACAATTTGTAATTCAGTCCAGAACAGAAAAGTGTTTGCAAATCTTTTCGAGTAGGAATCCACAGGTGCTTGTAGGCAGGCTTGATAGTTTGGTTTTACAGCATCTGCGTGACTTTAGTAGGTGCAACTTTGGGCCTGGGCAGAGCTCAGTTTTACTCTGTAGATACCCTATGGAACAACTTACCCAACATAGCTACCCACCTCTGTCAAACGTCCTCTAGAGAGCATTCATCACGTGTATCTCTTCTCTGTGCTGATACAAAGCCCAGTGTGTGTAAAGACAGCAGTAATCGTTGCAGTAAGCAGTGCTGCAGTAAGCAGTACTCTTTACTCACAGTCAGTGTAGTAGTAACAAGAAATGAAATAGTTTCTATAGACTCTGTGACCTGAATTCTTTTGCAGAGAGATTCTTTGAAAAGAAATTCCTTATTTGGCCTGCAGAGTGCCTTGGGAAAGTTGCTATAGATGCCAGCACTTTCTACTGCATTCTCTAAGACTGTTTCAGAAGATGATGGTGTCTGACAGTGTCTGGAGATACTAATTCAGGTGTAAGACCTTTGCTGAACATGTAGATACAATAAATAGAGCCCTTTTCCCACTCTGGCAGATTTAGTTTGTAGAGATCTAGCTGAAAGAGCATTTCTCTCGGCTGAAGGCTTGGGACTCACTGAATGGGCAATTGGTGGAAACCCAGACTTTCAAGGGCAGGGTGCCCTAGTCTTACTGCTAGTCCTGGCCCTGCTGCTCAGGCTGTGCTGTTCATCAGTTGCTGGGATGTCCCTGAGGGCTTTTGAGCAATGACACAGTTTAAAATCATAAGGGTCCGCCATTTTCTTGGTTATGTCCAAGGGGTGCCTGTATCTTGTCGTGCATCTTCACATGGCATAGTGTCATAGCAAGTGTTAATGGTTGTTAGGTCAAAGGATAATGTGACACATGCTGGGCATTGCGCATGAATGACACCTTCACAGGTGGCCTCATGGTGAGCGACCCTTGCTGAGCTTGCAGGGTTTGCCAGTGCCCGTGGATCCTGGTAGTGCTGCACCCATACCCAAGCTTCCTCTTCTCCCAGCTCTGCCTAAGTATCACTGAGGAGTAAGTACAATTAAAAGCTGCTACTCTTTGTGTCTTGCCACAGCCCATCATGCTTTGCCTTGTCTTGCAGTCAATACACCCCCATGTTAGGGAGTCTGTCGTACTCCCCTTGGACCACAGCACTGATATGACTTAGCAAACACCTTGCTCTGTGCTCTTGCTCAGCACCGGGCTCTTACTGCAGTTTGTGAAGTTCATGGCTGCTGCACACGTGACAGACAGAGCTCCAGAGAAGCATCAGATATGTAGTAGTTACCTTTATGCTGCCAAGCAGAACTCGCTGCTTGAATATGCTCTGCATCCTTGTGTCTGGAGAGGAAAGAACTGCTCCTGATAGTAGGCATTAGAGATTCAAGGATGCCCTAAGTTTTTAAGAGCACAGAGATTTAGCTATGTAATTTCTCATTAAAGATAACAGAAGTTAAACAGCAAATAAACTGTGACACTGTCTGGAGAAGTCCATCTCCTTGTGCTGTGCCTCACAGTGACTGAGCCAGTATGTAGGTATCCTGCTATTATTTCTCAGTTCTTGTGAGGGAAAAAAAACCCCAGGATAAAAGATTCCTGCCAATTCTAACATCTTTATACACCATGTGGAGTTTTCTTAATTGGAACAGACACTGAGCTCTGAGAGATGTTAGACATATGACACAACTTCCACTTACCTCCCTGTCTTTCATTTTTCTTTGCTTTCAAGAAAAAATATATTAGCTATGGTCAAATTTTCACTTCTGAAAAAGTATGAAAGGAAGTCCTTAAACTAATGAATTCCTTTGGTTTTGCATTCCTGTAAATTCAGTGGAGCCCTTTGGAAAATATATCTTAAGATGCTAAAAATTATTCCCAGGATTTTATAAAAATCTCTAAATTACTTTTTGTGGTTTGGATCAGCCCTCCAACTATCATACTGGGAGTACAATCTGGATGTTCATCAAGCAGTCTCCACATATACTGTTAAACAAAAAGGGCTTCAGATGTGCATGATTTTGTGATTATGGCATAGGATGGTCATGAGCATTCTCCACCCTCCTGTTCATTCTGTAGCACTGACTTCATCCGCGGTGGGGTTTCAGTCTCTAGCACTAGAAATTAATTTTCTTATTTAGCAGTGAGACAGATGGATGTAGCAAATCTGAGATTTCAATACAGTTTGCTAAACAAAACCACCATTACATAAAATGTCAAATTACAGCCCATTTCCTCATTACCTTGATGCACACATATTTAGCTGAGACTGAAGAGTAGCTGAAAATCTTTCATTGTTCTGTCAAAAAAAGATATATGTCATTAAATTTCAATTCCAAATACACAAGTGAGAAGAGAATCATGAGAGCTGCCAGCAGAAACATGAAAATGCAAGACAAGCGAACCACACAATTTTTCATTCTGTACTAGTGCAAGTGACACTTTGTTAGGTGGGGTGTCGAGAATACCAATGTGTGGGTATAGAATAGATATGCATGCACTCAGAGTTGAGGCCCACCTGAATTTTGCATTGATTTTGAAGTGCTCATCTGCAGCTGTTTCTAATCCAATCAAATTGAATCGAATCAAATCTGATCTAATCTCATCCCATCCCATCCCATCCCGATATTTATAAGATACCTATCACCACCACAGTGTGTGTGCAGCTGTAATTATGATCCTATAATCCTCTCTCATACCTGTAATGTCAAAGGAAGCCTGCAAAACTATTTGTAGGAATACAGGATTTTTTCTATATTCATGAGCTGCATGAACCTCACTGTGGTGTATCAAAACATCAGTACTCAGTGGTTTACTGAGAGTGAAATAGTAGTGAAGTGTCATCATCAAGATATTTAGAAGCAATTCTTACTCAAACTTTCAAAAAAGCCCAAGGAATCTACACAAACTAAAATGAAATTTTGAAAGGGCTGATCTTTGTGACATTCCCAGAAAGTTTTCCTGTCTGTCCTGTCTTTCCTTGTACCTTCTTATCCAGATAATTTAATTTCCAATTCAGAAATTCTTGACCAGGTATATCTTACTGTCAGTGGTGTATTGTAATCTTTGACAGAAACCACTGATTTCTAATTTATCCTCTTTCTATATTAATCCATCTAATTTACCCTTTAAAAAAAAAACAAAACAAAAAACACAACCAAATTATTTAACCCTTCCAGATTTGGCTTTTTTTCTTTCTCTATTACTAATAGTAGTAATGAATTTCTTTTGCATTATTTAATTTTATATTGAAATGTAATGAGTGTTGGAGGCATAACATCAATAAAGCTCTAAATCCCTAGTTGATGCCACGTATTTGAGGAAAATGAAAGGGGCATTTTTTTTCTTGAGATATCAAGTCCAAATCTTCAGTCCAAACCCTCATCTATAACTCTTGTATGGACAGCATTTTGTGGGTGGGAAGCCTGCAGAACATACAATTACTGCTTTTACCAAAGGGTAATACAATATAGCATGCAACAGCATCTTGGTGACTATTTTCAGCAAGTGAAAAGCAGCACCAAGCCATCCTTATAAGCGATTCTTTCAGAGTTCTGGGAGGAGCTTCAGCTTAATTGTTTTTTTCAGTACCACACATTCTTGAAAAGAGCAGAAGGTGGTATAGTTCATATAAAACCAACAGACGTTCTTCCCTGCCATGGAAATTGTTGACTAGAGTCACACTTGGTAGAAATTTGCAGGAGTTTAAAAGGATCACTGTGATTTGCACTTGCTGAGGATATAGCTATGCATGAGAAAACCAGCAACAAATCTTACAGATCGGTCATGCCATGATAAGGATCCACTTGCTGAGACATTTCTTTACAGTTGAGATCCACTGGATAAACCCAGTCAGTCCTGTCTTCCGAGGCGTGACAGAAGGAGTCAAGGCAGACTGAATGAGGCTCCAATTGCAATTCAAATATACTTTTATAAAACCGTGATTAGTGCTGCTAATCTCGCCTTAGTAAGCCAAAGACAATAACAACGAGGTTACCGAACACCTCGGGTATTATGTAATCCTTTTGCTTAGAAACTTGCTGGTGTGAGAGTGCTTTTGAAACCCATTAGTAAAACTGAACTTGCCAAATGAGCCTTCTCTAGGGAGAACAAAGTCAAATGTGTGCCAGCATGGAGCCAGAGCCTGCCAGGGGCTGAGCGCTTGCAAATCCTATTGCTACCACCAAGAGCTGAGGATGCAAAGTCCTTCGTGTAACTGAGCCCAGTTGTAAAATGAACCAATGGCTGTGGACCTGTCTTTCACCTTGATGGCAGCGTTGGGTATTTACTCACAGCAGACCCCAGTGCATTGACTCGCACTCAGCTGTGATGCCAGCCTGCTTGGTTCGGACTGCACACAGGAGAAGCCACGCTGTGCTCCGTCTCGCAGCATCTGCCTGACCATGAGGGGCACTCACCAGCACCGAGTTAGGCCAGACTGCGGGACCACTTGTCTCTCTTGTCTAATTCATAAAGCCAGTCTTGAACTTTTCTTCACCAGAAGATGGTGATCCCTTCACACAAACAAAATCGTAGAGAGAGGGGAAAAAGACAGCCGAGCTGTGTCAAGAAGCCACAATGAATTTTCAGCAGAAGATGGGAACAGTGGAAATTTCCAAGAGGATACTGGTGAAATTGGAAATGGCTCTTTGAGAATAACTATCTACAGAAAACAAAAAAAATTAATAAGGAAAGGGAGGAGATTTCCTTTCATCATTAAAAACATCAGTATAGAACACATGGAGAAAAACAAACAGTGAAGACACTGTTGCTAGTGGGCTGGCTTTTTAAGTATTAATGGAACGTCACAGAACAAGAGTTTCTTTTATTCTTTTTATCCCAGCTCCCTGCTTGCAAGGTTCTTGTGTGAACATGCAGCAGTTTCCAAGGCTGTGAAATTATCAGACCTGGACCAATGCCAGTACAAACCAATTTATTGGGGTCCAGCAATTAACTAAAACCTAGAAAGCTTGATTAATTGTGGCACTGCTCAGCAGGGAACATTGAGAAAAAAAAATCAGACTAAACTCCATGCAGTGTCTCTGTTCCATATACCAGTTTACACTATATTTACACTATATGTAAAGAAAAGTCTCCTCTCTGTAAGTAGTCTTACTATATTATTTTGCACCACGTACAAAGAATAATTACAATGGCATTTGAGAAATTGCTAGTTGATGGCTCTCTGGATAATCATTTCATAATAGTTCTTACCCTGTTACAATTTTTTGCTATTGAGTTTGTATCTTATTGTAACCCGAACAATGGGATATATTATTTTAAAACATTGTTTTGTTAAGCTTCTCTCTGGAGGGACATCTTGAGAATTCAGCACTGCTCTGTTTCTTTATATTTCCTCAAACGTTCATGTGTGCAAAAAAGGTGAGGCTTTGGTAGCTGTTCAGAATTATTTAGGATAATAATAATAATTAAAAAAAAAAACAAACAAAAAAGTTAAGCTAAGAACCAATTTACCAGGGCAGAACATGTGGACTGAAATGAAATCCTGTAGTCTGAGGAGACAGGAACTTGTACAATTGGGATGTTTAAAAGCTGAATTAGAAATGTCTTTATACATTATGAGAAGCAATTACAATATGTAATTAAGGTGTTAGCTGATTTCATTATGATAGTGTTAACAAGTAGTGTCCACATTGATTTTTTTATTGTAGGGCTTCTCATAAAACCTTGTGCATAAAACAGAATTTTAAATTCTCATTTCTAGTTGCCTTAGTGGTACATTAATCACTTTTAGTGTAATCACTAAGAAGAAAGTAAATATTCCAAGGCAGTGTAATGCACTGCTGCAGTCTATTGTAAATGGGTAGTACAAAACACTGAATGTAGCAATTCATCTTAGTACCTCTTACATCAAAATAATTCAATGGCTAGTAATGGGGAAAAAAAAAAAAGCTGTTAGAGGATAAAAAAGTAGTGGTAAAAGAATAGTCACCCCTGGCCAGTGAAAAGGAGAAGAAAGATACATGCGAATGGTTTTACCTTTTCAACATCATTTTGTATCCTAATCTGCATCCAACTGCGACACTGTCACATTCTCAGATTTAAAGAGTGCAATCTGCAGACAGTGCTAAATCACATTAGGCAGTGGTGATAATAGAGTCCGTGCATGCATAACATCCAGGCAAGACATCTAGCTGGGGCTGTAGGGTGATTTGGGACATTCAATGAGGTAGGAAGGGCTGTCTCCTCCAATTTCACTGTATTTATTGGGGATTTAATGTATTTTTTAAAAGATATTTGCAGTGGAAATCGGTTTGTCGGAGGTCATCTAATTGAATCTACAGCCCTGGCAACCCTTCACAAAGGCTGCCAGAAATGACCGAGTTGCTAATGTTTAACTGTGAATACCCAGCAGGAGTCCTCCCCAGGGCTGAATACAGTCAATTATGTTATTTTTCTAAATATTAGTGACTCAGCTGTCTTTGCTTGTGAAGAGTTGCCAGGGTCACGGATACAATCAGACAGATCCTCCCCCCTTCACTTCTAAGAGATGGGGAGAACCTTTTAAATATCACATCGAATAATCCTGAAGTAGAGGGAAGGGTTCTTGCAAAGCTGTGCTTCTGCTCCGGAGTGGTTGCATAGTTGTGTACTTGTGTGGGGTTCCAGCGGGCCAGGCAGGGCAGCGCAGAATTGCTTGCAGGGAGCACTGTCACGTATAAGCAGCCTCACAGAGGTCTGTAAAATAAATACACATTTCTCAGCTTAGCTCAATAGGCACTAGGGCTGAGATCTGACAAAAGACATGGGTGCCAACGGCTTGTCTCTCCCCTTTAATACTCTTTTGTTCTTTCTGTCTTCTCCTCTGACCCCCTGCCCTGCATCGTGCTCCAAATATCTCTCTGGAGGGAATGTTTTAACGTACAATTTAGTTTTCCATTTTCCTCTGTAGTTTTGTCAGTGAGGAATACAGAGTGGTGGCTGAGGAGAGCTCAGCAGAAGCGGATTCTGAGCAGCATCCACTGTCCAGAGTGCTCTTTGGCTGAGACTAGCAGATGTCCCAGCAGCCCTGCTCCTTTGTCCTCTACTCACACCTCTGCAAGTGTTTTAGTTTTTGATTGTAACTTTCTTCGTTTTTGCTGCAAAGGCTCTTTTCCAAAGCCCAGCCTTCTCCAGCAACAGCATCCCTAATCTCTGTGGTCCACAGTCCAGCTCTTCTTATCTGATCAACAACTTTTGGCAGAAGGGAAAAAGTCCTTCTAGAGCATTTGAGTGCCAGTGCATTGTTTTGGCCCAAGTCTGAGGTAGTGCTTTGGAGTTGGCAAAGTTTCCTAATTTACTGCTGTTAAATTTTATCCAACTTTAGGAATATTATGTGGTTGTGGCCAATCTCCAGCTATTCTGAATCCATCGCAAATACTTTGCCAGCATGTGTCCAAGTATAATCCAATTTTGATGTTTTTAATGCTGATACAATTTCCCTATAAGTACCTCCAAGCATGGCATCTGAACTGCAGTGGACAGGAGTTCAGCTGTCTGGAGCCCAACTCCTAGGAGGTGAGACCTTTGTTCCTCTGGGTCCCTGTCTCTCCTAGAGCTGGAAAGCCCATACTGGATTTCTAGGAACCTCTAGATGTTGCATCTCTAACTTGTGGAACACACACGATATTTCATTTGTGAGTGAGGTTCTTGACATTTCTTTGGAATGAGTCAAGAGTTATGAAATGTCTTCTGCTATTTGACATCAGTACACTTCAGATCAGGGTACCAGTGTTCCGGGTATGTTAGAAATACAGTAGCTAGATAAAACTACCATGAAAGCAGAACTGAAGTTTCAAATGCTTCAGGTACTGCAGAGAACTTGACTTTGAAGAACTGGAAATTATTGCAAGGGTGCCTTTGTAGCTTGTTCTTGCTATAAAAACAGGGAGGAAACCAAACCACCTTCTGTTAAAGCTGGAGTTTCCCCTGGCTGGAGCTCCCCTAGGGAGAAAGAAAATAACCCAGCAAGGGAGAGGAGGCTCGCTGTGTTTAGACAGCCTGTCCTCTTCTGATCTGCGTGTGCCTCTCAGGAGGAGGAATTCCCTAGGAAGGTTTTGATGTCTGGCTAATTATCAAGGCCAATGTCTCCCTTCTGTAGGAGGATATGGGTTGGGGCAGCAGCTGTGGTACTCTAAATTGAAGAGGAGATGGTTTCTTCAATGTTTTCATTTTTTGTTTGCCTTCTCCCCAGATTGTTGTCATGATGGGCAAATACATAGTGTAAAACTCTTTCCTCAGGAGTACATGAGGATTCCACTGTGGAAAACAGGAATCCAAATGTTAGTAATGCTACAAAGTTACATGTGACCCATTTTGGTCCTAGAAACAATCAGGTCAACAGCACCCTGTCCTGCACTCCAGCTCATCCAAATACTCATCAGTGTGAAATGATGTAGATGATGTCCCTTGCTATAAGCAGCTGACAAATGTGTACCAACGAGAGGAAGGAAGATACTTCTATCTCAGCAAATACACCTTATTTTTCTGTTGACGCTGGCACCTGTTACTGTTCACAAGACTTCCTGGGTTTCTGTTTGTTATTCTATAACATTCAGTAACTACCAGTCAGTGTGTTTGTCTTCCTTTGTGAGGGGAGAATTCCCTACTGATTCTATCGCCAAAGAGCTCCGCCACCCTCTTCTGTGCATTAGAAATACAAATATTATAGCAGTGATTGATCATGAGACATTTTGCAGGCCAAATTCATGACTAGTGAAAGCAGGCAGGAAAATTTTGCTTCAGTTTATTTGAATTTATTAATGCCAGCAATTGATTGCTTTTTGGTTCTTCTGTGCCGCATTCTTTGACTAGCCGACAGAACTCGTTTAAGGAATGTTTAACAATATCTGATTGCATGATTTAAGTACAAGAAAATTACAGTCTGGTGGTAGAGTGAGAGCAAAATTATTACCATTGTAGCATCCTTAAAAAATCCTTTCCGTTTGAATCCAGCCACATTATGAAGAGGGAGAAGAGAGCAGGAGTTCTAGCAGCTCATCTTACATCTTGCGTTACATCTTGCATTGCTAAAATGTACCTGCCCCATCTGATGACAGGGGCTGTGCTGGCAAGGGAGGGTGTCTTACCTTAGCTGTCTGGAGATTTCACGGCTGGCACTGCTATTATACTGCACTGTTTTACCTGAAGGAGCATTAAAACTTGAGTGCACTTCAGGTTATGGTTTTTTTCAGAAACGGAGAAACTGAGACACGGTAAGAGGAAATGCTTTGTGTGGAGGTGCCCATCAGGCTCAGAGTAGAACTACAATAGACCCTGTCTCCTGAGTTGGCGTGGTGTACTATCAACTGAGGGATATTTCTACTCAATAAACATGCACTTTCATGTATTTATGCACTCCTTCAGGTATTTCACGTCACAGGAGGATTCAGCCTCCCTCATCCTCAGTTAAGAAATGGAAGAACCTCGTATGCAGTCACAGTCTTATTTATTCTTCTGCCGTGACTCTTCAAAAGAGAAAGAAGAAGCTGATATTAAAAAAAAAAAACACCACCCAAACAAAACCTACCAAAAGCTGGATAAAAGTTTTAAAAAGAGCCAATCTTCTGTTTGCTTTTCCTTTTACAGGCCACCTTCCAGATTTACACAAGGCTAACTGTATTACAAGGAATGGATTAACACAGAAAGGTTCTCTACAGCAGACCTGTTGGAGTTATCTTTAATATTAAAAGCAGAGTGTTTGTTTTCTTTAATATGGAGGGCAGCACCAATAAAAACACCAGTGAAAGAGGCCCGTATTACTAGATCACATGTCTGCTTTTATCTCACAGTGGAGTTATAGTAGAATGATTTTTGCCTGGAAACTTTAAAGCTGGACTGCATCCTTTCATGCTGAAATCATATCTCCTGCAAGGATTATTGGAGGATATAATGTTTCCTTCAGCTTTTTATTCTCTCCACTCCTGAACTTGGACTCCTGACCTCAACTTTTCTCTGGTTATGACCAAGCATTGGCCTTCAATTGAATAGCTGAGCTTTTTACAATCAGATCAGCTCCTGCTCTTGTAATTTCAGACTCATTTTGTGACATTGATATTGTAGATCTTAATTAAAAGTCAAACATTTTATATCTTGGGTAATGACCATACAGGAACCGCCAGGTTTTGCTCCCATGTGCGTAACCATCCAAAACATTCAATATGTGTGACTGAAGTCGGAGGAGCTGTACACAGTTTGTGTGCAGGCCCCCTTTTCCTCTTTTTGTCCCTTCTGCAGCACAGTTCTGCACCTGTGATTTGCTCTGTGCAGTCACAAAGACTAGTCCATGAATGGCAGGTAATTCAGGCTTCGCGTTAGCGGAGTCTGGAGCCTCTCATTAGTTGAAACAGCTAATCAGGCAGAAATCTGCGGGGCTCTGCAGTTAATTACAGGGCAGGGTTAGATGGTGGGTAGTAAAAATGTCTGTTGCTTGGCTGTGCCACTGTCTCTTGCTAGCACCAGTGGGGGCTAATTGCACTGGATTATCTGTGTAGATAAGGTTAGATGTACTATTCAGCAGAGTACTGAATCTGGACAGCCTTCTGTTCACAAGACTTTTTTTTTTTTAACTTTAAATTGTTCTTTATTAATTGAATATGACGTGCCTTGTGCTTTCTCTCGCTGAAGAAACATCATGGAGGTTGGATTTTGCTTGTGCAGATACAGTATCAGCTTGATTGTACAGCTACTGATCTTGTAGCCAACAAATTTGAATGTCTTTGAATGTTTGAGACATCAAACAAGATGTTGGAATATGGTCTTGAAATCATACAGCGCTGGGCTTGATACAGTCATATATTATCACTGTAACAACTACCTCATGGACAATTCTTAGTTGCGTGAGTGTGAAAGTGAGGATAACCAGGTAGCTCTGCTATATCGTCCTATAAAAGCTTTACTGTTTGTAAATAAGCCACAGCCTTACAGTATACGAATTACTTTCTGGTGAGAGTGGGTCTTTCAGAATATTTTTCAGAAACACAGATTGAGAGAAGGTTACTTAGTGGAGTCTTTCAAGTGGATTAAATTATTTTCCAGAACACAAAATATGCCTGAAGAAATGGGACCGCTAGTGAAGTTTTGCCTCTGAATATAGCAGATGTTGTCCTCACTCTGAGTGAAGTCCATGGCAGAAGTGTCTCTGGTGTAAATGGAAGCAGAATCAGTACCTATCAAAGGCCATCAGGCTGCAGATTTACCAATATTTTATTGCCAACACAGATGAGGACAGTTTATGAGGTTTTCACAGATACAAATGATATATTTTGAAAAAATGAATATACAAAAAGTGATGTGTTTTGCAAAGTCGTTTATGCCTTTTGGTTGAAACCTGACTGTAAACCAGTGATTTTAGACTAGCTATCCACTTAGGCTTGTAAGTTCATAGGAAGAATTACCTTCACTAATATGTTTGTTTGATTTATTAGTGTAGCCTGCTGGTGTTGGTGAAAGTACAATAAATGGGCCTGAAATTCACTGCGTCATGAAGAAGTAACTTATTAAACACACATAATATAGCTTATAAAACACTTCAATAACTAAAAGGAGGCATTAACCCTTGCTAATTAAAATCGAACTTGCAGAGCGCGCAGTCTTATTAGTGGAACTGTAGGAAACATTGCCCCCTAGTGGCGGTAAGGAAGTATTGCTTAGGAAACAGTTGCACAATTATTTGTTGACCTTCCTGTGTACGTTGTGGTGAATGTCTTTGTTGCTGGCAATTAACAGCAGCACAGAGCATGCAAAGCATTGAGTTATGTCCTGCCATTGCACAATAACTATTGGAGTCTGAAAAAAGCAAGCCAGCAGTAGTCAGAAGTGGTTTATTTTCAGAACACGCTGAAAGTTTCAGACCTTGATCTTGATATCATTTGTACCCCAGTGCATTCCTCACTTTTGTGCCATTGCTGCTGAACTCACAGTCTCACACTCCCATACTGTACGAAAATAATTGAACACCTTCAGTTCCCATTGCAGCTGAAAACAAGTTGGAGTGCATTTGTGCAGGTGTGTCACAGGCAGACAAAACCACACAACCACACAATTTTTCCTTGTCTTGGCACCCAGGCTTCCTCACTGCCTTTGGGAGAAGGCACTCCTGGGTTTCAGGCACTGCTCTGGAGAAACCTGCTCCTTTTTCTCTGTGCTGCCATGGTCTATGGCTAGTTTGAGGATTCAGTTTCCAGGGCTGTTGTAGTTTGCCTGCAAGAAATTTATTATCATTTTAAAAAATAAGGAGTTGTTTTCTACTCCTCAGCCTAACAAATCTAATTGCCTTGTGAGGATAGTAAGACTATTTACACATGCATTTGTGTGGCTTCTTTTAGATCTTTTAAAAATAATTATTCTGTCAATGCACTGGTTTTTGCCAGTAGTATTTTTTTGTCTCAACCCTGCTGTGTAATAATTGATTGTCAACAGTATGAACGGAAAGGCATTCAGTGGGAATGCTGCCGGAGTCTGGCTACGTAATGATGCCTTTTTTGTACCTGCTCCTGGAGGGTCCCAAAGTCTGACCCTTCTCCGTTACCCTGGCACAGCCTGTAGAGATAGTGTAAGCCAAGGACACGGGAGACTTGCTAGCAATTGTCTGGATTGTGTCTGCTTGGACAGTAGGCTCTTTGGGGATTTGTCTCTTAAATCCTGGATATACAGGATTCCATTTGTTGGGATATATTTGGTGAGGCTGGGTTGCCTCTTAAGAATTTTTCCAGTGTAGAGATGGATGTTAGCAGGAACAGGCTCAGAATGTGTAACTGTACTAATCATGATTGTTTTTCCTCTGCCGCTCTCTAAAGATAGAAGGGAAAGGAATGGATCCCTTGAGCAGTGAACTATCTGCTACCTCACTATTGCTTTTAGCCTCATGGCCACAGCACACAGCTTTTTACAGTCACAGTGGCATGTTCAGTGTGCAGCTAGCACTCTGAGCTTTGGAATGGCTTCAGCTGAAAACTTGTCCCCAAATCCTTCACTGAGGCTTTTTAGGAGAAGAGCCCAACCTGTGTGAATGTTCACATGGATGCTTTGTCTGGACCTTTCTGTTTTTTCATGGTCTTCTCCCCTCCTAAGTGTATCCTTACAAAGCTTTAGACCGGCTCTTCCTTTGGAAATGTCTGTGGAGATCTTCTTTGGAAACTCATGAATTACTAACCATCAATCTACTCTGCTGAATTAACAAGCAGATGTTTGGCTACAGCATTGGCTGAAGTAAAAGAAGTGGCAGTGAATAAAAGTACCATTTTTCAAAAGAAATATCAGTAGCATGATATAAAAATTGCCAAGTTTTGAGAAGAAACAGTCTTCGTAATTTTTCTCTTGTTATTACTTCAAATGCAGCAGACTGTTTTCTTACTTCAAGTTTGTGGGTTTTAAGAGCATTCATTTCCTTTGGGAATTTGTCTCTGTTTTATTAACAGCAGATTGTTTTTTCATATTGTAGCATTTATGGGGAGAAATATGTAATTTTTATACATGCTGACAGTATATTAATAATAAAATACTGATAATAACAATGAGACATCAGTTACCAAGTTCTAGAAGAAAAAGTCAAACAAAAAAAAGGAAAACAGAGGAGCACGTTAACATAGTAACCCAGATGCGATATCCAGAAGCAACCAGCTGTTGCCAGCTCCCTCTGTCATTGTATCATACCTGATGCCCATAGCTGCTGGGTAGCCTTGAATTCAGTATGTAATGCTCTATATGTACAATAATACCTAGTCAGGACTTTGTGTTACAGGCTGCGGGACTGATTGTTGTGTAGTTTCACTTCTCTCGCAGGAGAGTAACTGAACACGGTCAGTAGTACAGCTGGTGCCTTTTTCATGGATAGTGTGTATTTTGGTAGCTCCCTGAGGTCTGTGGATATCTCTGTACTTTAAACTGAGGAAATTTTTCAGGACATAGCTTGTCAAATCACCTGTTCTGCCTGTTCCTCAGACTCATGCCCTCTGCTTGCACTCTGGGCATAGAGATTTACCCAGAAAGATCATAGCAGGACTGTACCGTAAACCACAGTGAGATGGAGTGTGTGCATGCATTGAAGAGGAGAGGGAAGGGAGGAAGCTGAACCTGCTTGCACATCTAATGGGAGACACTTTCAGGGGTATTCCACTGGCCTAGTACAGCTTGCTGGCTAATGCACATTTGGTTTCCCACTTCCCACACTAGGCTGCTTTGCTGGAAGGTAACAATGGTGGCTGGAAGGTGGGATGGTGGCTGATACACTGGGTACTTATGCAATGACTCTATTCCTATATGTTTTGTAGGATTCCCTGATGTATGGGAACCTTTGGCTGTTTCCCATACCTGTCATCTGGCTGTACCAAAATATGAACATTTGAAACCAACAATACCCGGTGTGTATTCATAGTCTATTAATGCGTGTTGTTCCATAGCTGCCACGTAGCTCTTCAGACACAGACCTGAGAAAAGGCATCGTTCATTGGGAGGCAGCAAAACAATTCCTTCGCCCTTCTCTGCCTGTAAAGCTGTCAGTGGATTGCTCAGTGCAGTCTTTAAAAGAACAACCTTCTCTAATTACAAGCAGACTTGTACTAGAAGCACTCTCTAGTAGTCTAGTAGTAAGAGCAAGGTGTATGTGCAGGTAGGACACCTACATCTTTCTGGACGTTTTAGTACTTGCTGTTAGTCGATAAGCAAATCTCTGTGCTTCTCAGTTTCCCCTGTGGAGAAATAGAATGGGAGTGTTGTAAGGCTTCATTTAAGCACCATCTGTGAGATGCTTTGAGATCCCTGAGACAGAAGAAGGGTAGTGGTGGATGTGTGTGCTGACATATCATGGAAATCAGAAATGTGTTTTGGGGTGTGAGGAGGGATTTGTAATAATCTGTGTTAGATTGTTAATGGCAATTTGTTTTAATTACATTGTGCATTTGTTTGCATCAGCATCATGCACAGTCTTGTTCCGTTTCTATTCATTTCAGGAATCCAAAGGGGATGGTTGATTTCCTACATTCATACACATTGAAGGAGAATTTTAAAAATTTGAAAGTATCAATAGTGCTTTAGTGGTTTCATGAAACTGTCAATTTTTTTCATTGGTTTTATGAAACTGCTAGATTACAACAGATGGATTCATTTATCTCGCTACGTCTATATGTACGTAGATGGCTCCCATCTCTGTGGGACTTGTGTGTCTCCCAAGTATTTTAAAATAGAAAAAAGCTGTTTCCTTCTCTGCCGTGCTTTCTATCTAGCCCATAAGAGGAATAGCTTGATTAGTTTATAGGACTTGGATTTGTTGGGCTGGGTACTAGCATTCTCTGCATGTTTCTGTGCGAAGAAATGAAGCTGAGGAGAGTTTGAATTTATTTCTGAATGCATTGAGATCTGGGTTATTTGCATCTCTGTGGGGCAAAATAAGTTCCGTAGTGCAGAAATACTGCCTGGGAAAGATGAAACTCCCAGTCTTACCTTACCCCTTTGCCAATGGCTGCCAGTGCTCCAGCAGCAGCTGGCTGTGGAAGATTTTGGAAGGGCTTTGGACATCAGAAAGGAAGAACCAAAGTCTGTACTTAGTAAGAAACCAGGGTGAGCAAAGCACCAGGCTGCTCTCCATTGCTAAGCAGACATCTGCTGTATTTTACACCAGCTGTGGTTTATTTCAAAGCATAGGGAGCTGCAGTAACTAAGCTGCGAGACACAAATTCATGCATCAGTGTGTCCAAGCGTGAACTCCTTAGGATGAGGTGCAATCTTCTGGCCAGTCCCACCTGGAAGAGGGCATTTCTGCTGACACGGGCTGTTCAGCCATCCACTAGCAACTCGGAGGCTGCCGGCACCCTGAGGCTGTAGGACGTATGCAGCCAGCTGACTAAGCGACTTGGTTGCTGTTGGGATGTGAAGGAAACGTTTAACACAAAACTGAACACAGAGATGAATCTGCAAGGTCTGGAACAGCAGGTCCTAAATGTGCCACTAGATCAAACAGATGTCAGCATCATTGACCATTTCGCTTCTGACAAGAAGGATGGGGCAGTACTAGAATTTTACAGGGGTTAAGTTCCACCATGATGCTGTGAGCAGGTGGCTTCTGGGCACAACAGAGACCTCAGTAAAGAGTGTCCCAGTCATCTCTTGTGAACATTTGCATAATCTGATATGGGTTACTTCTGTAGTAGAATTCAGAGGAGTCTTTTCCAACCCATTTACCAACAGCACCCACATGCCTCCGAACAATTATTGGGAGCTGCAGTTGCTGTGTGTTCAGGCCTGCTCAGGCTAGCCTTCATTTCTCACATCTGGGCAATGTGAGCATTGTAAATACGGTGGCATGGACCTTACTGAGCTTGCCAGGGGCTGTGGAGACATTTTTAGGTTGATGCCATCAAATCGTCATTACTAGTGGCAACCCTGTAAGCTGGAATCCAGCTGGCCCAGCTATGCCTATTACGTGCTGACTTCACGCTTTCCTCCTGCCCGTGGATAGGTTGTGGTCTTCTGGCCCACGTGCTCAGCAGCTCTTTCACTGCTTTTCTCTTGTTTTTTCTGCCACAGGCCATTGGAGTGCCCCAGTGTGCTGTGTGCCGCGGAGGTGGGGTGGGGGGATTCTCTAGAGGAGCTAAGGCTGAGGGAGGGACAGGGTTTCACTGCCTCACCTCTACTCCTGTGCTTCTTGGCTGGGGCAGATGTTCTGCAAATCTGTTTCAACATGACGACACACGCTGAATTAGGAAATTAACATTTGCCTTAGTTAGCTGGATGTTCATTTGGTGTCTCACTCACTCTGCTCCTCAGCCCAGGCATGGGGCCAGCTGCAGTATCTAGGTATGAGCCCTCGCTGTTCTGTAAGGCACTGTGGAAGGTGCTACGCATTTATAGAGCGCAGGCCCCCGCGCTGCCCGAGAGCCAGCTACCCCGCAGAAACGCAGCAGCTCCGCGGCAGCACAGCCATGTAAACCAGAAGCACCGACGGCGATCGCTGCCCCGGGCTGCTCCCGCCCGGACGGGGGCACCGCGCGTCCCTGGCCCGCGGGGGGCCCGAGCTCCGCCGCCCGCCAGCAATGGTGCCCCCGCACCACGGGATGTCACTAAGGAGCTGGCGGATCCTGCAGGATTTAACGGCGCCTGACCGCGCTTCCTGCGGTGCTGCCAGCCGCAATCCCTGTCACTGAAGCAACCGCTGCCGCTCTGCCAGCCCGTGCATCAGCGGGCTGTGCGCGGCCGGCCGGGCTCCCCGCAGCCCTGCGGGCCCGCTGAGCCCCCCCACTCCCGCAGTGCCCCGCTGAGCCGCCCCGCTGAGCCGCCCCGCTGAGCCGCCTCGCTGAGCCCCCCCGCTCCCGCAGTGCCCCTCCGCCGCGCCCGGTGACCGGCCCCGCTCTGCGCGCCCTGCGCAGGCCCCTCGCCGCCGGCCCCAGGCTCCGCCAGCCGAGCGCAGGCACATCTCCCTCTCGGGGGGCTGAAGAAAATAATCCCCCCCCCCTTTATTTTTTTTGCCTTCAAAGCAACCCCTGCTTTCGGGAACGGCACCGCCTCCCCATCCCGCCCGGGGACCCGGGAGCGGGGCAGCCCGGGATGTCGCTGCCGCCCGGGGGCTGCGGGCAGCCGGGGCCCGGGAGCTGCCGCGTTGCGGGAGCCGCGTACCCCGCGCCGGCCCCAGCCCCCCGGCCGCCGCCAGCCTGCATCCAGCCCCGCAGCAGCGCGGAAGGAGGAGGGGGGCCAAAACGGGTTTCACTTCCGCCTGGTTGCAGGAACCACAAGCCCCCAGAATATATTAGAATAATAATAATAGAAAGGTCCCCCCCCACCCACCCCTTTTTTGTCCCCCCTGAAAAGAGGGGGTGGAGGGAGGAGGGGGAGGAAAAAGGGAAGAGGCTCCCGGCAGGCAGATCAATGTGGAGCTGGTAAGGCACCGCGGCCGGCCCGCCAGCATCCCGCCGGCAACCGCGGCCGCAGCCGGCAGGACCAGCGCACCCTCCCCAGCGTGGAAGAGGCCAGAGAGAAGGTCTGTCCTTTGCTTTTTTACCTTGCGTGCCCAGGCACAGCTCTGTCCTGGGTGGAAAGGGCAAGGCAGGCTCCTTGCAACCTGCTTCCCCAGCCTGCCAGGCAGCCAGCCGCAGCAACAAAGCCCAGCCAGGGGGTCCGTGTGGGGCTGCAGGCTGGGGTGGACTGGGGAGAGACCCTGAGCTATTTGTCAGTTCCCCAGTTCTCCCTGATAGCTTCCAAATCTGTGCCTTTAAACCACCCCAAACCCTCTCATCCCATTCTGGGGGATCTGGTTAGCGTGAGGCTCCGCAGAGTATTGTCTGTATGGGAAAACGTTCCTGCATGTGCCTGGTGGTGCTGGTTGGGCCTGGCTGCTGGGGGGGATGGCCAGGATGCCACGCTGCTGGCTGTGCTGGGCTGGAAGGCACAGGGAGCCTGGCAGGGTGCAGGCAGGGAGCGTGCGAGGCCAAGGGGGCTGCAGGCTCTTCGTGGTGAGCCACCGCGGAACCAGGCTGCCTGTCCTCTGGGCCAAGCTAAGTTCATTCCCATGCTAGATGTACCTGAAGCAATTTCCCCTTCCAGTGTCTTAAATCAGTTGTTTTTCACACATTAAACATTTTCCAACTTTTGCCTTGTTGTTATTTTTAATCTGAAGGCTTGGTGGGATGGTCTTGACTGTCTTTGCATGAGTCACTTCCAGACTCACAGGAAGAGAAAAATTGGAATGGGCTCCCTTTGAAACCATTCACAACCTAAAACTCTTCGTGTTGCCAGTGACGTAATCCATCCGCCTGTCAAACCATTGCTGGGTTAGATCTGATGCCCTAGTTTAAGGGAACACTATCAAGCTGGCTGAGCAGTTTAAAAAATTGGTAATAGTGAACAGAATATTTAGGAATGGAGATGAGCACTGTGAACTTCTGCTGAAACAAAATGGAAGGTTAAATTGGTCCCCCTCCCCTTGGGTCAGGTGCAAAGCTCCCCTTTGCCCTTGTTCCTGTCACTTCAGTGCAGCTTTTAGGTTTTCTCTTTTGGCAAACTCTGGGCACACTCTATCCGACAGATAGTGAGCACTGTGATCATGTAAAAAAAATGTTGCAGTCACTGACAGTGTCAGAGATCCCGCCAGGGATGACTTCCTGGCTGCTAGAACACATACAGATGGTATGGTATGAACACATACCATCTTTTTCACTTTTTTTAAAAGAAGTAGCTGCTCTAACACACTATGGTACCCCCACTTGTAAATAGTTTTTTTGCAGGGCAAAAACTGTGGTCTGTATGTCTTCAAGTAATTCTCATTTGAGTGAGAATTGTCATGATTGTACAAAAACGCAGCTTAGGATAAGTATATCTTAACTGAGAGAATAAATGTATTGGCTGCTGTGGTCCCCAGTATACATTTTAAAATTAGGGAGGCTGATGAGCTGAATGGGTAGGGCTATTCCAATAGCTCTTATGTTGAAGGTAGCTTCTTAGCTAGGGGTAATACATGTGCTGATTCTGTTTATATTTATCTTCATTTGCTTTTTTAATTTTATGTTTGATGTCTAAGAGAGATGAACACCTTGAATTCCAGAGCTCTTTGATACCTCAAACTTGTGTACTGGTAGCTGAGCCTTGTACTTTGGAAGTCTTGCCAGAAGCCTGCTCAATTTCATACTACTTAGATGTATAGCAACATATAAGGGAAATGATTTGCTTAAAGCCACTGAAAGACTGTGGAAAAGACCCTGGCCCATCATGGCCCTGTGGCTGCACTTCCTCTTCCCATTCCTTTTCTCTTGCCCCATTTGGGCCAGGCACAAGTGCGACAGCTAGAGTTGTTTAGGAGCTGCTTGTCCTCCTTTCCTAACCTTTTACAGAAACTACAGTCACATGAAAGTGCAAGTTGTTCAGTCTATATAGATAGACTTACAGAAATGAAAGTATGGCACAGAAGAAATAAGCAGCAGTAAGATAATGCAGACTGAGAGACGTGTTTTGTCAAAAAAGAAAAAACAACTATTCCATATGTCATCCAGCTCATTCCATGAAGTCTGAAGGTGTGTTGAAAAATAGTTTAAAAGTTCATGTTCTGGAGCCTGTGAATTAGGCTTCTGACTTACATCTGAGAGAGTGAAGTGACTTATCAGTGGTCCCAAAGTTACAGCCTTGGGCAACATCCATCTGGTGTGTGAGAGTCTGATGGTGTGGCTGGAGCTATAGAGCACAGTTGTCCTTTAACTTGTGAACATGCAAGGAAATGGAAATAATTTTCTTTCTTTCTGATGTGACTAGAATTTGTGGTGGAGACAGGGCCTAACTATTGCTTCTTGGTCAGCTGGAGAGGAGAGCCCTGCTTTAACCTAGTTAGGTGATTATGTAGATCTGCTGCTGTAACACGGTTAACAGCTGCAGTAGCATGGTTAAGTCTAACTCAGCTGTATACCTTCTGTGTAAACTGAGTCTCGTGAAGGTAATCGTCACTTCAGAGTTGGTTACACTCAACTGTGAGCCTGGGGTTTATACCACATAAACATTTGCCTTAACACAGAGAAGGCTGCACAGTGGGTAGGAGTAACAGTGGTAAAATCTTAACTTTGAGTTATATTGTTCATTGCAAAGATGTCAAAATAAGTGAGAGGTGCTTTACCTGCTAATGAAATACAGTCCCGTAGGTAAAAGCACAGCATAGTGCTGAACAGTATGGTACAGGTAGACCTATCCCTTTGCCATGAGGCAGCAGTGATCCAGAGTCCCCTGGGAAGTGTGCATATTTATGCATCTGCTTTCTGATGTAGACATTTGAATTACAGAAATTTAACTTTGGTCTTTGAAAATTAGGGTAACAAGCCTGTTCCACCTCCCCCAAAACCTCTACCAGTGGCGATGTTATTTGAATAGTATTGTATGGATTTCTTTTTTAAACTGGGTTTAGTCTACAGCAGCCAAGGAAATCTGAATATTTATCTGCATTAGCAGAATGGCATTAAATCCAAAATCCTTAGCTGCCATGAATATTTACTTGTATCTTAGCTGGCTTCAAACTGCATCTCTGGCTGATTGCCATTCCTGAAGGTTATTTTCACAGAGGTTTTCAAGTGGACGCTTGCACGCTGATACACCTCCAGACTTCATGTTCCCTGATATTTCTAAACAGATTGTCAGTAGTTGGCAAAACAAGTACATGAAAACAGACAGTGAAGAAAGTATGGGCCCAAAAATACCTTTGGGCATCAATAGAGATCGCTTTAAATTATCAGATTGTAACTATTCCAGTATATGTAAGTACTCCCAGTCTCTCACAGTGCTCTCTAAGATTAAGCAAGTGCTTTAAAATTGTCCTCCTAGTTGAAGCTTTAGCCCTTCCGATAGAATGAGATGCGTTTTGAGATCCTGTAGGATTTTTTCTTCTGATTTTTCTCCGCAGTAATCTTTCTTCCAGTGCATCACGTTCTAGAAGGTTTCACCGTGGAACCAGTTGTCTGTAGTCACAGGGTCCTGGTCTGCTGAGCACAGCAGGGTATGTGTAGTATCTCCCTGAACACATTGAGACCATGGTGGATGAAGTGTGCATAGAGTACACTGGAGAAAGTTTCTGAGTGTAAAACTCTCCAGTGCGGATTGTTGTTGGGTTGTGGGTATTTTGTGGGTGGTGCTACTATTCATCTTAGCTGAGCGCTGGCAGTCTGCCTCCACTCTTGAGTGCAGGGGCTCAGCTTAAGTATTAGAAACATGTATTAATATTTACTAAGACCCTAGGGTATGGCCCCAAATATACCCAGGAAAAATCATAGAATAATTTAGGATGGAAGTGACCTGTGGAGGTTATCTAGTCCAACCTGCTGCTTAAAGCAGGACCAATTTACAACAGGTTACTCAGGACTTGGTTCAGTTAAATTGACAGTATCTCAAAAAATGGAGATCCTACAGCCTCTGTGGTGCCATTTCAGTGTTTGACCATACTCATGAAAAAACAAGTATCTAATCAGAATTCCCCATGTTTCAGTTTATGTCTGTTACTTTTCACTCTACACCTCTTGGAGTATGGCTTCATCTTTTCTATACCTTCTTGTTAGATACAGATATATATACATACATATGTAGCTATATGGAGAGAGTGAGGCTAGAAGAGATGTGAAAGAGTCCTTTTTATGGATGCTGCTGGTTGTAGGCAGCCTTACAGGTTTTTTTATATTCTGGTTTTTTTTGTTTTTTTTTTCTCTGACTAAACCTTGTTGAAATAGGATTTTTGAGGCAGTGGTAGTAGTAGTGTGAGAGCATATGTAGCGCGCTAAGTTCTGGATGGGGTTTGCTCTGATGCAAAGTTAAGATTGGCACAGCTATAGCCTTGCAATGAACCTATCACAAAACCTCCAAAATCCTGCCTTCGAATGCAGCATTCTCAGACAGACAGTGGACTGCGTTACAGGACTGGATTAAATGCTGAATTAACATGTCTCCTTCCACCCGTGGGGTTTTCTGTGAGCCTCTTGCAGTTTCAGCTGCTTGGAACCCATTTGTTCACATGTTTTTCCCCTACGGGATTGATTTGGTTTTGGAGTGGAGCCATCCTGTAATATTTGTACGGTGTAAGGCATTTCCTTCCCTGATACTGCGCTGTCCAAGTGTGCCCCAAGCAAAGTCACAGACCAGTGTGTCAGCTCTTTCCCAAACTTCAGACCTTGGATACTAACTGGCAGCACACTCTACAAGGCCGCCTTTGACTGTGAACATCAAATGCTGCCGAAGTGGTATGTTTCTGCAGGAAAGGGAAAGGTGTGGATCACCTGCTCTGGCCTTGCGTGTCACTAGTGCCTAGTGAACAAGAGCTTTGGAACATGTGTCAGCTGAAGCAGAGTAGAGATGAAACCATGTAGAAGGTAAAACTTCCTTCGTAGGTGGAATAATGGAAAATGTTCCCTCCTAAATACACTGTTAGTGAGTGCTGAAGTTGAGAAGTTCAGACGTAATTTTCCCCATCCCTCCCATCTCCTGGACCACTGATCCGTTTCTGTACTGTTGTTGTTAGGTTGTATGGAGTTTGTTAATGAAATCTTTTCCAATACGTTCAAGCAGGTTAATGCTCTTTGACCTACACATGATGATGTATTAAAAATCAGTTAAACACTGATTGAATTTTCAGTAATAATTTCTGTTCTGGTCCTTAATGGCTAATTTATGCAGAGGTTAGCAGAGAGCAATAATCAGTGTATCTTACATAATAAGACAGAGGATCACTGGAAAAACTGACCTTCTGTCTGGCAATTGGTGTGAACTTTTTCTTTTTGTGGAAGCGTAAGAACTGCCATATTAGAGTAGGTCTGAAGGTCACCTACTCTGCTGTTCTAGCCTGATATGACTCATCCTGGGTGGGACAGTGTAAAGACCATACTGTAGGAACTTGCTGGGTAGTCCATTTCTCCCAATTTTAGCTCATTTTTCACTTTCAGAGATGAGCACGGGGTTTAATATGTTTTTCAGAAGTTTATCATTATAAATTTAAGACTGCTTTCCAGCAGTAGTGGTACTATATCCTAGAATAGGCTACCTAGGGAGACTGCAGCATCTTCACTGCTGAAGATTTTTGGGAGTAAGAAAGCAAGTATTGCTGAGGGCATAAGTATTCAAGTGGGGGACTCAGGTCTGCACCGTCAGCTGAACGTTGCTGAGAGCTTCCATTTCCCACACACACGACAACTCCTGCGTGCCTGCAGGACAACCTCTTTTCCTTGCCCATCTCCCAGATCTTGCCATCAAAAACATCACTTTCATCCCATCGGTGGGTGCATGTACAACACAGGGTGACTGGGCAGAGCTGAGGCTGGGGCACTGCAGTCTTCGTGCCAGGTTAAGTAGATCTGAGCAGCACTGGTACAGGAAGGGTTAGCATGGAGATGTCCTGGGTATTAGTTTGCGAGGATCTTCTGGTGGTCTGTATTTGTACGCATTTCCAATCCCTTTTTGAATCTTGTTAGGTTCTGGGTCTGGATGACTGCCTGGTTGATGAGTTCTAGGTTTCAGTTGTCTACAATGTAGGCAGAAAACACCTCTTAATTGCTTTAATCTGCCCACCTCACTGGAAGCTATGGTTCTGTAGCCCAATGGAGCACCGATGTAAGGGGGCACTGCAGTGAGCCAAAAAAACATGTTTCTTTTGTGGTGATACTGGCAAACAAAGAGAAGCTAAGTAAAGCATGGGAGAGATTACCATTTCCCTCTTCCAGGATAGCGAGGTAGTTACACAAATACATTCAAATATGATCTAGAGCAGTGGGAAAAGATACACACAGAAAACCCTATCATAATTCCGTTGAACTCAATGGGAGTTTTTGCTCTTAACTCTAGTTTTGATGCACACCTGACCTTTAACATATCTCATTGATCTTACCATTGCACAAAAGTTTCATCAAAGTTTGATTAGCCCTTTTAAGGAAAACAGTTTATTACTGAGAAACAACGAACCAAATCAGTTTGGTTAAATTAAAAGTCGGGAAGAGCCCCAAAGGAAACAAGGCAGTAAGATCACTGACGTCTGGAAGAAGCCCTGGAAAGGCTGTTACCAACCTTCTCTGCACAAATGCACAAGCTCTGGCAGCACGGGCTCCCAGACCAGTTTGGTCACTCTTTGGAGTACACATTGGCAGGACAAACTTCTTTAGGAAGCGGACTGTAAATACAGGAAGACACTAGTTTAGTGCTGAGATCACAGGACTGTAATCAGCTGATACGGATTCTGTCCCTGACTCTCCCGTTGCCTTGCTGTGAGAGGCTGGATTGTTCAGTTAACCTCCCTGCACTTCGCCGGTTCCAGACAGAAATTTTTTTTATTTATCTCTTTGAGATCTTTGTTAAAAGGATGCTAAGCATCATCCTCACCCTTTGCAAAGACGGCTAGAGGCAAATAATGTAAAAGCTCCGTAAGTGCAGCACATTTTGGCCTGACAGGTCTTGAACTACCATGTCACTGGAACTCCTTAATAGGTGCAAGGACTGAAATGGAGGATCCTCCTCTTCCATATTCAGAAAGGCACTTCAGGCAAGTGCCTGCCCAGCCCACACCACTGAGTGCACTGGGAGAGCACATGCCCATGACAGATGACATGAGCTTTCGTCACAGTGTGGGATGTCATTGCTGCCATACCACCCACCATCATGGCAGCAGGGTGACAAATGGGACAGAAGCCGTATGCCTGTGTTCTAGGGTTTTCCCATAGGGTCGAAGAAACTGTCCATTTTCATTTTCAGCTTATATTATTAACTAATGAAGGGGGGGCGGGGAGAAGCAGAGGTTGCTTGTTGTTTCCCCTCTTTAATTTTTATCAGGGGAAAAATTATACCTTTAAGAACTGTTTGTTTGAAGATTTTTCCTGTGCTAACGACGTTTAACACTGATCTCCTCAGCTGTGGCTGGAGTATCTTTGGCTCTGAGCCTGCACAGGAAGAATAAGGGAATAATAAGCTGGTTTTAGGGGATTTTCACCTATTGTTTGTTTTCTTCATGATGTGCTCGGTGCTTGTTTCCATGAGAAAACTCTAGGTAACCATAGAACTAAGGAAATTCTAGTATCTTGGGAACTGAGAAGCGAAAGATGAGAAATACGAGGGAGAGGAGATTTGTAGGCAAGAAACTGTTTATGTTTTTACAGAACATTCAGCAGTTGCCTGCAGTGCTTTAGCTACAGTGTATTTTTTTTCTGTAGACCACCCCAACTTGGCAGCTTAGCAGAATCTGAGAAGAATAAATTAGATATTAGAGATAATTTTAAAATAATACTTTTATGGATGCCGTCCCAACTCTATGGCTATAAATATCCAGCACCAATGCAGTGTACTATCTTTACATAGTGTTTTACTGTAATATTTGTGTTTGTCTTCTTCTCTTCTCTTGCTCTCACTCTGTGATGAGTGTGAGAAGTCCTAGCACTGACAGAGGGGGATGCCACTTCCCCTCCAGCAAGTATTACCGCCTCTCTGCATCTGGTCTCCTTCTGGAACCGCTTACAAGGAGACACCTGCAACATTGGAAAGCTCTTTCCCCAAAGGTAGTGTCAAAAAATGCTGCTAGATTTACATTTTCTCTCTTAAACATTAAACAATGCTGAGTGTTGAGCAGTGGGTCTTTTCAGTGTGCTGCATTCTGATGGCAAGCTTGAAAATTCTCATTCGGTGTAATGTTTAGAACTTCCATCCCCAGAAATACCTGACTGGAAGTAAGTGGAGTGAAAATTGAAATTCTTGAAGCTCAGTGGTTCTGAAAAATAAGCCCTAAGCAACGCTGCTTGAGATTACATAGGGAACAAGCTTTCAGTCCCTATCCCAGGTGTTTTTTCGTATTTGATCTATCAATCACAAAATCCTCAGCCATTGTTTGAACTCCTCATCCAAGAAAGGAGACTCGTAATTCACTGCAGTTCAGTGATCTTTTGACCCAAAACACTCTCCAGTTTATTCAAAAGCTTTCCCCAATTCCAAAATGTTTCCAGACAACTCATAATTTTTAAGCAGTTCATTTAGAAGGAAATGGGCTGAGCAAGAGACAGAAATAGTTATTTGCTTTCACTGCCCAGATATGGCTTCTTGAATTTTCCAGTCAAGCTCAAGAACTATTGGTATTTATTCAAGTAAGATGATGCGATGACTTATTTTCAGTTGGCAATTAGTATTGGCTGTAGGGAATGAAAACTGTGTTACATGAGAAACAAGAACAGCAACGTCAACAAAAGATTTCTGTCTGTTCCTTGTGCCAGTTTGTGTTGTGTGTAAATCTGTAATTCTCAGCTGCCTCACCATCACCCATGTCTGGAATCCGGGGTGTGCCTGTGGTGTGGAGCGACTTGCCTTTGCTAGCTCTTTGTCAAGCTTGTTTCAGAGAACAACTGAGGAAACTAAGGGCTTGTTTAGCCTGCCGAGATCCATTCTAGTGAATCCATAGCACTGTCATCCCTGGATTTTTGCACTTTTGACTTGGAATGAGGTTAACCATCTATTTGAAACCCTGCAGATTTTTAATACCAGTCTTCACTTCCAAAGTTCCCATCATGGGGATCTCAAGAGGGATCCCAGCAGGTAAAGTCATGATTGCAATTTTCTAGAATAAGTGCAGTGATAAGGAAGAGGTGCATAGGCACGTGATATCTGTGTGGATTGGTTTAGCTGCTCTATTTAATCCCTTGGGTTTGGGAGTGCAAATAACACACCCTCTTTTTCTTCATGTTTCATGGAAAGAAAAAAAAAGAAATGAGCTCTGCCCTTCTGTGCCTTTCTTGCAGAGAGCTTGTGAGCTCTCAATTAATAGCTTCCTGTTGTTTGATAAACTTACTTCTTCTTGTAGGTTTTTCCAGATTTGATTTGACTGATGTATGTGATGAGTGGACTTGAAACATTCTCTTGATGGTTAGTAACCACCCGGGAAACAAATTCTGCTTAGCATCCCTGTCCAAGGGGAACAAAGTGTGAACTACAAAAGGACTGCAAAGTCATATTTTCAGAAATTGAAATTAATTATTAATTAATTAATTCAGAAATCTGCTTTCTTCTGCCAAGAAGTCAGACATCTAAATAAACAAAGCTCTGTTCATTTTTCATGTTAAGATACCAAACACACACTCAGTGAAATACCTTATTTAAAGTGGAACTTACCTATGTTTACTGGAAAGGTCAAAATATCTGGAAAGGTCAAAATATCTCATGAGGGATTGCATATGATATCCTAAGTCTTGATCTGAACTCTCTGGAGAGCCCAGGCCTTGGCTGCTTTGTACTTAACTCTGAGGCTGAAATTAGGAATGGGGTGAAGTTTTGCCTCTTTTGAGATCAGGACAGTTTTATTTTTGAATCCAGGTAAGCCTGTGAATTTCATGCTCTTTTTAAAGAATCTGAAGCACAGCTTCCAATTTGCTATCTGGAATTTGTTCTGGTCCTCAATGAGAGAATTAGGATGAATATCAATGGGCATACCATTTGTGCTTACAAGCAATTACAGCTGCAATTGATTGTGCACAAAATTAGAAGCAATTTAAGAAGAAAAAGTCTAATTTTAAGCACTCTTAAGTCATTTGTCCAGAAGTGTTTTAATGCATATAAACAAAGACTATTAATTTCCTTTTGTTGTGTGTCTGAAGTTTGAATGAGCTGCTTATGAAGTGCAAGGTGTTTCAAAGGAGATGTATTTCTTTACTGCTTGTCTTGCTTGTGAAGTATGTTCTATGTAAGGAAGCCCTGATTACCTAAATTAGAAAACCAAAACAATGCTGTTGTCTCATTTGGTAGGAGGCAGAGATTGTGTGGACAACTGAAAGCTTGCTTAAAGGCAATCTGTGACCCACTCCGTACTATTCTTATGCTAATGTCAGAATGGGTATCCTGGGCACCATCTGCTGTCCCTGAGGTCCTGGCCTTGGGCGTTCAAAATTGGTTTGCTTTATTAATGCTAGGCCATCCAGAACAGCAGCGGTGCATTTGTTATAGTCTATGAAATCAGAAGTTCCATACAGAGATAATTGTCACTTTTAATAATGCACTCAAATATGATAGCTACCACTTTTTCCAACCTCCCTCATAGGCAAAGATGCCATCTTTCAAGCTGTAGTTACCTTCAGCAAATCCAACCAAGGCTTTTCAGGGAGAATGGTTTTACTTCCTTGGAAGGTCATTTCATTATATACAGGATGGATTTGTTGGCTGGCTCTGCATTTTAACTTTTGTAAATGCTCCCTAGAGAAAAGAGAAGTGTCTTGATGTAAATAAAAATTAATAAATAGGACATATGACGTGATTATTTTTAGAGGGGCTAAAAGGGGTGGGGTATCAAATATCCTCAACTAGTCTAATTAAGCTAGTTGATGTTTAAAGGACACCAGGCATCAGTTTTGCCTGCACTTATTGGCAGAACAAATGGCTGCGATCTCAGTTGTAAGTATCTTAATAGTCTCCTCCAGTGATGATTCTGTTTGTGCTTATTAGCTATATAGTTCTTTCGGTGTCCGTGGCTCTAATTAGAAAGCAATTCCTCCTTCTGTTCAAGTATCTGAGTACTTAGATTGCTCGTTATCAAGTACTCGTGAGACACAAGTCAGGACAGTTCAACTGGTAGCCGGCAAGCTGGGTCCCTCTGACCTGCTGCCTTGGGTCTGTGGTCTCGAAAGAGGCAGAGCACATGAAGCTCAGAAGCTGCACATCTCCTACCTCATCAGCAGTGGAGGGCAGCTCCTGAGCTGACACCCAGTCTCTAGCCTTCTGTAGAAAACAGCATCTTGGCTTCCATTTTACAGGTGAGTGAGGTGAGGCATGGCTAAGGCTGTGCCTTGCGGCCCCGGGCCTGAATCAGCACCGGGAGCGTTAACGCTGGGCCAGGTTCAGCCCCAGACTGCTCACAGTGGGAGTGTAAGAGGAACTGAAGATGTTGGGAGCGTGGGGAGACAGTGAGGTAAGGGTAAAGCAATGTGACAGGCAATGGTCTCGGCTGATGTCAGGCTTCATGTGGTGTCCTGGTGAAAGAGCATTTGATGGTGGAATGGGAAAGGGACGGGTTGCCCAAGGCTGTTGGTGATCCAGTGAGAGTGTAATTTTGGGTTTGTGAGTCTGACTCTCCTGATCTCTCCATTTCAACATGATGTGTGTGGAGAATTCATTTACGGTGACCTCTGTGATGAAAAAGACTAGCCAAAGAACCAGTCATCTCCAGTTGCCTGAGTAAGCAACGTGCAGCCAACAGGGAGAACAACTTTCAGTAGCTGCTTTTGTCCCCTCCCTTGCCTCCAGAGCTTTCTGTTGTTTCTTTCAGTTATGGGTGAAGGAGACAAGGACTCCAGGGCCAGGGAAAATGACAGTTAATTACACTGTTTGTGTAAATTACATTGTTGCACAATGCTAGTTCTTTCCCATCCCTGTCTCAAGTGCTGGAGAGTAGCACAGAGCGAACAGAGGTGTTCTTCAGTACCATCCTTTGCTTATCCTGGGAGCACTGGAAATACAAAGGTGGGCCTGTTTCCCTTAAACAAAGACAGTGAGGAGAAGGCTTCTCCTTGGTCTCAACGTTTGTGTAAGTTGTGTCAAGGCCAAGTGAAATTCAGCAGAGGTGGATCTAATATTACGTATATATTTTATATACGTCTGTATTTTAGAAAAGAGATTGTTTTAACAGTATGTGTTATTAGATACCTTTACATTTCTGGACAAATCTGTATTTCAAAAAATCTAAAACCCAATAGTTTTCGCTTTGGTCTCCTTGCTGTAAAAACTAGAAGGAAATCCTCGAGATATGCATAGAGGAGAAAACATTTCTATCTGGAGGACTAAATTGAACGGTGGGATATGAAAGATTGTTCTAGAAATCACTCTAGGTAACATCCACCCTTGGACCCATCTCCCTCACTTTCTGGGATTACTTATGTGTCACTATGGCATTTGGCACATGGAAAAGAGTTCTTGTTTAAGAAACTATCTTAGTGGAGTGCTGGTGTGAAACAGGTGAAGAAAGAGGAGATGTGGCATTCTACAAAATACTGAGGGGGAAGCTGTCAAGAATATCCCCTTTGGCTCTTCTCAACTGAGGTGCTGAACTTGTACTGAGATCTGAGTACATAAGACACACTTACAGATTGCTGATTGCTCTTAAATTTCTCAGCAATTGAGAA
The DNA here is from genome assembly GCF_015220075.1 of Falco rusticolus. Taxonomy (NCBI): domain Eukaryota; kingdom Metazoa; phylum Chordata; class Aves; order Falconiformes; family Falconidae; genus Falco; species Falco rusticolus. The sequence continues at coordinate 4,294,901 of NC_051200.1, read as the reverse complement.
TGATCGACTTATGAAGTAAGGCACTTGCTGACAGGAGATACGGTGCCAGGCTGTTAGCAGGGGCTGCCACGCCTCTGCTGTATTGTCAGCTGCCCACGTTGAAGGTGTTCAGCATGTAGGTGCACCTGCTTATGAAAGTGGCCCTGTAGACACAAACGCAGAGCTAGTGCAAGCACTGAACCACGTATTAGAGATTCAAGGTCCCTCGTCTGTCAGGGCAATTTCATCTCACATCAGGGACTAGTATTTGAATCTGTCATGTCTCAGCTCAGTACAATAATCATTGGGTTTGCATGTCCTGATCGGAAAGACTCCCATTTAAATGTGGATGATGCTTCAGAAGATTCTGCTACATTAAAACACTAGAATAGGTTTGCTTTCAACTCATTGTAGAAGGCACTGAAATACTGAAACCTCAAAAAATGCCATGAAGCAAAATAGTTGTCTTCTTATCAGATCTTGTATGTACTATCTTCAGTTCACACACAGCTGGGACTGAAGAGTATCTGCAGGGGTTTTTATATAAATGCACAGCAGAGAGGACTTAAAGAAATGCTTATTACCATTTGGGATGCAGATCTTCTTCAGTGCCTGAGCAAAAAATTCTGCTCTGCCTGCACCTTGCTGGTGCCTGTACACACAGATAAGTATAGCAGTACTTGGTGTGAAATAGTGAACCATGCCAGTTAAGTTCTGGTGTTCCTAATTTGTTCACTTGCCAGATATTATACTGACAGGGTTGACTGAACACTTCTGAAATAAGTTTTTAGTTTCTTCCCTTGAAATAACATGTGCCGTGCCACTGGAAGACAATTGACAGTAACAGCTAGGTTCCTGATGAGCGAGGGAAATCAGAAATGGCCAGAAGCGACTATTGTTAGAAATTAAGACTTGGTGCCTGCATATGTCATTGCTGTGTACCTTATGTTTTTCATTGTTGGCTGGATAGGAAAAATAGTCCTGTTAGCATGCTGGTGCTTACATGAGGTGCAGGGATATCTGTTAAAATCTATTGAGGTGCTTTGAAAAGTTACGAAACAACATTTCTGCAAAGGATCAGAAGCTCTTGGAGAGACTGCAGGGGTGTTAGACAACCTTGCAAGCCTTTATCACAGCCTGGCAGTCTCCACCTTCAAGAAGGCCATGCTTACACATGTACATAAAGAACAGCAAGGGAAAGTTTGTGCCCAAAGAAGTTAAAAAGAATTTGTGAAGAGAGATACATTCAGAGATGGCAGGACTGCAGTGGGCAAGTCTAGGTTCTTCTGTGCAAGTCTCTGGAGTGACAGCTCTGGTTAGGAATAGTGTAATTATTTGCTTTTGGAATGCCTAATATTGTTTCCTTCAAGCTGAGTTAACTTAACTTACTGCCAAAGCATATTTCATTTGTTTCCGTGTCAGCAGCTACTGGATATCTCCTGTTTTCCTTGTTATGGAAAGGACAGTTGGGAAGGCCAGAGGACAAGGATGGCTCTCAGAGACGCTGGATGCTGACAGCGGATCAGCTTTGGTCTTATCTTTGTGTCTCTGACTTGATCTAAACTGAGCCGGGTACTTGGTTCCTAGGTAGGTGTTTTAAGATGCTGAGATATCAACATTACACAAGCATTTTGGAAGACAGACCTTCTGTCCTTCTCCCTAAATGTGATGACATTTGCTGCTGCTTGGTGCAGTGACCCTGATGGGAATCAAAGCCTCATGGTTAACCGGGGACTGGCACCAGGAAGTTGAAACTTGTTCTTGCATCCATTTTCAGACTTAACATACAGTTAGATGTGGTGGATGGGCTCTGGAAGCTATTAATTATAACAGCAGTGGGAGTACCTCCCTCCCTGCCTTGCAAAACCGAAAGAAGGTTGAGCAAAAGTGCCCATAATAGAGTACCTGAGCTGAGCGTACCTGGCCATGTTGGGATGACTGTTGGCTGGAAAACAAGAGCTACAGCATGTTCTGCCCAGTCACCAGCTTCTCCTTTCCCAGAATTCTTGGGAGTATTCACTTTCTACCTGCAGTTTAAAACATCTTTAAAACTTAAAAAACATCTTGTGGCATGATTTACATCCTTCCCTTTGTGCACTGTCATGCTTCTTTTCTAAGGAGAAAAGTTCTAGCAGAATACAGGTGAGGAAGAAAGCCAAATAAAACAATAACAGCAGAGGAGACGGGAAGAGCAAGACCGCTGTTTTCCTCCTGCTGGTTCTGTTCATCTCCTGGTGCTGCTGGGACACCTGCTTACAGGCCCGTGCTACATGCGCTCAGCAAGAACTCTTTCTCAGCTCTGTGTGCAGAGGCAAGTGATTTGCAAGGCCTAATTTAAAGTGGTAGATCAAAATGCTTGCAGCTCTGCCTATGCTTCCTCAGGAGAAAGGAATGTTTTCTCATTCCTGTCTTACTTCATATTTCACAGCTGCAGTTTGTCTTGTTTTCCCCCTGCCTAAGGCCCAGCAAGTGCTGCAATGCACAAGGGTTTAAAGGATTATGTATCTTAGGGCATTGATGCCTTGTTTGAAAACCTGTGTATGTTTAGTTTGTTTTACCAGGGACTCTTATTAGAGCAGCATGGAGAGTTCACAGGGCAAAAATGGAGGCAGTAAGTATGCCTATCTCTTCCAAAAATGTGCTATATAAAGACAGGCCTCTCAAATTATCTTAAGCAGGATGGAGTGTGATGATCTTTGCTCCTGTATTCATTTTTCTTTTACAATGGCTTTATGTCCCACTTCCTCCACCTTGGTATAACTCCATCTCTGATTACACTGATAGCTGAATGTCCTTAAGTTATCTAACACAGGTGAAAGTGGTAAGCAAATTAGCTTCCATTAACTTCAGTAGGAACATGATTAGCCCTTAGCTGCACCATCTCCAGTCAAAACTGATTCTGGTTATAGCATAGGAAGTGAAGCATCAATTAACAGCTACCAAGTCCTGATCCCTGGCCTATGGTCCTCTGCATCATTATGGCAATGGTCTGTTGCTGTTCTGCTTCTAAGAAGGCTTCGTGGAAAAGGTCAGTTGGCTTGTTCAGCTTGAAGAAAAGACCCAGGGGCTCCCTCACGGCCCAGGGGCACCCGCATCACAACCTACACCATCTTCACAGGAGGCAGCGGGGCGGGAGGTGCTGCTGTCTGGTGACCAGCGATAGGATATGAGGAAATGGAGTGAAGCTGCGCCAGGGAAGTTCAGAGTGGCCATTAGGAAAAGGTTCTTCACTGAGAGGGCAGTTGGTCACTGGAACAGCCTTCCCGGGGAAGTGGTCACAGCACCAAACCTGTCAGAGTTCAAGGAGCATCTGGACGATGCTTAGTCATGTGGTTTAGTTTTAGGTAGTCCTGCGGAGGAGCAGGGAGTTGGACTTGATGATCCTTATGGGTTCCTTCCAACTTTGAGATATTCTGTGATTATACCTTGGAAGAATAATTTGGAAACAACCATGATGGCTCTTGAAAGCTTTCAGCCTGGTAACTAGTTGGGTGTCTCAGCCATCTTGTATTCCAGGGTAATCTAGCAGCACCAGATCTTGTCGTTTGGTCAGGCTACTGCTGAGCAGTGCTGTCTTACAGATGTTGATAAGCTGCCAGCAAGAGTGCAAGGATATGGTTGCCCTGTTAAATGGGAGTTGTCACTTTTGAATCATAAGGGAGGAGATGGAAGTGTGATCTTCCTACCACCTTGAGATCCTGAGAGGGTGGACTCCTGTCTCATGCCTAGCTTGTATTTGATTATTTCCACTAATAGGTACATCATCTTGCCACCCCCCTCCTCCCAGAAAAGAATTCAACAGCAGAACTCAAAGAATGTGGCCAGGCTGAAATGTATAAATATACGTTAAAACCTCCCTCTCTATATAGAATCATTTGCATTTTTTAATTGAAGAAGGACCTTGAAAGTCCATCCATAGTGTGCCACTGATCAGCCTCTCTGATATCTGGTAGGCTTTTATCAGCTAAGGGCTAGTTTGTCCTGCTGTAGATGGGAGTGCTGGAGGAGTAGGTTGGTTTAGACATGCTGGTATAATGTGATATATGCAATTAATGTTATGCTCCCTCATCTTCCACCCTCAGAATGAGTAAGCTACAAAGCTGTCTTGCCTTAAGCCTTCCCTAGAACTTTGGAAATGTTTGGATCAAGGCCTCCCAAAGAGCCAGACTTCAGGCTACTTGATTATCCCATCCTGAACCTGGGGAGGCATTGAAGGCTTTAGTAGAGCCTTGATGTCTCTCTCACACTGCTGAAGGGCACGAAGTCTCCTGCAGTGTCTCAGGCTGCATGAAGTGAGGGTGACAATTCCAACAATGCAGGACTTTTCTTTTGAAATAATTTTGTAGAGATCTGTAAGTTCAAGTGCAAATGTGCTTGGTTATTGAATGTAGGTATCCTCTTTGTGATAATTGGGAGAGACTGGGTAACAAGCTAAATCCATCCCAACAGCACCCACAAGGGGAGAAAACATTGCCAGTACCTTTTTTACCCGGAATAAGCCCGTACAAGAAAATATGCTTCTAATGGGAATATGCACTGTTATTCACTTCGATGAATTACCATCAATCTGATGAGGTTGTATATTTTTCCTAGAATCCTAGCTCCAGCAGTCCAGTGATTTATGGGAAGATTCTCTGTTTTCATTTAGGAGAAAGTTTTTAGTTCTCCTTGCTGTGAAGGGGAAAAAAAAATGGCTTGAATACATAGCTGCAAAAGGCAGAAACACCATAAGGCAAATAAAATATATAATATCTAAAACCATCTTGTTTTCTAGGCTAATCTCATTATTTATTAGGATCTGAGTAATGATTTTTGAATGCCTGTGTTGGCTTTGGAGACAAGAGACCTGATTTTCACAAGTGCTAAGTACTTTACTCCAGCTGTCACACCTATAAAAATCACCCATTAAAATCATGCCTGGGGTCCAGCGGTCAGACCTACGCAGCTGGGGGATGGAGAGAAGAATTGCAGAGAGCGTGGCACGTGCCCAGCTGTACCTACCATCCCTGCGGTGTGGCATGGGAGATGTGGGCTCTGTTAGGCAATGTTGTCCTCTCTGAGGCAGAAACAAGATGTAACAGTAGGGGCTTCTCTGTATAGTCCTTTTGGTCTTTTATAATGCAGAATATGAACGTAAAAATGTTACGAGCTAGTTATAAAATTGGTGTAGCTAAGATTTACGTCTAAGGAACAAATCTGGCTAAAGGGAGGGGGAAGTAAAAACAAACACAATAGCAAAAAGAAGCCAGAAAGGATCGGGGAGTATCCTGAAGTAAAACTGAGGAAATTGGGAATTTTGTCTTTGTTTGGCCAAGAGGTTGTGTGGGTATTGATGCAAAGTCTTACTTGAGACAAAGCCCACCTTTCAGTGTTAATTTTTTATAAATTTTGCTGTTTTGAGGTTTTCCTTGAGGCCTCAGCTCTTGGATTCAGGGGAGACTCTCAGCATCCCTTAAGGAAGTTATTTCTTACGTTCCCCATCCATGGAAGAGTAAGTGGAAATCTGAACAAGGAGAAACCGTCCTCTGTCCCCAACACCGAGATTGCTGTTTGTTTGTGTGTGTTTATTATGAGGCCTGACTTTTGCTTTTCAAGTGCTGGGGTTTAGTGATACTCCAGCTTTTACCCCAAGGTCACCGCCTGAACCTCATTGTATACTTCCCAGTGGAGTTTTCCTCATCAAACGTTCTCAAGGTCAGGGCAGCAGTGCTGCATCTCTGCTAGACTTTAGTCTAAGGATAGCAGTTTCCCTGTAAATAGGCTTTTTTGTCTTTTTTGCAGTGAAGGTAGGCTTTTATGCAAGTTCAGGTTCAGGGCCAGGAAATTACCAGAAATATTAGAAGCACTCAAAGCTTTGAATGTTCTGTAGTTTTAAAATAATCTAAAATTTTATAACAGAAATAAAAGGGGAGAAATTGCCTGACATAAAATTTTGTGAATCAGTATATTTTGTTTGTTTAGTTGTTTGGGGTTTTTTTTACAGGTAAGCCTGGCATGAAGCATGTGAACCTGTGTTTGAGTTATTGGCAACAAATCAGTAAGTCACATGCTCAGTCTTTACTTAAAGTTACGTTTTATGTTTAAAAGATGCTATAAAAGAAATGCTTTTTCCAGCAGGTCCTCTGGACTTTGCAGGTCTTTGATGGGGAAAGAAGCTGACTTGGGTTTTGAATGAGGATGAAAGTTGTGTGTGTGAATAGCAGTAAAGAAAGGAGATCCCTTAACATGGGTGCATGACATATATCCTACCTGCTCATTTTTTCCAATAAATATATATACACTAAACCCAAAAGTCCCTCTGTGAACAGTGGCAAGCCAAACCTTCCTAAAAGAGTTTTCTGAATAAGCTTTCATTCCACAATTCTGCTTGTGCTTTTCAGTGAAATAGGCTGATACCACCACCTACGTGTTCTCCTGTTCTGGGCGGCCTTTCTACTGGGGATCTTCCTGAATATGGAGGGTATGCAAAATCCCTCTCCCTACAAGTTAAAAAAAAGAGAGAGCGAGCGAGCTGAGTTTCATTCAATGTAGTGGTAGCTGGTAGATGAAGAAGTGTCCACAGAAAGAGAAAAGTATTCTTTTTTCTGTATAAAGGGGCTTAAAGTGGGTTAACTAACACTGACCCCGTTTGAAGAGATGGCTTATGTGCCTGCTTGAGGGAGGGGAAGTCATGAGTTTCACATGTGTTGGTGAAAATCTCTTTCAGTGTATTTGTAGCCCGGTGCTGGGCTGAACAGGCAATGAAGCCTGACAAATCAAGCAGCTGTTTGCCCCACAATAAGCCAGCTGGTTTGAAATCCAGGCTGTGTCACAGAGTGCCTTGCATATTCAAAACCAGGGCATATTTGCTCCTTTAATTAGTGTTCCCCCTAGTCCTTGGTATATGGATTTGTGACAGGGGGCTTGTTAACAGAAGATCAAGAAAGATTTTCTGCTTTCCCAGCCTCTCCGAGGGAGAGAGGAGGAGGACAGCTGGGGGACCGCTCACTGCGTGGCAGGGTTTCAGTGATGGACGAGGGGATGGAGGAAAGCTGCCTTTGCTCACTGCAGACAGGGTTTGTGTCAAACCAGCACTGTGCATTTTGAGCTGAACTACAGCGATGTTTAAACTTGAGGGAGGATTCTGGCATGGTTGCGGTTTGGAGATGTGGCCTTTAGGACTTTAAACTTCTCCTTGGGCCCATCTCTCATCAGGTGTGCAGAGGAGGCTACAAAATACAACTGTCTTGGTGGTTATGTCTGTAGTGTGAGGGTCCAGCCTGTGTGATCCCAGCAGAGATCCCACACAGATGTGCTCTCCAACAGCTCCAGGAGCGAGAGGGAAACCTCCTGTGTGACTTAAGTAATGCAGCTAAGCAGGGTCCTGTTAAATGACTTAGCTCAGCTCTGATGATTCAGTTGTCTTTTGCCCCTGCAGGTCCCAGTCTTTTCCTGGTAACAAGGTACCACAGTCCTTACAGCCTTGCTGATAAGCCCTGGGCACTTAAGAGCACAATAAAGGAATTTACCTGATGCTCCCAATCTCCACAGGGGATATTGCCTCTTGGTGGCCTTTATCAGTGACTTCTGGTGATACAATCAGGGAGCTGCTCCTACTGAAGTATTATTAGTAACACAGAGCTGTCAGATCACTTTGGGTGGATTTGCCTCTCTCTTCTGACATACTGTGTAGCAGAGGCAAGGCAAACCCTGCACTTCCAGGGAAACAAAAGGTATTAAACTTCCAATAAAGCTTCTTTTTAAAATGAACAGTGATAAATTAGCAAACTGCTGAGTGGGGTCATTTGTTCTATGGAAGCAGAGCATTGATCCTCCCAAGATTCACCATTTTTTTTTGCTCATTTCAGCAGTGTAATTGCAAATGGATTAAACTGTGATTCAGTTTAACCCTTTGTTTGTAGGAGTGGTGTTTGGAAAGATCCAAATGAGGAGAAAATAGAAATTGGTATTTAGTTCTCAGAAAAGTGCAGCAAATCAACAACAGTTTACTAATTTTTCATATTATTATTGCCTGCTTTTAAAGCTTGCTGAGAAATAGAGAAGGAGTTTTGAAAAATTTCGTTAGAAAGCCTGATCAGTCCTTTCCTTCTCTATTTTACCTTGAGAGAGAAGGAAATTCAGACTGAAAAATGGGCCATGAGTAACAGCTGAAAGACCTCATTGCATACAAAGCAATGGGCTGGACTGTAAGAATTATCTGCCAGTGGTGTCTTCAAGGAAAACCCACAGTAGGATTTGAAGAAGAAGAATTTTACCAATGCTAACAGCTTTGGTAGCTCTGAAGCAAAAACCATGTGGAGGGCAGTCAGTTGTGAGGCTTTTAGGCTGCAGCATCTGCTGTTTGAGAGGATCCTCTTTTGCACAGGATCATTCTGTGTGATCAAAAAAGGTGTGGTAGGGGGGCAGGACGAGGCTGTTGGTCTGCCCAGAGGCTTCAGAGCTTGGAAGTGGCACTGAGGGAAGGGCATGGCAGATCATTGTCCTCTGTGCTGCATTAGCTGCTGAAAATAAATTGTACATGTTGTTTAATTAATTAAGTTTCCAAGCTGTGTAATAGCACGTTTGCTGGAGAGATACTTTAATGGCACCACAAAGTGTCCTTGAGCAAATTAAAAAGACATTACTTTGAAAGGTAACTGCTGTGAGCCACACGGGGACTTTTGGGAAATGCCTGGGATGTCTCGGGCAGAAAGTCACAGGTTTGTTATCAGGAGGATGGTCCATGCTCCTGGTCATCCGCTGAGACAGGGAAAGGTCTGCCATTCCAAATAGAACCTTATAATGTGGCTCCTGGTGGGGAATTCTGCTCCCAGCCCTCCAGAGGGGAACGCGGTGAGGTTCACAAGACTCAGGTGCTCTGAGGTCTGACAGCAATCCTGCCCGCACCCTCAGGGAAACCCATGTATGTGCTGACTTGTTGACCTGAACCCAGCAAACCCAGTGAGATGATTCCCAGTGCTCTTGGTAGCTTCAGAGTGGGCCTGTACGTGCTCAGTTGCCATATTTAGTGCTTTTAGGCACAGCAAACTGGGGTGGAGACCATGAAATGTCCACCATGCAGCCCGTGGCTCCCTTCTTCCCATCTTTCTGTGTTTTCTTCCCATGTGATTCTTATTTCCCTTTGTCCAGGGCCTTGTTTTCTGGCCAGCTGACCACCTGCGAACCCACTCTGGTTTGCGGCGCCAAGGGAAGTTCCCAGTCTGACTCCCCAGGGTCACAGACTCTTCACCCATGGCAGCAGAGCTGCCTGGGCAGCTGGGCCCCAACAGCCCCTCTCACGCCGAGGCGCTGGCCACGCTGCCACGTGTTTTGGGCCTCAGTTTGGATGTTCATTTGGATCTGAATTTGCCTGTGTGGAAGAGCACTTGGATCAGACCTCTGGCTGACGACTCCTTGAGGATGGAAACCATAGCCTTCTCCCAGAGCCGGAGGGGGTTTGGCTGAGGCACTTGGTGCTTTGGATCAGCCCAGGGGTGGGGTGGGAAGCTCCCAGAGAGGCTGCTAGTTGGTGCTGGGGCAAACCAAAGCTCATTGCTTTCTCCTTGGTCCTCTGCTGGCTTTCCAGAGGCTGTTGTCCTGTAGCAGGGGCAGGAAAAGCAGAGGTGTCTTCACCCTTCATTCCCCTTCCAGGAAAGAGGGACATGGGAGAGGTGAGATGTGTGGACAGGAGGAGCAGTGAGGGAACGAGGGTGGGTTGCGTTGGGCTTGCTGCGTCACGAACAAATGCTCATTGGAAACCTTGCTTTTGGTTTGCATTTCCGTCCGTCCCTGTTGGATGCTTCACTTGACAAATCTTTTCATTTTGTACCTTCTCTGTGGGCGCTGGAGGCAGGTTTCTTGTGCGAGGCCGCTTTACTGAGGTGCGGGCTGGGACATGGCCCACCCGTCAGGCCAGCCGTGCTGCCCGCCACTGCGGGGGCAAACAGGGCAGGACCTGTGCACGGCGGGGGGAGTGGGAAAATGAAATGCGTGCCCTGATACGGCACAAGTCACGGGATGTCTCCATACTGAATTTTGTTTTGCTGCTGTGTTTTCCTCCTTGCACGCTTTGCCAGGTGAATTCCCATTCCTGGTTGTCCTTCAGCAGGTGTGGTTTTGCTTCCCCGCTGACGGAGAGGCACTTGCAGGACCTGCACCTCCTGGGGAATGCATATTTATTGCTGAAGTGTTTAGGGTTTTAGAAATTACTTTCTGATTCTGTAGCTCACAAATTCCCCTAGTACCAACAACACCTCTCCCCCTCCTTCCCTGCCTGCTTAATTTTTCTTTGATGAAAGCAAGCAGCACGTGCGTTCAGGGTGCTGGCGAAAGGGAATTTCCTAACTAAGGGTGAACTGTTAGGGCATGTGTGGTCTCCCTTTAGGAAAGTGAGTATGTTTGTAATAAAGTTGTTCCTGTGTAGATCAAGACTTTTTGATCTAAAAGTTCAAGCTGCTTTTTGGCTTCCGTAATGGCTCCCTGGGTTGTTTGAAAATCCCAACTTGGTTACAAAGCCGGTGTAGCGTGTGTGCACAGCAGTCCAGAGCAGGACCTACTGGTTACTGAACTGTCATTCAGGGACTCGGGGGAAGACCGTTAATGCACTTGCAATATTTTCGCTGTACGTGGGTGATCTCACCAGTTGGTTCTGTATGTACAGGGAAGGACAGGGGTGTTTTGCAGTTTGTTAGCCCTGTGATTGTCAGAAGATACAGGAAAACTGGAACCACTTGCTGGAGAGGAATGCACTGGGCAGACATTCAGCATATCCTTCAGTGGACGGTAGTGGCAATAGCATACAAGGCACCTTTCGTGGTGCATGTCAAACTGCCGTGATTAAAGAAAGCCGAATTAAAATTATTTTTTATTATCCCCTCAAAGGGTTTTTGTAGAAAAACATGCATAATTGAAATAAAAGTCTCCTATTCTTTGATAGAGAGGTGGAAAAAATCAAAACTCTAGTTTTATATCAGAAACAAATAATTCCTTTCATGTTTGATTATTTTTTTTTCTTACTTTGGCTTTTCTTGAATGCTCCTTTCCACCCCCACCCCCCCAGCATTTTTGAACTCATGATGCAGGTGCATGAATAAAGCTTAGGGTTTTTTTAGGGATGCTTTCTTTTACACTTTCCTTTCCCCACTCTGGGGAAAAAGCCCCAACTTCTCTGTAATATTTCCAAAGCAAAATGAAGGAGAAAAAAGCAACAGTGGAATTTTGCCACTCTGTAGCTTTGCCAAAATTGGAGAGGCTTGGAAAGGTAGAAAATAAAGAGGGGACAATAAAGAGGATGAAAATAAATCTCTTTATTCCTATTTTTGCATTAAGGAGAAAAAGCTTTGAAAGTTTTTCATCACAGAAATTTTAACTTCCACTCCCCTCCCTCCTCCTGTCTCCCCATGTGTTTTTCATACGTTTTGTATTCAGGATGCTTTCAGGGAGGAAAACTGGAACATGAGAGCAGGGTGTGAGTTTCAGCAAGCTGTAATGAGAAGCACCTTGGGTGTTTTTGTCTCCTCATAGAGGAGCTCGCTGCGCGCTTTCACGTTGGCTCCTCCTGAGTCTGGCACTGCTGAGGGGAAGCAGAGCATCCAGGCCAGTGACGCCATCGGGGAGCATGCTGTTTGGATTTAATCTGTATGCTGGACCTGACTGACAAACAGTGGTTAACCAGAGCTAAAGGGAGGATTGCAGGCATAGTTGAGCTAAAGGAGAACAATGTGAATCTAATTTGACCGGATTGCTAATCACAAGGAATATTTTTCAAACTCTTTCTGAATCATTACAGGGTGGAGGGGTGTAAAAGTTGGGTGAAGAGTTTCTTTAAGAAGAAAAGTCCCCTGCTGCTCAGGACTGTTTGTTCACTGTTATGAGGAGATGTGGGAAGGGTGCAAGATGCAACCGGATTGTTTGATGCCAAAGAGATGGTCTAAGTGTTCAGCAAAAGATCAACGCAAATGAATTTTTGTTTCTTAATGCTGTGGTGAGGCAATCATAATTTGAAGTCTAAAAGCACTTCTTCTACAAGGTCTTACTTTATTTTGTGATATCTGCACCCCAGGCTGTTATGGATTTCCTTGTAATACCATAGGTTAGTGAGAAGAGATTTATCATCTCTTTTGGGACTCTCCTAGACCTCTACAAATTACAGCAGGAAAGCACTAGTGGGAATGGGGGCTCCCTGTTGAGCTCCCTGCCCAGTGTTTTTCAATTTAGTACACTTACATTGTGAAAAGTAGATTTACCCTAAATAGAGAGAAGAAGAAATAGGTTGATCTAGGTTCTGTACCAGCCCTTACCCACAAGATTTGCCTGACACATACTAAGCTGTGACTGGAGCAAGCGAACAAGCTGAACAACTCTTAGGGAACTCTTATTTAAGAAATGAGTTCTCTGCTCTTTTTGTTTGTTTGTTTTTCCTGTTTCTGTAGGAAGAGTGACTTTCCTCAATTGTACTTTGTTTTGGAAATGTGGTGGAGCTATACCTTGTGGCAAACCCTTAAGGATTTGAAATCTGAACTGTATTGCATCCAACAAAACCAACTTTTTTTTTTTTTTTTTAAAGCAGATCTAGTTTCATGATCTGGTTGGCTGTATCTGTCCACTTGTTTTGCTGCTATGTAATTTGGATGGTAACAGTTGCCATTATGTGCAGTTTTGACCCATGACAGGCTATTTCTTGTTTGATTCGATTGATTTCAGGAAAGAGAACTCAGGTTGCCAGCTTCTTCTGTAACGAAAGCTGCAGAAGCAATGTCCAAATAGGTTGGCTAAGCAAATTCCTTAGGCCTAGCAACAGTTTGTTTCACTTCATTAATCGGACAAAAATTGCTTCTGGAATTAGTTCTGCAGGGAAGTACTCAGCTTTGCAGATGCAACACTTACTCTCTGATACTCTTACAGTCTGGTTTCAGCAAATTTTCTAGCTTTCTAGTTTCAGCAAGCTGCTTTTTTTTTGGGGGGTGGGGGAGTGGGGCACAGGGGGAGGAATATAATTTGCCAGGAGACGTAAGCAAGGAGAAGGGGAAAGAAACATCAGTACAGTCTGAGTGACTGCTGTACTGGTGCAGAAATCTGTGTGCAATGTTTTGTTCTGGTGTAGATACTGAAACCAGGGCCTGCCTGCAGTGTTGCTCTCGTGATACCAGTTCTGCTGGCGTCTGCTTTGGTTTGGGGTGATTTACTATGTGGTGCATTTGTAAGCAGGATATGCCAAAATTAGAACCGTTTATCAGCCTGCCTTTTCCATCCCTCAAATGTATCGCTTTCAGCTACAATGGGGCCTTGATCAAAACCAGTTCTGACTTTTGTCGTTTTCTGGCGAGAAGGGTCAAACAACAGGATGAATCTTTGCTCTTTCGAATACTTTATCTCTCTTTGGTTGTGGGTTTTGTGGGATGGCTTTGCTTTGCAGATTGAAATTTGAAGGACAAGGTTGGTTTTTCTGTCCCAGGAACTGGCAGAACAGTCCCAGGGACCTTGTGGTGGACATGGCTGTAGAAAGCTGTTCCATTGCCACGTAGCTGAATCATGTGCGTGGCCAGCCCATGCGGGCAGAGGGTGTGTGGGTGATGAAGAAGGAGGAGGTGAAGTTATTTTGTGCTTCTGAACAAACCCCAAAAAGTGGGAGCAGCCAAAGCAGGGGCATTTCCTACACCAGAGAGGTAAGGTGTGGTAACTTGTCATCCCCTTCAGTTGCATTGCATGTAACTACACTGTGGAAGTCAGCCTTGTCGGGGACTAAATGTGCGCCTCACTAACTTACAGTATATTCAGACTGACAGGGTTTTCCCAGTTTATTAGACTCACTTGAAGAGGAAGCTGGATGCATTTTGCTAGCACAGCGTTTTGGACACCTCTGTGATCGTCAGGCATGCTCTTAAACCTTAAAGTAAATTTTCATTTAATACAGGGCTTACTTTTCCTTTCCCAAGTGAGTACGGACAGAGCTGATGGGAGAGGACCTCCAGCTCTCTGGGACTCTGAGGCTGGCTTGTCATTTCTCACAGATGTAAGGGTTGCACAGTGTGCTCTTCCCTCAAGCCTCAGGAGCAGCCTCTCCTCCTCCTGACTGCTTGTGCTAGAAGCAGCTTCCTGGGTGGACCTGTGAGTCACCCACCCAGTTCACCTGCAGACCTGTGAGCCACCCACCCACCCAGTTCATCAGCGGAGAAGGCAGCCGTAGACTGAGGAGCTGACATCTAACAGAGCTGTCAGATGAGTCCCACTAGAAGGCACCTCTGCCCAGCCAGGAATGAGCCCCAACAGCTCCAACAAGGGGCAAAGATAGTGAGCTCCTCAAGGAAGGTTTTTTTATGGCATGTAGAACAATAGGATAGTGGGTCAAATTTCTGCTCTTGGACACTGCTGCTGGACAGGTGGTAAAATGTTCTATATTGCTTCTTGCACTTAGGAGAATGTGAGAGAAATAGCTGCTGCTTTGGAAGGGTGTGATGGGCCGTGATGGAATGGAGGAGAAGGCTCCTGCACCTTTATCCAGTTTAAAGTCTACATGACGGCAACAATAATTTGACCCTAAATTCTGAGAGTAAAATCCCCGAAGACTCAAGGCGGATTATTTGGACTACCTGCTTGCTCTGTCTGCAGTGAGATTATCTAGATAGATCTGTCCAGACATTTTAGAGTTTCTCTTTCCCTGGCTATGCCACGCACAGTACTTAGCTTGCCTGTTCACAGCTGACTAAATCCTTTTAAGAATGAATCACTCCTAAATGAGAGGTGACAATGGATATGCAGAGAGCAAGAAGTCAAGAGTGAGATAATGAATATTAGAGAAAGGCTAAACTAAATAGAGAATGAGCAGTATAAACTTGCAGCCCTTATATATAGCACTGCACTGAAAAGACTGGCTTTATTTAGAAATGTAGTTCCCAGGGAGAACTTAGATTTCCTGACCCACAGGTTTATGGCTGTAAGCTTGTCCAGCCTTGCCAGCTCTTAAAAGAGAAATGGGTTGGCACAGGTTAGTATTCAGCAGGGAGATTCCCAAGGCAACATCCCCCCTGCATTGATTTAAGACGTGGCATTAGTGGCTGATGAAACGATGCTCTTCCCTCTCAGTCAGCCTGGCTGGACCGTGGAGTGGAAGAAAACAAATGGGATGGGGCTATTTGTCCCAGGCTGTCGGCATCACATCTTGTGCGGTGAAAAGCCCTGTTGGCTTATGGCTAAGCAGAGCGCTCCTGCTTTGTGTCCTAGCCGCTGTAACGGGTCAGCAGTGGCTGTTTGTCTTTATGGAGGTGCCTGTACTTCAGTGGAGACATAAGTCACCCTGGAGTTTGTTTTACACGTTGGTTTGGGGTGGACACTGGCACAAGGTTATTGCCTAAGGCAGAGATTTGCAAAGAGCTGAAGGGAGTTAATTGTCCAAATCCCATTAAAATGCAATATAATTATAAAATCTCATTAAAATGCCATATAATTATATAGCTCTATTTTATTTTAGTTATTTATATTTTGTGCAATGCACAGTGATTTTTTTGCATGCATCTCTGTTAGAAGCACTCAGCAAGACTAATGTCCCTCCTAGTGCTAAAAATTAACCATTTACTTTTTCTCATTTAACAGTATAAAAATCGAATGTTTAACTATGTAAGAAATACGGTATCTCAAAACTTCATTTATCTCTACTTGCATCCAAAAATCTTTGGCATGACTGAAAAGACAAATTACTGCTTTTGTCTTAAAATAAGCAAATCAGACTGTGAGGCAGTCGGGGATCTTGAAGTAAAATGAGAAAAGGACCTTATGGATGGAATTGTGTCAGATAAGTGGAAGATTATCTAGTGGAGTTGTCATACTGGCTTCCTGTGGCTTTCACTCATAATTGAATTAAATGAAATTTAGCTGTACATGGGTAACACAAGCAGAAGGGCATCTGAGCATTGTCTAGTAGCTATGGGAAAAGCAGTGAAGAAACTGAGAGGATTTTGCACATTAATAAATAAAATGGCCTGTGGGGATTGTGTTTTTTAATTTCTTCTCTGTGGAAATCTGAAGCCAGAAGCAGAAGGGTGGTGGGAATGAAAGAAGTTGCTTGAGTGCATGAAAGCCATTGGGACCTCTACTTCTAATTTCGGCTAAAGGTTATCCTGGGGCATTTTTTTGATCTTTCGTGAAATGTTCTTTTCAAATTGGTCCCAAACAGGACTTCACAACACTGTGAACCATCAGCATCCCAGAAAAGCTTCCCTTTGGGGAGTGATTCATTGTGACAGATTGTCAGGGGGACGCTAGCAGTACAAACAATTGTGAGAGTTGGGATTATCTTTTTTTTTTTCTTTTGGGTAGTGGTATTTTTACCTTTGCTTTCACTCAGTTTAGAAAATAGGCGCTGCAGGTAAGGAAGATGTGGAGAAGGACTGAACTGATGAAGGAGAAGTTCTTTTCCCCCATTACAAAAAAGAGGGGTTGGTGGCATGATTTATTAGTTTAAGAAAATATATGGTATTGAAATGAGGTAGCAGAACTCAATTTCTTCACATGTTCAGATCTCACAGACCTCAGAACAAATGGCTTTAATTATTTTGCTGATAATGGTGTTTTGTCTCAGTGAATGTAGAGCTTTGGAGTTACCTGAATCATTGATACGGGCTTAGACTGAATTATGATCTGTGCTTGGGTTATCTTCAGACATTTTTTTTTAGTTTGATGTTTTTGTCAAGTGCATTCAGAGCATATGAAGAGGCTGCCGCTGGTTTGGTTTGGGTTTTTTTTAAAGCCTAGGTACAAATAAAGTTCTTCCATCCAGGTCCCTTCTATCTTCTGTCTCCGCTCCCTGCATCATCCTTCTTGGAAAGCAATGAGGATTGCCAAATTGCATTTTACCTCACTTCTCTTGGTACTGCAAAGGTCACCTCTCCAGACTGGTGCCTGCATTTCCTCCTCTCTGAACATCTCTCCACTGCCCTTCACCTTCTCCCTCCTGCCAGACACAAATTGCTTTCCCCGATTCCTAGCTGCCCACTCTCCTGGTGCTGCTTCCAGCTAACCTGCCCAACACTAGGCACTGCCTCAGCATCTCTGGAAGTCAGTGGCAGCTGGGAGGGAGTGAGGAGGTACTTGACTCCTGTTATCTCCCTTGAACTAACCATAAAGGCTGTTTAGCCTGTTGGGGGTCTTTGACCACTGACTGTTGGACTTGGACTCTCATATGAGTGGTTGTTCCTCCAAGATCCCCAGTATACCTCTTGTTTTCTTCTTTCTTATCCTGCCTCAAAACTCCGTCTTCCCCAACAGCATTTATTAAAGATTATTATTCAGCTTCTTTTGACACTGGACAGCACTATTCCCATGTCTGACCTAAATCCTCCTCTTACTTCCTTATGCATCCTTAGCTGTACCCACATGTACTTCATGCTCTATATTTTGTTTGTCAGCTCACTAGGGAAGGCTGCCTGTGTTCATTTGGTCCTCTGGGGTCCTGGCCTGGGAGATAGGTCTTGCAGGCCTCACTGCAGTACTGATGATGATGTTTATTTTAGAGTTGGCTAACAAAGGCAGTGAACTCTTCAATTATTAAAGACACTCAGATAAATGCTGTTTTCTTCTGTGCAGCAGCATCACAGCTCTTTTGGAAGAGGCGTTTGCTTCTGTTGGATTACACTTGCATGTTCTGCACTTTTAATTTCCCCCTGCTACAATCGATCTTTTAATATTAAGCAACATTAAATATTGACCCATATTTCATATCACCTCTGTAGAATTGATGACCAAGTGTGAGCCGCGGGGTAATCTTTAAATGGTACAAATGGGCATAAGTACCCTACATCCCTTTATAATTGGTTGACAACTGGGAGTGGAGGACAGCTCATGGGGCTTCTCACTGATGCAGAAGTGACCCGAGAAGTGGAGGCAGAGGGAACTCCTTACTGTGTGGAACATGTGCCACTAGTGCTGGTGTACCTCACAGATCACTGTATCATGCAACAAGGAAACATAGGGTAGGAGAGGAGAGGTGGGTCCCAATGCAGAAGACAAAGCATACGGCAGGATTTCTATAGTTTTCTGTATATTTTAGTGCCAGCTGCTTCTGCTATGTGTTTCAGTTCCTTCAGGAGAGGGACAGCAGCAGTGGGGAGAGGACAGAGAGGCTTGTGTGAGACCATACCAGCTCTTTCACCCTCTTTTTTCCCCTGTTTTGTACCTGAGGAGTTGGACACATGTAACGTGGTGGAATCAGGTGAGCCTGCATTGTCACTGTACAGGCTCAGAGACAACTGTACATTGTCACAGAGGAGGAGTGTGTAAGTGCTTGGTTCTTTGCCACTGGGCCCCTTTGGGCATTGCAGGACTCATTCTGCACTGCACCAGTCAATAATGGTTTTGAATCCCGCAGCCGTGTGTGGGAGGTGAATGTATGTGGGTTGTACTACGTACCTTGTGGGATGGTTAGTAGGTGTGAGTTGTAGAAACAGATGTTTCTTGAGGTGGAACTTCCCTACTACGTCTTTGGCCTTCATCCCTGTCTGTTTATTTTACCTGATAGAAGCAGTCCCTCAAGCAAACCAAGAAGCCACCCACTTCATTCATTAATGTAGAATATTCTTTTCAACACAGCCACCAATACCTGTTTTATACAAGGCTGCAGTTCATCTGCTGCACAATAACAACACAATCCCAGTCTTGGCAGCATTCAAACCATCAGGTCCATGTGTGCTGAGCCAGCTGCTGACATAAGGTGCTTTTCCACCCCTTTCATTGCCCTTTGTAAAATGTTCTCAAACTTCTTCAGAAACCTGATAAGATAAATATCCTCTGCTCTGTGTCTGGAAGGTCCTTGGAGTTAGGCTGGTTTGAACAGGACCCGTCCATGAGCACATAGGCTGATGACCCTGAATGTGTGTGCAACCTATTTGAACTGGCCAGATACAAAAAAGCTAATCTGTACATATGCTACATATGCCGAGCTATGTGTAAAATGAGGGCAGTTCAATGCCCAGACAAACACAGCAGACCTGGGCAGTACACTGGACAGCAGGAACATTCTCAGAGTCTGCCCAGCCCACAGCCCCTCTCTTTGTGATAAGGTTGATCCAACTTGGAACAGTTCTGATGGCCATGGAGTGGCATTGACATAGCAGGGACCAAGCTGTCTACCAGGTGAATCCTTTCAGTTTTGCACCACTTCTTCATTGCTGATCGTCAAAACTTTACTATTAGTGTTTTCGTTTGGTAAGAGGCAGCCTTCTCTGAAATACCAAGCTGTAATAAGCTGTTGAAAGTATTTAGTTGTACATCTCTTAATCTAGATTTGCACATTTTTCTTGGTGCTTACACAATAGGGAATTCTAATTTTGGAATATTTGTGTTTAGACAGCAGCCAGTATTGTGTCCAAGTCCTGTTTTATCTTCCCCACATGGTGAAGAGCAAAATCCCAGAGCTGTGCTGACCAGTGGAATAAGAAAGGTTCTGTCATGCTTGGAAATGATTAGAAAGTCCTGCTGTTGTCAGCAAATGGAGAGAGCTGTTGCCAGGCTACTTGACCAGTCAATAATGAATACTTATTAATCTGTTTTCTGCTTCTTGATGACAGTTGTTTGATAGCCTGATCAATTTTAATATTGATATTTGCATGATGGCCTCCTGCTGCTTTACTCTGTCTTTTTGTTTTTAAGGAAGAGGAGAACAAAAATCTGAGAGCCTCTGTTTCCCCCAGCTTTGGGGGTGAGGTGGAAATGCCACAGTTTTTTTTTAATTTGCATCAGTTTTCAAGATCAAAATCTGTTGCAGTATTTTCTGTGACAGCCCTGAAAGTATAAATATAGAAACCACAGACAGTTCCCTGGAGACTGAAGGCCTAATATGTGAGTAATCTCACCTCCTACTTCATAACAATATCATAGGAAAGAAAAGGTGTATTATGCATACCCATAGCTCTGCTTCAACACTGTCTAGTCTGGTGTGTGAAATGTGTGTGTAAATATTTGAAGGGTAGATCTCAAGTCACCGTTGTGGGAGAGACGACACAAATAAGGTGACAGAACTTTGTGCTAACACTTGGTAAGGTTTTGAATATGCCCTATATCCAGAAGTCAGAGCACGCTGGGGCTGGGCCTGTAGCTTGTGCAGTTAATGCAAGGCATGGGTCTTACCAGAGCTCAGAAGCATTATGATGTTTTATGTGCCAATAATCATGCTGTATACTTAAAAGGACAAGTTATCTAATTAACTAATATTTAAAATGGCACTCTAGTTTTGCTTTGTCCTCAGCAGGCATCTCTGGACCATGAAATCATTCTGAAAGTGGCAAAATCCAGCTAGAATGCCAAATTGTTAAAATAATTAAAGAATTGATGGAGAATTGTTCCAGACGACAGAGGCTGAGTCTTTGGGAGTAAGGTTTTCTTTGATTTCTTTTGCTTGGATACACCTGTAGGATAAATTAAGGATAACATTAGTCTAGGTTGTGAACTTGGACCACCGGGGCAACACCAGAACACCCTGCCCTCTCACTGTTCCTGTGGGGAGAAAAGTGATTCTGGCCAAACTTGGTGCTTTTACTGTACACAGACAGTTCATCAAAGTTAAAAGCACAGTCTTGTCAGGGTAATGTTTTCTCTGCTGGCGCAGCTGGACCAGTGAGGGAAGGAACAAGTGGATACTGTGAGCTTTGGAAAGGACGCTTGACCTGTGTCCTGAGCTCTTTCAGTTCATACAGTTGTGTCCAGCGTATATATGTATGTATGTGCATAGGTATATGTATATATACATGCATATGTATGAACAAAATGTATACGTATATGTATATATGAATGTGTATTTGTGTATGTGTTTATATGTGTGTACAACAGTTAGAGCACTGCAGAGTGGAAGTTATATT
Organism: Falco rusticolus; assembly: GCF_015220075.1. Taxonomy (NCBI): domain Eukaryota; kingdom Metazoa; phylum Chordata; class Aves; order Falconiformes; family Falconidae; genus Falco; species Falco rusticolus. Next base: position 4,274,100 of record NC_051200.1, on the reverse strand, counting down.
CTTCTCTTGCTCTGGGCAGGGTGAGGAAGGGAAAGAGGGGTGCTTTGGTGAGGGCAGCGAAGGGGGTGGTTGTCCCCTCGTCACTGCTGGTGTGCGACACAAGCTCAGGGTTTATCTGATGGGGAGGGGAGCATCCCATTTGGCCTGCAGGATGCAGCTGTGTCCAGCCCTGGGAGAGGCCCACTGTTGCTGTGTGGTGCCTGTTCTATGGTGGCTGGGTCATTCCCCTCTCTGGAGTAGTTCTCTCTGATACCTCCTGCTAGCACAACCCTCTCCCATCTGTGCTTAAGATAAAATGAAAAAGACCCCAACCAAATGCCTTTTGGAGTCAGTCCTTAATATTCTGGTGCTGCTTGTCCATCCAGTACAGTCAGAATGTTGTGAATGGCTTCCTGAATAACGCTGGATGTGTTCCTTTGTAAGGAGTTATAGAACTGTTTGCATCGGTGTAACGGCATGTCAGAAAGTAGCTCCTTTAGATCAATTCAAATGAGTGTTGCTGCTGAAATAAGTGGATGCAAAGGTCAGACAGTGATTCATGTACAGTGCTAATCAACTTCATGTCTGCTGAACTGCAGATTATTCTAGTACTGCTTCCTCAGCACCACATTATGACATGGAAGCTGAAGCAGGTTAGCCAAACAGGACAGTAGTTTTTCATGTGAGAAGCAGTAGCTGCCAAGGCCTAACTGTTGAGAGAGGGTTTTTTTTGTAGGTAGAAACCTAGAGAGGCACACCTGGCTCTTGTATTTTGGATTCTGACTAACTTGGAGTGCTTTTGTGATGGAGAAGGTTTCAGCTTTGCACAAGAAAACAAATTTGTTGGTTTGTGGGAGGAGGAAATAGAGAATTTATGAAGTCTGTGAGATGTAATACAAAGATACAGCATAGGTCCTTTAGCGCTGAGTCTTAAGCTATCTGGATATGCTGAAAGACTGAGCAACCACTGAGATCAGAGGTCATGCCTGAAGAGCAAATCACTCCTCTAGAGCACTTGTCATCAGCACATCTCAACGTGCTTTATAAATGAGACTACTTTCCAATTTCCCCTTCACAGCTGAGGAAGCAGGCACTCAGATCAGCATGGGGAACAGACAGACCAGGGTGGAGCCAGGACCAGAAGTCATCCATCCTGAGATGCAGGAGAAAAGTTGTCCTTGGGGCCTCTCTGCCCTCAGGGCCCCATTCTGGAGCTATGGAAATGGTCCAGTAAAGATGCTGGAGGAATAGCTGTGGTGTGTGCCTCTGTGCTGGCTCTGTGCAGCCCCTGCGCCGTGCAGTCCTCCAAAATTGTACCGTACCTCGAAGTTTTTTCATTCCTTTACTAGGAGCTCATAGAATAGAATAGAATAAACTATTTCAGTTGGAAGGGACCTACAGTGATTGTCTAGTCCAACAGCCTGACCAATCCAGGGCTGACCAGAAGTTAAAGGATGCTGTTAAGGGCATTGGTCAAATACCTCTTAAACAGTGACAAGCTAGGGGCACCATCCACCTCTTCAGGAAGCCTGTTCCATTGTTTGACCACCCTCTTGGTAAAGAAATGCTTCCTAATATCCAATCTAAAGCTCCCCTGGTGCAGCTTTGAACCATTCCCACCCACGTGTCCTATCACTGGATACCAGGGAGGAGAGATCAGCACCTTCCTCTCTGCTTCCCCTTCTCAGGAAGCTGCAGAGAGCAATGAGGTTGCCCCTCAGCCTCCTTTTCTCCAAACTAGCCAACCCCAAGTCCTTAGCCACTCCTCATGGGACATTCTTTCCAGCCTTCTTCTGCCATCTCTTCTGGATTGTTTCTGTGGCTGGTATTGCGGAGGTGATCAAGCTGGATGATTGCAACAGTCTTTTAGGAAACTCTGTGTCCTGGGGGCAGGCAGTGGGTTTTCCTGCAAATTATCTTCCTCATTGTGAAAATTATGCTCATAATCTTTGCACAGCCCAACTGGAGTTCCTCACAGAAATGCTCCCAAGTCTATGCTCTTCTAGGTCACCCCATCTCGCATCTGTCTCTATGATCTGTGAGTGATCACTCTGTCACCTTGAGGGAGACTTCATCTTCTTCTCATGGCTCTCTGGGGTGGCCAGGATCCCTGACTGCCCTGCAGTGTAGCTGCCTTAGTGTTTAACACTCTATGCTCTTCTGAAGGTGTTTTTCCTGACGATCCAGCCCTCAGAGCAACATGCTCTTGTCTGACGTTCATGCCTGTGGGCATGGGACTGAGGAATTGCAGAACAAGACAGGAGAGCGGATCCCATGCAAAATTTAGCCTCCAAGTTGTGCAAGGAATCCCAGAGCAGGGAACTGAAACCAGCTGCCTCATCGCCCAGCCCAGCCCAACCAAACCCTCGCTCTGCCCCATAAGCCTGCTTGGTTTTGCCCCCAGGATAAGTTATGGCCCTGTCCCTCGAGTCTGGGTATTAGTGATGTAATTTCAAAAAGTTTTGATTGACAGAAACCAGAGAGAGATTAGAAGACCCTGCAATGTGTTAACAAATCACTTTGTTGATTTATCTGCAATGTAAATCACCCTAAATGAATGTCTTGATTTATCCATCTTTACTTCATACTTGGAGCAGGAGGGACTGATTTAGTGATGCTGAGCCCAGCCATTAATGTACCACGTTCATAAATTGTGGTGTGCATGTGTTAAACTGGGATTTATAAACCCCAGTCAGACTTTCTGATTTCACCCCATAGCTGTGATAATGGGCACCTTGAAAGTTTTGTCAGCTGTATGAAGTATTGCTAGTTAGAGGACACTATTGACATGACCTTCCCAGGGATTTCCCCTCTTGGAGCCTGGGGATGCTCTGCACTTTCGAATTTGGAGATCAGATCAATAATCTTTGCTTTCCCTTTCTCATTCACGAGTCAGCAAAAAGAAGGATGGATGCAGAGAGACATCTCTGATGGGCACAAGGGGCAGAAGGGAGGGAGCGGAGCTTTATGCAGCTGTCTGTAGTAACGGCTGGTTCTTTCATTGCCTGCTGCTTTATGTTTAGTGGAGTCACAGGAACCCAGTATGGGGAAGAGGGAGACAGGATTTCAAGTGAGAAGGCATTGCTACTTCAATCCGGCATCCTGAATTTTTCAAGATGTGGTATTTTGCCTTGTAATTCTCACAATGAGGCTAATAACTTCGTAACTGAAGTAGGCAACTGTGAAGAGATGTAAGCATCCTCCCATAGCTCCACCCCAAAAATTTACTTTCAAGCCTGTGCTGCATCGAATAGTTTTTTTGAGGTATGAAATACAGCGGTGCCTTTGCCCTGCAAAGCGGTGAGCTTTGTGATTTTTTTTTTTTGTTTTACTTCAGTACTGGGCTGTAAGGAGCCGGAATTGGCAAGTTCTGTCAGAGATGTGTAATTCGTGTTTTTCTGCAAGGACTTCCAAGGTGCAGGAGTTTCTTGTATGTAGCAGTTGCTTTTAAATGAAATGACTTAATTCATAATTGCAGATATGCATTGTTACGCTTCTGAAATGGGAGATGGGTTTGGCTGCTGGAACAAAACAAAATTTTAATTAGATTAGGAATTAAGCCAAACTACCCCCCCGCCCCTACACTCGTCCCAATGCTAGGTAATGCCAGATGAGGCTTGATTATAATTATGGTGTCATGAGTGTTAAAGCTTTCCAATGCACATAATGATGCTTTAAAAATGACCTCCTGCATACTGAGATTTATCAAGTTATTATCATTTCTGTATGTCTAGATGAATCGATCATAAACAGAGCTTCAGGAGGGTTGAGGAAACTGTTTAAATTGAATGTTCTCCTGAGACTCGTATCTGGACAGGTTGACTGAATTTCTGTGACTTAACGACCCACTTTCTCTCTTGCCTGCGGTCTGATCCTGTGTGTGTGATATACAGCAGTAGGGGTAGCTGTACAAACCACTCGGTGTGCGTGAATACAAATGAACTTTTCATTCCCCTCAACAGGAGTGTTTGTGCCAAAAGAATGGCTAAATATTTATCTGTTTCTTGGACTCGGTGCTTGCTTGCCCACCAGCCAGGCAGAGCAGCCGTGTGATGGAGGAGGGTTTGCTGGGATCTCTGAAGCAGCAGGTTTCAGCGGACAGTGAGGAACTTCCCCAGGTCTCAGGGTTAGTGTCTCAGGCTCTCTGCTCCACTGTGGCTGGCTGTTCAGCTTTCAGATTGCAGAGGGCCAGTGCAAACCCAGGCAGAGATCTTGTAAAATGAAGACTAAAAAGGTAAAAAAAAAAAGCAATGGTGAGAACGCCTTCTGTGAACAACAAGCAGTGTCTATCACTGAACACTGTTACCATTTCTAGCATTTGCTGGGAACATCCACTGCTGCAAAGAAATATTAATTTTCCTTTTTTTCCTCCAGTTATCATCATCACTGCAAGTAGCACTTTTTACAGTTCTGCTTTTGTCTTTAGAACTGATAACTGTCTTGTTTAACAACTGTAGGGAAATCTGGAACAGCCCCACTTTTACTTAGTGACACTCAGAGCATAAAAAAGGTGCAGTGAAACCCTGTTTTTCATGAAATCAGTAGCAAAATTTTTGCCAACACCAGAAGAGAAGTGTGTGTCTATGGATACTTTCTGGGTTTTCCTGAAAAAGACAAACTTTAGGCTAGCCTGAGCTCAACAGATGTCATTTGAATTAAATAATTATTATCCAGTGGCTCTTAGATCTTGGAGCAAATAGGATTGTGATGTAAAGGGCTGGACAAGGCGGTATTGAGCAGTAGACTTGGCTTCACAGATGTTACAGCCTGAAGTCACAAGTCAGGAGAGTGCTTAATGTGTGTCTAACTTCTGAGCGCACAAATAGCTCCTGTGACTTCAGTGAGAGGACTTGCATGCCTAACCTTAAGTCAGTGCTGAAATACCCAAGCCACTGCTAAATTAAGACCTAATAAACAGACAGTCTTTCTTGAATTTTAGGTTTCTCTGCCTGGCTTCCCTGACCTTCTGCAAGCCTGTGGAGGGCTGATAACTATGTTTTTGTAGATAGACTTCGGCCAGTGCAGTTTTATTCTAGCAGTGGTGATGGCCTCAAAATTCAACATACGGAAAGTCCTTAAACCTCACAGGCTGTGCTTCCCTACTCTTGGGAATTTAAGAGGGAGAATGCTGTTCAGAAGAGCACTGTGTATGACTGTAAAATGTAACTATCGCACAATAAACCTCGGTCGCTTATTAACACAACTAGCAAAGACTGGAGCAGAATGGAGGATCTGGCAGGGCCTTACGGCAGTGCCCAAAGCGTGTCGGGCTGTGTGGGACTCTGCTCTGCATTGTACCTTGCCAGCTCTGAGGAGTCACCTGTTTGTGGCTGGGAAGGCGGAGGTGAAGCAGTGTGTGGAGGGGAAAGACGTATGCATACTGCACTCTTCCAGAGAGCCTTTTTCATTTTCTCTTTTATTTCTTCTTGTTTTGTTCCTTAGATCAGTCTTGAGATAAAGACATTCTGGTGGGACTGACAAGTACCTTCTTTTTTTGTGAGAAAGGAGAAAAAGAAGTCCAAGAAGTTATTTTGCACAGCTTTCTACTGTACTGTCCTTTTTAATTAAATTTGCTCCTGTGATTAAACTAAAGTAGCTGTTGATCTTATTTTTGGACAGGCTTTTGGCTTCTGCCCTTTGAAAAGTGGAAGGAACTACCTTCTTAAAGTAAGAGCTTGGTCTTTAGGGCTCTTCACCAGGCAGTATCTCCTCAGCGGTCTATGGTTGGATCAAGATGTTGACCATTATTTTTGCTCTGTCAGTCCCAAGAGATCCACTTGCTGATTCTCCAGTCACATCCCGGTGCCTTTGGAAAACTCATAAAATCTGAGGTAGCCACCATTTTACTGGATTGTTTTTTTGATACTTCCTTGAAACCTCTCTCTGCTGGGAGGTCTGTGTGTTGCTCTTACCTGGCATCAGGCAGATGGGAAGTGAACTGGGGCTTGGTTTCCGTGCTGTGCTGTCCATTGCTTCAGCTACATGTCCTCTCATCTTCTTTACTGGTGTGTAGCCAGTAACAAGGGTTGTAAGTGATGTAGGACAGGGGCAGGCATCCTTCCTGCTTGTCCATGCAAAATGGGTGTCTGATCCCCCAGCAAGTGCCTAGAAACTAATGTATTGAGTAATTCCTTCTTGGGATAGTAGTAGGAATGAGTTACAGGTACCAGTGACTCCTTCAGAGGATCTGTTCTATTACTGACCAGCATGCTTTGAAGATGCATGGGTGGAAGAGTAACGATAAACTTTCCTCAGTCATTTTGATTCTAGCTGAGAGCCAGCTGTATTCAAGTAACCCTTTTGTCCATGAGCACTGAAAGCATCTGTGCCTGTCTGTGCATGTGCTGTGTCTCCAGGTATATTCAGATGAAATTCTCCCTGCGGTAGGACACGTCATATTTCAACACCTTAAGAAATCCTAGGTCATTCCCAACTAGTTTCTAAAATGTCACAGGGAACTGCAAGCTTTCGGCTGTGTCGTAGGTAGAGCGCTGTTGCTGCAGCATACAGGAGGTGGGAGCTGCCTTCAGCCCAGCCAGCGTCGCCCTCCGTAGCACTGACAGGTCACGCAGCAAATCTGCGTGTGATTCTGCACTCCTCCTAGGCTGGGTGCAGGTGAGGCAGAAGGAGGGTGTGAAAGGAAAGGCAAACCTGGCGGTATTTCTTTCACTGTATATTTGACAGAAAGGCTTCTGGCTATTTTTTAAGTGTTTGCAAAATAGCAAGGTTGTATTAAAGAGAGACGTGGATACAGTTTGGAGATGGTGGCAGTGGAGGTATACGGAAGAAGCTATTTGTTTTCTGCACTGGGTTTCTTTCTGCTGTGTCCCTCCTTGCGTATTTTTTTTGCCCCTTTTCTTGATTTTCCTCTCTCCTTTCATTTTCCTTTTCTATTTTTACCTCATGGGCAAGTTAAAGATATCATCACAAGCTCCATGCATGCAAGGAGACAAGAATGAGCTCACTCACGTTTTGGTCACGATAAATAGTCATTCAGTGGCACTGCCAGACTTTCAGAGGAGAATAGATCTACAGGCAGAGATTTCTGTGCCCTTAATGAGAATGCCTGCACAAAGCGTCGTATAATCCGGCATATAATCCTTCCATGTCAGACCTGGAACACTGAATCCTGAGTTAAGGTGTTGAAGGCATGAGCATATTGTGTCCTTCAGAAAAAAAGAGAAAAAAAAAAATAAAAGAGAGAGAGAGAGAAAGATGTACTAGAACTCTGTCAGCTTAGAAAATAAGCCCTTAAAAACAGTTTTGCCTATTTCAGGCCAACTGAGTTTGCTTCTTTCTTTCTCTGCACTGTATGTTGTAAAATGTTTAAAAAAGTTTTTAAGAAGTAGACATTTGCTTTCTTTTATGTGTTTGCCTACTTTCCGCATTCCCTGTCTTTTGGGCCATAAATTGCAAATGTTGATGGGAAATGTTTGTTGGGGAACATAACAAGCACAATTTGTTTGAAAAGTTATAACTAGAGATGGAAGTATTTATCTTCCTTTTTGATTCCTGCAAATTCTAGTTACAGAGACTAAATAGGAGTCCAGAAAAACTTGAGCACTTTTCCCCTTTAACCGTTTGTTTCACTACAATAGAGTACTTTGGGTAGAGTTATTCCAATAGCTTTTGCAGTGAGTTTCCTGATGCCTCCCTGTAGATGTGCTACAGAAAAATCCCAGGTGGCAATTCATCCTGGAGAGCAAGCGTGGGGCAAGTGTCTGTGCTTGTGATGGAGAGGCACAAACGATCAGGGAGCTGAATTCACAGAGATGCCATTTTTCTCCTCTGGGCATTCCTCCTTGCAGAGCTTTCTACGTTTGTGGCCTAGTTTTAATGAGAGATTTCTGTCAGCAGTGGTGAATGTTGACATTTTCCTTTTTTTTTTTTTTTCTTCTTCTTCTTTGGTTTTGAGCTGAGCACCCAGTGTAGCAAGGAAGCTCAAGGGTGCCTGATTCAACCCCTCCGACTGCAGGTTCCACATCCTAGAGTCTGCTTTATAAACTCCCAAAGATTGTTAATGGTTCCTTTCCCCCATTATTTCTATTGAAAAGTAGTTTCTACCTCATCCTTCTGATAATAGAAACATTATAATTTCCACTCCAAATTTACGTATGTCTTTTTTATTCTTCTTTGTTTATTTCCAGTCATTGATCTTGACTAGCTGTTTTTCTTCCTTGGTGGTTGCCATTGAGTTATTTCTGGGTGGCAGTGATGACCCCTCTCAGTTTCTGTTTGCTTAAGCTAAAAAAAGCTGGCTGCTCTGCGTTCCCGTAGAAGAAACTCCCTTATTCTGATTATCCTACCAGTCTTCATCAGTCTCTGGCTTTTTTGGAGTTCAGTATGTGTGTGTTGAAGAGGGGCCCAAACAGCACCCTCTGTGTTCTGGCTGGTTCCCCCAGGTTATGGACTGTTTAAAATGGCTTTGCTCATCACAAGAGTCACATGTGATAGTCTGTAAATACATGTGGGTTTTTTTTAAACCAAAAACCCAACCACCATTCACTGAATGCAAAAGCAAGTTCTTGTCTGTGCAGAATAAGGAATGGAATTTAATTCTTCGGACAGCTAAAGGATGGAATATTTGTTGGGAAAGTCCAAGTGCTGTGTATTTAATAAATAATTATATATATATATTAATATATATAAATAAATAAAAATAATAATTAAAAAAAGGTATTTAAATATTCTGCTTCTCTTGCTCCATGACAGTGGGACAATTACAGCTATGAAGCCTTTATACTTGTCTGCTCTACTTTAAGTTTAGGGCTCTGCTTCTTTAGGCAGGGTGCTCTTTTGTAGTAATGCGGGGAACATTTGAATACAGTATTTATGGGTTGTGTCTGAGCGATCGGATTATTTGAAAATCACAGCAAAAGGTCCAAAACCTGGCTTAATCTAGTCCACATTGGAGTAGTATTTGCCAGGCAGCCTGGGTGCTGCACAGGGTGGCCGCTGTGAGCCTAATGCTGCGGGAGATTTGCACTGCGCTGTTGTGGCACTTCCAGAAAGCATCCGACTTTTTACTTACAACTGTTTAGCACAGCCTGTGTGCGTAAGAACAGGGTGGGGAGGTAGAAAGGCAAGCCTGGTAGGGGTATCCAGCTGGCAGGAAACCCAGAAACAAATAGCAAGGCGGGGGGGGGGAAGTGAGGGCTGGGAAAATCTGTCCCTGATCTGCAAAAAATAGTCTCAGAGTTACTGTGCCGTTTGAAGGGATGGGAGGTGCAGGTAGCAAGTAAGAGATTTGATGCAACTGGAAGCCATAGGTCAAAATATCAGTCAGGGTAGCAGAGAAAGGGATGGCACTGCACGGCTTTCTGCCAGCTGAAGATCGGGCCTAATATTTGTTTTCCCAAGTAAAAGGGTTCAGTCAATCATGCAGCCTGCCTGGAGAACAAAGGAGTGAGACAGATTTAATGTTCGTTCTGTTAATTGCCCAATGGCCATTCTTTCAGCACAGATCTGTGTTTATGTGCCAGAATAATTTGGGTTTGTGTCTGATGCAGGAGATCTGACTTGTGGAGGGACTTCAGTCTGGGCTGTTATTCTTGGAGGACAGGGGAATTGAGGGCATGTCTCCCTGCCCTTACAGTCTGCAACTGAAGACACCTTTCAGGTAGGAGTTGTTTCCTATTGATGGCCGGAGAGGTGAGCGATATGTAAGCCCTCTTCTCAAGGAGGTGAGAGGGGAAGAAAGAGAGAGAAGGGACAGAAAGGTCCTGAAGGGTTTTCTTCAGCTTGGCTTAATTTGGAGATGACACTTCATACGTCAATTTAAATTAAGCCATTTCAAAGAGCACCCATCCCAGAGCCTCCCATACACTCTTAAGACAACAACTGTGGGGCACACTGGGTGGCTGACACAGCTGGGGACAGAGTGGGAGGGAGCTGCAGGAGGAGCTGAGCTGAGGTGCCTCGTGGCAGGGCTGCTTTGTCCCCTGACACGTATGACCATGTAATTACCAGGATGTAGTTCACCCCTGCTTTATCGCACGTTTGGGCCAGGTGTTCTGGTGTGTTTAGTCCAGGTATCTTGTATTTATGTCGTGGTTTTCTGCAACCTTCTTGATCTGAGTAAGGGTTAAATAGGAATCTTGTCTGGGTGTTGAACAGTTAATGTAATAGAAAGCTAACACCTGCTTCTGCAGCCTTGTCCCCTCCAATGCAGCTGAATAGCATTTCATGATGGCAGGGAAATAATTCAGAAAAACCAGGCTCTGCTCCGTGGGCGATGAATGAAGCTCAAGTGAAGTAGAGGTCACTCGTGTTAATCTGAAGCAAATAGGATTGTGGGGCTGGGGGAAGAGGGCGAACCTCCTTTTATGTACAAATTCTATAGCTCAGAGGCTTAGGAAACACTTCATAGTAAACATTTGCAAAGTATCCATGCCATTAACCTTTTCTGAGAGGAAAGACAAATGGTTTTCCTGCTTCATTTTGTGCAGGTCTCACATTTTGGTACGTATGCAAATTGTGCTGGGTGGCAGTGTCTCATACAAATAAGCTTGAAATGCAGGGGTGGCCATGCAAGCAAAATGGCTTGCCTTTCCCTGCAGCTGCAACGAGACTTCTATCACAGTCGGCCCAGGCGGAGAGCGAGCCTGATTTGTGAGGAAGCATCAGGAAGAGAGAAGAAAACCAGGAATCTTCCTAAAAAGCTGGCACAGTTGCAGAAAGTGCTGTGTCCGTGCTACAGTGCTACCCTGTATTTTTGATGACCTGATGAGCATCCAGCACCATTTGATTTTAGTTCAGGTTTTGGAATGTCCTTATCCTAGCTTCTCAAGGCATGGAAATACACAAGCAGCTTATGGCAGTGCAGCACCGGGGCGGTGTTGTTTGGGAAGAAGAGGAGATGGACAGCACCTTTTTAAGATCAGGAAAATGAGCGTGGAAGACAATACAGATATGAAATGCAAGAAGGCAGCTTTGCAGGGCTATTGACTGCCTGGTGTGAAGACTGGGCAATACATTGTGCTGCTAATGTTCTCTATCCCGGATCGTTTGCAGGGCTGTGAATCGGGTTTTTCCATGCTGTTTAACAGCAGTTACTGATACGCCTGTAAAGCATCATTCCAATTATAAGTCTTCTGTGTCTCTAGCCCCTTTGCAATGTTTCTTTTATGAGTTGGGTAGGCATCAGGCACTTAAATTTCCAAGGGATGAGTCCCCTATTCTCTCCATCTTAGGTTGTGCTTTTCCGTCAAGTGTACCAGGAATGAGTATCCAGCAGGTTAGACCGAGAGTGACAAGACCAATTGTTGTTTAATTTTAGTGATAAGTGACAGCAAAACAGAAGAGAAAAGGGACTGGAAGCTGATAAAAGTTCCTAAAGACATGAGCTTCCCTGGCTTTTGTTTGCAACCAGACCTTTCTGGAGTTGTGGCTCATTTGATCCTCCTGTGCTGTAGTAAACCAGCAGTGCTCCCTTGTTCACTGAATGTGAGGGGCTCTAAGTGTGTGTGTGTGTGTAGTGCAGCAGGGGAAAGGGGCTACTTGGCATTCCTGGTTTCTTCTCTGTGTAGATGCAGACAGCCACAGCTTGAGCAGACTCCTTGCTTTCAGCTAGGTGAGCTGTGAGGGAGACAGCAGTGCAGCTGCAGATTCACAGCGTGCCTTGCTGGATCCATCCCCTCTTTGATCTTTTTTCACACTGAGTAACAGGCAGCATGACTGCAATGTGATGCTCTGGCGGTGGACTGCATTGTCATGTTGGAAAATGAATTGCCTCAGAGCCTTCAGCCTATCTCCTGGGATATTTCCTGCTAAAACCAGGAAAGCTGGGATTTCCACGTGATTTTGAAGCTCAGAGCTCTGATGTACAGAGAAATCCTGTCTCTGTGTTCGTTCACTGCTGCTTCTGATCCCCCCTTTTCTCTTCCATTATCTCAAATGCTTTTGGAAGCATCATTTTTCAAAGCACTATACTGTCTCATGAGCCACCGCTCGCTTGAGTTTCCTTGTGTGGGCATCATGATTTAGTAGGAAATGCAACACTGGTTTGAAATGTTTGGCAGACAAGATAGGTAAAAATACATCTGTGAGTTACTGAGGGCAAGAGTAATGTCTTTTACCTTTGGAGTTAACAGATGTTTTTTTCCCTTCTCATCTGCCAAACACTCATGCATTTCAGCATTGTCTGCATCCAGAGGGTGTCTGTCTTGGCAGGGAATTATCTTGGCCATGCAGCCTGTGTGAAGCTGCCTTGGGCACCTCCTGAATGCTCTGGCTCTGCGGCAAAGTCCTGCGCACGCTGCCTTGAATCGGTTTTAGCATTTCACCTCCGGTCACTCATGAACTGGTTCTGTAGAGGGAAACTTTGGTATTTCATTTTGTGACTATTCATCCTCCTGTGAACGTCAGGCTTCAGTAAGGACCTGGGCTGCACTCTTCTCTCAGTGACTGAAACCCTTCTTTCCCCAGCGGTGATAGCACGCTGCCTGTGCTCCTGACACCTCTGCCTATGCAGAACAGGCGAGTGATGACAGCAGTGGGGTCCTTCTAGTGAGCTCCTGATCAAACCCTTAAAACTTGCTGCTGATGAAGCAAGTTAAACCCAGCTTTTTCCCTGACCAGACCGTTGCCCTTTAAAATCAATCTTTAGACAAAAAAAGCTCTTTTATTGTGGTAGAATTTTCCCAGATGTTAGGTTTCGTGTGTGGAGGTCAGATCTTTGGTTCATGTTTCACTTTCTTGGCCTGTTGCGAGTTGTTTCCCTTCCCTTCCTACCGTGTTCCCGGCAAAAAGGGAGGAGGGATATCGTAACACAAGTAATGCTGTTGCTGCCCCAACTTCACTGTGACACAGAGGTGTGTGATTGCCACTTGTTTTGGCAGTAGTCTGTAACTCCAGCCATTAAAATCATATGGGACTTCTATGTTCATGGAAATTGCTGAGGGGCAGGAGCTGCTTTCTAGAGGCACCAAACACCTGGGAACTTAATTTGAAATGGCAAATGTTTGGTGCTTCTAAAACTAGGTTTACTGTGGACGGGAGCACTGGGAGGAGCCATTTGTGTCTTCGTTTCTCTCCCTGGGCTCTTGCAGGCAATTATATCCAGGGATGCTTTCCATGAGCATACCAGGTGCTATATAGTAAAATCACTGACTTTTTTTTTTTCCTAACTCTCCAAGGTTAGAAGCTGTTTTCTAGCTTACAGTTTAAACTTACGGGCAACCTGTACCTCGTGCCCACATCATTAAGGAAAAAAGGCAAGATGTAAAGGCTGTATTTTAATTAGGGCACAATCTAATTAACACACCTGTGAACACAGCCAGACTGCACACTGTGATTTTCCTGCTCATTCCCACTTCTTTGGGATTTGCTACCAACCTTCCTCTGTGGAAGGAACCTGGAAGCCAGGAGTTTTGAGCTGTGTTTTTGGCAGTACTATGGGTTCTCTTGTGACCTCATGCAAGTCCCTTTGGGTTTTGCTTGTAGGGCTTTACAAATGTAGGAGAGACAAACGCATTTCCTTTCCTTCTCGGCATTTATTGTGAGCCCTAATTAACAGTTAGAAAGCAAGGGGCTTTAGGCTACAGGGTGCTGCAGAAGTATATTGCTATGGGAATATAATTAATAAATAATAACACATATGGTACAGGAGTTCCCTAACTGCCTATTGCAATGGTTTATTTTCATCATTTGTTTACTGTACACAGCCTATATGAGTCATACTCTATACATCTCCTTAATTTTCATTACTGCTGGAGAAACCCGAGGTAGGCAACATTAATATTCTACATCCTACATTACTGACTTAATGGTACTGTGATCCCAGGTAATGGGACACTGTTGTTGCTGTGTCCTACTGTTCTTTGGCTGCCAGTTCGCAGACTCCAGCTCTCCTCTCACATCATGGGCCTGTTCACAAGAGGATGGGACAGTTCAAACCAGCGAGTCTGACCTCCCATCCAAAATGGATCGCAGACTTTTATGCAAAGATTTCTACTTCAAGCTCAATAACTTCTGCATAGGTTAGAGCATGTCCTTTACACAGACATCCAGGGGGGATGCAGAAACTGTAAGTCAGAGAAAATCTAATGCTTTGCTTAGTAAATTATTTCAGTGGTGCATTGCTTTGGTCTAAAAATGCTCCCCTTACTGATTTCCAGCCTCCAGTCTTTGTTGTGCTTCTCATTATGCTTTTATTTAAAATTAAAAAAGACTCAAGCACCCACTAAGCTCAGGATTTTTCACTGCACAGGTACATATAGACTGTGGCTGAGGTGCATCGTAACCTTCTCGTTACTAAATTACAGGCACTGAGCTCATTTCAGCTCTCGGCAAGATGGATTATCTGGACTTTAAATTCTGGGGGTTTATTTCTTTTGCTAAACTCTGTGCCATCAGACATTGTCCTTTTTAGAGTGAGCACCAGAACTGACACTGCAGCAACTGGTAATGAAGGTTAATCACTTTTATCATCAGGAGCGTGCATAACTCAGATGTCTTCCTGGGAGAGTTTAGGATCTAAGCCTCCTGCTTTGAGGTGGCTCTTTGCAGGATGATTTTCTGGTTTGGGCACCTGTTATAAGACTGTTTCCTGTGTGAAGGTGAAAAAGCTAATAGGAGGGCTGACCGAACAAGGAGAGGACAGAAGGAAAGGAAGGGGAGGGGGGCACTGGGTGCGGTGATCTCAGAGGAGGCTGATGTGTGTGTTTGTATAAGGCACTAGGAAGAGCTTGCTGTACGGGGCATTGTTTGCGAGCGTAGGATGAGTTTGGTCCCATGTCAAGGACAGCCATGAAGAAGAACACAAATCCTAAGCCTGTGTGGCTCAGAGATGAGGCAGCTCTACTGTTTCCAGAGCTTGTATCAAAGAGACTTTATCCATCCGAGTGTCATTTTGTTGCCCTTTTGGATGTGTTTCATCCTCTGCACTCCAGTCCTTTGCTCTTCATCTCTCAGCAGCCTTTGTATTACTTACCAGTTAGATCAACATGTTCCCACTGTTGCCAGCTTCTCTGATTTTGCCAGACTTTTTTTTATAAAGGTCCCATGAGTGTAATTATCGTCCTGATAAGGCTAGGTGCTGCATGGCTCTCCTGCCCTGAGTGGGCAGAGCTCATGTAGCACAGGGACTCTGATAAGTCTCCTTGACATTTTGGGGGAACAAAATAAGCAATGGTGTCCAGCAGATGCTTTTGACTTGGGCCTCTTCAATGAAATATTCCTTTGTGGAAAGGGTACAGGTTTGGGATCCCCTTTGCTTCTCTCTCCCAGGAAAACTGCATAAAGTACCCATATTTTTCCCAGTGGTGGTTAGGGACGAGATCACTCATGGTACAGCCATTCTTTCTGGCTCTCAGCACGCTCTGTAAGATACCTGGGCATCTGAATCTTTGTTTTCTTTGCAGCTGCAGTCCTTAGAAACTGAAGTTCCAGGGGGGCTGACAGTCTTCTGAGGAAGAAGCCAGTATATGTATACATTGGATGGATATTTTTTTTTTCATTGATGTATTCTTACGCAGCTAGCAGAAGCAGTGAAGAATCTCTTGAGATCTCAAGTGTTTCCTTAACTATTATCCTTTCCCTACCAGGAAAATATGTTTGTTTTACTTAAACAAACCTTGTAGCAGATTATAGAATGAATCCACCTGATTTATTTCCTGCAGCTGATGAGAACGGCAAGACTGGGATGTTGGAGAAGGCACAGACTTTTTCCCCTGCTAGGAAGGGGACAGGACCTAGTGGTACCTGTGTGTTCTGGGTCTGGAGAGCTCCACACCCCACAAAGTGGCTTTGGAAAGGTTAATTAAGGGAGAAGGTGCCAGTAGATGGCACTCATGAATACACAGCATTGTCTCAGGGTTTGGCAGGGCCACAGTCACTTCTTTTGGGCATGTGTAGCAAAAGGTGCAAAATAATGCAGCGTTCACATGGTGAATTCACAGACAGGGCTCCAAGGCAGGTGGCCAGTGTGGCAGGAAGCAGATAACCTTCAGGTTGGTGAGCCCAGGAGGTGAGGAGGAGCGATTGCAGTGTCTTAGAAAGAAAACTGATGATGCCCATGGATTTGTTGGCCATTCATCTCCATATCCCCCCCTCTGTCCTGTTTCCATTCAGAGCAGCTCACCTTTCCAGGCCTTGTTGGTACAGGGACGCTGGAGGGAGATGTACTGACATAGGCCTGCCAGGTCAGTGGTGGCAATTCTGGACAGTTTACTGCAGGGTCAAAATGATTTTTGCATGGAAAATCACAAAGTAGGGCAATTAGTATAGGAAGTGGAGTCCAAAGTACAGTGGGTTATTCTACAATGCTAACATGTATATGGGACTGGCTGTGCTTCTCTCTGTTTCCCTTACGTAGGGTAAGATTGATCTGTTTCTCTCTGTCTTATTTACATGAGGTTTGGGTAGCTCATGCAGTGGAGTTACTACAGACTGGCCACTGCTTGTGGGCCAGCACCCCTAAAGAAAGTACAGTGGGGGACAGGGCAGATGTGGATGTCACCCTGCATTGTGCCTGCTACAGGGCTGCAGCCCACCTGAGGTAGAATTTGGTTTCATATTTTTGGAGACAACAGAGGGAGGAAAATTCCTAAATTCCTACATTATATGTGAGCTCTTTTGTCTTGGGGTTTGCCTTTTTGAACCACAACCAAAAGAGCTCGAAGGTCATGAAGCTTGAGATGCTTTTACTCCCAATGCTTTCTGACTTTAAACTACTAAACAGCAAACGGGTAAGACCTTTCTCCTCTTGTCTCCTGAATCCATCCAGCTGATCCTGAGCAGATCATTTGGGTTCAACTGACACTCAGGTTCTTAGTCCCCTTCCAAGGGCACTGGTGTTGGCATCATGACTTCCCACCTCTCCAAGGAGTGCTGAGGGTGGCAGCGACAGGAGGCAGGAGCTGGGGCGTGCAAGGCTGCCCGTCTGTGCGGCTGTAGCTCAGCAGGCTGTGGCAGGCGCTGGCGCTGCCCACCCTGGGACTGAGGGCTGCTGGGCTTCCAGCCGTGCCTGCCCACTGCCCCTCTCCTTGGACAGACCTGTTCAGCTGCTGTCTGGTGCAACAAGTGGCCAGAACTGGGGCTTCAGTCTGCCAGCATTTGCTCCTGATGGGGAAAGCAGTGACATTCAGCTTCCATTAGAAGACAAAAATGGCATCACAGGCCATCTGAGGGCACATTTTCAGCAGTCAGAGTTGAAGGCAAGGTATGGGCTCTATTTCTGAGCCAGAAGAGCAGTCTGTTCCCAGTCCATGGGACTTGTCAGCCCAGCAATGATTAGTGAGGCAAAAGCAAAGGCTGCAAAGCTCCTCCTGCCTAGCTCTGGTGAGAGAAGGTGATAAGGGATTCATTGTGCAACCAGGAGATAATTGGCAGCAGTAGCATGAAGCAATGCCAGTCCCTTTTGCCATAGCAATTGTCCAGACATCTTGTTCACAGCTGCAATTCACCTTGCTGCGCAGTCAATCTGTTCTGGACTGTGCACTGTTTTGAAAGCGAGTGTGGCTGCCACGTAAAATCATGTGGGATGGCACAAAGACTGTGTGCAGGATTAAGCGTGAAAATCCATTCTCCTGGTACAGGGCTTGGGGAGGGAGGTGGTGAAGGAACTGGACTTCCAAAGGGCAAGTCAGCCTCCTCTCCCCTCTCTCTTCCCTCACTGCAGACACCAGGCAGTGTAGCTAAGACTGTACAATCACTTAACTCCTTGTGAGGAGGAGGAGCTGGGCTCTGCGTGCCTCAGCCTGAACTGACAGATCAGATCTCTTACGGGAGGTAGAGCCTATGTCTTATGTGATCCTGATGATGTCTGTGTGAAGAAGCAAACAGAGAGCTTTTGGCTTAGTTGAAAGCCATACTGCCTGTGTCTTATTTACCTTCTGTGTTGTACTGCAGCCCAGGCTTGATGTGTCTGCCCTGTGCTTAGGTAGAGCGGCGTGAGGCTGTCTGCTGATGGCCCCGACGGTAGCTTCATCTGCAGGTGTCAGCTCCAAGCAGACGGTGTGGGTAAGGTGACTGGTCTTAGCTAAGGTGGCCCCTTGAGACCTTCAGTCCAAGTTAATGGACCAGCTGAAATGCTGGTGATGAGTGAGCCCATCTTGCTCGGCAATGTAGGTCTCTGTTCACCAGCTTTGAGTCTGTGGCCATGTGTCACATTGGCCTGTGAAGAGTGAACGCGCCCTGGAGCTGCCCAGCCCCGCATCAGTGCCTGAGCTCTGCCCCAAGGAGCTGCTGACTCCAGAAACAGAGCTGCTGTCTGTGGGGCGCTGGGCAGCCCTCTGAGATGCAGCAAAGACAGCACACAGAAGGATGTTGCTTCTTTTCCTTTGGTGATGAGGAATTTATCTGGCATTTCCTCCCCTGCTTTGCTGAGACTTTCTGAACTTCTGGGATTTCCTCCCCTCACCATGGGACAACAGTTATTTCTACCAGGGCAAGCACCCATTGCCTCCTTGAGCAGTTCTCCGTTGGGCTGTGCAAGATAATTGGCCTGTGTCCCTGCTGTGGAACCAACGGCGGTGCAAGACAGCTAACAAGAAGCAGCCAGGGTAGCAACAAGATTAAAAATATATATGAACAAACATCTTGTTTTGACTGCAAGGATGCACTGAAGCATAAGAGTCTGGGTCCCACAGTAAGCCAGAGGCAGACTGGAGTGGCATTCAGACTGGCAGTCACACAGTAAAGCAATGCTGGAAGCACTGGAAAAGTGAGGGCAGGAGCCCAGTCTTACTTACGCTGGTGTAAACTGGTGTAATGTCATGGAATCACCTATTACATTTGGCTGCATCATTTTGAATGGAGTCCAGTGCAGATATGTGGCATCAGGAGAGCAGGCAGGATCCCACCGAATCGAGTACTGGCTGCTGGCTCTGTTCCTGTCTGCCAGCACCCTCAAAATGGGATGGTACCTTTCACTGTGATGGTTGTTCATGTGGAGCCATTATCTGCTTGGCAGACACCAGGAGCAGGGAGGTGGGTACCGAGCGTGGTGAGCCCATCCTGGTGGGCTCCATGGGGCGCTGGCAGAAGCTAAGCATGATTGTCAGTGCAGGTATCAGAGTGACACAGAGGTGGAGTGGGTGCTCCAGTGACACATGTTGCTTTTTCTTTCATGAAAAAGCAAAGGTATTTAATCTTAATTTCTATTTTAAGGGTGATTGTTCTTGGCTGGGTTGGGTCCTTGTAACGCTTCACAAAGTGATTTCAAATAGTTGAAGGCTGTCAACACACCCCAGTCATTTTCCTCTCATGCAGTAAAGGATTTTTTGGGAGGAAGGTTTATGACATATCCTTGCATTGAAGCAGCTCAGACTGGCAGGGAGACTTATCAGCTAACTGCAAAGCCACTATCCTGACAAAGTAGGCTGTCTTGTTGTATTGGCTACAGGTTGCACATATGCAACCTAAAGAGATGAAGACCTGCTGTGAGATCTCTTCACAGAAATAAATTAATTTGCTCATGGAGGGAGACAGTTTCTCTGTATGCTATTTACCAGGGCCCATAAATCCCTGAGCTTTACATATCATGGGTACCAAAAAATAGGAAATACCTCTTGGAAGACGGGGGGTTAGTGGAGTAGTTGAGCAGGTTTGTAGCCTTTGTGATTGATGAGAGCAGCCAGACACCATTGCTGTGACAGGGATTCCCTGATCCCATGGGAGCATCTTGGCTGCCCAGATGTCAGTGGGCCTGGGCTGGAAGGGGAGTTTGACCTGGCACAGCAGCAGTGCAGAGCAGGTCGAAAGTCTCAATCACTCCCTGTCTCCAGTGGCGTTGATATCATGTGTTTATCTTGGAAATCAGACCCTCAAGCCCCATCCCGTATATTAGCAATTCCAACAAAAATAATAATTGGTTTCAGTCCATTGCATTTAACATTTTAATGTCATCTGGGGATTTCTTCCTGATCTCAGCTTTTGATTAGGTGACATCTTTAAGCGCCAGATTAATAAGCCTGACTGTATTCTCTGGACATCTGACTTTCACAGCCAGAGATGAGGGCTGAAACGTAGTGCTTTATGGACTGTTGTGCTTTATAAACTTGACTGAAGCTGGTCAGAAGGTCATGCTCACAATTCTTTAAATATTTTTTCTTTCTATACTTGTTGTTGATCTGGACTGGATGGAGAACAAAACTTTCCTAAATTTGCCATGAATTAAGTGTTCTCCCATCCTGTGGGTGCCTGCTAAAATTGATGCTTTCTTGAGTTTTTTTAAGAAGCTGGTCACTGAAGGTGATATGAAAAGGCCTCCACGTGTAAGACAGGTCTCACCCTCTCCCTATGGACTGTCTTGGCTGCAGGGTCTCATGAACATATCTTTCTTTAATCTTGGAGTTCAAAACTCTACTATAGTGTTCAGATAAGACTTGTCAAACCCAGGTTGCTTTGTATGCTGAAAAGCATAATTTTTAGAAGAAAAAAACCCACGCTATTTTGACAGAAAACTCATGCTCCGCTGCCTTCTGGACTCAGAACTTAGGGTAAAGATATTATTTCTGGGATTGTGGCCTTCTGTCTTCAAACTAATGCATGGTCCTTTCTATGCTGTATCAAAACAGATCTTAAATTTCTTAGTGACATGAAAGATAAATTTATGGAACTTCTTCTTGATGTTTGTACCTGCGCACATGCTTAGCTGGGTACCAGCCTTCACTATTTCTTATGGAGTTCTCTTTGCGGCCAAACAAAACCGAGAGTTTGGAGACAAAGAGTAGTGAAATGCTGCTTGGCAGGAACAACTCTCTAAGCTCTCACATTTTACTGGCTGCGCCCTGACGTATAGTGAGCTACAAACGTGTGCAGTGACAGGCGAGAAAGGGAAGGAGAGTGCTGGAAGGGATCACAGACAGCAATGGCAATGACAAGGGGAAGGAGAAGCGGGTATTCTCTAAAGAAGTAACTGCACTGAGGGCGTGTTGGAGGGAAAACTGTGTTTTAGGCTCTGATAGCTCATCTCAGTTATATGTAAGTTTGTTTCTGGCACATTCTCCATTTATTATTGTGATATGGTCAGTCATGCAAAAGTAAAAAGTCCTTCCTCCAGAACAGCTTCCTGAAATCTTGTTCAAGGTGTCTCACTAAACCAGTTTTCTTCAGCAGTTGCAAGTTCTTTACACCACAAAGGCAGTCTCAGTCCTGCTGCTCTGGATGGTACGAGGCACACTAAAGAAATGAGGGACACTCTAACCAGTGCAGGTGATGCCTGTCTGCTGTAGCTGGGAGCCATTGATTCTTTAACCCAGTATCGAATACTTTGCGTGGTCAGCAGCCAGTTTCTTGCATTTTAACTTTCCAGGTCATAGCCCCGGTAAGCTTGGGAAGGGTATTCTCTAAGTCAAGGCATACGTTCTGAATCATGCTTTTTCTAATTGTAAGGCTTCAGTCTAAGCAGGCTGATACGGAAGTGCGACAGATCACAGACAACCCTTGTCTCGAGTCTTCTGGCTGCTAGGAGGACACTGCCCTGTGCTGGCACGTTAGTAAACTCTAACTGTCATGGGATATTCTCCAGGCAATGAAGTCTTCATTTGTGGAATGGGAACCACATAAAGATCTTTTTCTTCTCCAGGCCCTCTAGGCTGATGTTATCCCAATGCCTACAGTACCTTTGCATTGCAACACATTGGTAACATGGCATTCTTCAGTACTTACAAGCCGTCACGCAGTGCTGTGTGTTTGCCATCCATAGCACCTTTGTTCATATTCACCCATGACATCAGTGGAGTTGCCATAGCTGTGAAATCAAAGCTCATACTGATCTAATATCAGGTTAATGCTCAGATTCACAACATTTGTTACGGGAAGAGTGGATCTTCAAGTGAGCGAGCTGAATGAGCAGGAGAAGCCACATGGAAATAAGGATCTGCTTTCATTTGTGGGGACGGGAGAAGGACCCACTAAAGATGAAAGCAGCCTCAGCTGTCCCATCTGCTTTGAAGGAGTAATTCAGATCCTCCCCTTTGATACTGTAGTTGAGGGTCTAGGATCTCTAAGGGGTGCAAACCATTATGAGTTTGTTTGTGCTGCAGTCCAGCCAATCCATTCTTGGAGGCTGTGTGACTGGGTTACCATGGAAGGATGTCCAAGCTGCAAGGACTGTTTGCATGGATACAAACTTGTGGAGCCCCTGGTAGCTTTGCTGTTCTCACACCCTTGGGTGATGCCTTCATCATATGCTCCTAGCAGCTGGGATGCTAAAGGAAGGGTGATAGTTCAAGGCTGAAAACAAGATAGACAGTCTTTCCTCTTCGGGTTGTCTGTTTCTGGATGTGAGTCTGTATGTCCAGCCTGTTCTGTAGTGTGCTGCTGCCCCCCTTGCAGGTTGGCTCCCTCCCTGCTCCCATGGAGCCTGTCTCAGGGCAACAGAAAAATCCTGGACTTAGCAACAGCAGACATTCCTGCTCTCTCCAGAATACTCTGAAGGCAGCAGGAGATAAGGGATGGCAAAGTTTTCCTGACAGCAGCTTGACACTGCTTCTCTTCCACATCAAACAGTACGCCAGTGCTGTATCTTCAGTCCAGAATCATCCCCCATGTGAAATCTTCTGGTGATGGAGTGCGAAGAAGAGGTCTGAATCCTTGCCTAAGCCCTTTCTGTTCCTGAAGCACAACTGCATTATGTCGGAAAGAGCCAGAAAGGAAGACTTTTTTTATTGTAAACATGTCTGACCAAGAACAGGCATCAAAAAAATTCAGTAGTGGCTTCAGCGTAAAAGCTGTTAATGCCATTTCATTTCCTAACAGCCTTATTGGATTTAATCAGTTCATTTTCTTAAATCAGATCAGCTACATACCTTCCCTTTGGATTTTGCTTGGTTTACTTTCATGTGGTGTGGTCTGGGATGCTGAGATGCTCTGGTCAGTCACAAATTATACGTTGGCCTCCATATTCAGCATCTCTAAAAACCCTCAAATGTCAGGTACCACCCGTGGTTTGCCCCTTTCATGTACGTACATGGAGGTAGGAGCTCAGCAGGTCTCGCGCTGACATGTGTGTTCTTGGCACAGGGCTGAGCTTGGGTGCCAGAAGCGGAGAGCTGTGCAGGCAGGGCTGCTTCACGCTTATTCTGCCTCAGTGCTGCAGTAATTAGTCTTAATGATGACATGTAGGTGAATGTAAATTAAACCCCCAGATTCAGACACTGCCACAGTGTGGCTACGCCTGAACGTAGCCTGTATAATGCTGACATTTCACCTTTGAGCCTCTCTGGTTTGATGGTTCCCAGCAGGCATAACAGTTGGTATCATTCCTGTTCACAAGGAGTTGGGGAAAAAAATGGAGAATGACTTGTCTAAAAGTCTATCTAGTATGTTGGCAAATGCTTTTCAGATTAAAACAAAGATAAACAGCTTGGAGAATAGTTTTTATAAGTCTCACCCAGCTCTAGACATTTTACAGGTTGAAAACTAAGGCATAGTGATGTGTGGCTGTTCCAATCAATGAATCAATGTTGAATGACAACTGTTTTCCAAGGAGAAGATAAATTTGCTGAATTTGCCCATCTCACTGTGGTTGTTTTACTGTCAGATTTTGCCCTTAAAGCATATGGCAACATATCTGTTCCTTAATGAGAAGTGATCTTTCACCTCTGCTGAGACATTGTAGTGCAGGCAAGGGGTTGAGCATTGTCACATATCGGTAAATCTGGTGTTTGTGCTGGGCCACGGCAGCTTGGTCACACTCCCCTGGGTTTGGGGTGACATGCTGCATCTCAGAGTCTTGTTCTCTGACACCAGGAGGGACTGCTGTTTAGACAAGTAGGTTTTCTCAGGACTTAAGAGTGGATTGAATTCAACATCTTTAGCAGATAAAATCCAGCAGGCAGGTGAGTCATCTTTGTTTGTGTTCAGTCAAATGTGATGCTCCCCATGAAGGAGGATGGGAAATATTTAATTGCAAACCAGACAGGATCGGACTTCATGGAGGCCTCCTGAAAAACTCTCTGTCCCGGTCCTGTTTCTGCAGGATGCTGTGATGTGTTGTTTACAAGCTGTGCTAAGGTAGAGCTTGATACGCTTAAGCTGTTAGTCCTGCTACTCTTGTTGGAAGGTGATTTAAATTGCAGTTTACAGGAAAAAAAGGGCCTGGGAGTGACACTGGGGATCTGTGGGAGGCAATGCTACTGGGAGGTTAGTGCACAGCTGCCACTGAGCTGCTGTAGCAGCTCTTTGCCTCAGTTTCCCCTCTGCCAAAACTGGAGGAGCAACGCTGCTGGGCTGTACAGCCTCTTGTGGGGAAAAATCACTAATTACAGCTCGGGTAGTATATCAGAGCATGGGTTTAAGCAGTATCAGTTCAGATTGTTTTCCTCTTGCAAAAAGCTGTTCCAGGATGGAGATCTCCTTGCAGACATTCCGTCCCTTTCTGAGAGAGGCAGGATTTGGGAACCTGGTACCTAATGTTAATCTGAGCGTATTTCTGTTAAATATAATCCACTACATCTCTGTCTTAGCTTTGAATTTTATATCACACATGTCTCCACAGGAGGAGAACACTACATTCATACTACATACATAGTTTTACTAGTTCCTGGAGGTGGATTATATTCCACTTGATTGTTTACAACAGTTTTGAAAATTCCAACATTTTAATGAGAGGTAGCTGTGGTATATTAAGAAATGTATCTATTAAATGCAGTCACTAGTAGATTGGTATTTAATTGGCATGTGTTAATATTCTTATTTAATCTTAGTTAAATCCACAGTTGGAGCACTAATTTTGAGTAGGATAGTTATGATTTGAGGTAAAAATATAAACTAAAGTGCAACTGCTTTTAATATGAAGACTTTATTAATAAAGTCTTATACTGACTTAAGCAAGTGTTGACAGTAGGTATTTTTAAAACAGATGAAGGTGACATAAAAGAACCATTCTGTCAATTATTGCTGTAAGATTCATAAAGAGTTATCTATGGAGGTAATTTCTATCTCCTCTTGGGAAAAAAATCAGACTTCATTGTTTTACAGGGAAGTTTTTTTCAGAAGTGTGTTCCTTAGCATGCATGTGGGCATTCTCTAGGGACCTGGTCTCAGGGATCAGTAGTTTGGAAACCGAGCTTCTCCAAGCTGTGGTGTTGCCACCATCCGTGAAGGTTTCAGACTGCAGCACCCCAATCCGCTGTTATTGCAGCCAGTGGTAGATACCTTGCAGGTTTGTTGAGAACATGCGTTTCACAAGGACAAGGTGAAGGACAAAAAGTTTCCTGGGGCGAGAAGACAGCGTATGTATAGATCCCAGGGGAAGACTGTGTTTGGTGCCTTGCCTGATCCCCCAGGCTCAGTCTCCAGTAATGACAAGGGAACATCTCTGTCCTGCCTTGTCATTCTTGCACCTGAGCTGAGAGAATCCTCAGGACAGGAGAGTCATGCATGAATTCTGTTTGAATGAGCTGCATTTGCTGCCGGTCCCTGCCCTGCCCTGTGTGAGGTTTGCAGCACATGGACTTCCCAGTGCCCGCTGGCACGGCGGTGGGAAGGTGTTCTGAACATTCACAGAAGTTACCTGCAAATGGGGTAAACTACGGCACAGAGTTTCAGTGACCTACCCTCTGAGAGGTGGCATGTGAGACCACTAGCGTGATGGGAAGGCGCCTGGGTGCCAGCCTCACTGTGTCACTTGTCCCAGGCTGTGTTACAGCCCTTGCCCCAGCGAGCACCAGGTGCCTTCACCGCACAGGGCCCCGAGCTGTTCGCAGGCAGTGCTCCTGCGTCCTCCTTGCTCCATCTTTGCCTGCATCTCAGCAGATACCGGATCCCACAGCTGAGCAGTTGGGACCCCCTCGCTGCTGGCAGGCAGCCTGCCTGGTTCCCATCGCTACGTGTCGGTAGGTGGTTCCTGTCTAATGAAGCTCCTTTCCAAGGGAGGCTGTTGATGTGCTCCAGCATCGCCAGATGGTCCCCTTACCTCTTCTGCTCTCACGCTCCCTCAGAAACATTAATGATCCCTAAACCTCTCTGATGGAGGGGCTCCTTTTTGTGACAACCTCATTACGTGGTTATCAGGAGCTGCCACTACCCAGGTTGTCACGACAACCAGCCTGATTCAGAGCCGCTGGGAAAGGTCTGAACCTCAGGCAAATAACCAGCCCCAGCTCCCAGCAGATGCTCACCCGCAGCCAATCGGCAGGGTGCTGGGAAGCCATGACATCATGGGCCAAGCAGGCCCCAACATCGCTTTGTGAGCTTTGTTTGGCCTCCAGGTCCCCTTCCCACCCCCCCACCCCCCCACCCCCGGTGGGGCCCGGATCAGCCCCTCTGCAGCGAGCCAGCCCTGCTGTGGGACCGCTTCAGACCGCGCCGAAGCTCCTCGGCTCCCCTGAGCCCCCACATCACGCAGCCTTGGTCAGGAGTGGGAGCCACCGTGGCCGAGTGCCTATCCCTCAGCAGTCTGGCACGGGCAGAAAGCTGCGGGGTAGTGTAATACCCACAGCTGTTAGGAGCCAGAACAGGCTGCTACTTCTTGGGGTTTCATTAATGGGGATGGGAGTTAGTTGTCAGAGTTAATTTTATCTGCAGGACCAGCTCTCTGGCAGCTACCGCTAAGTATGGGAGATTAATGGGATCCTTATCCCCCTCCTTCCCACGAAAACCCACGGACACCCAATTACCAGTCACACCGTATTGCTGGGATTGTGTCATGTTTGCCAGTGAGGTGTGATAAATGCAGCAGAACCAGTTCTGTCGCAGATGGGGAACGCATCCACCTTCCTGCCCTGCTGAAGTAGAGAGGGGGTTGTTCAGTAGCCTCCTGCCTTCGCTAGGGTGTTTCTGAGCCACCTCTGGAACCGCATACCCCGTTCAGGTGACATCCTCCGTAGTACTGACCGAGGCGTCCTGCAGACATGTGGCTGCAGAGCTTTCCTTCGTTCCTGCCCTGCTTGGGCACATTCCCTATGAAAGCAGGATCAGGCAGTTCTTCAAAGGGATTCCTCTTTTTGCTTGAAAGGCGCTTTTTTTTTTTTTTTTTTTTTTTTTTTTTTTTTTTTTTTAACTTCTTGGCCATCCCAGCCAAGCGTGCGTTTGGTTTCTGAAAATGCTGCTGCTCGGTCTCCTTTACCAAGACATTTATCCTTGCACACTGCTCTGCCACAGGAAAGGGTGCTGGTAGTTTCAGGCAGTGGGAGTCTGCAGCACTTCGATCAGCTTGCGAGGGTCTATCTGGTTAGATCTAAAAGGTGAGGTTACTTTCGGCTTCTGAAGTCCCCAGGCATCTTTTGGAGGAACAAAGGCTATGAGAAGGCTGTTTGTTGCTGAGAGCTAATGCTCCTTTTTCTCGCTTTGCTGCATTGACTGCCTGGCCCTGTATTTCCATGGGGCTGCATCTTCAGGGAGGAGTTGTCCCTGGGCCACTCTCGGTGGGGTGTACCCTACAGAGGGGCTGGGGAGCTTGCGCACAGCCGACACAGACGGTCCTGGTACAGCCAGGCTTCCCTTTTTTAGCATACGAGAAAGGAGCTGTTGGGGCTGGTGATGGACCTGGTCCAGCCAAGTCTTTCCTCCTGCTTCTCAGACTTTTAGAGCATCGGGCACTGTGGCTCAAGTTAGGGCAGCTCCTGGGGTTACTTTTGCAGGATGAGACCCTCACTTGGAGACCTAGCTGGCTCCTGAAAAAACAGGGTTCAGGCAGGCCCTGGAGGCCAGACCTGTGGGCATGCTGACTCAAAGCATTTCCAGCACCTTTGTGACAGTCACACAGGATCGACATCTGGCAGGGTCCAGCCTGCTTTCCTGTGACCTGTGGGGACAAAACGGGCACCCTGTCCGAGTCTGGCCTGGATGGGGCTCAGTGATACTCTGCAGGTCTGGCGCAGCCCAGCCCGTCCCAGGTGTGGGACCTGTGGAGCGAGTCCAGCTTGTGCTCTGAGCCCCACGCCCGGGGGCTGTGTGGGTGCCATGGCCATGCAGTCACTCGGCTTTTGCCCTCTCCCAGCAGCATGCCACGAGCAATGTGCCAGTTGTTAACACATCTGGCTGCTCACAGGTACAGAGGAGCCTTCCAGCTCTGATGGGGTCAGCCTTGTGTATGGCTGGGGTGAGGAGCAAGAAGGCTCTGTGGTTTGGGCAATTTCTCCTTTCTGGCCTTTGCCTTTGCTTCCTCTTTTTGTCTCCTTTGCCAGGAGGGCATGGGCTATCAGCTCCCTATCAGGCACAGGACCATTGGCTTCCATCCAGCAGCTTAAAGATAGCTGGAGAACCCAGGAAGACTGAAATAGCACAGGTTCAAGGGCTTTATGGTCTCCAAAGGTCAACCCAAAAGGCACAGGATTTTGAAAAACCTCTATGATTTTCAGGAAAAACTCTGCCGTGCACACTCAATGTTTGCAGGGTTTCCTCGGGTCCCAGGAGAGTCGTAACTTTGGACCAGGCTGAGAGTAAGAGATCTGATGTTGCTTTTTCACTGCGTGCAGTCACAGAGTCAAGTTTCTGCTCTTTCACAGGGGAAAGGAAGCCGAAACTCTTCCTTCACCTGCTCTCGCCTGGCCTTCGGCAAAGTCAGATGGAAGCCGAGGCACTGGGCTTGGTCTCTCGAAGAGCCTGCAGTTTTCTTGCAGTGCTTATAAGAGTAGTTTTGCTAATAGTTTATGCTAAGACTGTGTTCTAGTTGGACTTTTAAAATGAGTGAAAGTGATTCACCCACAAATTCAGTCTTAACATCTGTAATTGCCTGACTTCGTGCTCTGTCGGCAGCTTTTCCCTGAGCTGCCTCCCTCCTTCGGAAGCCGGTGAGCGGGACACGCGTCTCATGCTGTGCGTGGTGTGCTGGGGCGTGGGGCTGGTGAATAACCTGCTGGTCTGTGTCTGAAGCAATCGGGAGTAATTTTTACTCTGGAGGTGGCTGGGTACCGCTTGCCCACCACCTGCCCAGTCCTTTCCAACTCCGTGGGCTGTTTGTAAGCAGCAATTTGGAGCAGCCGCTGTGGTTTGCAAGGTATGGCCCCTTGGCCCTGAAGGGCAAGGTGAGCCTGCGGGGACCCCAGCAGCTCCTTCAGCTGCGTTTCCTTCATCACGGCTGTTGGGGGACATTCCCCTAAATATTTCCACTGATTTTGAAGGGGGAAAACTTGGCCAAAGCCTAAGCCCTCTGCAAACTACCCTGTCTTGGCTCAACAAGGGAGAGCGTGTCCTCTGCAGGGGCCACCCAGACTGCCTGTCCCAAGCCCCCTTGCATGCACACTGTGCTGTCACCAGGGTAGACACTTGCAGCAGAAGATGGAAGGCGCCTCTTCTTCCACTGTCAAGGGACAGCGGCCTTGCAGGGTCACTGCTGACCTCAGAGGATCCTGAGAGTCATCTATCCACAGGGGCATTTCTCTGCAGGGATGGAGACGGTGCTGACAACTTGCTCCACAGCTTGACTTCGATCACTGCAGAGCCAGCCAGCTAAGTGATAGATTTGACTCATACTGGGGAAGAAAACCTTGGTGAGACCTCGGCGTGCGGCAGGAGGGGACGGCAGTGATTCAGTCGGGGCTGCTTGTCACATCAGTGTTGACTGGGTGACTCAGTGTGCGTTTGCTTCTGGGGAGCCTGTCCTTTGGACGAGCTGTAAGGCGACGGTGTGACCACTCGTGGTCGGAGAAGATCACATGCCATGTTGTGGGGCTGGGAGGGTTTGGTATCTCCTCTGGGGTAATTAATTACATGTGACCTGCCTTACCTTTGGGAAGGTAGTCTTCATTTCTTGCCGGTGGCCGCAGCAGTATATGCATTATTGAAGACAACTTTGTGCAGGGCAAGGTGCTGCCCCCAGCTCCCTTGTCCCCGGGAGCTCTGCCGGGGAGCTTGTACCTGCGGTCACGTTTGTCTGGCTGTGGGTTTTTCTTTTAGCTGGAAATACTGTAAAAAAAATCCTCATCAGAACAGGGTCTGTTTCTGCTTTTCAGACCTTTCATAGAGGAGTTGAACTTGCGGGCTGGGGAGGCGCAGGAGCGGGGAACCGTCCTCTGCCCGAGGAAGGGTGATTGTAAGCAAAAGGAGAAGGGAAGGCACACACACATGGGGAGGGAGGAGATTTTTCTTCTGGTGCATTTGGGGGTCCTTGCAGGGCCGTGCCGCCGCTGTCGCAGCAGCAGCCCTGCGCCCGGTGGGTGCGTCCCGCGTGGGGCGCTGGCAGGGGACGCCCACGGGCTGTTACACGGAGAGCCGCGCTCGGGGGGGGGGCGGCGTTTCACCGTGCGTTTCCTGCTCCCTGCGGACGAGGAGCGAGGAGCGTTACGATGCGTTTCAGGACACCTTTCGGCACCAGCCGGGGGCGGGTCCCCGCCTTCCAGGTACCCGCGCAGCCCTGCTGCGGCCCGAGCCACGCCGGCGGGGGGAGGCGGCGGTGCGGGGACGAGAGCCCCCCCGCGCGACGCTTTCCCCACGCAGCTGCCTTGAAACACAAGATTTGCCCCCGCGCGCCCGCCCGCCCCGCACGTCCAGGGGCCGCCGCAGCCGCGCGGGCGCAGCCAATGGGCGCGGCGGGCGGCGGGTGACGACACGGGGCTGGGGCGCGGGCGGCGATTGGCGCGCGGCGGCGGCGCGGGGGGACGGGCGCGCGGCAGATGGGCTGCGCCCGGGGGGGCCCGCGGCGGCGGCGGCGGCGGCAGGCCGCGGCGGGGGACGGCCGGTGCAGCATGACAGCGGGAGCTCCAGGTAACGCCGGCCGCCGCCCGCGCCGGGAGCGGCCTGCCGAGCTGCGCCCGGGGCCGCCCGCCGAATGCGGTGCCCGCGGCCGGGCGTGCGGCGCTGCGTGAGGCGGCGGCGGCGGCGGCGGGGGGGCAGCGGCGGCGGCCCCCGCGTGCGGCCGCGGGGGGGGCCGGGCTGCCGCGGGCCCGGGGCTGTCTGCGCGGCTGAGGTGCCTCTCCCGTCAGTGACACCTGTGTTACCGGGCAGGCCCCGCGTCGTCTGTAAACGGGGCCCGGTGTCCGGCGGGAGGGAGCTCCGCCCGGCCGGCTGCGAGCCGCGGAGCCGCTGCCGGGCTGAAGTTGTGTCAGTGCCGACACCGGCCATAAAGGCGGCCGCGCTGCGTGTGTTCCCCATCTTCAACAATGCGGGCTTCTGGGCTGTGCTTCTGCAGAGGAGTGAGAAATTCTGGACTATAAATAACTCTGCCTTTTTTTTTTTTTTTTTTTAAATACTCTTTATTGGCAACACGCATCCGATTGACCCCTTTAGAAACGCCTGCTAAGTTTTCCCTGAAATCCGTTCGGGGAAGGGTGGTCTCTCCCCTGCGCATGCATGGTGGGGATGCCACACTGAAGCTGGTCCCCGTGCTGGGCTGTCCCTTTGTCCCAGACTTGTACACCAGCCAGCCGAGGAAGTGCTCCAGCGTGATGTCTGGCTGCTTGGGGCTTCCCTCCTCCGGTGGGGGATGCGCTCAGCGCCAGTGCCCCCTTTTTGGTCGTCCAGACAGTTTTCAGATCCAGTTTTCACCGGTGCCAGAAATGAGCCCCGTTTTAGATAACGGTGATGTATTTATGCGGAAGGTTGAGGGAGTTCAGACAGGAAAGGCTGTGGTTTCGGAGTGAGCAACATCTGAGAGAGGTGGTGAGCCTCAGCTGGGGAGAGCAGGGCTATTTCTGGACTGGCAACCCCAAAAGGTGTCGAGGGGTTGGATTTTTGTTTCTGCCCATGTGGCTCCCTTTGCTGAGGTGGGCACAGCGTGCTTTAGGAGTGAACGACCTGGTTATCAGTGAGGAGGGTCTGGCAGACACCCCTAAAGGCCTCATTCCCACCGACCTCTCTGACGCCCCACCTACCCGAATCCGACGCCGCCGTGCAAAGGCTGCGGGTGAGGGGTGTCCGCTTTTTGTTTTCCTTCTGGGTGCAGCCAGTGATGACGTTCAGCACAGGGAACCCACGAGGCTGGAGATCAAAGTAGGCTTTGCTGAGCGACTTTCAGGCTGAGGTGAATCACCCCCAGTGAGGAGGAGGAGGATGGGCCCTCCCGGGGGAGGCTGCAGGGCCAGAGCCAGGCTGCTACCTGCCTGCCTGGGGCAGAGAGGGAAGGGAGCTCTTCGTCCGAGGGGACAGGAGATGAGATCTTCCCCCTGGCTCCTCCTCTGGTGTGTATCCACCTTCTCCGTGGCTGTCAGGTGGAGAAGAGGGGGCCCGGGCACAGCTACGAGGGGGCAGGGGCAGCCTGGGAGGAGGCTGCTGTGCTGAGGGACCCCCAGGCAGAGCACAGGAGGGGGGAGTGCAGCGGGAGAACTGGGGGGACAGCGTAGCCCCTGCAAGGGCAGCTGCCTGGGGCTGGGCAGCGGGAGGGCATGCGGGAGGTGACGGCATCCCCCAAGCAGGAGCTGGTGCGGGGCCTGCTGGCAGGGAGCAGGCCAGCCGTGAAGAAGTGGCACTGGGGATTTTTTGCCCCATCAGTCATGGAAGCAGGGTACGTGTCTGCAGAGGAGCCTCATGCTTCCAGGAAAGGTGTTTGGTCACAGGTTGCCCAGCCACGTGAGCAGAAAATAAATCAGGAATCGGGGAGCATTGGGTGTAAGCCTGGACATGGGCTGGGGGGTTGTTCAGGCAGTGAAAGTTGCCGTGACAGGTTATGTGCATGGAGGGGAAGGATTGCCCTGAGCCTGGGTTTTCTGCGGTGAGTGCAGGGTTGGCGAGGGATGGCGGTGCTTGTGGCTGCGTTGGTTGGAGCTGCCTTCCTTCAGCAGGGGACTAGGCAGAGGAGCTCGTTGCAGGCACAGTGCAAGGGGCTGGCTTCATGGGTGGGGGGCTGCAGGCGGCTGCCACTGGGCTGCAGAGATGTCTCTGCTCTGAACCCAGACCTGCATGGATGGCATTTCTTCTCCGGGTGACTGGATAACTAAAAGTAAGTCTCGGTGGCTCCTGTGAGCCCTCAGCTCCTGTTACAGGATTAGGTTTCCAGCCTCATAGGCCACCGCTTGCAGCAGCAACAGTTCAGGAGGCAGCTGTGGCAGCAGTGCTGCAGGAGGCAATACTCAGGGTGAGCTGCTTTGGTTGTCACTGGCCCTGTGCTCAGACTACATTCATGTCAGGGCTTTAGCACGAGCCTGCCAGCTTCTCCTCGGGAATGTCTGACAGGGGCTTTGTGCCCTCTAAACTAACAAGCCAAATGAGACTGTATAGGGGGGTCCTGCAGAAGTTGTTGAGTGTTTTGTTGTTGCCTACAGTGAAGAGGACTTCACCTCTCCCAGTAGACCATTCACTGAGCAATTTCTCTGTCAGAATCTGAGCAGGACTCGGTATTGAAAGTGTGTGGAAGTTGGAGTCCAAATTATCCTGTGTGTCCTGAGCCAGCTCACAAGGTCTGGAAAAACAAAACTTGGCATAAGAGGTCATCTTCCTCCACCTTCCATATTTCTTTGCAACTTTTGTGCACACAGTTACAGGGATAGGTCTGATGAATTGAGCTCTGTAACATACTGTGTGCCATAACAAACCCAGCTCCTGTATTTGCCATCTCCTGGCCTGGTAGCATTTGCTTCTAGAGGAGAGCTTGTTTGTGGTGATAGTCCCACTTTAGTTCTTGTTCCCTCCACCTAGAAGTTTTCTCCTCTTTTTTAAAAGATATTTTAAAATATACTTTTTAAAAAAAAAGTATTATTTAATTGTGACTGTGGATCCAAGTGTTCCTGGAACTGCTGGTATTCCAGGATCAAAAATGGCCTGGAAACTGGGTGTCTTTCAGATCTGCCTTCAGTTCTTCCTTTGTTTTAGCCATGTCTGCACAGAACTGGTCACAGGGGAGATATTGCCAGATTTGGCTTCTGCTTCTGCTCTGGTTAGACTCCCTGTGACTTTGGGGCATGAACAGTGCTGTCAGTCTGTGCCTAGCCAGCTTGAGTACAGATTTCTGTTCCTTGCTGTGCTACACAGTGGCAGGTGGGAGCCCACTGTGATCTTCCTCTTTCATCACCTGCCTTAGCTCCTGCAGAAGGTGCTTGAAGGTTTTCTCTCAGGAACTTGATGGGCAGGGGGAACAGTGAGTGGGGAGGGGAGAGGGGAACATGAATTAACTTTCACCTGCAGAAATAAACCTTTCTGTTTGTCAGTACTGTTCTGTGTTTAGCAAGCACTGCAGCGCTATTTAGCCTTTTATGTTTCAGACGCAGATAGTTGAGCTTGTGTATCTTCGGTTTCTTCTATGTTTACTTTGATTCGCCTGATAAATTGAAGAACAGCATTAGGCCGAGTGGTGATTAGTGGGTCTGGTTGTGCCTGGGTCAGCAGAGGTAGAGATGCTGATGTGAACGTCATGTCTCAGACTTGCTGTTGCTAGCGTGTCTCCTTCTCCTAGCAGTAATTCTAGGGTGGAAAACATGACAGAAGCACCTGTGGTTTGCTCGCGGCTTGTCTCAGTGCTTTGAGTTTTGGAGATCTTTTCCAGGTGAATGTCAGCAGCTATGGATTGTCTGAGGCTGATAGCAAATGTAGGGTGTGCTCTGTTGGGGAGGGCAAAGGGACTTTTCATTTTGCATGTTTAATTGGACAGGTGCAACTTAGCTCTGGCAGTGCCCTGTTTATGAGTTGGCCTGCTGGGTTTCCTGAGACAGGAGATTGGGCTGCCAGGTGGCTCTCATCTCCTCAGCCAGGTGGTGTGGGACATGGCAGGTGGGTTCTTCTGCTTTATAAACTTACAAGGTCTGGTGGATTATTATTTTTTTTTTCTGTGCAATGCTGTCTTATGTATAAAAAGCCTTCATGTTTTACCCTTATTCATGCCATCACAGAAAGATGGTGAGTTGACTCGCACAACTGGAGTGCTGCAATGGATGGCTGCAAGCTCTTCAGAAGGGACATGCAAGGAAGGAGAGGTGGTAAGGGAATGTTTTGATTGTCTAAAGCTTAGCGATGGTGACAGATAGGGTTGAGTGTTTATGGGAAGAACTGGCGGAAAGCCAAGGCGGGAGTCTGTTGTAGACCACTCGGCCAGGATGAAGAGGCAGACAAAATGTTCTGGAAGTGGCTGGGAGAAGTCTCACAATCACTAGCCCTTGTTCTTGTGTCCCTTGTTCTGGGCAAGCAGCATGGCATCCGCCCAGTTAGTCCCACTGACTGTCACCCAAGAAGCCTATGATCTTGTTGATGCAGTCTGGTGTCCCCAGCTACTGGATCTCTTGACCCCAGGAAGCCCTGGGTGGGGGACAGGCAGGCCTACAGGTACTCCAGGTCTTCTGACTCCTGGATTGGGAAGATCTTGTCCGCGTGTGCCACCAGCCCTACCTGCCAGTCTGGCTTTCAGAGCACTGGGCTAAGTGACCCTCTGGGTACGCTGATGTCTAGTCTCATATCTTCCCTTCTAGAGGCATACTTAGAAATCACGTCCCTCTTAAAACAGGGGCATGTCCTGCTCAGTTGAGAAAGCTCTGCCATGAATGTTGCTTTGCGTGAACAGATATTATCTGCTGGTTTGTCTTGCTCTAATGACTTATCATCATGACTGTGTGCATTAAATATTCAAGGGTAAAATGGTGTTGCTGTATGTTCAGTGGGCTCATTTCCCAACATTATTTTTTATTGTCAGTTCCTTACCTAGTAGTGTATTGGCAGGTGCAACTGACTCTTGGCTGATCCAGAGCAAAACGCTTCTCTGCCCTGGAGTCTTTGCTGTCAGTTTGAATAGTTTGCACTGCTTCCGCGGGACAGTGCTGGTTTGGGTCTCTCTGTGCAGTACATGTGCGGGACACTCCAGTACTGCACTGTATAAGGCTTGCAAAGATGGGACATGGCAAGTTAAGGTTGGATGCACCTCCTTTACTCTTTCTGCTCTGGTTGTGTGTATTTTTATGTTGCCATCAAAAGCAAATTAAGTTAATTTGGGTCCTGATACATGTATTCAAGGAAACTTTGGGGAACTTCTACCTATTTCTTCATAATCCTAAGGGCAAAAGCCTGCTTCCTCAGAGAAATGGAAACAAAGATTCTGACACAATCCCTTGACTTCTGAAAGTGATACCTTGCACACAGACCAGTGATAGCTGTGGTTTGATCCAGCTTGCTGCGCGTGCATGTGCTTGGCTTTACCACAACACAGTGTACTGCAATGTCATTTTTGTCCAGCCTTAGACCCCCTATAAGCATGAAACAAACTGCCATTTCAACGTCACAGTACAGCACAGACTCCAGAGCCAGACCATTCTCATTTTTCTTTTTAATCCTCAAGTGCTGAAAATGTTCTGGCACCTTAGCAGGCTCACCATTGCTTTGCAGGGTGTATGCACAGCTGGCTGCATGTGATTAGAGGAGTACTAAAATGTTTTGTTGCCATGTCACCTGAGTGTGCCCATTTTTCCAGACAGTGCTGTTGAATGGGCAGCAGCTGTGTGACCCCCCCGCCAGTCCCTGTCCCTTTGCTGGCATGAATAAATCGCTGTTTGCTTTATTTGGGAAAGGTACTTGCGTGTGTGTCTCAAGGGGAGTGAAAGTTCTAATGTTTTCCATTTTCTGTCTCGTCGTTCTCCACTCCCTATTGTGAAGGAGAAAATCCTCCAGATAGAAGTTTTCCAGGCACTTCTCTGCAGATAATTTTGATTCAACCTGCAGTGCCTAGATGCCAGGTCACACTTATCAGGTACACCCAGCCACTCCCCAGATGCAACACGGGGCTGCTGGTGCATGGTAAACATGAGAGGGAAGAATGGAAGTCACACAATTAAAATCCTGGGCTTTTGCTAAAACTGTTTTTAATGTCTTCTGCCCTCACAGGCAGAAGATTGTGGACTCAGATTTGGGATGCTCTTGAAGTGTCACCAGAAAAGCTGTCAAATGTGTGCATGCAGAAGTAGAGGCTTGGAAAGTGCCTTTAATTGTGATTCCGCTCTGCACAACACAGATTGTCATGCTTTGAGCTCAGGTTTGTTTGTATCAGGGACGGACATTGATACCACAGCTCCTATTGGGGCATGAATATTTGAACAACTGAAACGATGCCTGCCTGCTCCAGAAAGTAGCTGCTTACATCCCCGTTTGATCTTTTCAGTGAGCCTAGCCAGCTCAGGTTGGCATCCTGGTTATTTATTTCCTACAGATATGGTCTCTGTTAGCTGTGCTGTGCTGTGACTCTCCTCTCTTCATTCCAGAGGCTCTGGGATCTCAAGTTCAGAAGAAATGAGATTTCTAGCAAGAAAAAAGACTAAAGCAGCCAGAATTTTCTTCCCGATTTGTTTCTTTATGAGGAGGCAGCATGCACTTCATAGGATGCATGGACTAGAAATAGATGGGGTAGTATTTGGAAGTATCTAGGGCGGCAGTCTGTGGGGACAGTCTTTTCCTTTCATTTCTGCCCCACATCCTGCACCACACAATCTCTCCATGCCATAACAGTTCTCTCTCCACTTTTTCTTGCACTATGGGAATGCAGAATCCTCTCTAGTGGCATTAATGAATAATATTAAACACTTCAGAAGGAATAAGCTGAGAGTGGAGACTTACTCTTTTCTGCAGTATACTTACAGTTCACACACCAAGATTGTGTCCTGGACCTCTCTTTTTGAAAGCTGTAGTGACATTGAAACACTGGAGCTCCTGGTGCCATTGTGTTTTTCTGAAGTAAAATGTCTCCAAAGCATCTAATTAGGAGGCACTTTGTACAGCCACGATCCATAATGCAGACAGTGAGAGCTTTTGAGCAACGTGCTCTTCAGGGCATGCCCTGCCTTCTCCTGTGGTCTGTAGAGCACTCTGGACACTTAAGGTGAATGCCAGGCTTCTTTGTGTGATGAGGAAAAGCAACGGGAGTCTGTGTATGAGGTAGTTTATCAGTTCCAAGTCCTTGGTGTAGTAAGATCTCTCTCCTCATACTTAAGTGAGCAACAGCATGTGGACAAAGTTTCCAGGCCCACAGATGATGGAAGAAATCAGTGACCTGATTCTTGAGCATATTTTTGAGCCGTATTTCCTGGTGTTTGCATTGCTGCTCCCAGAAGAATGGCAGAGCTTGGCCTCATGGGTACAGCTGAACACGTGTGATTCTGTGTTTGAGGAATACATCTGTTGGAGCGGTTATCCTGAGTATAATTGCTTGCGTACCAGAACAGAAATTATACATGGAGAGTTACAGCTGTGTATGTATGCCAGGAAGCAGTCTGGTAGACAGAATCCCAAAGTCACCCTGCAGTAGGACTTACTGTTGGGCAAGGAGAAGAAAAAATTGTGCTCTTATTCCAAACAGCCTTTGAAGCATAAGTTCTCCTTAGAGTGATGGGTTTTGTCGGTGAGGTCCTTAGGCAGAAGATGCTTTGCACTGCTCTGTCTGTCCTGCAGCGTTGGTGAGACACTGCATTGTGGTCCATGGAGCTGGCCATGTCTGACTGCCCTTGCCACAGAAAGGGTGGCTCAGGCTGGCCCAGGCTCCCTCCCAGTGTGCTCACTTGAATTTTGAATACGAGTGCCAGAAGGCAGTGAGCAGCAGGTACATGCTTCAAGCATCTGTCTGCACCTTTTGTGCCTGAGTGTCTGAGATCTGAGGATCTCAAAGCGCATTTTCTTTGAAAACTGTTTTAAAGGTTTACAATAAATGGCTGAAAGGCCTGGAGAAAAAGCAGAGATGTGTTAAGGCAGGGTCTGCTCCGGGGTTACATATCCTGGGTGCCAGCGTGACTCGTGTCAGACAAGGATGAAGTCAAATGTCCAAGGTCATCAGTAGGGTGCTGGCAGAGCCATGGAAGATACTAGTTAGAAGCAAACAGTTGAGGTTTTGTGTCCTGAACAGTCTGCGGGCAGCAGTGTTGGTGTGGCCAGGGACCTTGCAAACCTCAGCCAGTAGGTACCTAATTGATAGAGTTTGGGTCCGTAGTGACCAATGAGGACAATTTATGGTGGAACTTGACTTCACATGGCCTTTTTCAAAGCAGACCTGTGGTGCTTCCATCTGGCCGCGCTAGGGAGAGAAGAGCCCTGCCACCCCGAGGCCGCAAGGCTCATTTGAAACATACACACTGAAACGGGGACACGCCGGATGAAGTGCTGCTGCTTCTGACATGTCAGATGTTAAACACATTTGAAACAAGGGGCTTGTGAAACGATGTAGATTCAGGATGTTCTTGTGCATAGCAGAAATACTCTGTTTTGTGACTGTTTTGAGCAAAAAGACAAGCCCCCCGCCCGCTCGCCCACCATTGCAGGCTGGGTGCTGAGCTGAGCGTTGTAGGGTGGCCATTACACATTGCACAGGTGCCGTGTGACACTGGGGTTTATGATGGCAGGTGTAGGGACTCTCTGGGGACTTAAAGGCTTTTTAGATGCTGCATTGCATTTCACTTGTTTGGGAGGGGTGTCCTTGTAAGTGTATATATCATATGCAAACGCATTTTGAGTTGCTGTGTGTTTTGTCTGAATTTAGAAAAGGAGTGATGTGGAGAAAGAATCCTCCAGGAAATGTTGCTTTTGCAAGCACAGGGCTCTTGACTGTGATTTTTGGGGGGAGGAAGGAGTGGGAATGAGGGGGAGGTTCACTGAGGTTTTCTTCTTTTCTTGTAGCGTTTTGGGAAAACTCCGGCCAAGGCCCACATACAATCAAATGAATCAGCCTCTCTTTTTGCCATAAGTAATTGGCAGCTCTAGCTGCAATGCAGTTTTGATGTATGGCTAATACACTTTTTCTTGGTTAATTGAGAAGAAACATTGCAGTAGACGCATGATGTTGAGTTGGCCTTCGTAGGGAGTCTTTGAGCTAGTAGGGAGATGTTGTAGACGTCTTCCTGAGACATTGGATTTGTTGCAAATTATATTCCATACTCTAGTCTGAAGGCTGTTGTTGCTGT
The DNA here is from genome assembly GCF_015220075.1 of Falco rusticolus. Taxonomy (NCBI): domain Eukaryota; kingdom Metazoa; phylum Chordata; class Aves; order Falconiformes; family Falconidae; genus Falco; species Falco rusticolus. The sequence goes on along the minus strand of NC_051200.1, from coordinate 4,234,444 downwards.
TCATCTGCTATAGAAAAGACATTTCTTGTGGCGTACGAGTGTGGAGAGCACTGCAAGCTGGCACATGGCACTGTTGCTCAGTGCAGGGTTTCCTTGGAGGAGTCTCACTTTATAACAACTTCAACAGAATATTCCTGTTCTTAGATGAGTGACTGTTCCTGTGCTGACAAATAAAGCATTTTGGCCTTCTCGTATTCCTGTAACAAAATGAAATTCACTTGTTTTCTAAAGCATCTGGTGCCAGTTTAGACTCAGAGCTTTCTGTGTCTGCTGTAGGATTTCCACTGGGCTCAGAAAACTTACCAGACAAGCTCAGCATTCACCACTGGAAGTATCTGGAGTAACTGGAGGGCTTTCTTGTCCAGGAAACAGGACATGTAGCAGTTGCCCTTGGCAGGCTAAGACTTGCCAAATACCTTTTATTTCCTGTTGGAAGCCTAGTTTTACATGGAAGAACTGTATTACTTTCACAACTGCAGTATCTGTTGGTATATATTGGCTTTAATAACATACGCTTCGCTTTAGCAGAATAACAACAGTGAGGGTTGAATCTGGAGCAGTGAAATAAGCGTGCTATACTGGGGCAGTAACATCAGTGTTATTTTACAATGTTTTAAATGATAAATACCATACCTACTATTTTCATAGCATTTGAAAATGCATTAGAAACAAGTCCCTTTGAGGAACCTGTAGTTGTAAATGTGATTAACTCAGCCTTGGAGTTTTAGTCGTGGCCAAGACTTCACTGAATGCTGTCTAAACAGAGAAGCCAAGCCTGGCCTCGAGATATTCTTTCATGGGATTGCTTCATATACAGGCAGCATGTGGCCTTCTTCCTTCCAGTTGTTCTGTGAGGGAAGAAAACATTCAAAGAAAGCACAAATGTAACGTCTTCGTAGGGGGCAAATAAAATGGTTGGCTCTGTAGCATGTTGCACCTGAAATGAAACACAAAAGTGGCTGGTTTTTGCCCTGTACCTTTGTAGGGGGCAGGGGGGACTCCTGGGTGTTTGAAGATGCAGACACATAGAAAGCAGAATGGCATCGCCTTTCCGTGCGTACTTAGCTGAACGACACTCCTGCTTGTTTGGTTCGATGTGTTACGTGTATCTGGAGAGAGACTATATCCAGGCCAGCTGGGCTGAAGTTTGCTCTTTCTCTCTCCAGTTCACTGGACAAGTGTTTTACGTTTTCTTCAGCATAACTTTAAATGGACATTGTTTTACCCTGTTCTGGAAAGGAGCTGGTATTTCTACAACTCATGCTGTCATGTAAGTAACCTTTTTCTTTTCTGAACAAGGTCATTACATCACGATGCAGTAATTCTCTGCCTGTGGGATAAACCATCCTCTCTGTCTGTGTCTCTGTCTACTGCTGTTATCTGTGTATGTTCTTTCTTAAAAATGTGCATGGGGGGGAAGAGAAATAAGGGGAGAGCAAAAGTTCGATTGGGGCCTGTTGAACCATGTTTAGAGAGAATAATGCATGGGTTGTGAGATGCAAAGGGCCGTTGTCTCACAGAGCTATTGCTTTGATACTTTATCCACAAAGAGAAGCTCCAGAGTCTCAAGTCAGAAGAGCCTGCGGATGAAATTACACCTTTGCCAGGCTCTGACAGGTTAAACTTTATGGAGATGCAGGTAGCAAATTATTCACAGACTGAATTGCAATGGAGGGCTCTAAAACGGGCTTTAAAAACCTGCTGGGGAGACTGAGTGGATAAAAATAGTTCTTATATCCCTCTCTTTGTCTGTAGAGCTAAAGGCAACCTACAGAGGAAGGACAACGCCAGTATCTTGGTCTCAACCCAGAGGAACCTGAAGGGTTAGAGCAATGCCACCGTGGGCGGAATGGTCAGCACGGGAGCCAGCAGCAGGACCTAGCCACCTTGCTGCCTGTCCCATTGCCTGGCCATTAGACTAGGTTGCCTCCCTGCTTATTGCAGTTGCTAATTTGTTTTGGATGTGTCTGTAATACTTTTTCCCGAGTCAATTTACACCACAGTATATCATTCATGGCCAGCCAGGGGTGTGCCTGATGAAGCATGGCTCATAACTATTTTTGATTCATTTATAAAGGGATTGGGTGACATGGTTGCCTGGGCAGTGGGACTGTACTTGGTGACCCGGTGGGTCTCTCCCAGTCCTGTGTTCCTATGTAACCTGAGGTGATGCCATCTAAGCTGCATCAAGATGCCAGTGATGTAATTTCAGACTGTCTGGCCTGAGCGCCAGTAAAGTCAGGGAGGCTGCACGTGTGTAAGACAGGATTGGCTTTGATCCTGTCTTTTTTTCCCAAATAATAAGTACAAGCTAGGCAGGGTTTGATTCAAAATGAAACCAGTTAACTGAGCAGAGAAAGTAGAGCAGATATATTAGTGGTTGATTCCAGCTTTCACCTGCTCAGAGAGGAAATAGCCCATCCTATTTTACTGTACAGCTCTGAGGTCTGTTGCAGATTAAGATAAATAACTAAGTGGAGTCATCAGGTTGTAATGTCTCAACGAACTACTTAAAAAGATGTCAGGCCCTCACTGTGGGTGGATGTTAGAGTGGCAAAGCTATCAAAGAAACACATCTAGAATCACATGAAGACTTCACTGTTACCGTCGTGCCATACTTTACAGCTGTTCAGAGCATTGCAGTGATAGAGCACATGTCCTCTAAGCTGGAAATGATAGACTCCTGTAGCTGTCAGCAGGGCACGACTATGATGGACGCCTTGCAGGGCACGCTGGTGTGGGTACAGTTCGGCTCACATGCCTTTACAGCTATCAAAACACACGTGCTTCAAGTTGCTTGGAGTACAAGCAGAGGAACTCAGATTGGGGGCTGTGCCTGCCTGTGGAGACTTAGCTGTGGCTGAGCAGTCCCTGTGCCAGTCAGAAGGGACACCAGTAACAGCCACTGTATATCCTCATAATCGTGTTTCTATGCTTTGTATCTGTCCCTGATTTATTATATCCCAAAATCCAAGAATCTTCTCGTAGAGATTGCATTGCTGACTGTGTCTTCATCTGTGTTTCAGCTGTGCTGCCTCTGTTGATGAAAATAGGCTCTATGTAGTTTGGTCAAACGTCAAGAGTGTTTTAATGGAGGAGGGGAGACTTCTAAATTAGTTTAATTCATTATGCTCTTTTATCATTGCCTGCTACTAGAAAAATTCTAGCAAATGAGTTTGTACTACTTCATTTACATCATTGGTTTCCTTCTGTTTAATTCCAGCAGAATCTTTGGACCCAGATTCCAAGGGGATGATTGTGTTGTAGGAAAAACATGGTCACAGAAGAACTTCCCAGCTATTAGTTATGATACCTTTGACTTTTCTACCAGGGTAAATTTCAGAGCAGAATTGATTTTTATTTCTTTGTGTAACTTGTGATTTGCTGAGTTACAGCTGACAGCAGCTTTTCTCTGTCCTTAAGGGGTCATTCTGCATACATGTGTGTGTGTTTGAAAACTGCAGATTCACATCTTAAAAAGAAAGTCCTCTAAATATGCCTAGCTGTGTGTAATACGTTTCCCTTTGCACTTAGTTTTAAAGCCAAAAGTCATTAAAAACAACTTTCAGTGCTTTGATGTGGGCTCATAATTTTCTCATTGATGCTATTAATATTGCATGCCCACTTGCTCCGTGGTGGGTGTCAGCGCTCACTAACAGCAGCCATCTGTGAGAAAAAGAGCTGCTTCCTGGCATGGAGTAAAATTTAGGCCAGCTGTGGATGTTGGAATCACATCTTAGAGACTGTCCCTCTGGGCTCTCCTCTCCCTGTGCTTTGCCTGAGACTGCACTGAGCAGAATTTCTGGTACCCTGGATCCCACAGCCTGTGGAGCTGCATTTCTGTATAAATGTCTGTGCCTTACATTCTGAAGGGAAAAGGTAGGGCCTGAATTATTCCCACATTAGGCTTGTGCCATTGTCTTTCCAGAAAGCTGATATCCCTCAGCTGAAGGGACTTACCCATTTCAGTCCATTTAACTGGGAAGTTAAATAATGCTCTTGTTCAATTTGGGCGATACGTGAAACTTGACATCTCCCCCCCGCACCCACTCGGCACAAGTGGTGTTTTGTTTGTGAAACAAGTGAAAACGCAGTTGCAACTCTGGCCTACCAGTTTTCCTGTATTTTTTCCTGTGATGTTGGAAAAATCTTATCACTCTCAGCCCTTTCACTTAAATTCCTGGAAATACAAACACATTGGAATTGAGAGAGCAGGGGAAACTAAACAAACTCACTCCAAGCAGCATCCCAGGTAAGTATTACATGTAGATGTGTGTTCTGCCACATGTTGCATTGTTGTGCAGTCAAGTTTCTGGGATCTGAAGGGATTTTCAAACCTCTGTCAGAGCTCAGTGGTGAGATTGCTTTGAGCCAAAAGTAATCTGTCAGTACTGTTCTCTTAGCCTGCATTAACTATCTCACTAGGGGTTTCATGACACACCTGCTGTCCCAGAGGCCAGTCGTTATGAAAAGGCCAGTCAGTCTCATCTCTGCCCAGCAAGGTCATGGAGCAGATCCTCCTGGAAACAGTGCTAAGGCGCATGTAAAGCAAGGAGGTGATTGCTGACAGCCAGCATGGTTTCACTAAGGGTAAACTGTGCCTGACAGATGTGGTGGCCTTCTACAACTGGGTGACTGTTTTGTGGATAAGGGAGGAGCAACTGACATCATCTACGTGGACTTGTGCAAAGTATTTGACACTGTCCCACACAACATCCTTGTCTCTAAACTGGAGAGACATGGATTTGATGGATGTTCACACCCAAAGAGTTGTGCTCAATGTCCAAGTGGAGATCAGTGACGAGTGGCGTTCCTCAGGGGTTGGAACTGGGACCAGTGATGTTTAACATCGTTGTTGGTGACACGGACAGTGGGACTGAGTGCACCCTCGGCAAGTTTGCTGCAACACCAAACTGTGTTGGATCATTGACTGTGCTGGAGGGCAGGGGTGCCATCAAGAGGGACCACGACAGGCTTGAGCAGTGGGCCTGTGCGAACCTCACAAAGTTCAGCAAGGCCAAGTGCAAGGTCCTGCACGTGGGTTGGGGCAATCCCAAGCACAGGTACAGGCTGGGTGGAGAACGGATGGAGAGCAGCCCTGAGGAGAAGGACTTGGTTGGGGGTGTTGGTTGATGAGAAGCTCAACATGACCCAGCGATGTGCGCTGTCAGCCCAGCCAGCCAACGGTATCCTGGGCTGCACCAAAAGCAGTGTGGCCAGCAGGTCGAGGCAGGTGATTGTGCCTCTCTGCTCTCCTGAGCCCCCTGCAGCGCTGCGTGCAGCTCTGGGGCCCAGCACAGGAAGGACACGGACCTGTCGGAGGGAGGCCGGAGGGGCCATGAAGATGCTCAGAGGCTGGAGCAGCTCTGCTGTGCAGACAGGCTGGGAGAGTTGGGGTGGTTCAGCCTGGAGAGGAGAAGGCTCCAGGGAGACCCTGCACAGCCTGCCAGTGCCTGACGGGGGCTGCAGGAAAGCTGGAGGGAGCTTTCACAAGGGCAAGTAGTGATAGGACAAGGGGCAATGGCTTTAAACTGAAAGAGGGGAGATTTAGATGAGCTATTAGGAAGAAATTCCTCACCGTGAGGGTGGTGAGACACCGGCCCAGGCTGCCCAGAGCAGCTGTGGGTGCCCCATCCCTGGCAGTGCCCAAGGCCAGGCTGGACGGGGCTCTGGGCAACCTGGTCTGGTGGAAGGTGTCCCTGCCTGTGGCAGGGGGGTGCAACTACATGGGCTTTCAGGTCCCTTCCAACCCAAACCATTCTATGATTCTGTGATGGCATTAGGCCAAATCCTACTTCCAGTTATGTGGTCTGACCTCAAGTTTTCATTTAATTTACAAAATTGAGTTTTATAAAATAGTTGTATTTCACAACTGCATCAGTTCTCATCTTGATGTGACACCTAATTAGCATTTGCAATAGCAACATGATCTCAAGATTTCTGCTCTTTTCCAGCACACATTCATCCTTTCTATAGCTCTCTTTCTAAGTCCTTCTCCTCTCACAAGGTTTCCTCTCACAGAGTTCTTGGGACAGGCATCTTGCAGGTGGCTGCAGGCGTAGGCCAGTCGGAAAATGGCTTTTACCCTAAAGGTGCTTCTTTATAGACAGGGAAAAGAATGTATGGTGGTGCTGTCCAAGTGGCCTTTAGAAGAATGGAAACTTTTTTCTTTGAGGGCAAACAAGCCACCTGCAAAGGCCTAGGAAGTGATTCACCTCCATTTACACAGTCTGCAGCATCAGCTTGTCAGACTGGGATCGTATGTTGCACCTTATGATGGAATGCCCCCTGAGTGTCAGTCAGATCAAGGTACTCCTGGAGTTCGCAGCAGCAAGTTATGTTAGTGTTGATGGTAATTGCTAAGAGTATAACATCTACCTGGATAATCATGACTGAGTTCCATCAGTAACGCTGAACACTCACCTCTGATAAAGGCTTCAGCTTTCAGCTGTTGTGAAACTTCGCTGAGCTGAGAATGGTGCAAACCTAGAAGACTGGCACAGATTCTGCCTTGGTGGCCAGTCATATACTGGCCACATAGAAATGTTTGTGTGGGATCAGAAGACAGGTCAGGTTAGAACTGGGCTAATGCTTTTGTTTGTCAAACTCCCCTGTCATAGAAATCAGTGGAACCGGTCGAAGGGGCAGAGAAACTTCCCTCTTCAGCTCACAAGTCATCAGAGATTTGTATGATCTGATATGAAACCTGTTTCAGACTTAAAGGAATGCAGTCCCACATCCTGCAGCAGCCCACAATTTTTCCATTGCAAATACCAGAACCACTGTTTAACCCCCCTTGTGGTGATCTCTGGGGAGAGGCCGGGACCCGAATGGGCTGTAGAGGTACCAGTAGCTCTCTTGGTGTTATATAGGTGGGTTCTTGATATTGAAGATACTTTGTCTGGACCCTGAAGGGAATGTGCAGGAATATGTGCTTGATAAGTCTAAGCACCTGCCGCTTGGCAGATGAGTAGAAGTATTTGCTCTCCACGTGGACGGTGAGACTCATGCAATCAGAGCTGGATTCTCATGGGAGCTGAGCACTGCCTTCTGCCTGCACCTGAAACGGGCAGTGATTTCTCTGCTGCATTACTGATTCTCATAATATTCTTGGAAAGTAAATGAATGAAGTTTTGGTCATGATTGGCAAGGAACTTATGGATGAGATTTTCAGCACAGGAATTTTCTTTCAAGAAAGTCCAAGAAGTAAATGCAGGAGTGGTACGGATTCAGGTGGAGCCCTTGGATGAGGAGAGTTGGGATGTGCGGTGGGGTCTGGTACTGTTTTCTGATCAGGCTGGCATTTCTTTCTGAAAGAAGATTGAGACGGGCTTCGTTTTGCCAGAGAGAATGTGGAGGCGCTCTTTTGTTAGTAGATGCTGTTTGTTCTCTCCTTCATAAAACCTTTGATGGAAGAAAGAATTGTTCATGGCATAAAGTGCTCATGCCACGTAAAACAAGAGGTGACAGCTTGAAGTAGAGTTAAGTATTTCTAGGAGAAGCATGAAATGTATTCTGTTTTCAGTGTGTCTTAATGCCACATCTTAGATGTTCCTTGATAGCATTTCTAATCAGCAGGCCCTTATCCATTTTCTACCAGTGTTAGTTGCAGCTTAATGACATATAATTATATTGGTCCTTTATCACTCAAGTTGCCAAGTTGTTTATCTCTTGGAAGGAGGGATGGGGAGGAGAATTTATTGCCTTTCTGTCTCTTGGTGTTCTGCAACACAAACGTGTATTTTGTCAAAGCCTTGGGGAAGGTGCATTATCTGAAATTGCAGGTGATTGCACACCCAGAAATGGAGGTGTTGGACACTGCCTGCACTGATAATCTAGCAGAGTTCTTTTAATATCAGGTTACCCTATATCCACAGAGTTTGGTAAAAAGGAGATTAGTGAGAAAGCTGAGTGATAAAAGTAATTTCTGATGTGCGCACATACAGCACTCACATGCACATAAATTGGATTTTTGACAGCCATTGCCAGCAAGTTATCAAAGCAGATTTTTTTTTTTTTTTTACTGAGGATAGATAGGTAAAGAGTAGAGGTATGTAATTCCTGGGGGGCCAGAACTGCAGTGTTCTCTTCCAGGGCATAAGGTGATGCTGCAGAGGTGCTCCCCTCGAGCTTCTCCATGGAAGCTGGCATGGGCCAGGCTCTCACCAAGGCCCTTGTGCTGGGAGGGGGCTGTGACCTGTGCTGGTGTGCCTGCTGGAAGAGCAAAGTTGAGTGCATCTTTAAGAATGTCAAGCACAACTTTGGCTGCAGAATAGATATTTCTTTGGTCTTTTGACTTACAAAGAGATGAAGGTAATCCGTCCTGTCAGTCCGGGAGGAGAAAGTTCTGGGCTTGTCAGAAAAGTGACAGTGGCTTAACTGATTTAGTTATAAATCACCTGCTTTGAGTCGTGTGGACACCCAGCATAAACATGCTTGTGCAAATTCCAGCCTTTGCTTCAATCCATTTTGTGCAGTTGGATTGTCAAATTAAGTAATACTGGCTGCTGGAAGAGTTAGGCCTGCTTTAGATGTGTTGGCATTAAAATTTGTGTTGTAATAAATAATTTTCTAAGGAGAGTTTGGCCAGTGCCTTCCATGTTGTCAGTTTGGGTGAAGAAGCTGAAGGGAAGGCTGGTGAGTTCCAGTAGATCCAAGTCCTGGTGGTCCTCTCCTCCCCTCTGCTGGGACTTAGCGTCCTTGGAGCCAAGTTGCAAGAATGTGTGCATCAGCCTTTGTCACTGTGGGGTTGGAAAATTAGCCCAAATCCCTTCAGTGGTGCTTCAGGCTGAGTCAGCAGCTGCTACGTACAGTAGTTCAGTACGGACAAATCTTCCTTTCCGCCAGCTTTTCCGGATGCGCAGTAGCTTTTGGCAGAAGGGCTTTTTCAGATAGTCTCATGGGACAGTGATGTCTCACGGGCTACATTTGCATGTTAAGAACGTGTGGCGCTGTGCCCATCTCCAGAGCTCTCTTAAAAGGTTCTAGGCCAAGATTGTAGTTTGCTTGTTGTAACTTACATGTTGTGCTTGGAAGAACTGATGAATGTGGAGTCCAGCATCACAGCTTCATAGGAAGGACAGATCCAAGTTGCCTGTGGCATGTGTCAGAGCGCTGTGACAGTCATGGGAAATGACAGCAGTACCTTCCTTTCTACCTTTTCCAAGCACTCTCCAGCCATTAACTAATCATTAATCTGCACAGAATCCCTGGGAGGTGGCTAGCAGGCTGGTTCTTTGTTGGAGGGAGGTTGGGTGGCGATTCTAACATCCCTGGACTCCTGGGAGCTGAGCCGGTGACACACAGGTTGCTGTGTGTACACAGCACCACTTGCAGGTGTGTGGAACCTCAGCTCTATCCCTGTCGAAGGGCCAGGTGGGAAAGGGTTTTCTCTTCCGTATCTCCCTGGCACTTAAATCTTCTAAAGCTTTTTAGAAAAGAGTGGGAGTGAAAGGAGCGCTATTAAGAAGTTTTCACAAAGGAGTGGAAAAACTGTTCCTGGGGAATCCGGATCCCCTGCCAGGATACCTGCCAGGCTGATGCCTGTATTGAACCCAGGTTTCCCTCTCCTGTTAACAGTCCCAGGTCTGCATTTTCTTCAGCTGCTTTATAAGAGAATGGAAATGCTCATCCGCTCTCAGTTTCATCCAGAGACACATCCTTTTGATGAAGCCTTCCAGAGCAGTGGTATATTCCCATGAAAAGATTCTTTTTTTTCAAGCCACTGACATGTAAGTTGCTGAAAAATCCATGACAAGCTCCAGTCGGAGACCTTGGCTCTCCCAGGAGCATGGCCTGTGCCTGTCAAAAATGTGAAGTGCCTGCAGGGAGGCAGAATCCAAAGTACAGGATCAGTCCCAGGTCACCAGGGATTTGTTACAGCGTAATTGTAGCCGCTGAGAAATGAGGGAGTTGAGGCACATTGTAATTATGCAATTGGCCAGAGTCCCCGTGATTAGTCAGTTACAGAGCAGAGAAGAAGAGAACATCAGATTCCTGGCGCTTCCTCCTGCACTCCTGCACAAGGAGGCAGGATGGGAGAAAGCCCTTTTGATATTTGGATTTGATTTGGATATCAAAGGCCATATTTTTAAAAGACCTTAGCTCCTCATGAGAACAGCAGAAATTATGGGCATGTCAATAGCAGCATTAATCAATTATTTGAAAGAAGTCAGCCACTAAGTGATGTAGCTGAAGGGAACCAGAGGCTGCAGACATGCAGAGGGCATGTGGTCAGTGCATCGAGCAGAAGAGAATTCAGTAAGTGATGTGACCAGGTACACCTGCCGCCGTAGCTGTAGGCAAGTGGTTGAATGTCAGAATATCGGGGCAGACGTAGCAGAGGGTATGCAGCTTTACAAGGACGGGACAGCTGTGTGGCAGGTAGGAGTGCAGCAAACCACCTGATGTCTCAGGGATAATAAAGCTGACTTTCCGTAGACCTTTGTCTGGACTGGACTGTTCTGGATGGTGGATAACTAACAAGTGTGGCAGTGCGCTGGGGCAAAAGATGATTTTGCTGTCATTGTCTTCAGCTGGCAGTGTTTGCTATTCCCCGGAGTACAGGAGATGCTTTGTACAATTTAATTCAGAATGTAGATTTGATACATTACATGCTGTGTGTACAAGGGGCAGAATGTGGGAACTCCGGTTGCATTCCTGGGCTGGAGAGCTTACAACTGCTGGTGGTAAATGTTAGACAGCAGGAGGAGGAGTTCGGGCTCTTGGGGTGTGTATCAGGGACAGTTGGTGACCTGTTTGTTAATTTATCTCATTTTTACATTCGTAGATTTATTAGGACAATTTGGAGTGGTAATTTAATCTCTGGGCATTGATTTCCTAATTTGTAAGCTCTTTGCAGGTTGATGCCCATCTTCTGGCTCGCTCAGGTAAGCTCTGCCCAGCTTCTGGTGCCAAGGGTGAGCCTGGTCCGGCCCAGGCTGTGTGGTTTGCAGTCTGCAGCGTCTGGCTTTACCGCTTTTTCTCATTTCCCATTACTTGGAGACTTCTGGCAGTGGAAAGCCCAGGATTCTGTCCCTGGCTCTACAGACAAGTGTGTGATTTGTCTAATAAGGATTCACTGATCACTCCAGAAGTGCTTTGAGATTATCAGAGTTAGGGATGGGTGTTACAGAAACTTAGTTTTATGCTATCAAGGGGTTTAATTAATTGTAGCTGGTGAAGGGCTTTGTAAAACTGAGATAAATGGCTCTTTGGATGCACAAATGTTACCATTCTGTATAAATATTTTGTAGAGAATAGAAGAAAAATATTTTACAGCACAAAGTAATACAGGAACAACATCTGTAAAGTGTTGCATTTATTTAGGAGCTGCTGTGGTCCGAACTGAATCTGAAAATAATGAAATAGTAATAAACCAAGATGTGATGGCCCACATTTTTCAGTGGAGGCTCATTCAAGTGTGTGCACCATTCTGCGTCAGCTCAGATTAGACTCGCAGGTCCCAGGGTGAAATGGAGAAGCATGCCCACTGGTACAGCAGGACTTGCATGAGCCTGGCATGCGCAGAAAATGATACAGGACCGCCTGCTCCGTGCCATGGGCTTTGCCTTCACACTTCTTTCTTCTCAGGGTTTGTGCATTTACTAGCTGGCGCCTTGGCGTTTGGCCCCGGTGTGGCTGGCAGCCTGGGTTTTGGCATGCTGAGCCTTAGAGATGCCCTTGACTTTGGTGGGAGCAGAGGGAACTTAGTCCTTTGCAGGACTGGGCCAAGTGTGTCTGAGTCAGAAAGGGCAGGCGGCCAGGGCATTTTCCTCACAAAGGGAAGGAAGCTGAATTCATTCAGTTCTTAAAGGAGTGTTTAGCTCCTCAGATTGGAAGGGCCCATAGAAACCTGATACAGCATTACTGGAGTCTATTCGGTGACTTCAGTGGGAATTGAATAAGACTCTAAATGTGTTAAAGTCTTTGCACTTTTAGCTGTAATGATGATGCTGATAAGCAGAATTGCATTAAAGATAATAGAGGAAAGAGCTGTCTTCCCTGTACTGTTATTTGGTTTCTCTTGATAGAAATGTCTGCATCTAGATTATTTTAGGTTTTGTTTTGTTTCCCTGTGGTATCATACTCTCTTTAATAAATAATTTGTGGTTCTTTGTGACATTTTTTTTTACTCCTGAAGAGAGGAGATCCAGTTTCGTATCCCTTCTGGCTTTGAGGTGTGTAGCTGCAAACAGGTTCTACCATCTTCGTTTCTTCTTACCATTTCTTCATGTTCACAGTTGTGCCTGCACCTTGGGAAGAGTTTACTTAATGCAAGATAAATATTTTCTCTTCTCTGGTACACCAAGGTTTTATTGTCTTATTTGGTTTCTGATGACAAGTAAGAGCTGTTTGAGCTGGAAGAAATCATTGGTTTTGCAAAAGAACCTTCACCTCTTAAAAGTGGGTGGATGCTTTTGTTCAGGTATAAAGACTAAACAAACAGGACCAGGTGGTCACTGCCTTTTCACAGAGGCATCGCTTAGGTTTCACTCCAAAATTTACAAGGCTTGGGGGGTGGTGGGGTGTTTGAACCTTTACACTAGTAGGTCTTTGGCTAGTTTTCCACTGTAGCTTTCTCCTAGCCCAGGTCTGTGTGTCTCACTGGTGGAGTGGATCTCTGGGCTGCCAAGCAATGCTAGAAAAGGTTGGGGCATAAGCAGGTATTTTTTTGTTGCTGTAACTCGATTCACCCGGGACGGTGGCACTCTAATGAGTGCTGGCAAGGGTACATGCTATCAACAGAAGTTCTGAGGACGTGGCTGGCTGGTATATCGTGACATGTAGTCTTGCAAAGAGAAGGTAGTATTTTTTTTCTTGTCGTCCGGTTCATCAAGGAGCCAGCATTGCATTACTGTCTGCTGCACTCTGAAATCAGTTGGAGTCTCCCATTAGTTCGGTAATAATTTGATGTGTTAAACTACTGTCTTTTCTTCTGCTGAGGCACACACATTTCATTCTGTAGCTTCCCTTCCTGCATGTCTTTGCTGCCACTAGTGATCAACCAGGAAGCGCTGTATGCTGATGCTTTCTGCAGAACATGGGCAATTATCTCTTGGATGTACTCCACCAGGTTGTTGTCGTGGTCCTTTCTCCTGGCTTGTGACCCAGACAGTGCTGGTGATTAGTAAGGTGTGGATGGAACAGTCACATTCCAGGGGGTGTAGCTGGTGGCTTCTTTTCTGTCTGAGTAAATGTGCTTTGTGACCTGTTAGGCGTCACCTGGTAGACGGGATGGGTTCGCTGGCTTCCCAACTTGCTGTTCATGGGTTTGCTTCTGAGGCATCTTAGTGTTGCTCTGAGCTGCTGTGTAGGACTTTGGTACCTCAGGACTGGGCAGGGAAAAGCAGGCATCTGCTTAAGGCTGTAAATTAGGGAGGAGCTGACAAAATCATGCTAGTGGCAGAGCAACTTCTGGTGTACCGGCTTCTTTGAGCGGCTCAGGAGATAAGGACTGATGCAGGTCTCTAGCCCAGCAGCAGGCAGCCAGGGCTGTGCTACCTGTGTTCCCAGCTCCTGGCTCTGACTGCCTCCAGCCTTGCCCCGCTGGTGGAGACAGCAGGCTGATGAGCTGCCCTTCCAGCTGGGGTGGGACCCATGTCTGGTTGTGCTCCCTGAGGTGGCCCTGACCCCACCCTCTGCCGCTGAGGACCCTTGAGCCCCAGGATGGAGGTTCTCCATCCCTTACCACCGCCTGTCGCTGCAGTGTGTGCTGATGGCCTCAGATGCTCACAGACTTGAGTGGTGGTGCAGAGTCTGCAGAGCTTCTCCAGCCCGGTACACTGTAAGGTGCTCATCATGTCTTTTGCTCTAAGACTGTCTTTAGAGGCCTCTGGGTAAATGCAGGACAAGGAGTTAACCTCACTAGGAACAGGCTGACTCAGTGATGATTCTTAGATCAGTTTGTCTTTGTGACCTGTTAGTTAGTGTGGCTTTTAATTGGTTTAGTGTGTTCTGTGGTCTTTTATTTTTTTCTTTCTTGTTTTTTAATCAAAGCATCTTGTCTTCTGAGGCCTTCTAGGGACATAAGTTTCTATGAAAATGCTGATATTTCTTTATCAAATACGTTTATTTCACATTTACATCACCTTCCTGCCAAGCAGTGGATGGTTCTGTCAGCTTCTGTCACGCTAAAGTGATACTGCCTCTGGTTTTGTGAGATATTTTTTTTATCAACAGCTTGTATTTGCCCACTGACCTCAGAACATTTTTTTGTATTCTACATTTTCAATGTGTGGTGGCATCTCTCCAGTCTAAGATTGCCTCTTACCATTGCAGCTGGCTCTACAATCCAACTGGAATCAAATTGGTCTTTGATTTAATGGCACAACAGCAAACATAGCTGTAGAATGGCTGGCAGCTTCTTTTGTGGAGCCTGACTATTGAGAGTCTGTTCGTCTGCTGAGGTTGTACTGCAGAGACCCTTCTTTTCACAGGAGCATCCTCAGTCACTGCATTCACTCTTGTTGCTTAACTCTTTGGAGAAACCATCGTAAAGGTATTCTGTTTCCTGTATGTGTTTACCCCGTTGCTCTGAGATGAGCATTTTTCTTTTCACATATCTTCCTGTACTGTGCTCAGGACCACAAAGTCTGTATTTTCGGGCTGTCTGTCTCCATGCGGCCTGGGTTCCTTTAACCACGTTCTTACTTGGTGCAGATGCGCTCTTTGGGTCTGTCACTGTCTTCCACACTCACTGGGTAGGTCAGACCGTGCCGTTTGGAGGCATTTCTCTAGAGCTGGAGCAGGAGCCTCGCAGGCTCCCCTGTAACCAGAGCAGCGAGTGGCTTGGGCTGTTACCTGCTTCACTAGGGGGCCTCTAGTATCTCTGGAGTTACACATAGACGTGGTGATGCACAGCTCTGTAACTGAAGCATTTATTCTTTTCTCTGCTTTGTGATTTTGCCTCAACAATAGTGCCTTTAGACAGGTTCATTTTGTCTGAGATCAGACGATGTATCTGCTGTTCTGTGTTGGTTTTTTTTAGATACTGTCCCTGGCAACAGTGTCTTGCTCATTTCTCCTAGTTTTCTGCTGCTTAGTAAAATCATTTCACCTCCATTTTTCTTGTCTTTTTCTCCTCAAGGACAGATAAATGTACAGGCTTTATTCTTGCTTCTGTTGACTTTTTTTCCCCCTAGCAATCCAGCATTTCCAGAGGTTTGATATCCCCTCCAGTGCTTGTTTTTTCAGTTCCTGGGAGGTATTTTGTGGGCCTTTTTCTCTGCTTCATTATCCCGGTTGTTGACACTGTGTTGCATGTACCGAGGGCTGGCTAGCAACATGACTGCTGTCAGGTTTCTGAAACTAAACTGGCTCTTTCTAGGTTCTTTAAAGTCTGGTAGGTCTGGCAAAATGGAAGCAACCTCCCATCTATGTTAACAGCAGTGAAAAGAGGGTTGAGTTTCTCAAGAAACAACTGAGTTTGCAAGAACAGACACACAAAGACGGTGAGTAACTTGTCTGAGGTAGTTTGTGAAGTCTGTGGCAGGTGTCCCATGCTTGTACCCTCAGCACATGACTCTGCCTCTGTCTTCTCTGGAGGTATTCAAAACCCACCTGGGTGTGATCCTGTGCAGCCTGCTCTAGGTGAACCTGCTTTAGCAGGGGGTTGGAACAGATGATCTCCGGAGGTCCCTTCCAACTCTGATGATTCTGTGGATATGGTCTGCAAGGAAACAGCAGGCAGAGCCCTGCTCCTGTTCCCTGGTGGTGACCAGTTTCAGGCACTGGTTTGTGGGGAGGTGGAGCTGTGCATATTGTGAGCCTGGAGGCTGGCAGTGTGCTGCCAGTTCCCTAGTATCCCAGCATCTTCCCATAGCTTCTACTGGCCCTCCTGGGATGGGGCCTGGGAAGGAACATGCCTACATCGCTCACTGCAGACATGGGCATCTTGTAGTTTGAGGTGGCTGTTGCTGCTAGCTGAGCCGAGGAGCAGTAGTTTGCTGCTGTCTGTGTACACGCTGAAATGCTCTACAGCATTTGTCAGCACCAGGAGTGGGGCACAAGCCTGCTCAAGGCTGCCAGAAGGGATCTGCAAGGCTCCGCAGCTCTACGCGAAGCGAGCACAGAGGCGTACCATCTTCTGTCTGCTCTTGGAGTTGGCTGGTCATGAGCTGTCTCTGCCTCGGTACGGTGCCTGTGTATCAGCTGCCTTTGCTCAGGCACAGTGCTGGGTCAGTGCAGCTGGATCTGCCTCCTCGCTGGCTGTCGCGGTGCCCTGGCGCAAGCTCTCCAGGCCGTGTGCCTGAGTACCCACCTGCGAGTGCATGCCTGGGAGAGCTGTGCCCCTCCAAACCCTTGGCCCTTGTTTGAAATGACGGGAGGATAAAGACAAGCGGAGGAGGAGCTGGTAAGGTTGTCTTGGACATCTGTCTTGGGATACTGCTTCTCTGTTGTCCTCCCCAGTTCTCAGCCTGCTTTGCTTATAGAATATATAACAATGCAGGTGTCATTTTGTGCCTCGTAGTGTGCTCAATTAATACCTTTCAGTTTTAAGGCCTGAAGTTGTAAATAGAAGGTAGGGAGTGTCAAACAGTAGTAGGCTTCAGCCAGCAGCAGGGTAAATGTTGATGAGCTGTTTTAAGAACAGGTTTATTTGCAAAGCTTTTATGCCATAAATCTGATGTGTGCCTGGCACAAGGAATCTATTTCAGGTCCTGTTGTTGTCCTGTTTCCTCTTCCCTTGCTTTTTTGTTTGTTTACTTGTTTCTGTGCTTTTTTGATGGTTCCTTATTTTTGGTGCTTTCTTTGACCTTATACAAGATTGCATTAGTGTCAGCTGCTGCTCTGGGAGTTCGCACTTTTGTAGGGATTTGCATTAGGACCTCAGGCTGCTTTAGAAATGCCTACTGAGCAAGGGAGGCGCTTCCCTCTTAAAGGAGCAAGTGCAGATTGGCTCCGCACATTCTGGACAGAGACCTTCAGAGAATGGGGGCACCCTGATGTGTTGGGAACAGATGTGGCTTGGCTCTTGTCTGTGTATATTAAAAGATCTGTGTCCTTTTGCATCAGTGACTTGCAAAAGTGCTCCCAGGTTCTTCAGACAAGGCATCTGTGCTTGTATGGAGAAGTGGTTTGTCCTAGTGAAAATCTGCAGGAAACAAATGAAACCCCAAACTATGATTTACCTACCAGTTGCTCTAACTAGGATTTGTAACATGGGGACAGTGCCATTTCCAAAACTGGAACGGTCCCTGCTGGCTCAAGCACTCTGCCTTACGGTGACTGAGGCTGGGGTGCCCTTACTCCTGGATGCCACCACCTTTTGGGGGTGGTGTTTCATCCTGTGCTGGCCCATTTTTCTTAGCCATGGTGGCTGCAGACTCTGCAGGAGGCTATGACAAGTGCAGAGGAATTGTAAGTAGTTCCCCAAACCCCTTTATTTTTTATTTGGGTTGTAAGAGGATGGTGGACTGTTTTCCTGTTGGAATATGGAGTCAGGCAAAGAGGAGTAGTAGAGCTCTGCTCTGGAACAGAAGATTATTTTTTTGAGCAATGAGGCATTAAGTGCTGAGTCCCTGTTTTAGCAGTTTAAAAATACCAGACCATTGTGGTAGCTGAGAAAACACCACATTTAGTGTGTGGATCTCGTTTTGCTTTCTGCATATAGGTGTCATTTCTCCCCTGACCTATTTAAGAATAGCATTTGTACATTTGCTCTCCTGGTCTTCCCATCCTGCTGCTCTGAAGCCAGGGTCTAGCTGGCAACTGGAAATAAGTGCATGCAGCAACTGCTCCATTTCCCCCCTCTGACTGCTCCAGATCCAGAATACCCCCAAGGTAGATATGCCATTACGCACGATAAGATCACTAACGTAGCAGGTGAATATTATATATATGAAGCTAGTCAGCTGTAAATAAAAGGCCTGGCAAAGAATAAAAGGCAAAACATTGTCCCTGAGGAAGTAAATGGGTATATGAATGCCTTCCTGCCCTAGTGCCCTAGAGAGATGATGCAGAGTCTGGAATGCATCCACCTCCCGGGTGTAAGGCATGTGGCAGCCTGGGCTTCGCCCTTTCCTTACCTGGAGGCAGAAGCTGTGTCCTTCCAAACGTACCGTAATGCCTTAGGAAGATCAATATAGCAAATCTTCTCATGTGGTGTTGGTCTTTGTATCTGCTTGTGGCATTTGGAGGCCTGAAGTCCACGCTCTTCTGACTAGAGGTCTTTGTCTTCAGCCCCAGTAGCAGAGCTGGAGACATCCAGAGGACTCCCTGTTCTTTATTTTTCCTTCTTGGAGTGGGGTTCACCTCCCAGCTCTGCCTGGCAATCCTGGGGTGGCCTCGAGTTAGACCTTCTAAATGTGAGATTCATCCTTCTCTGTCACAGAGGTTTAGTGTTATTTACTACAGCAAGTTTCTCAGCTCGCAGACTAAGCAATTGCAAAGGCAAAATGTGCTAAAAGGTGACTGGAAGGTGCTAGAAAATGGCAACTGTCCCTAATTTTCAATGACTGGCATTATATTGCTGCTTCCTCATCTCTTCCACAGTTGTGTGGTGGTTGTTGGCTTGGCTGGCATGTGTCTAGTGGGGCACGGGCCAGCGCCTGAGCAGAGCTGAGCTGCAGTTGGCCCAGTACACCCACCTTCTTGCTGGCTTCCTGCACAACCGCACACGTGTGGCTCGAGGCAAAGCCAGCTCTTGGTCTGCCCACGGGGACAGTTGTGGGGCAAGGGCCATGGCTGTTTCCTTGGTGAACATAGTTAGCGTGGCTTGGAATGGTGCTAGGCTGGGGGGGGTCAGCTGGTTGTGTTTGTCATGGCACATCTTCTGTAAGTATGTCAAGCAGAGAATAAACTATGGAAGAGCAGAGAGAGCACCAACACCTGCAGAGAATATGAGGAGCAGGGAAGATAGTCCTTTTTCCTTTTTTTTTCCTCCCTCTCTTCCTCCAAACCTTCTTTGATTCTTTTTTTTTAATGTAAACAACATTGAAAACTTAATAGGCAAGATGCCAAGTGGTTTATTAAAAGCAGTCTTAATGCATCAGCTGGAGTTCAGTAGTTTAGGGTGACCAAAAAATGTGAACTCAAGGACTTGTTAGGTAGAGAATTTTTATTGTGGAAGTCTAAGCAAGAAGAGGTTTCCTTTGATATTGTTTACATGGTAAGAAAGAATAATGATGAGAGCAAGCCTGCATCTGCCAAACCCTGTGACAGGTGAATGCTCTGCCCAGGTCGCTGGTTTTTAGCCTGGGTGTACTTGGGGATCAAAACTCTTGCTTGAGTGGCCAGATTCAGGCTCCTGCGCTGGCGGTTTGCAGTCCTGTCAGCCTCCCCCCTGCTGCAACAGAGCAGGCTGTGTGAAATGGACCTCAGCGCTCTGCATGGGGATGCTCCGGGTCCATTTGAAGATGGTGCAAACGGTGGGGTTGGTGGACAGATGTGCATCACTCTGCTGAGAGCATAGGCAGAGACCACTGTGTGATACTGTGTATGCGGGTTGGAGGCAAACCCTGTGCCCAGATGCATGCACACTAGAGAGGCACAAGAAGTGAGGAAGAGAGGATAAAGGTAGGAGGACGAGGTGAAGAGACTGCTAAGCTGTCCAAGGCCAGTGGAAGAACTGGCAGTTCAACCTGCATGTCCTGAAGCTGTGTCAACAGAAGAAAGCAGTGTCTTCCTGCTGGTGTGAAGTGATGACATCGCCCTGTGTGGTTCCAGATATGTGGGTGTACGGGAGCTTTGTAACTTTTTCTGCAGAAGGCAACACACATGATGTGTAAAATCAGAGACATTCACATTGATGCAGTACCACAGCATGATTTACCTGGGGTATTTCTCAGGTGTAGGTGAAGCATACATGGTAGCCTGGTACCTTCCTAGGCTAGTATGGATTCACTTTTAACATGTCTTCATGGTGAGAGAAGGGGTGAAATTCTTGTGCCAGGCTGTGGCAGTTGTCATCTTTGAGCACAATAGTAGCATGCTCCCCACCATATAAATATGGGTCTTGTTCAAACCTGGTCAGATTAGTGTTTCAAGTGTCCAGGCAACGCTAAGAGTTGCTGCAGTGAGCAAGCCCAGGTTTGGGTTCTCTGGATTGCTTTGGGCCTTGCCTTTCTCCAGCCGAACCGGTGGAATCACAACCTTTTGTTAAGCCACTGCGGAGACTGCAGTAAGGCTTCCCATCATGAATTCTTTAGTACCAGGAAAAGATGATCTCTGAAGAGCGTAGACCTTTTTGCTCTGTGCTCGGGTTGAGTGGCCAACTAAGTGAAGCAACAAGTGTTTAGCCTGAACCTGCAAAAAATCCAGCAACGCGGGTTACAGAGCCTTACTGCAGGCCCAAGGATTACTGCCTGTCAGTTCTGTTGGGATCAGTGACTGTCCATTTTGATTGTCAGTTAGAAAGCATTTAAATCACTTTCGGGATGCAAGAAGGAAAGGGCATGGGCAGGCTTTGTTGCCACGCTCAAAGGACTCATTAAGTCAGAGCAAGTGACTTGTTTGTCTCCATCTGTAGCTTGCAGTAGGGGCTGGCGTCTCTTACCTGTTCTTGGACACTGCTTCAGGATTGCCTTAAAGTTGCAAACTCAAACAGTTTGTCTTGACTATTTTTAATCCAAATTAAGGTCATGAATCTTTCATTGCTGGAGTTGCCATGTTGGTGTCTCCAGTAAGCAGCTTTTGGTTTACATTTGACTCCTAGAGAACAAAAGTGAACCTGAGGCTTAAGGTCTGAACTAGAAATAATAAAGTCCATATGGAGAATTATTTCAGTCTATCTGCAGTGGTTTAAATCTGCACTTCATTTCACAGAGATGCTTTTATGTGTGGATGAGGGCAAGGGATGCAGTCCTGTGGAACGTGGGATATCTGATAGGCATAGCTGATGATGAGACATCCTTTTCAGCTTTGTGGAGCCCTTCAGCTGTGTAAATAAAAAGCAAAACAGGGAGTGGTAAGATTTTTTGGGGTTTTCCTCTTGCATATGAATGCCTTCTCTGGTACTTTCTCATTATTTCTTATCAGTCACAGGGAAGCATTTCCCATTACATTAGAAGAAACAGAAAAAAAGAAAAGAAAATGCTGTGGCATCATGGAGATAGTTCTGGGAGCTTCCACTCATTTTGGTGTCCATCACTTTTTCTGCTTTTAGCTCCTTCTGGGGTGTCCATTGCTCTGGCAGTCTAAGAGTATCTCCAAATTCAGCAGCTTAGAGCACAACCTTTTTGTTTCAAACCATGATGTTTAAAACAATGACAGAAATACCAATGTAGCTGTTTGGGATTGGGTGGAGGTGTCGGTGGCTCTTCCCAAGGGTATGATGTGTCCATACCTCTCATGTGAATTTAAGTCACTTTTCCTATCAAAATGTAGTTACCTGGAAGTGTGGTTCTTAATTCTTAAAATCCATATACCGTTAATGTTTTTAAAATAATAATGACCAAGAGGCTGCCTGGCATAGGGTTACCACAGGGGCTTTCCTGGCAGCCAAGCTTTGACCATGCACTTACTACCCGTACTTCTCCTTTCCACTTTTCATTTGCGTGTTTGCTACACTGGGTGGCTTTACAAGCACTTTGCAGGCCATTTTCTGATGCTGCGGTGCTGCGAGGTGCTCCCTTAATGTAGCCGGTAGGAGTATACTTCCTTTCCTCGCTGTGCTGTTACAAGGTTTAATTACTGAGTGCCTGGACAAGGTTTCATGCGGAAAACTGCCCCACACCCTCTGTACACACACTTCTCCCCCTCCCAGGTCATGTAAGCATCCCAAAGCTCAAGTGGTTTAGTAAGTGGCCAGGATCTCGGCATGAGCACAGTTTGAACAGATTGCTTTTGTTTTGGTGTAATTGAAAAACACCCACAAAGAAAATATGTTGGCTAGGAGTGTGCTGTAGGGCTCAGCCCCGTCCCAGCGGGGCAGAGAGGGACCCTCTCCAGGGGTTTCTTTCACGGTGTCTTGCAGCTTTGCTGAAGCCTCAGCATCCTTGTTCATGTTACCTCGTACGTTAAGCACTGGTTAAGCACAGCCCTTACATACACACCTAACTTGAAACATCGCTGGCTTTAGTGATGCAAAAATAGTCTTGTGTTTTGCTTTTTGGCATCTCAGCCCGAAAAGCCGTGGCTTTGTACAGAGAGGGAAAGTGAGAAGTGTTTTGTTAAAACTGGGGCACGTCCCATTACTTGTTGCACTTGGAAGAGCGAAGCTATGTGAGGAGTCATGAAGCTTTTGTAGTGGGAGCTCGTACTGGATGCTGGGAGCCTGCAGAGCAGCAGCACCGTACCGTGTGGGAAGAGGTGCTTGAAGCAGGTGGGCTGAAGGGTGTTGTGAGATGAAAGTCAGATGTGTTTTGTAAAGCGGTGCCTGTGGCTGCATTGGTGGTTTGCAGAGAAAGAGTTGAAAGAGTTGTGGAAAGAAAGGTAGGTAGATAGGTAGACTAAGTTTGAAGAGGGGAGATCCTTGAAGACCATTTACTGAAAAATGCTGTCAAATGTAAATTAAGCGGGGAGGGGAATAGGTTTGCAGGTTACTTTCATCAGTTGTGACAAGCTCTCCACTGCTTCAGTCCATTCCCAGCTCTTAGCAATTTAACTGGGTGACTCCTAAGGTCCAGACAGAGGACACAGTAATTTAGGTTCGAAGAAATATTTAGTGAAAACCATTAAATTCACAGCTGTTGCATTTGCATCCCTTCTGTATTCATTTTTTGACGCTATCGCTGCAAGTACACTGTCAAGAGTGAATTTTAAATCAGTAAGTCACTTGGGAATCACAGCATTAAGAGTTTTACTAACAGAAGCTTGTTTATCCCATGTCAGAAAACAAACAGTTGCAAGCACTTGTGACCCCAGGTAGTTTCGCGCGGATACAGCCTGAATTCAGAATACCCATTGGGCACAGGGAGCTGCTTGTGAACAGCTAGTTCAGAGGCCAGAAGTTACTTGTAGCAAGTTTCAGAGGATAACTTCTGAATAAATGAATATATTGGAGGAAATCATAAGCTACTTACAGGGTGTTTGCAAACAGAAAAAGAGAGTACATTCATCAAAGAAATTACTCAGTTTGAATAATTGGTTCAGCTCAGAGCATGTTTACCTGCCTGTGAGGGGAATGGGGAGGTTTAATTGGCAAATGTTTGTATTGTGCTTTGAGACACTTGTATGAAAGTGAAGCGTTACTGTTAGGGCTTCTAGATTTATAATTCCTTCTGTAGTTCGTGTGAATGCTCCCTTTTTTCAGGGTTGTATAAAGAAGGGATGCAATGGTGGGTTTGCAACACGCACATGCGGGGGAGGTCCCAGAAAGACATCTTTGCTCCCGAAGGCACTGGGGCACCCTGGCTGCATCTGTCCTACCTGGCAGAGCCA
Organism: Falco rusticolus; assembly: GCF_015220075.1. Lineage (NCBI taxonomy): Eukaryota > Metazoa > Chordata > Aves > Falconiformes > Falconidae > Falco > Falco rusticolus. The sequence goes on along the minus strand of NC_051200.1, from coordinate 4,211,122 downwards.
GCCCCACGCACCCACCCCCAGCCCACCAAAGCCAGGGGTGGAAGCAGCAGGGCACAGACTGCCCTGGAGCTATGATGGACCGACCCTGAGTGCCCTCTGCTTCAGCTGAATCTGAATATGGGCCTTTTATTATCAAAAAGGTGTCAGTATTGTGTAACTTAGTTAAGTTTTGCAGAGAAGGCGGTGAACATCTGTCATGTAAGCAGTGAAACTGTGACTGCATCCATCCTGTACAACTAGCAAGCTGCTTTTTCAAATGAAGTTTTACGAAAACTGCAAGTAAACATGCAGAACAACTGTATCTGCTTTTCTACATCGGCAGCTGAGCTGGGAAGTACTGTATAAATACTTTCAGGTAGTACTTAACAGAGTGTCTCAGTACTCAATATCTAGAGAGAATCCTTCTCAGTTACATCACCATTGATTTCTTGGAAATGGATGGGTATCACTGGGAGCAGAATTTAGCCTGTATAACTAAGTAATAAAATATCTTTTTGCAGGAAGTATATTTATAAACAAAGAGCGAGCATTGCATCTTCAAGTTACGTTTGCAAAGCAACTGCCTGAAATTTGGCATGGCTCCTTCCAGTCAGGGGATCTTAGAGACAGTTTTGCTGCATCACAAGCTGCAATAGTATCTCTGAGGCTTTGAAAATGAACACCAGTGTCTCTGCAAACAGGATACTCTTTGTGAGTCTTAATTGGAACCAGTTATGTCTGAATGGTGCAGACTTTGAAATAACGTGACCAACCTAAGAAAGCTATTCAAGATCTATCTACAAACAGTATTCCCCAGATACACAGGGGTGAAGAGCTTACTGGGATAAAGGCCCAGCATGAGATTCTGCTCTGAACTTGCACTGAATTGAACCAATTTTCTGTGTGTGTTGTTTTGAAGACATTTTGGTGCTTCAAGCATCTTCCTTCCTTTCCTCTCCCCAGCTTGGCAAGAACTAGATATAAAAATATTATAAGACAAGCTTTTGCAAAGGGGGAATTGAGTCATGGAGAAGCTGAATGCCGTGTATTTGAAGTCAGTGTTTGTCTTTACACTTAACAAAACTGGTGATTGGAAGAGATGGGGGGAAGGGACGTTGGATCGTCTTCTGTAACCCCGTAATAGTTGAGTGGAAGCGACTGGCCTGGCTGAGAATTTAATTTCAGCTTTTGCCACTTGGCTGTGAAGCCCTAGCTAACACAGTCAAATACACTTTTGTATTTTGATACAACAGTCAGTTTCTTTAAATGCTTCCTTAAAGCCAATGGGCATTGAAAGGAATTTTCTTTGGAAGTAGGTGGTTGTTGGGTGTCTGTCCTCTTTGTTGCACACACGCTATTATATTAGGAATTGCCTCTTAAAGGGCTACCAGCACTGCCTTGGTTGCACTAATGGGATCTTTGCAGACTGAGATGAGGAAAATCCTGCTGATTGTGCACTCTGTCTTCTTGGTGAGCACAGGTTAGCCTCTTCCAAGAGCTGTCCCTGCTGACAGCCTGGGTGGCTCCCATAGCTCTGGTGTGCCATGGTGAAGTGCTCTGGTAGCTAGCTGGATTGCAGCAGCACTCAGCAGTGGGGCGCAGGTTTCCCAATGTCTGCATGCAGGACTTAGCAGGACCTCATCTCTGTTGCAGAATTATTCTGCAATCTCAGTTCTGCTTTTTCAAAAGGAGTCTCTAGTGCTCAGGGCTGCAGGAAGAGTGTAAAAAATGTGACAGGAGTGTAAACCGGTGCTCACGCTGTCACCCTGGGCTTGCAGAGCCTGTGGAATATTAGCTTCAAGACCCTGGAACTGCGCCCTACCCTTCAGTTAGTCCTGTGGATTTTGCCGTCTTTTGGGCATGGACTATGTTACTTAAGCATTGTTACTGCTAGAATTTGCAATTCTGATACAGGTGGGAGTTGGATGGGGGTTTTTTGTCATCTTGAGGGGTTTGCTTTCAGTAGGTTCTCCGGGAGAAGGTCTTCAGTGGATGACATGCTTCTTGAAGCACTGCGTAGAAACTTAGTCAGCATGAAGTCAGAGACTTGGGAACTCACCTTGCACCTAAGAAATGGAAGTTTTGTGACCATTTCTTTCCAGGGAAGAATGCAATCAACAGCACCTTGCATGTTGAGTGTAGACGTTACAGGGAGCAAGGCTGCCTGGGAGCCTGCCAGGAGGCATAGCAAAAACTCATGAAACCAGTGTGTTTTGGGTGGAGAGACTTGTGTCTGTATGAACAAGAGGTGCGTGAAGGGGATGAGCCAGCAGAAATTATTCCTGGGAGGCAGGAACTGGTGCTGCTGCAACACTGAAGAGTTCTTAATGAGGCAGTAGCTATTGCTTCTGGGTATGGAAAAAAGGGTACAACTCCCGTCTTACAATCAGGAGGCCAAATACACTGTTTTGCTGAGTTTCTTTTTTTGTGGAGTGCTTCAATGCATGCTTACTGGTTTGTCAGATGATGGGAGCAGTGAAAGCATTTTGTTTTGAAAGGTAATCTCCAAAGAATGAAATTCTCAGTGAACCTCACGTTTATAAGAAACCAAGATAATTAGCTTTTAGAATAGAATACAATATTTCAGTTGAAAGGGACCTGCAGTGATCATCTCATCCGACTGCCTGATCAATTCAGGAGTGACCAAAAGTAAAAGCATACTGTTTAAGGGTGTTGTCCAAATGCCTCTTAAACAGGGACAGGCTTGGGGTGTCAACTGCCTCTCTAGGGAGCTTGTTCCACTGTTTGACCACCTTCTCTGTAAAGAAACTACTTCCTAATGTCCAGGCTTTTGACTCCAATCTTACCAATACCCTTTTATTAAAAAGCACACAAGACCCTCCACCCCCTGCCCCCCCCCCCCCCCCAAAAAAAAAAAAAAAAAGGGAGAGAGAACACCAGAATTTGGCTGCTTGACTGAAGGTATGGCATAGTCATTTCCAATACAGAGAAGCTGGTTTTGGATGGGGTTGTCCCATGCAGGACAAGACTAGCAGGACCAAGGACTTATTATTATGACAGGAAAACCTGGCCCCAGGACAGGGTTTAGCTTGGGCTGTCATGCTGTTGACACTTCTCTGTAATGTAAACCTGAGAAGTTTCTGAGCTGAACATATCTTGTTGGCTCTCTGTTCATTACAGGTTTTCCCAAAATTAAGGTTGGAGTGACTTGGTGCAAAACGCTTAAAATCTGAAGTCTTAACATGGTAGGGAATGTTCTTTTGACATTATTCAGTGGCACATGGAAATTCTCAAAATTAGAATGAATGAAAGAGCAGATGGCCTCTGATCAGGAAAACTGTAAATTTTAAGGCCCTTGGTGTGTATTGCCTTGTGGTTTGCTTTAGTTTTCATTTAGATCAGCTTTAGAAAGTTAATATCAACCATTAAGCCTTTTTAGGCTATCTTCCCCCCTCTTTTTTTTTGTCCTCTGGTTTAGAAGTGAATAAAAGAGCTTTGTACAGTTCTTGAAACTGAGCCTGAAACAGCTCTGAACAAAATATAGTGTTCCTTTCAAAATCTTGGAAATCATTACATCATAGGCAAATTGGGCCAGAAACCGTTAATGGTATTCTTTGTGGAATGAAATCCCATGGGAGGACCTGTTTCAGCAAACTGGCATTGTTTACAAATAGATGCAGTGACAGATGCAGTTGTCCCATTCTGAGGGACAGCTGAAACTTTGTGCCCTGTAATGGACTTCGCAGAATAACCATCTTGCTTTTGGTAACAAGCTGAAGACGTGCCTTGGTGCTTCTGCGGTCAGCCTCAGGCCGGTGATCTGGGCGAGTGAAGGCTGCCTTGGCACTGGGAAAGCATTTGTAGGTGGCTTAAAGAGAAAATAAAGGTCTCTGTCGCCAGAAGCTCCCAGTCTGTGAGAACTGCTGGAGGCACAGGGAGCTGTGTCCCAGTGTCTCTGCTGGGTTCCATGACCTGGGACCTCCCGCCTGCTTCCCTGTGCAGGAATACCTGGGCATCATGCGCTTCGCCTTCCCCGAGATAGCATGTATGGCACGTGTAGGTCTCACTGGTACCGAAACAATAGTTTTCATCACTGTTTGGTTGGTTGTGTTTGGGTTTTTTTTTTTTCTCCCACCCATTACTGAAAACCTTTTTGCATTTCAGGATAGAAATTATGGAGATCAGTAACGTTAACTGTTTGAAACCATTTAGTTCTCTAGACAAATAGGCCAGTCTGTACTTGAAGGTCAGATCAGCACAAGCCCTAGCCTGGGCACAGCGATAGCTATTCCTTGGTGATACGGAGCGTGTTACTGCCGGCATACGTGCTTCCATGGGAGGGTGGGCCATGTCCGTCATCTCCAGGGCAGGTCTCCCAGTCGACCTCTACCTGGACAGCCAGGCTGTGTCGGCCAAACCCTCTCGTGGGGACCGGGCACGTGCTGGCGACGGCGGGGGTCTGAAGGGTCACGTCTGTGCTTCCCCAGGTGGGGTGTTCCAAATGACAAAAACATCATTCTGTCTGACAGCTGCCTCCAGCACGTGACTTCATTAGTTAAGAGCGCGTGATCTTTCCCACGCTTCTGGGCCTGAAGGCAAAGTTCTAGGGAATGACGCCCGGTCGGTGGCTGCCTGTGGTTCAGCATCGCCTGTGGATGCAGGTGGAGGTGGGCAACTCCGTGGTGTAGGGAAGGTCTAGCAGTTCATGTAGGGCTCGAGTCTACAAATAGACATCTTCTTTGGCTGCTGAACACTGTGTTAATCTATCGGTGGAGCAATTGTTCAAGCTGCCCCCAATTTGCTGCAGGCAAAATAGACCAGAATAATTCAGAGCAGTGATTTAACACAAACCAGTTGATGAAGTCAGCTGGGAAGGGTGCTCATACATACTGCTCCCCTGTGGAGGTGCACAGCTGGGGTCACTAACACCTTTCATTTCATGTTTGTGAATCAAGATCTCCAGGATCCTGGCTTCATGCTGTATATACTAGGGAAGGGGCTGTTGCTAGGGTTTTCAGCTGCGTGACCCTGGGATGGGTCCCTGAGCAGCCAGATGTTCAGGAACAGCACTTTGTGGAACCAGGGACCGGTGCAAAACAGAAATGTGATGGTATATTTCATTTATTGTTCTCGTCACTGAGCAAATGCTTTGCATTTCAGCCTAGCATTGTGGGATTTCATTTAGATTAAATGAAAAAATGTAAGTCAAGTAATAAAAAGTGATTGTTTATGTGTAGTAATTAAAAAATTATCACAGAGGCTAAAATGCTTATTTCATGAAAAACAGTCTACAGTGAATATCTCTAAATTTTTCAGTTCATCATTTCATTTTTACGTGGAGGGTATTGTCAGTTAAAGCAATGTGGATTTGATTATCCCCTATTAATACTTTGGCTGGAAATCCTAGCAAAATTCCAGCTATATCAATATAAATGGAATTGTTGAAAACATTAACCTCAGGTGTTCTTTTTTTTAAATACAACAACAAACAAACCAACAAAAAAGACACCCAAAACCCACCCAAACACCCCAAAAACCCTCAGCCGTGGCAGCTTTACCTGACTGAAGTGAGAGCAGCAGTGCTGTTACCAGTTGAGCTTCAGGACTTCTTTGCGTAAGCTACAGTTACCATGTTTGGCTGATACTTCTGAAAAAATAATAATAAAAAAAACCCCTACGATTTCCATAGCTGGAAAACATAAGTTGCTTCATATTTTTTTATTATTATACTTTTATTTGAATTGAAGAAAGAGCTTGTTTCTTAAACCAGCTGCTTAACCCAGACTTGAATTTTAGTATTTAAGATACACTAGAAAGATGAGGAATTTGAGAAGTCTTACCTGCCTGGTGTTTTCCCAGCTTATGAAAGTTCTGTAACCATTTCTGTGTTGCTTTTTTTCACCTTAGGTCAGTACCCATGTTGTTTGTGGTCAACAAAAGATCATACGTATCCACTCCTTGCTGATATACCATACGTGGGACTTTATGGTTGCACTTACTCAAAGCTGTGCCACAAACAACCCTGTGGTGACAGGCCTGTGTGGTAGCAGGACAAAAAGAGAAGACTTTAACTGTTTTCAGGATGTGATAATTTTTCTTAGGTTTTGATGGATTTTAAAGCAAACACGTGCTCTACTTTTATGTGCAAGAAAGTTTTTCATTGGTACTTCTGAAAGAATTTCCTTGGGGAAGGTCATTCCTTCTGAAGCCCCACAGTCCCAGGTCTAAACTCTCTCTGAACACAGCAGGAAGAGAACAGAGATCTTTCTGCTGGCTGTCCATATCCCCCCAACATGCTCCTTGTTTCTTACATCATAAAAATGGTTCACTACGATACCAGGTAGTTTCAGTAAAACATTTAAATTTTCCTTTGTAAGTCTGATTTTAGAGGAAAATTCGGATTGTAAACAACTGCAAGAGAAAAGTTGTAAATAAAGGTTTAAAAAGGCTATAATGGAGAGAAAAAAAGCTTTTCTTTTTTTGGTAATACAGTAATTTTTAGGAATTGGCTGTTGCATTTATTTATAGCAACCAGCGGTAACCTTATTCAGAGCAAACGTCTAATAGAGAGGTTTCTTTACTCCACCAGAAGGCGTTTCTTGCCCTCTTCCCTCCCCAGGACCCCAGCCTTGGCATCCTTACTTGACAGGCATGCTTTCTGTTCTGCTTTTGCAGGAGGCTGTGAGGGCTGCTGAAGATGTCCGATAGTCTGGATATTGAAGAGAAACCTCCAGCCCCACCGTTGAGAATGAACAGCAACAATCGCGATTCTTCAGCACTAAACCACAGTTCAAAACCGCTCCCCATGGCCCCTGAGGAGAAGAACAAGAAAGCCAGGCTTCGCTCCATCTTCCCAGGAGGAGGGGATAAAAGTAAAGTATCAGCAGTGTGAATGGGTGGCTACGTCTCTGTTTGCTTTCTGTTGGTTGGTCGTGGCCGTCTTCCTGCCGCTGTTTTCTTTCTGTTTCAGCTGCAGAATCTGGTAAAGTCCTTCCAAAGCCTTCTGTGCCAAATACTCTAGTAACATGTTTCAGAAGAGGAGGAGGTGTTCAGTCAGTTACTTTGCTGTCTTGGAAAAGCCAGTAAAACGTGCACACATTGTGGGACTTGCCTTTTAAAAATAACTTTATAGTTGAGCTGGGGAATCCTTTCCTTTGGATTTTGCTTTGCATTTGCAGTAAAAGCAGAGATGAGGTGGTGTACTTTTGAAAATACCTTTGCAGAAATGAAAGGCAACATGCCTGACACTCTGGGGGTTGTTTTAAATGCACTTACATTCCAGGAACAGGAACAAGGCTCTTGCTTTTTGCTTTTGCAGTGAGAGTGGATGCAGAATTGGCTTGGTTTAAAACCTGCTAGGTGTGGTTACAGCAAGAGTCTTTTAAATGTACAGGAAACAGCATTTCAGTTCCCATTCTTTGAAATGCATGTGCAGAAGGGAGTTGGTTTGAGTTAGTGTATTTACAGAATTCAGGGAAGAGATCTTTTTTGTAATGCGGTAGGAACTGGTGGGCTTCACCCACAAGTGCTGAGGGAGCTGATGTCTTTGCAAGGCCACTCTTGATTATCTTTGAAAAGTTATGGTGACTGGGGGATGTTTCTGGTGTCTGTAAGACAGCAAATGTCACTTCTGTCTTTAAGAAGGAGGATCTGGGGAACTGTGGGCCAGTTAGTCTCACCTTGGTCCTTGGGAAACTAGTGGAGCAAGTCCTCGTGGAAACCATTTCCACACACATGAAGGATAAGAATGTGTTTGGGAATAGTCAGCACAGCTTTACGAAGGGGAGTATATGCTGAGGCATACTGACAGCCTCCTACCACGAGATGACAGGCTTGGTGGTGAAGGGAGTGCAGCGTGTTGTTCCTACTTTAGTAAGGAGTTCAATGCACCTTCCCATAGCATCCTCACAGTCAAACCGATGAAGTACCATCTGGATAAGCTGACAGCGAGGTGGACTGAAAACTGGCTGAAATGCTGGGCTCAGAGGGTTGTGACCAGCAGCATGAAATCCAGCTGCATTTTAAGGGGGATTCTGCCTTCAATGTGTGTCACTGTTCCTCCAAGTGGAGCTCAGAACTAAGGAACTGCGGTCATTCCCTTGCAGCTCCAGCTCACCGGCACTGCTCGTGAGCCTCTTCCATGGGTCACGGGAGCAGCTGGAGGTGGGTCTGGCATTCTGAACTCCTCACTGGCAGCAGGAGGCACAATTCCAGCCCCATTCCTCCCCTGGTCAGGTGCAGTCCTGATGCTTCCTCTCATGCGAAGGCTGTGGCTGGATGGGCCCGTTCCTCAGGCAGACCTGGCCTAAGGTTGCTCTGCAGAGTGCTTCCCAAAATGTCCCCTTCTCAGAGCAAAACTAATTTTCAGTTGATTCTTTTTAAAGGCCAAAAGTAAAATCTCTCCCTGCTTGTTTAATTCCTGGGAGGATTTGGGTCAGTTCTTCCCTGGCTGCCAGCAGGATGGTATCACGCCTCTCTGAGGGAACGTTTCTTCGGTAGGAGGTGCAGCGTGAAGTGCATGCAGAAACGGGGAGATCCAGAAACAACCCCTCCTGGAAATGATCAGTGACATAAAAAATGTAATTAACACCAGTCAGAGCAATCTTAAGAAACATACAAGTACCATGATTTTAAATGTGACTGTGAGGCAAGGTAAGCTAAGGGTTACAGCTTGGTCTTTGTTGGGTGGAATAATAAATGGAGGAAGTTTAGCTTGGCTGGCCAAGCCCCTTCAGGTCACTTCATCTCAGGGTTGGTTTGTGGGTCAGAGTATCAGCTGGCCTGTACGTGCTTCACAGACTGTGACACATTTTTGAGAGTCCTGCTTATAAAGCTGAAGATGATTGATGTGGCTGCTCTGGGCTGGTGCAGTGCTTGCAGCATCTCACAACTTTATATTAATAGTCCACCACTGGTACTAGCGAACAGAGTATGAAGAAAACACCATGACAGAGTGTTTCTGTCTGAACCTGCAGGAACTTTGTCTTTCACTTGCTTGCCAGACAGGAGGGATGCAAGGACGGATATGCTGCGGTGTGTTCTCTCCATGGCAATGGTGCATGCTGGGACTGCTGTGCTCAGGGAACAGGAATCTTTCGTAGTCACTCTCCTGTTGGAATGTAGAGGTTTCAGTTAGGGTTTGAGCACTTCTTTGTTTAAAACCCTGTTTTGGTAAGCTGTGATGACTCTCTGGGACCTATCTGTGCTTCTGCAGTTGAAACAAGCCACTTAGGCATTAGTGTCTTGCTCCGTCCCATAGCACCTGACCTCCTGGCTGTCCTTGGTATAGCTCCTCTCAGCCTTGTCTCTGGGATGAAGTACCCCATTTCCTGGGGGCAGGAAGCCAAGGCAGGCAGCTGACATACGTTTCCGGTGTCATGTGGGCAGTCTGTGTGGAACAAGGAGCTGAACCTGTTCCCCCATAGCTGAGGCTGAAGCTGTGAAATTGGCCTTCCTTCCTCAGAGCTGATGATGGTGATGGGAACTGTGGTGGAGTTCATAGCGTTAGTGTTTCCTTTCAGCAGCGCTTGTTACCTCAGGAGAATTGAGAGCAGAAAGAAATTACTTGCATCCTTCTGGTTGTTTGATACAGCCTTGTTCTTCTTTCATTAAACCGCCTGTAATTGCTGTGCTATGAAATAAATTAATACTGTGTGTGAGCTGGTGGCTCCATGAAGGCACTGTAGAGCATTCAACCTAAAGCAACGCGAGGGGAGGGCCCACCACAGCTCCGATGCCCCTTTCAGCTTGAGAGGGTACATCCTTGTCAAGATTTCTGGGTGAATAATGGTACTTCCACGGAAGCTGCTCTAAACTTAGCTGCAGATGGGAGCGGCATCTGACCTTCACTCATCTGATTGCCTCCTGTACAGAAAAACAAGAGAAGAGGGAAGGAGAGAAACCCAGTGGGTTAAGATTAATGGAGGAGAAAGAAAAGGACAAGGCTGCTGCAGTAGGACAGGAGGAGCAGGGCAGGAAGGATGCTGGGAGGGACAGTGGGAGAAGGGATGGAGGAAAGAGCAGAATGTGATGAGGAGGCAAGCAAACAGGAGGGCATAAGCGTGAGGTCAAACCCTTCCTTCTTCTTTGGAGAAAAGCTATCAGTTAGCTGGGTCACATTTTGCTCCCAAACAACTGCTTTGTTAACATAATAATGATGATGGTGATGCAGACTGCGTGAGACCAAACACTCTTTCCTTGGAGTCTTTTAATCTGTAATTGCTGCTGAGGTGGTGTGGGTGACCCTCATGGCTAACTGCTGTGCAGCAGGAGTGTATTGCGAGGGGCATTTATAAGAAAATCAAATAGGAATGTCCAGGATAAAACCCTCAAATCCAGTCAGTCGCTGCTTCAAGTCAGTCGTGCCTTTTCATATCATTTTGCCAACTTATGTGAAATAGAAGTGATTTGAGTTGCAGGGCACAGGGAGAAGTGTCAAAGCTTTCAGACGGGAGAGGGGCAAGGGTGTTGCAAGGAGATGTTTAATTCTGTATTTAGTTCATAGTTTATCAGCATTTGGACCATAGGTTTATACCTGCAGTCTGGTAGGCAGAGGTCCCTGAAGCAGATGTGCCAGATCTTGGGGAATGAGCTGGAACGCTTGTCCTCCAGCAGAAGAGGCCTAAAATGGACAAGTGCTGCTTTTGATAGAATGTTTTCTGTAATGCCTTATTTTGCTTTTAGATTTGGCTGTTGCTTTAAACTGAGTTTGATGATCCTTTAAATCTAATTTTCACTGCATATGCTTGGAAACGATGAGGTAGGAGAAGCCAGTTTTGTTGTCTGCAATAGAAAGCTATATGTGCTGAACGGGGGTGACATCCTGTAACTGGCAACATCTATCCTGAAAGCTGAACAACATAATCTTAGAGATAAAAGAAGGGGGAGAGCATTTGCATTTGTATTTGATATATTGCTGCCATCTTTACTGAATGCTAAATGAAAATAATTCATCAATTAACATTGTGCAGGGGTGTGCAGTACAGACAAAAGGTGACAGTGAATTATTTAATGAGGATAAATGCAACAATGCAGAGAAAGGATTAAAAACATCCAAAATCCTCTAGACTATAATTATGAGGAGCAGCACATCTTCCAACTAAAGGAGGCTGGGAGGCAGAGTAAGAAATATGTGCAAAGGGAGGCCTTGTGGAGCTATCTGTGAGCAAAGACAGACCCTGGGCGGGAGGGGTGCTGATACAGGGTTCAGCCTTTGGATGAGACCCCTAGGTAAAGTTAGGAAGCTGGCAAACGTAATACTAAAACACCAAAGGAAGATGTTAATTAAAAGTCTGTGAGCATAGTAGTGCTTTATGTTAGAAGGCTTATGTGCCAGAAGATAAATTCAGCAAAGCTCCATCCTGGTTGATACTGGTAGAAGGGGATGCTTGCTTTTGAAATAAGACACGTGCAGGCTTGTCTTCATCTGTTTTTGATGTGCATAGCATGACTGTCACTGGTGCTGCACTGAGGGAGTACAGGACCTGAACAAACTGCTCCTTTCTCTCCTGTTGATGCATAATTATGGCGTGTGTGTTCGTTTTCATATTCCCGTTAATGTATGGTGATCCGCTGGCCTTTAGAGATCCTGATACAGAGTATCGTGGTGATAGGCGCAGCATAAACCTTTTGTGTATCTCTGGGCTTTTCACAACTGCTGGCGTGAAGTCGCGTCACATCACGTCTATAGAGCCAGCCTGCTCAGGACCATGGTGAGGGTATGTAAACCAGACACGCATTAAATGGGCGAGAAGGGCAGCAGAGAGAGGTGGGATGCTGGGGAGCAGAGCACTTCCTTTAAAGATGTGACGTGGTGTGACCTTTTTGTATCCTACATGAGCACTTTATGCATGTCTTATTTCCTGAGTTAGCGTTAATAACTTCCGCATACTGCACGTGGGCACTGTAACATTTGTTCTGTTCCAATCATTTAGCATTTTTCCATTGAAATGACAAATGTATTTGGTGGAATGGCAGTTGCCCTCTGGGCTGTTCCAGGTGTACCACTGGCACTAGAGAAGATGCTATAAATAACTCTGTACTGTATTATTCAACCATGTGGTAGTTAGTCTTGGAGCATGCTGGTTCTCCAGGGAAGCCAAATATTTCAGGTACCTGCCAGAGAGATGTTTGAATGTGGGTTTATGCTGTGTTTATCTGGGTGTTTGGGAGTTGTCCAGAATTGGCATTATTGTCACCATTTTTCAGAGAAATCTCGCTTGAACATGGATTCTTGATGCACCAGAGTGAAGGCAGCTTCTCACAGCCTTTATTCCACTCACTCTTTATCAGGGTCAATAAAACTGGGCTGAAGTGAGATTTGTTGATAGTAAAAAGCACAGGAGATGGATGACCCGAGGGATGTTACTTTAAAAAGGTGTTATAATACAAGGGAGATAAGAAACATATGCAGATCGACTGACTCCAAGTCTGTCCTTCAGTAAGGTACTCCACACTCTGTGAGTACTGGTGGAGTGATTTAAAACCAAGGAATTCCTGGAAACTAATGAAGTTTGGGTGTTATGGTTATTTGTCTTAGTTGTGAGCTCAGATGAAGCTTTTCCAATGGCATTTTTTGCTGTGCAGATTCTGTGGTTTCTAATACAGAGCTGCTGCTTCTTCAGCCTTTTACTCAGAAAGGTGTCTTCTCCTGAGCAGCCTGTTTTCACGGAACTTGTAGGAACCTGGTTATGTTAAGAAACTTATCTCTGATTTGGCTGAGTTTGACACTAGGTCCAAAGTGTGTGGAGGAAAGACACACATGCACACAGGCGTGCACCTGCATGTCCTGGGGTGCTTCTGCAGGAACCCACAGAGCAAAGTCAAACACGAGTCAGTTGCTAGATATGGAAAAAGTGACGAAAAAAAGAACTGCTAATAGCAATCGTACTGGTTAGAGATAGCCTAAGAAGGCTACTTCATGAACAGCTTGCTTTGGCAGCTGTGACACTCGATTGGAAGAAACACAAAATGAAATGACACCTAGATGTTCCAGACCTTCCCCCACAGGGCTCGACAGTTAGGCTGGTGGTGTATTAGTTTGTGTCTGTTTGTCAAGTAAGATGGGCGTTAATGATTTTCTGCTTCTGAAATGCTATTTTGCGAACACCTGATTGTGAAAATTTTTGAATGAAAAGCTGTGCAGAGAATAAGTGCGTGTTAACGTTTTGCCTCTAGCCAACAAGAAGAAAGAGAAAGAACGTCCTGAGATATCTCTTCCTTCAGACTTCGAACATACCATTCATGTGGGATTTGATGCCGTCACTGGAGAATTCACAGTAAGTAACTGCTGAATTGTGTGCTTACCAGAGATTCTAGTTTCTTGATGGTCAAATAGCCTCCTGTTGCCAGAAACGTCAGATGACAGCAGTCAGGCTGTGAAGAAAGAGACTTTTATTTGCTGGGCTTAGGGTTTGGGGTGTTTTACTTCTGATTCAGGCTGCTTTTTTTTTCTCCAAGGATTGTCAGCAGAGTGTCTGTGGAAAATGAAATCTTGGAAGAATGTAGGTGTATGCTTTTACCAGTCCCACAAGCTGCTACAGGGCTTGGTTATTCAGTGTCTTTGGAAAAGCATAAAAAACCCTCACACATGTACATAATATATGTCTTGCTATGGACAGTCAGACCCAAAGCGCAAAGTCCAGCTGCTCTGCAGACAGCCCTTGGAGACACCCAGAAAGAGGCAGCATTGTGGAAGTCCATTCATTTTAATTTAGTGTCCTTCAAGATACGTCCATAGACTAGGTGACCAGACAGTTCCTAGCCTTTATGTATCAATAAAATAGTAGTCAGCTTTTTCTACTTACATCATGACAAAGCGTATGAAGTGTTGAGAAAAATGAGTCTGATGGAAGCTCCTTGAAGTGTGCAGGGGGCTTCAAAGCATTTTCTCTCAGACTACTAGTTAGGTGCTGAAACCATTAATCCTTAACTCTAAGATGGCCGTAAGCTTACGTTTGGTTGAGCTGTGGAGGTGAGAGGAAGCATTAGCAACTCTGTACCATCAGTAGTACCCTGTGAGCTAAGTGGTCAGACTGTGTTATCACCATGTGTCAAATGGTAAAGTGTGCTAGTACTGACTGGCTGCATACACCAAACAGGATGGGACAAATCATTTGCCTGGGCAAAGGATGGTTAATTTTCCGAGTGTGAGCCCTAAGTGTGATCTCTTCATCACTTCCTACTTTGATTGCTCCCTTTGCTCCTCAGAAACATTTCTTGAAGCTGGAAACTTTCTGTATGCTACAGTAGCAATAGCAATAACAACAATAACAATAGAAGAAAAAACCACACATTTAATGAAAGCATGTCTTCAAAAGAGTAGTGAAATTGAATTATCCTTAGTAATTAGGAAATACAGCTACATTGAAAATATGTGGATTACTTAATTAGCCTTTTTAAAATAGATGTCGCTTACAAAATCTTACTTCAAAATTTCTGTGCCAAACCCTAGGGCTTGATTAAATGCTCGTTTTAAAAGCCCGGATGTGGTCATTTTTCATCAGAAACTTAACATAAAGCTTTCAGAATTGTGTTTTCCCTACTATCTATCCTGGTTTTCCTCTTCCCCCACCCCACCCCCACCCCCTGTAGTCACTTTATTGTTCAGATTAATCTTCAGTGCCATTCTCTTTGCCTTGGTATCATATTATACATTCTGTTACTTTCTGCTTTCGTTTTCTCCCTTTTGTGTTTGCATCCCTTCTTCTTGTCTAGCTTTTCTTTCCTTCCTTCTTCATTTCACTGTTCTCCCCACTGAATGTTCAGTTGTTCTTATTCTATATTTGTTCTTCCTTTCAGCCTTCTGCCTTTATTTCTACCCTGTGCTTCAGACTTTTTCCTTCTGGCTCAATGCAAATGCGATGGGTCACAATCGTGGTCTCTCGTAGACTAACTGGTGGTGAGGATCCCAGTTAGTTTCACGTCCCTGCCAGCTGGAACAAAAAGGAGGGATGTCGAGGTTAACACACTTCAGTTCTAAGCACAAGCACTCTCTATCAGTACTTCAGAGATCACGGTTTGGATTGATTTGAATGTTATTATTATCATCCGGTGTGTCAAAACAGTCTCTAGCATCAGAGATTTTTTTGTGGGGGTGTGTGTCAGATGCCAGCAGCACAGGTCCTGGACTTTTATAGAACAAAACGATTGTGCGTGGCTAAAGATGTCCACCTTTATTGCTATAGCACAATTTTTTCTTAATATCCTTCTCCCTTTCAAAACAGTGGACATTAGACGGCTGCTGTTTTACAATTGCACAATATTTCTACAATAATACTTGTTCCTACAGTGTGGAAGTGCAGTGCTGTGGTTTGAGAAGGCGCTAACCAATTTGAAACAAACCAGAGGGACAGGTGTCGTCCTCCATGCAGCTTGCCAGGGTAGGACTTAACACTGTAGTCCTTAGTGGAGTGAAATGTCAAAGCAAGGGGATTTTTGTACCATTAAGAACTAGCTATCAGCTCCCAACTAACCCTAGATGCGTTACGTTACATGAGGCATGTTTGATTTGTCCCAACCTGGATACAACCCACGTATCAGCTGGGTAGCCATGTGGTAAGTGTGTCCTGCTGAAGGGACTGCCACTTGCCATATCATGTAAAAATATTCCCACTGTCTAGTGATCACACCGTCTGTCTCTTTCAAAAGTTTGGAAGTGCCATGGGAATGTCCAATAAATGTGCAAATATATATGGGGTTTGGTTTTTTTGTTTCAGATTATTACAGTTGTCATGCCAGTAGCGTCTGCTCCACTGGTTATGTGCATTGCATTGGGCCATTTTCTGACACCCCCAGTCACCCCCCAGATGCATTACCTGGTTGCTGTTAGTTGCATCTCCAGTCAGTTGCATGGTCTCCTGAGTATCTGGCTTTCAGGCTTGAGCACCAAGCTGTGTTGTTGCTCATGAAATACGTTGTATCTCCATTTCACTGTGCTTGGAGCAACCGCATTCGCTAAGAAGTAGGGCTTTTAAAGCTCAAAGTGGAATTGGTTGGAAACTGTTGGGTGGGAGCATGCTGCTAGAGCTTTATGTTGATTTATTTTGAAGAAACAGTTGCATTTTCTGAATGGAGGAAGAAGCGTGGTTTGCAGGGCTTTGGGGAGTGCGTTTTGTAAGGCATGCGTTTTTGAAAGAGTTTCCTGATCCCTAGTCTAGAAGGAAATGTGGTCACCCACCAAACTTTTAAAGTTTCAAGATTCTGACATTAGCAAGTGGGAGAAAGTTTTGGCTATAGATGTGAAGAAGTTGCACACTGTTAATCGAATCAAGCATTTCTTTAGAATTGGCCTGATTTTCAGTCACACATAGATTGTTTCTGTTACGACAATACACGACCTCCCAGTGTGAAAACCGAGTTGGACCAGCTGCTTTTTCCACTGCACTTTGACTCGGGCACTGGCCAATTGTGATCTCAGGGCTGGAGAACCATTGGAAAAAACCTGGTGTAGAGCCATTCAAAAATGCTAACCTGGCTTTCAAAACTAGACAAATAGCAAAAGCCCGGATCTTTCTCTATTATAACTTTTTCTTTTTTAATGAAGAAAAGAAATCATGGGTAATTTTTCCTCAGTAATGTATTTTTATGAGGGAAAGAAAAAATGATTTATAAAAGAGAGGAGGGGGAATGATGCTTCCAAACTTTGGAACAGTTGTGATTTTTCCGTTTTCCTAAGCCTGCCTTCCTGTAGCCTGTCCACCACCTAATCTGTTTGGTATCTACCTCGTAACTCCCATTTTAGATGGGACTTCCCCATTTTGGCCCATTGGTTTCTTCCTACCACCTTCTAAGTTGTCCCACATCCTGTTTTAACTTTCTTTTCTTTCTTTATTTACGTCCATTACAGCCAGATCTCTATGGCTCACAGATGTGCACAGGGAAGCTCCCAGAGGTGCGTCACAGGCCCAAAAGAATCTTGCATCAAAATGCTTCTTTGAGATGTCATAGCACTGCAGCAGCAGGTTGATGTGTGTGCAGTAGATTTGTTGCTTGGCTTATCCCACTTTTTTTTCATTAATCCTAAACTTTGGAGGCCCATGTCACACATTGTTTTGTGGAGAACTTCTTAGGCAGAAGCTGTATTTAAGTGTTTACCTAGATTGGGGTGGCACCAAGGCGAAGTGTAAATGTACTTCAGGTGTAGCTTTTCATTCAGTAAGCCCTAGAATTCGCTGATAGATGTTGGCTGTGCAGTAAATGGGGAAAATTACAGGCTTTCAGATTTAGGAAATTATACTGGATATTTAAAGCAATTTTTCACCGATACAATTTCAATGCAGAGTTGCGGCTTTCAGCAATTGGATCAATTTTCAAATGCCACCCTCACTCATAAGATGTCCTAGAATTCATCCAAGGCTTTGGCACTCTCAGCCTGTTTTTGGAGTCCCTGGTTTCTGCATATTTACAGTAGAGAACCTACAGCGCTACAGGAGCTCAAGAAAGGAGACATCCTTAGCAGCAGTGGTACAACTCAGTGTTACAATTTTGAGAATTTAAATGCAGATCCTTAACCCCGCAGTGTTCCCTGGTATGCTGAAAATGAATTGTATCAGGGTGGGGTTTACCTTTCAATCGGACAGCAGCGATCATTTCAGCAAAATGTGTTTGTGTTATTAAGCATTAAAAATCCAGTGTAAAGCTCCTAAAATACACTGTGTTGTCCACAAATTTAGAATAGTCTTGTTATGTCTGCACTGAATCACCAGGAAAACAAGCTAAGCCTTAAATCATTATTTCATGGAAGAGCAGAGTTGATTTAAAGATGAGTTTCATGCACTTTTTTTCCTATCACAGTCATAACTTTCTTTTCTTTTTAAAGTTGGATCCTGGGTTTAGCTCTGTATTTTGATAGAGAAGAGAATGATTGCATCTAACGTATAAGCTATTAATTTTAATCGTAAGGTGTCAATCAAAATTTCTGAAAAGTAATCTTACAGGTAGCATGGGATCTTGGTAAAGATCTGTGAGGCCACAGCTGTTAAATATTCTAAATCTGCGTTCTTTCCACTTGACATCTACAGGGCATTCCAGAGCAGTGGGCCAGGCTACTACAGACCTCCAACATAACTAAACTGGAGCAGAAGAAGAACCCACAAGCTGTCCTAGATGTTCTCAAATTTTATGATTCCAAAGAAACAGTTAACAACCAGAAATATATGAGCTTTACGTCAGGAGGTAAGTAGATCTCACTGCGCAAAAGGGAGCGTCAGGCCAGAGTTCAACATTCAAGCGGTCAAGAAGCAACCTTAAAAAATTCCGCTTTGTGGAATAGTCCTGAAATGAATTATATTTCTCCTTTTGTCCCCTAAATGTCATTGAAACTGCAACTTTTCTTTGTCAGTTGTTTTTAGAACGAAGGTCATGTTTACTTTTTCTTTCTTTGCATCCGTGTTCCTTCTCAGCGTTCACAGTGGGGTGTAGGCTATACTTGTTTCGTGCATTTTGTGAGTTGCTCTTGGATCCTTTGAGCAACAGGTTATGGACTATGGGGATTTTTGGTGATCCTTTGTGATACAGGAGAATTTTCAAGGGTTGTTTTATGTTACTGGTGGCGAAGTTGTTTGGTTTTTTTTACTGTGCATAAATTCGCAAACAGTTCTGGAATGGCTGCTATTGTGATGTCAAGACATGTTGCTCCAGTAGGATGAGATGGAATGCTGGGTATCCAGGGCAGTCTCTGCTGCTTACTCATTCAGGGAAGAGACTCATTTAGGTGTTCCTGTCCAAATTTTTCCTATTATTTTACTTTTGCTGGACTCCACAGCCAGGCTGGTGAGACACCTAGGAAGTAAGTAGAGGTTTTTACTAGGTGTGGCATATCTGGCCTTTGTATCCATGTGTTCCTTTGCTATTCCTGGACAACTGAGTTGTTTTAAACAGAAATACTATTAAGATACCATTAGTTTGGTAAAGCTCATGTTAGCAGCTTCAGCTAATAAGGGGGTGTCCCTGTCCAATGGGGTATGGACAGCATTTGTAGTTTAACCTGCAGTGATTCAGTTCCCTACGCGTAATAGCATGTGGCAGTAGGATCTGTAATTTCCTCAGGTTGCTGGTTCAGCTAATACAACTTCCAAAATGAAGACTGGGACAGCTTCTCAGAAGTCCTCCTGAAACCTGTGCAGTTATCTCCAGAATTGACTAATGCTTATTTTGACAGAAAGCATATTTTTTCTAAATTGCATAATGAAGAGATTTGACTGTCTAACATGACGCTTAATGTTTCCTAAAATAGCACTTATTTTTGTGATGAAATGCAAAATTCAAAACAGTTAATGTATGCTCCTGAACTCAGGAGCTGTTACTGTGCTCTCAGAGTAGAACTGCCGCAGCTAAGGGGGGTTTGGGGGAAGCTTTTATGGGGAAATATTTTCAGCAAGCTAAAGAGAATCAATGCATGCAATTTATTTTTCTTTTTTTTAAAAAAAAAAAAAAAAGCTGCTTTAGCTCTTGGGCAGAACAGAACTATTGACTTTTACAGAACAATTTGCATTTTCATGACCAAGTTTCTATTTGTTTTGTTTACTGGCAAAACAGGGCAAAAAAATAGGCACAAGAAACTGTAGACGAATAACTTAGTATATTGTCCTGTTATCTTGCTTGCTATGTAAAATACCTGTTGCTGCTGGAGGGGTGTTGTGAAAAAAAAAAATGCTATCTGTTTGGATTTACTTGTTCTGTGGGATTCCCCACAACAGGCAGTTTTGTAACAGCATCTGGTTAATTTTCCCTTGCACATTGCAGATAAAAGCGCCCGTGGATACATAGAAGGCCATCCTTCGGTGAGTGTGAAAGTAACCTTTTCCTTGCATAGTGTGTAAGAATTGTGGAGCAAGCTTGAGCTTTGCCTTTTAGGATAGAGTGCCAGCCTTGTAGGCAGAGAGAAAGTACGTTTTAGTGTCTTTGCAGTGGAAAAGGAATCACTGGCTGTTTTCTAATTTTCTGTTTAAGGACTCTTAGATAGGTGAAAGTCTGGTTTTGCAGACAGAAGATTGCTTGCTGTTCTTAGCCATGGTGATACATAATTCGCAACAATATGCAATACTGTCTAATTAGCCCATTTTAATTTAGTTTTAACAACTAAGAATCTCCTCCTATTAAATTTTACCATTTATCATTAGTACAGCTGAATATGTAGCTGAATATAAATAAGGTTATAATTGATATGTAACTCACTGGAACCATTGAAAGAAAGTTTTAAATAATCATCCACTCTAATTAATACTGGATTGCCATAGCAATCCCAGAGATGTAGTCATGACAGCGTCATTAATGTTGACCAGGTTTATTAGTGTTAATGTTAATGCATTAAATAGAAAATGACTGAATGGGGGTTTGGCCTTTATTTTCAAGTGTTAAGCAACTTAATTTTAGGTTTGTGATTGCACAGCAAGGGCTGTGTATAATGAAATGGAAATCATCTTTGAATATTCACACTTCAGATTTTCAATTGATGCACTTTCATTATCTTTAATAAAATCTTTAAAAGGAAGTTTGGGGTTCGCCAGAGTGCAGTAAGTCTTCCCAATAGTTTTTCCAGTGGGTATGGACACATCGGCAGCTGCTGTGGTATTTTGTTCTGGCAGACATAGGTGGTGAGACAGTCAAGATGTCGGCTTTCAAAAGTTACCGACTCAGAGGATGCTGCTTGAATGTTATAGCACAGGGAAAACAACTCTTGACAGGATCAAGTAGTCATTGGAATGACTTTAATTTCATTTTGCTCCTTAATGGGAGTCTTGTGTTAAATAACATTACATTGTATATGTTCTAGCTGCACAATTTAATGCTGTCAGACCAAGCTGGGAGCCCAATGGAAAAGACAGTTACAAGAATTGGACATAACAGAAGTGTGATTATTCCCTTGGTTATTTTTCCCTTAATCATCTTCTGGCCACATGTAAGCAAGGTGCTAATGATGCATAGAAAGCATCTGACGTAATGTCTGACAAAGTAACATTCACCTTCCCATTAGGGCACCCCTTGCTTGGCAGAGTTGGCCCTTTAACTGGTGTTTAGGGTGTCTGATGTATCGTTCCCTGCTTTGGCTGGATCAGTAGCCTGTCACCATCTACCTTTAAAAGCTGGGCAATGGAACGGAGCCTCAGAGAAAATGCCAGACTCTGCGTGTGTGTATATGACAGTGTGTTCAAGTACAGGTGACTTAAGGCACTGACACA
Organism: Falco rusticolus; assembly: GCF_015220075.1. Classification (NCBI taxonomy): domain Eukaryota; kingdom Metazoa; phylum Chordata; class Aves; order Falconiformes; family Falconidae; genus Falco; species Falco rusticolus. Next base: position 4,190,003 of record NC_051200.1, on the reverse strand, counting down.
GCCATCCATACAGTAACACACAGGCGTGAAGATTAGGTCTCCCTGGACCAAGTTGGTGCCATTTTTGCGTTATCTTTAAAAGGTAATGCAAATGAGATGTGAATATGTAGAATAGCGCCTTTGATTTGCTTCAGTTCTCCAAATGGCTTGTAGCTAGCTTTAAAGCAGCAAACACTTTACAAGACACCTTTTCATTTATTTTTTGTTTCCCCAGCAAATCTGTGACATGATAGAACCCCCTGCTTTGAGTAGCCTCTGGGACTGGGGGGGCGGGTATCGACGCACCTAACTTTAAATATCTGTGCTGCAGACTTCAATTTGCATGTAGACAACTGATCAGCCAGGCTTCCCTTGGCGGCCCTGTATTTGCAGTCTGCCTGAAGGGTGACTGCACCCTGGCAGTGGCTTTTATTTTCTGCTGCCAGTAACAGGAGCCTGGGGGAGCAGTCAGGATGCCTGCCTGGCAGCTCCGGGCAGGTCGGCAGGCTGAACCTCGCTGCTGAGGGCTGCGCTCGCTCTGCGGTACCGTTGTGGTAAGAACAGGCAAACCGTGAAAAGCTCAATGTGTTCACTGACGATTAGGTAAAGAGGATGGTGCTGAAAAAGATGCTGCTAAACAGGCAAATTCAGTGTGGTGGAAGCGGGCAATATGATTATTCTGCGGGTAAAACAGTAAAGAAACAAATAGCCTTTCTCTCCAAAATCAAATTCCCAGCAAGACGATGAAGGAGGCTTTGCACTTCGAAGTGTGTTAATTAACCTAGCCAGTAGACACCTGTTAGCTTAATTAACTGTTACCATTTCTGTAGACACAATGCCAAAGCAATTAACCAGCAACTAGATGTGATTTCTAGTGATATATTCAAGTATTACGTTTTGTGAAATTAGAAATTGACTAAGCATGGGAATGATTTAGTTGTTTTTAGCAAAAATGAAATACGCCAAGATGAATTAACAAAACAGCGTGGTAATTTGTAACCTTTAAATTGTGTTGTGCTGTGTGTGAATTAGAACTGAGGCTCGTAGGACTGTAGGCACATCTTGATCGGTTTCTGATGTCTAAGCAGACTAAAGTTGTGGGTGATTATCGAACCTCCCAAATGCTGGAATGGTGACTGTCACTCAAGCTACTGTCTGTCCACAGAGCACAAAAACAGCATCAGAACCCCCGCTAGCTCCCTCTGTTTCTGAGGAAGAGGATGAAGACGATGAAGAGGAAGATGACAATGAACCTCCACCTGTAATTGCGCCTCGGCCTGAACATACAAAATCAGTAAGTCCCAGCTTCGGTTAGCGCTGTATTTGATGTCGTTCAGAGCTGCATGTTTCTTAGTCGGGCAGCACTCGCCATTTGGGGATGAAGGCTGAGGGTTGGAGTCCTACCATGACATAGTGTTTCACCCAAGCCACTGACAGCAGAAAAATCTGGTTTGAACTTTCACATTGAGCTAGGAGTTTCCTGTGATTCTAATAGGGACCATGAGTTTGTCTTAGTATCAGGTAAGAAATAGCATTGTGTCTTTTAATGCCACCGGTGTAAAAGTGAACAACTGTGTCTGAAGTATCTGTGTAAGCTCTCTGTCATCAGTGGAGAGAGTGGTCATCAGACACAGTTCATGCCCTCGCAGGATACGTAGGAGAAACTGTTCCCTGGGAGGTACCTGTCCCTCTCCACAGACTGTGTAAGGAGCTAGGAGAAGAGCTTAGACTACACCTTCAACTTTTACATGAGTGGAGTTTGGTGGGAAGAACCCCACGCAGCTAGGTGTTGTAAAGAGAAGGTGCCTGAAGGACTGGAACACGGTTCCTAGTGGCCACTCCCTGAAGGCTGGGACACTGGTGAGAAGGCAGTTCAGCAGTCGTGATCAGAAGAGGGAAATGCTCCCTGCTTCTATTCAGACACGTACCAACTGAAGAGTCATTTTGTTACCCCTGAAAACACATGAGCATCAAGGAACAAGGCTCTGGGGCCCTGGCCCTGGCCAGATCTATTTCTGTATCCTTAGAACGCAGTAAATTCATTGTTTCAGTCATCTTTCAGAAAATTAATGAAAATTGAAAATGACAGTGGCCATGAACTTGTGTAAAACTAGCTTTCATTTTTGCCTGCGTCGTTTGAGAAGTGGACAGCAAACACAAACATTTTAAGAGCCCTGGATGTGGCAGACAGCATCTTCCTAAGGCTTTGCATTTGTGATAGGATCTCAGGGGCATCTCTGCAAAGCACCTTTCTGACACAAAATAATTTCTTGTCACAGATCTACACACGCTCTGTAATTGAACCTGCCGCTGCACCAGCACCAGCTAAAGAAGCCACCACTCCTCAACCTGAGAACTCGAACACGAACACTTTGTACAGAAACACAGACCGGCAGCGAAAAAAATCCAAGATGACAGATGAGGAGATCCTAGAGAAACTGAGTATGTTTTCTGCATTTCTTGTGTGATAAAGCAGTACCGCATGCGTGCCTCGGGATTATACGTACCAAGTGGTCGTCCTCTCTTTAGTGGCAGTCACTGACGACTCCCTACACAAAGTGTTACTGTGGGAGCGAGAGCACGCTTGGGGTATTCCTCCTGCCTCTGAGGGCAGCTGTGACCGGGGTGGATGTGCCTGAGCTTCCTTCTGTGCTGAAGGCAAGAGCAGAGATTGTTTCTGGTTGAGCAGAAGGCCGTGACCTAGTGAATGACCTAGTGAACTCCTGTGTGCCGATGGACAAATTGAACAGAGTATTAGGGTTACTAAATTCTCTTCACACTCCTGACTTTCTCACCAGTCATCAGAACCAAATTATTTTCCAGAAATGTGTTCGAGTTTTGGTTGGTTTTTTTCAGTTGGGTTTTTTGTTGTTGTTTTTGTTTGATTTGGTTTGGTTTTTTACCAGTAGACATCTACAGCACTACGCTGTTGCCTTCAGCCTGAAGGAGCTCTCCTGCCTCAAATATTGTATTGGTGCCAATTTTATGATTGTTGTTACTACTAATAGTTTTGCTAATATATTTGAGTTAGTTTTTGTTAGAAGTCTACATTTTTGTCAGAGAGAACTCCTTTGAAGAAACATCAGTTGACACCATGGATAGAGAGGAAGAGGTGTTTTCAGTGTGTCCTCCCCTTCAACAAAAAAACAGGCAATTTTATAACAATCCTTTTTTTTTCTCTCTTTTTTTGTCTTAGCATAAAACTGCACTGCAAGCATTTCTCAGGAGCCAGCCTCCAGCACATTCCCTGTATATTCCTCAGACACGTGGCACTTTGTCATAGCTGCTTCCCAGCCAGTTAATACTATTAGAAACATTTGGCCCCAACCCCCCGTGCAGATCATACTCTAGGATAACACACCAAGTCCTTGTGATGCTGCGGTACAACCAGTTTAATCTGCTTCTGGCATGTAGTAGCTGGCAGTGCTGTGTTCTCAGATAATCAATTGTTAGGTTCATAACATAGTGAAGTTTACTCTGTGTCTACCATTAACTGTTAGGACAGAAAGTGGATTGATCTACACTTCCTTGTGTTTGATCTCAAAGTCAATAATGGTCCGTCTTTAATGGGGCAGCTGTTTGTGAAGGGGTGCAGTCTGCCTGTGGCTTCTTCACAGTGGTTGTCGGTGCTCATTGTTGTGCTACACCAACCTTTTTGTCGTACCTGCCCCGCCACTGATGGCTGGTGTGACTGCAGAGGCTCAAGCCTTCCTTAGCTGAGAGATTTCAGCTGCCTGTGTAGAGTTTTTTGCACCCTCAGCAGGTTGACAGAACTATAAGGAGCTGTATGCCAGTGGCGTTAGGGTCTGTCCAAGGGGTAAGTTCAGTAGCTTTAGCTGAGAGCACACTGAAATAAACTCCAGAGCAGGCAGTTAGTTACCTGCAGGTATGTAAGCCTGTAAAGGGAGGAATTGTAGCTTCTTCAGCTGAGGCTAAATGTTTGAGGCAGGCTTTCGCCGTGAGATCGGTAGGTACCCTGCATACGTGAACGTAAGTACACGTGTCGTTCCTTCACGCTTCTGCGTATGCCAGATGGAGGGCTGAGCCCTTGAGTTATTGTGTGTAATATCTTTGAAATATTACATGCTTTCATGCTTTTTCTTTCTTAAGAATTTGATACCAAGTGAGCAAGGTCTGAAGGTCTGCCTTGGGCAAATTGTGATGTGGACAGTGAAAATCTTTTTGTGCTTTCTTGAAGCTATGTGAAAACAGGGGATGATGCTTTTTTGTTATAGACCTGGGGTAATTATATTTAAGAATGTCGTGGTTGTTTTTTTACTGTTTTGTTTTGTTTTAACTTGTATGACGTCTCCATCTTGCCTACTTCCCCCACAAGTGATTTTATGCTACTTTTGGAAGATGTCCTCTGCCCTCTTTTATTTTAGATTGCTTTCATAATTCTTTTTGGTTTGAAATAACTTGGGGTTTTTTAGAGCCACTTTCATTGCAAGTTTTACTAGGGAGTAAAGCCTGTAATATTGAGATAAGATCAAACAAAATTCTGTCTGTAATGAAATCACGAATATGTTCCACTGTAATTACAAAACAGAAGTGGCCCAGTTCTGCTTTCTTAGCCACTTAATTTAGGACTCAATAAAGGAAAGTGCTTAAAGACATCAAATTGCTGATAGGTTTATCTTCTGTCTGGAGTAGGGAGTGCCTCTCTGAACTGGAGGCACGTACCAGTGACTTTGTTGATTTTAGTGCTGTCATATTTGATGTGCATTGGCTTAAGCACAGGAAACCAGCCTCAAACACAAACTTGTGAAAACAGCTACTCATGTTTTGAGGGAAAACTCCAGAAATCTGAACTGCAAAATCTCTGCCAAATTGGGAAGAATCTTTTTCAAAATATTTATTACGCAGTCTTTTTCTTCTGAACTTCTATGAACTTCTGATATCTGTTGTGATAGATACATGGTTCCATTAACTGGCTGAAAATAGCACCTAGCCAGACACCGACGGCACAGCGTTTTCCCTGTTACCCAGCCCAGAGCAGGATTACGGCCGCGTTTGGTGTGGTACTGCAGAGTCTCAGGGGGATCCCTGTCTGGGGGACGGTTAAGCTCAGCAGTGTGAGCAAGGGGGTATGCTTTCTCGTCTCGCATCCCTTCTTCCAGTCAGTTAAAAAGGAGTCCCGGAGTCCTCCGGTCATGTTCTTCTTGACTGAAGAGTTATCTTTTAGTGGAGACCCGCTACAGAGAAGCAAAATGAAAGCTTTGTCTTACGGGATGTGTTTCATTGAGACGAAACTATGAAAAGTTAACCAGGTCATGAAAGCATTATGTCCTTGGCTCAGACTCAGACAGTCCAGTTACTGTAACCCTTGCAGGCTGGCACAGCAGGGCAGGACAGCTTCAGGCTACTCGAGACTGTAGCATCCTCAGCCAGCAGGCAGGCACTCGCACTGCCATCAGCAGTGGGCACTGGAGTCCGGGGGGGGGGGCGGTGTGTGTACTGTGGGGCGAAGGAAACCTCTTCTCCTGCAGCTCCCGTTAGCGATCTTGCCAAGGCCAGCAACGTTGTTGTAGCAGGGAGTGTACCAGATGGTGTTGATGCCCCGTTTTCTTGCCATGCTGGCAGGCAGGATGCCTGGTTAGGCATCCAGTCAGATGCCCGTTTGGATGCTAAAGCCTTTTGCTCCAGAGACATGGCCTGGACAGGGGAGAGATGCTTGTTACTACTTACAGTGAGTGGTGCATCACCTACTCTTGTTTTGGATGCACAGATGAACAAATAAGTACATGTTTGTATTTGTGATACAGGAATATTGCCAGATCAGTCAAATAAAACATGCTGCAAAACATTGGAAGCCTTTCCTCCTGAACTAATCTTCTTAACGTGTTTGTGATGTACGTTCCAAGTTAAATCTTCAGAAGTCATTTGCATTGAGCCATCACCTTAAACGTCATTGTTTGTATTTTATCTAGGAAACTACCGGACCAGAAAAAACAATACTTTTTTTTTAATTATTCCTTTGGATTTGTTTTGAGTTTATCAGTTTTTGGCTCTTTCATTCCGTGCAAGCACAGTGTCCTGATTACTGCTTTCTTTCCTTCCCCTTCACACTGCCTACACCTCTGAGTGGGCAAGAAGCCATCAAGCAGCGCATGCTTTAATTTTCACCTTCCACTGGCACATGAGCTCCACAGTGGCTGATGGAGTCGGACTGTCCCATGCCCTGTGCCGGCCGCTGGCCCAGCCTTCCCACTGCTGCAGCGCAGCCCGGCTGGCCTGGCTGCTCAGTCCCATCACCTGTACCCATGAAATTATCAGCATCTCATTTGTGCAGCTGCCTGTGTGAGGCTTCTGCCTGAGGAGTATCGCTCTTGTTGCCCATCGTGGCCCTGCTTGTTTGTGAAGATCAGCATCTGTGCAGTGTTGAGAGCGCAAGTCAAATGCTAGTAACTGGTCCGGGTCAGGTTGAAGACAGGCAGTGTGGTCCTTAAAAATGGCACAAGCAAGGTCTTCAGAGCTCAGCCTGGTAATAAATTACGGGGGGTCATAGTTCTTAGAGCCCCATAATTATTGATTAGAACATGAGATGCTGTTCTTGAAAAACATAAAGGTCTTCTTTTGGCAAACAGCTGAGAGATTGAGAAATCCCCTTCTGGAAACACTTTGCAATATTCTTCCTGTTCTGAAAATGGCACGTATTCATAAAAATTGATTCCAGAACCCAAGGTGCATTTCATCTTCGGAAGTATTGAACGTTATGTTGAATCACACAGAGTTATTTTTCCTAAGAAAACAAAGGCTATGTTGTTCCAGCTCTCATTAATGTTTATAGACAACAAACACTTACTTGCATTGGTACTTGTTCTTTTCTAATATCTGTCTCCTGTGAATGTTTCTCCATGTTCTTCGTTTCCTGTCAAGGTAACTCTCCAAAGGACTGTAGAAAACCAGTCTTCGTGGAGGCTGGCTGTGCTACAGAGCTGCCTGTGGGGTGTTACCCAACTGACTACAAACAGTTCACAACCCCAGACCATGGGGCTGCATTTCTGACCTGCTGGAAGGTGGTACCTCTGTTTTTAAGTGAGCATCTTTCACTTTGTTTTTTTCAGGGAGCATTGTGAGTGTGGGAGACCCTAAGAAGAAATACACTCGATTTGAAAAAATTGGTCAAGGGTAAGTCTAATCACAGTTGCTTGTACAAAAACATGGGCCAGGTATTTTGCTGTTGTAATATCAGGTGTGAAGTTGGGCGAGCTTCAGACATGTTCAGACACTGAGTTTAGATTCTCCTGTCTCTCAGTATTGATCAGAATTTACGACTTTGGTAAGAAGGCATTATCAAAGACAACTTCATGCTGGCAATATCTTGCCTGCAGCAGGGAGCAGGATCTGGAAGATCTACTGTCCCTCCAGTGTGTGGCATGTTTGCTTGTTTTCTTATGAGGAATCATTTTTGTATGTTTCAAAATAATATGGCTACACTACAGAAAGGAGAAAAATCTTTGTTGCCTAAAAGAGCAATTTAACACCTGATAGTTGTCAGATAAATAATAGTTCTCAATAACATTTCTTTCAAATATTTTTGCTTAAAAAAAAATACTCAGTAATCAGGATTATAACCACATAGTTTAGAAACTGAAACCTAAGGTTGGATGATAAACTCTCTTTTCTAGCAGAGGTAGTTAAACCCCAAAAATTTAGTAACAAATGCAGTGGATCACAAAGTACTTCATTGCCTACCTGATGGCAGAGCACTTGTGGATCCTGCAGGTTGTAGGCGTTTACTGAAAATAATCAACCAAGCTATTCCCTTTTGAAACCAAACTTTGCTTGCATTAGGATTGATTTGAAATATTTCCTATGTGAGGAGGCAAGAGCAAAAGAAATTAGATCAAAATTAGGTGTTTGACTTGCATTTTAAATACGGATGGATTCCCTGCTTGGCACAAGTTTCCTTGGCTGCGTTGTAATTCCAGGAGGGCTAGTGCTGTTTGTGCAACACCAGGATCCCGCTGCTGTCGGTGTATGACAGGAGCTGTTTACTGACATCAGGAGATACTTCTCTGCCTGAACTGCTTGTGAGGTTTGAACTCGGGGTAGCATGTTGCTGACCTAGAACTGACATGTACGGCGGAAAGCCAGACACACTCGTGCTCTTTTCTCCGGCAGGCTTTATTGCAGATGTATCTTGTTTGGTAGGGCACTTGTGGGACCGTGTTCCTGCTCCATTCATTCTGTAAAAACCCTTTCTCAGATTCCAGCTTGCTTTCTACCCGAAGATTTGGTTCTTATTGTCATTCGTAAAGTGTCGGTGGACACTTAGAGCTGTGCCAGTCTCCCCTAAGATAAGTGTCAACTGAAGAAGTGAGAGTCAGAATAAACATGTGTGTGAAGCAGATTATTGCTGTCACCATGAGTCTATGACCATCACCCTCACAATCTTTTATTTTGACAGTCCTAGGAGTGAGCTTGTACAGAGGTGCCTCAACAACTGGTGGAAAGACAAGTGGCTAATTTCTGGCCTGAAAGGGTATCTAGATTGATTTCCTCCAGCTTTTAGTACAGCCTGAAGATTGCACGCCCTTCTTACAGAGGAGCGCGTGTGCTGCCGTAACCAGCTCATGACTGTAATGCTGGTGGTCAATTTACAGTGATGGGGAAAGACCCTAAAGAAAAAAAAAATCATCACAAAGGTAATGAAACAGGATGAGGAGGAGGGACCGGACTGCTGCATGGCTGGGGTTAGCGTGTCTGTCTGCAGCAGGGCTGGGCTGAGGTGCACTGCCTTGGATGCTGCTGATGTGCTTAGTTGATGCAGGTGCCAGCTCCTGAGCTGCCTGCCCTTGCAATGAGTCGGGTACAGTTACGCCAAAGGCACTGGCAGCGGTGGAAGCCAGTAGGTTTTTAGTAGCTGCTAACGAGAGCACTGCAAGGCAGCAGGAGAGGTGGCTGCCCAGAGAACTGCAGGTAGAAAGCAACTTCTTACTTGGGGAAAAGCAACTTGGCTGGCACGTAGCACTTGGTGGCTTCACGCGGCTGGTAAGTTAAGAAACAGTGGGATGGCTGTACAGCCACTTTGCAGTGAGCGGCAGCCAGCAGGCCTGTGCTGAGGAACAGGTCAGCTTCAGTGCCGAGTCTCTGGCTTGTCATCTTTCTCCAGCTAAGGACTGAAAATGCTGCTGACACCGAAGGAAATGTAGTTACCTGGTGCTTGACAAAGAGGCTGTGTTTGCTCAAACAGTGTTAGCTCTTGCGAGAAAGACAAATTATTATGGAGCTATGAGCAGCCTGGGTTCAGGTTGGTTTTTCTTTTTTAACTTGTACTGCTCTGCATCACAGTGACACAGATCTAATTGTGGGCCCTGGTACTTGCCTAACTGCGTTAAAACTAAGATATTACAGAAGCCTTTAAAAGTTCGATACAGATCAGAAATTATAGTGGCTTAGAAGTAAAAGTTTGTAATGCAGAATTGCAGAGCCCTTGCAATTCATTCACAGCTTTATTTAAATTACTCACCTTTATCTGAACTCTTCACAGATGGCCTGGAGCATACCAGAAGCATCCTAATTGAAATACCCGTTTTAAAATAAACCCTGATAGGACTTTGCTGAGGAGATACAGCACGGTATTAGCAAGTCTGAATAAATGGTGTTGGCTTTTTATGCAAACAAATTGGATTAATCTGGACAATTAGTCATAGGAAAATGTATTTGCATTTATATTAAAAGAATACATAGCGTGCCCAATGAGAACATTGTTCCCAACACAGACATACGGTCTCTGGTGCCTGTTGAATTAAAATGCTTCAGAAACATTTCAGCCTGCAGGTAAACAAACAAGCCGGGGGATCACGTAAAAACGAGCAAACCGATTATGGCTTTTTCAGTCAGTGGGACACTTGCTGGATGCACGTTCCCGTCTCTCAGAATTCCCACCCTGCCTGTCCCTTGCCTCGCTGCCAGCGCTGGCAGTGTAAGCCTGTGGTCAGAAAGAAGCCCCATGAGGGTTTACAAGCCTGCAGTTGGTTTGAAACCCAAAGGGATTTCCTCTGATCGTGGCCTTTCCAGCCCTTCACGTCATTACAGGGAAATAACCTCTTCTAACGAGAGGCAGGTGGCAAACCAAGTCCCAGGCTGCCTGGTCTGCAGGTGAGCGTGCCACTTAGTTCTGGTGGCTCTGCAACAGCACCTGTGTCTGCCACAGAAGCCAGACACAGACACCACGAAGGGTCCTTCACGCGTGTGGCACACCTAAGGGAAGAGCTGCTGACAGCTCTTGGCAGACAAAGAAGCTGCTTAAGGACTCTCTGTTTTGAGTAGTTCTCCGTTTGTGTGTGAAACAAAGTATCTGCCTTTAACCTGCCTTAGCTGGGACCTGCCGGGCTGGCTGGAGAACAGTTTCCTTGCGTGCCGGAGAAAGCTGTGGCTAGATTCTTTCCTCGACTGGCTGTCACACGTGTTCAGGTTCTCAGAAGGGCTGGGTGGTGTTGCTCGAGTTTTACAGATAGATTCAAATAAGAGGTCTGAGAAGGCGCAGCTAGACTGTATGTTACGTTCCCTGGGGAAAGCACACGCATGCACACAAAAGGGGAAAAAACCCAACCAAAAATCAACGAAGCAAAACTGGAGAAAATGGGAGAAGAATTAAATATATTATTTTCCAGTTTTTGCAGACGCCCCCCCCTTAAGTTTTGAACTAAGATAATTTAGTATGTACATTTGAGTTTTGCACCAGCCCTTTTTCTTCATGTTGGACATAAGTCTTATCTTGGATGCCCTGCATGGCAGAGGGCTGGTGGGCTGCTGCGCTGCGGGATGAAGGACCGGGGGAACAGAAGCGTTCTACAGACACTGCAGGCAGCAGAGATCTATCTGGGCTGGCTTTCGCGTACAGGGACTAAGCTGCTTCTCATTTCTTTGCTGCTGTTTTGTTTCTAGGGCCTCGGGAACTGTGTATACAGCCATCGACATTGCTACAGGGCAGGAGGTAAGTGTCAAGAGTCCCAGCAGATCTGGCAGGTACTCAGTGCTTTCCCTTCTGGTGTGAACGGGGGAGGGGTCTTTTGGATTCTTTACTCAAGAAGTAAAGATTACAGTAAAGATCAAGTAGATCTTTACTGTAAAGGCTGTTCCTTTGAAGCGCAGACCAGTGTCAGCCTGTAAGATCTATCTTCTAGTGAGGCTGTTCCTCAGCACAGACTACTGTCAGCTGGCAAATACATCACCTACTGTCTTCAGCTTTTCCATGAAAGCTCTTCAGGGGCGATGTGGTTCTGTGCCTCAGTAACTGAACACTTACTGTGGCCCTCTGCTTTCCAGTAACCATTACACTGAGGTGTTGATTAATGCCTGAAAAGGTGCCTGCGAATTCCTGAGGGGAGGTCCTCATCCCCCCGGAATCAGTAAGAGCCTTGCTGGTCTCTGTGCTTGGGCTGGTGCTTCACCCGTAGCTTTTAAGTCCAATTGTAAGAAAATTATTTTTTTTACTTACTCTGTCTGCAGGACAAGTCTGTGCTCTCCACAGTGTCATTGGTCCAGCCTGGTGCTATGTTCCATCATCCCAGAATGGGTATTTTAATGGAGAGAAATCTGTAAAGAAATCTCGGCAAGCTTTTGGGCTGGCTAAAACCTATACAATTTTTATTGCCGTTGTAAATGTATGGGTTTAGAAATAGTTACATCTCTGCTTCCCAGTGGGCGTGAAGTTGTGCTATTGCAGAGAATATTGGTCTCTCTATACAATTTAACTCTTTAATTTACAGCATAAAAATTGACCTGTAGACCTGGCCATAGATTAGTTAGCAAAACAAATTGTTAAAATTTATAGGTCTGAGTAACAATGTATTATTTAATACATTACTATTAGTATTTTAATTTAATTATATTAAATATATAAATTATAAAAAATAAAATAAATATTAATTTATTAATAAATAATAAAGTAGTAATGAGAGGGCTCCGGAGAACCCTGGGGGTGGTCACAAATGTCCCTGTGGCAGGGAGGAATGAACAGCTTCAACACGTTGCTTAATTTTTGGACATTAATTTATTAACGACCAGAAAGAATGCAAGGAGGGAAGCAGTATCTTTCAGAGAAGGATACACTAGCTCTGTCTTAATTATTAAATATATTAATGCATCAACTAGCTGATGGAGGCTGCCATCATTCAGTCCCAATTTGCCTTAATCTCAGGTTCAGACAGTAATACTGTTTAGCATTTTTTCCATCATGCGTTTGATCTTCAAAGTATCATGAAAGACTTAATTAAGGAGAGTTCATGTTTAGGATGCGGTTTTGTGGTTTAGTCCTGCTGAAGCTGGTTGACACACACACACTGATGAGTGAGAAGGTGTGTATCGAGAGCAGAGGGCTAAACGATAACAGTCGTGTTTAGGACCGGTGTCAGCAATGGCCCGTTACAGCCCGTGAACTGGTCCCAGGGAAGCAGGAGCCAGGGGTGTGAGAAACAAATCCTGGAGGAAAGCAGCGTTAGCTCTGACGGCCCCTGTAGTGGTCGACTTAAAGTGGCATCTTAACATTCGTTTCCTTTTCCAAGCCAGAGTTTTTGAATGTATACAAACCCTGTCTGAAAAGCCTGGCTAGGAGACGAGGAGTGAGAGCGGAGGGGTGGTCTCTGGCGTGCCACGTCAGGAGTGGGACCAGGCAGGGGGAACTGGCCAAACTGCGTGTGGAGGGAGCGAGAGGCACCTTTAAATAGCCACAGGACCACGGTGCGTGTCGGGCAGTGGGGCTCTTCTGGGACCTCGAGGAAAGGTGGATTTGTAGGAGTCCTTGGCTGGAGCCGAGCTGGGTGGCAGGAGAGGGCTCAGCAAGGAGGCCGGGATGAAAAGCTCAAGGGGACACCGTGGCTGCCTGGGGGGAGATGGGACAGGGCAGAGGAGGCAGGAGGAGGCAGGATGGCTACAACGGTTCATAGCAAGGGGGACCGTATTAGTGATAAATGGACAAGGTGGTGTCTTGGAGAATCCTGTTGCTCTTTGGGGCCGCAGCTTAAGATTTCTGATTTATCGTTTCTGGCTGTCAGAAAATACATCTGAATCGTACTGGTAGTTTCTCATCCACCTGCAGTGCTGCGCTTTGTAACTGCTCTTAAATAGAGGTCTATAAGGGATCTAAAAGCCCCAAGCTCTGCTTATAACCCTGGGTGTATCCATAAAATACCACAGAATTGATTATTCTTTTTAAACCCAGAAAATAATTGCAAATTTAAACTGTTAAAGAATTTTATTTAGGGTTGCTAAATCAAAATTCAGGAAATTAGGAGGTGCTAAGATCGTTGGTTGTGGGTTTTTTGGTAACCTTAGCTATCTTTTTAGTATGGCATTTTATATGTAATGTACATATGTCTGTTCTTACGCAATCAAGTGAGTATCAGCAGTTGCTGTAACAATGATCAGTATATTTTTATATATTTTCACAGTAACACAATCACTTCCTGCTTGCAAAATGTGCATGAATAATAATAGTGGTGATAAACTAAGGCCATTTGAGAAGAACATGCATCTAGAGAGCGGTGTTAGAGATTTGTGGTTGATAGTTTAAAGACCATTTTTACGGATTTTACAAGGCAAAATGTATATGGCTGTGTGTCCTGTAACTAGCATCCAAGCTAGCAGAGGAATAGGGTGTTGTAATATAAGTTACTAATTTAATATATGTAATATAAGTTACTCTTATATTATATAATATGTAATATAAGTTACTCATATGTCTAATAACAAGACACTTTGGCACAGCTCTGCTGTGTCGTTCCAAAAACACTCACTCCCTGTTCATTCTGATCTTGTGCAACAGACTGCTCAAGTTAATGGGTTTCAATGTCATTTTAGGTGGCCATAAAGCAAATGAATCTCCAACAACAGCCCAAAAAGGAACTAATTATTAATGAAATCCTGGTCATGAGGGAAAATAAGAACCCCAATATTGTTAACTACTTAGACAGGTAAGTATTTCAGGTATTACCATGTTCATTTATATGCTGCAAACTAAAGAATAAAAGAAAACTTTGGTCACTGGCAGCAAATTGACCTCTTTATTATTTATCTACTCATATACAATGCATGGGAGGAGATTACTTTTTGTCTGCAATAATCTTTTCTGGCATACATAGTTTGAAGACTGTTTTCAAAAGCTGGATCAGCTATATCTTACTAAAACAACAGCCTGTAAGTTCACTACCTCCATGTTGTTTGGTTGGGTTTTGGTTTGTTTTTTGAAGTCGATCATATTTTCTGTGTCTTGTGATAAGTCCTGATAAATCATCATAGAAATTATTTCCCTTGGGCTGTTCCCACAATTTTCCACTGCTGTGGATGCCAGGAAGACTAGGTTCTTGTTTCCAGAAATACATAATTTGCCAGTTTTTAAATTTTTTTCCTATTTCTGAATGTATTTTATGTAAGATTTTCCAAACTGTTGACCAATTTCTGTCCTCAGTGGTACACACCCTTGTACCATGGACAACTGAAAGCTGTGTGGCCTTGTTCCTGGAGTTAGTAACTGAATTTATGTGTTGTGATGATGAACCAGATGATGTTATAGGTCCTGGTTCAAGATTTATCTTTGCTGTTACTCAACTGCATTTTTCAGTTGCTTGCCATCTAAGATGTCTAATTTTTCACTTGTGTGCCTTTCTCATTTAGACTGCACAGATTCTAAGTACTGTAATAGCCAAGGAATGTCTATTTGTTTTATTCTGTCTTCATTTAAATTGACCTGGAAACAAAAATCAACTGTAGTCTTTTCCATAAGGTAATTTAGCTATGCACGTTCATCTTAATGCCATTGTTTTCTTCTTTCAGCTACCTAGTTGGTGATGAGCTCTGGGTGGTTATGGAATACTTGGCTGGAGGCTCTTTAACCGATGTCGTTACGGAGACATGTATGGATGAAGGACAGATAGCTGCTGTCTGCAGGGAGGTAAGGGGTCCCACATGGGCTTCTGATGACTTGGGACGGGATGGTACTTCTGAACAGGTGGTAAGAACGTGAGTGATTTCATGTTCAGAGCTGTTTCTGTGTTGTTTTTATAATACGGAGAAGAAAGCATCTGAAGTGGACTGCCTGCCGGTATCACTGCACTTATTGTACCCTGTAGTTATATTCTTATATACTGTTACTGTATTTCTTTTTTATTTGTTTATATATTTTTTTTTTATTTTTACTATTCCCAACTTTGCCTCTTTAAACCTTTGCCTGGAGCATGTCTATACTGCATTCCTTGCCTGTAAAAGCAAACATGCTGGTTGCAGAATTATTTTAAAATAATAACAAAGAAAAACAGAGGCTAATTTATCACAGCTCTCAGCTTAGAAGGATAGAGTTCCACCCAAAATGGTGTTTGCTTCTGAAAAATGACTAACATGCTACTTTCAAATCTGCTGTAGAACCTAACAATAAAATCTTTGTCATGCAACCTCCCACCTGAAAGTGATCCACTTTGTACGGAAGGAAGGGACTTTTTGGCAAACAATGGTGTTTCATGTGGATGGAGATAGCACATTCATTGCAGCAGCAGTCATTCTGTCTGTGCTTTCAGGGGATAGTCTGTAACAATAAGTGACATTTCTCTTTCAGAAGCTAATATGCCTTCATTTAGAAAGTTATTACTCTAATAGTTGAAGCAGCAAGTCATTCCTCTTGACAGCACAATATTCTGCCATTACTCACAATTCATCTAGAAATTAAATCTTTTAGAGCCATTTCCTTTCTTGTGTGATGAAATCAGGTCATTAATTTTTACCCTCGTGTTTCTTTTTTATCTACCAGTGCCTGCAAGCGCTGGATTTCCTTCATTCAAACCAAGTGATTCACAGAGACATCAAAAGTGACAATATTCTTCTCGGAATGGACGGATCTGTCAAATTGAGTAGGTATTCTTGGTCGGGCGCAGGGTTCCCAGGACGTGGCGTTGGTGCTGCTTTTGACTGACTGCCAGTTACCCAAAAGCGATGCCTGTGCTAGCGCACTGACCACTGCTACGAGCTAAGAGCACAGTACCAGCGTGCAGAGAGGTGTAAAAAGGAAAAGGTGTAAAGAGTTGGCTTTGGTTTGTCTGCGTCCCTTCCGGAGAGAGGAAGTTGCAGTCTAAAGCTTCAAGTGAATAAAAGCCACTGCATGAAACTTGAGGGGTTTTTAAGTGGCCAATTCAGGATTTCCTTGGCTACAGCACTGAGTAAACAGAGCGTGGCCACGTTTCCAGATAGATTCAACAACGCTTTCACAGGCACGTAGTGGGATTTTTTTTTTTTTTTTTGCTTGGTTCTACAATTCAAGCTGGCTTTAACAACACTTGTTTTTCTCCTCAGCTGATTTTGGCTTCTGTGCTCAGATCACCCCTGAGCAGAGTAAACGGAGCACAATGGTTGGGACTCCTTACTGGATGGCACCAGAGGTGGTGACAAGAAAAGCGTACGGCCCCAAAGTGGACATCTGGTCACTTGGGATCATGGCAATAGAAATGGTGGAAGGAGAACCTCCTTACCTTAATGAAAATCCTCTCAGGGTAAGGTGCATATAAGATCTGGTACCACTGTGGTTCTAATCTGTCCCATGTTTTGTCTCCCATGAGACAAGGTTCCAGAAACATCAGCACGAGCTGGTTCTGCTGAGGGCCACTTCCCCGAGTGTCGCTGGAGCGTATCCCCGTGTCCCGTAGCTTAGGTTATGTCGGTGGGAGAACCTCAGAAGTGACATGTAGCCCGTTCAGAACAACGGTGCTTGAAAGTTCCCGTATGGTTTTTGAACTCTTTGAGCTGTATCTCTGAATGGCAGGAATTTTTCAGTGGCACGTTTCTCCAGTTGGGGAGTTTTTACGAAAACCATTTCAACTCTTATCTGCAGGCAGGGGAGCCTTCAAACTCAGATCAGAGCCTTTCCAGAAGTGTCACTAGTTAGAGCAATGCCATAGTTATTTATTACCAAATACATGCCTGAAAGTATGTTTATGCACAGATACTTGTAGTAAACTAATGCATTTTTCATGTTTTGAAGTCGTCATTGTTCCTTAAAATGAAATGACCAGTTCTTAGACCAAATAAGAGTGTAATAGTGGAGGAATGTATGCCAAGATAAAACCTCATGGCTGATGGCTGAAAGGAAGTCAAAATGCTGCACAGTTAATTCCTGATAGGATGCAGGAATTTATGAGGAAATTAATTTTGACTTACCTGTATACATACATGATTTCTGTTAAGGTTAAAATTAAAATAGAGCATGACCTTTAGCTTTTCTCACAGCAGTAAAGCTGCGTGCTGTCTGGCCTGCGGACCCCAGACTCTGTACTGCCAGCTGAAAAACGGGCAGGATTAAATCCTCAGCCGTACTGCTTAAGAAAGGAACAAAAAAATTACACAAATTTCAGTCTTCCGCTGGCTTTGAAAAAAGCTTCCTGAGTTTTCTTGGAAGACCTGGTTTGGTTGGTGCCTTGGGGTTGTGGTTTCAGCGGTGTGTCACCTCGCAAGGGTGGGTGAGGAGCAGGGAGGTTTGGGTTCGGGCTGTGCTGAGGGAGCACAGTGCACCGTAGCCGGCAGGGTGGCAGCAGCCCAGATTTACCAGCATGGGCTTTTGCACATCACCAGCTTTGCTTCAGTTTCCTGCAAAGAGAGGACCCCATGTTCCACTTGCTTCCATGGAAGACCCTCACAAAAAAAATTCCCAGGTGGCCAAGGTGGCCAACAGCACCCTGGCTTGTCACCAAAACGTGGCCAGCAGGAGCTGGGCAGTGACCATCACCCTGCGCTCAGCGCTGATGAGACTGCACCTCAAATCCTGGGTTCAGTTTGGGCCCCTCAGGGCAGGAGGGACATTGAGGTGCTGGAGCGTGTCCAGGGCTGGGGAAGGGGCTGGAGAACAAGTCTTAACCCAGGAACAGCTGGGGGAGCTGGGGGGTGTAGCCTGGAGGAGAGGTGGCTCAGAGGGGACCTTATTGTTCCCTACAGCTCCCTGACAGGGGGGTGTAGGCGGGGGGGGGGGGTCGGTCTCTTCTCCCAGATAACGAGCAACAGGACAAGAGGAAATGACCTCAGGTGACACCAGGGGAGGTTTAGATTGGACATTAGGAAAAACTTCTTCACAGAAAAGGTGGTCAAGCCCTGGGTCAGGCTGCCCAGGGAGGTGGTGGAGTCACCATCCCTGGAGGTGTTTAAAAGGTGTGTAGATGTGGAGCTTAGTGACAGGGTTTAGTGGTGGCCTTGGCAGTGCAGGGGTAATGGTTGGACTTGATGATCTCAAGGGGTTTTTTCCAACTGTGAAGAACAGATGAAGATAGTTAGCATTACTGGTTTAGGTGTTGAAAGTTCCCTGCTTCCTTAACCTCAGATGTTGACCAGGGCTCCTTGAGAAGCCTCAGGTCAACTTCTTATCTTTGACCAAATTCACGTCCAGCTGTTCCTGCTTTTACCCAGATTATCTGAGGTGCTTTTTTTCTCTGTACATGCCTCATCTCTGGCTGGAGTTAAGATCAACTTGAACCCCTAAGAAAGGCATCTTCAGGTGTCTGAGTAAAATTGCAGTAGGTTAAAATCAGGCACCTGAAGTCAGTACTGTCTGTACCAGCTTCCTGGACTCTTGCAGAGGTTGTTGCTCTTGCGCTGGGAGCAGTGAACAGCTTGTGATGGACCACCTGCAGTCCTCCCGTTACGGGGGGGTTTAATTAAGGTAAATCCACCCCAGCAGGGACAGGATCCATCAGCTGTTGTGTGTGGAATCGGAGACTTCAGTGAGAGGTCTTGCTCTCACCAAGCAAGACTTGGTTTTACAGCTAAGTTTTTAAGCTGATGGAACAGAAATTTTTTAGGTGATGGAACACAGTTGTTGGGTTTAATAGTCACGTTTAGACCATGTTCAGGGAATTCTGCAAAGCCTGGAAACAATAGGACGCTTTTTCATTTTTGTGAATGATTGTTTTAGTAATGGAAGGCACTCAGGAGATCCAGTTACTGACATTTAATTTAAATACATAATAAATTACAAGGGCATTAAAGGATCATTAATCATAAAGTTAGCAACAATCTTAATATAGATGCATTTATTGTTTTTTCATGTGTAGAGCAAATGCATCCCACGTTGCTCGGGTTCTTTCCAGCCTACGCAGAACTCAAGGAATGGACTATTTTCCAGCCTGGAGTGGCCTGGATATTTCTGTGATGGTGTTTGTTTTCTCTCGCTGTGATTTCCTTCCATCAGGCATATGCCTAGGGCCTGAGGGACAAACACTGGTGGGATAAATATCCTTGGAAATGCAGGTTGGAACTCCCCAGTTTCAGTTAAAAAAAACAAAACAGAAAAACACAAACAAACCAAACTAAGCATTTCTGTTTGCTTTCTCATTTATTAACCTCAGCACATCAGTTTTCCTCCAAACTGTAGCATATTTTCCAAATACCGTGGATCTTCTATAGTTTCAGGCTTCTAGACCATCTGTATGTTGTTCTGTCTGTATCTGGGTGGCCTGGATGACTTTAGGATATCATTTTCACGGAGTGCGGCTGTAATTGTATGCTGAATCCTTTCTTGTTTCTTGGTATGTTAAACGAATGAATGAGCTTATTGCCCCTCTGCAGCTACTGCAAACATTTATTTCCTTTGTACTGGACTGGTTTTCTTTGCCATCTGTATCATAGGAAACCAAAAGATACATGATAAGAAGGTACTTCAGCTTCCTGTAGACCTTTTTCTGTTGTTGTAGAAATACTCAGGAGGTGCAGTACCTAGCTAAAGATGGCTCTTCCTCATGATTCATGTTCTGTGAAGAAATGAGCAAGTAAAAGAGCTCCAGTAGTCCTGGAACTCCTGTTTTGCAGTCAGGTGAACATAGCTGGAATAAAAATTCCAAGGGCGACATCAGTGCTGTGTTCCTTTACCCCAGGAGAAACGCCATCCCTCGGGTAGCACGATGGGAGTGTAGTGAGGGCAGGCACTTCAGCTCACCACCGTGTCCAGTGGCTGAGATCAGCTGCAGGTGGACAGGGTAAGGCTGATTTTGTGACATTTATGCTGTGGGAAAAGTAAAGAAGCTTCCTTTTATTGTTTTTACTCTAGGATAGTTCTTTTGCCTTTTTAGGCTTGGAAATTTTCCTCTGTATTTAAGAGGATAATAGCAAAGTCAGTTTGGTCACAATCTGTTTAAACACCAGTAGTGCAGAGCTGTTACTATCACGGAAGACTCTCAGGCCTATTTCTATTTTTATTGCTCTATATTTCAGACGTATTCTACAAGTTTGAATAGTTCAAAATGTTTGTCTTTTTAAATAACATCTTGCAAAAGCAGAATGAGCTGATCTCTCTGGCTTCTCGGCACGTTAGGCCTTGGGTATGAGTGCACCGCACTGGATAATGCTCACCTTAGGTTTTGCAAAATTATGTTCTAGTTCCTTGGCCTGAGGAGTATCAGGAAGGGCTTGCAAAGCTGCGTGGACACCGCCAGCTGAATGGAAGCGAGCATCCTTGGCTTTGCTCAAGAAACTTAAGCTTAGGTTGAGCTAGATGCTCTCAAGGAGGAGAAAGGCTGGAATTTTCAGGTGTCGGGGTAGGCTGTGTGCACAGGTCTGCGCTCAGACAAGCAGCTGGATGTTTGTGCACATCATGGTGGGGAACCCACAGAGGACTCGACCCTTACCACAGACGGAGCCCCCCCGTTCTCAGATCGCACACTGCTCTGGGTTAAAACAGCGGGTGTGGGAGATGAGCTGCCCCCTCGTTCTTCTCACTGGGAAGCTTGCCTGAAACGTGACGATTGCAGTTGAAAGGCACCGTAGTCTGCGCTGCTGCTTGTCCGTGTTTGCTGAAATACTTGGTGGATGTATCTCATGACCGAGCCGCTTTCTCCGTGTCACCAAGCCAGCTTTCAGTAACCAGCTACCAAAACCTCCCATAGCTTTTCTGGCAATTTCTGGGATGGGGACAGCATTAATGTAGTTACTTGAGTATCAAAATTCATGCAGGGTTACCAGAGGGGTGGGATTACTCACTTTTCTGATTAGACCATTAAAAGTTTTTTTCTTTTACTAATAAATGAAGCTGATCTGGAATTTGGAGACTGCTGAAAGACACAGATGCAAGTGGCTCCTGTCTGCCCAATTATGCATTTTCTTCGTAATATATTTGTGCATGCAACTTAGGTGTCTGTGTTGAAAATGAGGTTCCAGATGTTTTTGTTTCTTTATCCAAGGAGTAAGCTGATGGATTTACCTTTTTTTTTTCATCCGGTTACCATTTTTATCAAGAACAGAGCGAAGAACTTGGCTACCTTTGATTTATGGAAAACTGTACTTTAGGCACCAGTGAGCACTGCAGAGATGGATTTTATGTAATAATACTTTGAAATAATACAGTTAGACCAAATTCACTCTTTAAAATAGCCTGTAAAGCTAGTGTCGATACTTGGAGAAGCAAAATGTGCTTTTGCTGATGTAGTTCATACTAACTAGGTCAGCCAATGAAATCGGCCGTCAAGGCGAGATCATTTTGATGTTAGAATAGCTGTGGCCGCATCAAGGGTCGTTGGGTTTTTTTGTTGGCATAGAAAAATCATTCCTAACCCTCTATGAGGGAAGAAACTGCCATTGGAGACTGGACCTTAAAAAAAATGGTGTCTGTATGAGCAGTTTGGATATGAAAGAAACCGGTGGGATCTCCCCTTTCCTTTTTCTGCAGGCGCTGTATCTGATAGCTACAAATGGGACACCAGAGCTGCAGAACCCCGAGCGACTGTCCGCTGTGTTTCGTGACTTCCTAAACTGCTGCCTGGAGATGGATGTGGACAGGCGAGGATCTGCCAAGGAGCTTCTGCAGGTAAAACGCGAAGCAGCTGCAAGTGAAACCGCTGTGCTATGTGACGGTTTTCTCATCAGCTAAATTCGAAGGTGACAGGTGGAACCCCCTCATATTAGTCTCTAGTCTTGATGCTTTGCAAATGAAAAATAAGTAGGATCGTAGAATGGTTTGGGCTGGAAGGGACCTTTAAAGGCCATCTAGTCCAGCCCCCCTGCAGTGGGCAGGGACCTCTTCAACTACATCTGGCTGCTCAGAGCCCCGTCCAACCTGACCCTGAATGTTTCCAGGGATCTACCATTTTTAGGGGCAACCTGTTCCACTGTTTCACCACCCTCGTCATAAAAAATGTCCTCCTTGGATCTAATCTCAGTCTGCCCTCTTTCAGCTTAAAACCATTACCCCTTGCCCTGTCGCAGCAGGTCCTGCTAAAAAGTCTGTCCCCATCTTCCTGATAGGCCCCTTAGGTACTGCAAGGCTGCAGTGAGGTCTCCCTGGAGCCTTCTCCTCTCCAGGCTGAACAACCCCAGCTCTCAGCCTTTCCTCACAGCAGAGCTGCTCCAGCCCTCTCAGCATTTTCCTGGCCCAATTGTGTATTTTGGTGGTATAATCAGTTTTACAGGGTGGCAAAATAACCAAAGTGGAACGATACCAGGCACGGAGGCCTGGCCTGGGTTTGTGACTGCCATGCACGGCCACAGCCAGGGAGGTGACCACGGCAGTCACAGCCCGGCGGTCAGAGGGCTGGCTGCGGGAAGGAGGGGTGCTGTGGGTGCTCAGTGTGAGCATCAGAGGGGCCCCGGCTGTCCCGTCCTGCCCCACTCTCAGAGGTTTCTGCCACTGGGCCCCACTTGGGGAGGTTTCTGCCGCCGAAACAGGGACAGCTGAGCGGGACTTGTCACAGCTCCACTTGCCGCCTGGCACAGCCGAGTGAATGAGAACCGCTACAGGTTTGCTGCCAGGTTTTGTGGCAGATCGGGAGCTGCAGAACGTGCCACTTGGCTGTCCCTGCAGCGAAGGTGCCAGCCGGCGCAGGAGGGGCAGGGCAGGGGGTGGCAGACACTGCTCTCACTGCAACCCAGAGCTGAGTCCATCAGCACTCTGTCACTTGTCCCCCTGCTCCTGTCTCGGTGCTGAAAACCTGCACCTCAGTGGCCTCCAGAACAGCACGTGGGCCTGAATGCTGCTGGGATAAACATTTCCTACAGGCATTGGCGTTCCCCGAGGAATGGCTTACACCCTTTGCCTTTTTTTGACAACTAAAATAGCCCGTGTCTTTAGGAGTAAGCATTTTGAGTTCCCTGAAAGGAACAAGGCCCTGGGACAGAAAGCAACGTTCCCACGGCGCTGGGAGCACAAATCCTAGCAAGCTGGAGACACCGTGCTAAATGGATTAATAGCATTATGGGTCATGTTTGCCCGTGACAGCAAGGTGCTGGACGTGGAGATGCAGGTGGTCCCCTCAGCCCTGTTTCTGCGTATTCCTGGTAACCAGAGGAACACTGCTTGAGCCTGTGAGTAACTGAGTTTGGAAAGTAATAGCTCATTTCTTTTTCTCCTTTGGGCAGCATCCATTTTTAAAATTAGCCAAGCCTCTCTCCAGCCTGACTCCACTGATCATTGCAGCAAAGGAAGCGATTAAGAACAGCAGCCGCTAGCGCTTCAGGCCGGCTTTCTCCCATGCAGACTTTCATTCTCAGAGCATTCTCAGAGCAGGACTGAGAACGAAAACTCTGTAAAACCTCAACTCTTGTGCTGTGGGACAGATGGACGAATGAACAAACCAACGGTCATGGTCATGGTGGTAGGAGGGAGAACAGCCCAGTCCCACCTGCTTTCTGGCTCCTTAATTTATTTCTAAGATTACACAGGGCTTAAGACAGAGGTAATGACCGAAAAAGCTTTGCTGCCTCGATTATTTCCAAGGTAAAGCAAATTCAGTTGGAAGATTCCCTTCCTTCTCACCATTTGAATAAGCTGTATGTTCACTTTTAAATTGTCAGTTGTTTCTTAAAGATGGAAAGTTCCTTTTATGTTGTTATTTCTTTTGGTTTGTTTTTTTTTCAAGGGGAGGGGGGATTTTTTTTTTTTTTGGTATGGTTTGGGATTGGAGAAGGATCTCCTTCATTCATAAACTCCAGACTGCACTGCCTTTTGAACACAGCCCACTCACTGGTATTTATTTGCCCAGTCATGGTACTTCTAGCTGAGGAAGAAAGAGAAATTGCATTTCCAATCAAAACCAAATCAAGAGTGGGGCAGGCAAAACATCCTGTTGAGATACAGGCTTTCAACTGTGAATAGATAGTGTTTCAGTTCTTGACAATTTGATTTGTATAACTAATTGTAAACTGTTTGCCTGGATGAGAGTCTTAGTAAAACGAAAAAGCAGAAAGATCAGTCAGTGTGCTCAGAAAGGGCTTGTCTGATGCAAAGCTGAAGGAGAAATGTGAGGTGAGAGCGGGCCCAGCCTTGCCTGGTGCTGAGCCCCAGCCGGCCCCTCGCACAGCACAGAGCAGCCTCAGCATCCGCACACCCAGGCTGGGAGAAGGCGCTTGCAGCAGCAAGCGGCAGCCGAGGGACACCGGGTGCTGGCCTCTCCCTGGGACCCGACTGACACCCCCGTCCGAGCCAGACTGCAGCGGGCTGCTCCCGAGGTGGATCGCAGCCGCGCTGTGAAATGCGCAGGCCAGTGGCGTGAGCCATCGCGAGTCTGGGCAGGAGCAGAGAAGAAGGGCAAAACAGCTGAGTGGCAGCGTCGCTTCCGAGGATGCCTGCTCTCCTGGTCGTCTTGTAGCTCCTGGGAAAGGTTAGTAGTGTCTGCGCCGCCCTCGGTAGAGGGGGAGGCCTGGGCTGCTCCCAGGCTCACGCAAGGTGAGTGTCCTTTGGGCACGCAGGTTCTGCCATGGAAACTGAGGCTGGCGCGGTGCGTGACGGCTCCCGCGGTTGGGATCTGCGTCAGCCAGTGCAGCAGGCGGCTCTGGAAGCAAGCGCATTGAAACCTGGAGTCCTGCGCTGAGCGAGAGCGATGCAGAGTGGATTGCGGAGCCGCTCAGAGGCATCGAGCCAGCCTGCGCCTGCTGTCCTGCGCACAGCAAGCACTGCTGAGTGCAGCTCCGAGCTGCCGGGGAGGGGGAATCCTGGATGTGACTGAGGGTTGTGCTTGACTAGTCAGCTGATTTGTAAGGGAGCAGAGGATTTTAAGTATGCAATTTGTGTTTTATTTATTCATTTCTGAAAGATGCAGTGTGGGTTCACCCAGAAAAAGCATTTGCATGGAGTATTGCTGTATTTCTGTAGTACAAAGCCCTTCAAAACAGCAATTGAAACAACACCCACCCATTGGGGGGCGGGGGGGTGGGGGGTGGGGTAGGGGGAGAGTAAACCAGCTTTCTGCTGTAGATCTTCCTGTTCAGGCCCAGTCCTACAAAGCAGCCTTCAAGGGACTGACCACCTTTGTGTTTTGCCAATAAGAATGAAAGGTGCTTGGGCTGTTCTTGAATTAGGCCATCGGCTTGTTTGGCTTTGGCTTCTTACTCGGTTCCAGTCTCTGTGTTGCAACTGCCATTCGTACTGCCCGCCGGCCTGCCCTCGTGGCGCTGCCCGTCCCGCCGCTTTGGCTGAGGCAGCGGACGGAGGTCGATGCCCCGTGATATGAATTAACCGTTCCTGATTTCCTGGGGAGCACAGCAGCTCTGATTTTTCAGGTGCCCAAACACCCTGCCAAAGCCGGCATCTTTGCTTTCCCAGGCGGGGGGAACGCGGGGGGGACAGAGCTGCCAGCGACCCGCGGCTTGTGCGGCAGCAGCTGAGACCTGGGGCCGGCAGCGATGGCAGCCAAGCCCCCCCCCGGATAAAAGAAACCCCCTGGGCACGCTGCAGCGGAGCAGAGCTGGGGGGTCTGCGCCCAGGCAGGGGAGCTGCTCCACTCGGTCACGCAGTGCGGGGGGGTGAGCAGGCTGAGGGGTATCGGAGGCTGCGGGAGGGGCTGCTGGAATCGCACCCTCCCTTCCCTGAGACAGGCCCGACAGGCGGGCAGGGCGTGCGGTGCGGAGGATTCCCTGCCCCCTCCACCTGGCTGAACACCGACTTATGGGGTAGTGGGACTTACGGGGTAGTGGGCAACGGCAGCGAGTTCCCGCCTGGTGCGGCGGCTGCGCCCCCGCTGGGCTGCCCACCCGCCCCGCTGCCCTGGCACAGCGGGAACGGGGCTCTGCCAGCGGAACCGAGCGCGGTGGGGCCCTGCGGTGGGTGCAGCACAGCAGAGGGGGATGGGCCAGGAGGTTCCTGGAGCGTGTGGAGACGTCCCGACCCACTGTGAGCCGGGGAAGGCACCCGCGGTACCCGTTGTTGGCGAACGGAGGAGGGCTGGTGGGCGATGTGGTGGCCGGAGGCCGTCTTGGGCACAGCGATCGTGAGGCGCTGGAGGTTTTGATTCTCAGAGAAGTAGGGAGGGGGCGGCAGAACCGCTGCCCTGGGCTGCCAGAGGGGAGACTTCGGCCTGTTGAGGAGCCTGGCTGACAGCGTCCCTGCGGGGGCAGCCCTGAAGGGCCAAGGGGTCCAGGATGGTCGGTCGTTCTTCAAGGAGATCTTCAAGGTGCAGGAGTGGGGTGTCCCCTGTGCTGACAGCCAGTGGGGAAGAAGAGCGGCCTGGCTCAACAGAGCTTTGGCTGGAACTTGGCAAAAACAGAGTGTATGACCTGTGGAGGAAGGGGCAGGCAGCTCAGGAGGACCACAAGGGCGTTGTGAGTTGTGCAGGGAGAAGATCAGAAGAGCCAAAGCCCAACTAGAACTTAATCTGGCTACTGCCATAAAACACAATAGAAAATGTTTCTGTAAATACGTTAACAGCAAGAGGAGGGCTAATGAGGATCTCCGTCCTTTATTGGATGCGGGGGGAAATGCGGTGACAAAGGTTGAGGTACTTCATGCCATCCCTGCCTCAGGCTTTTGATAGACCAGTTGTTCTCGGGGTACCCGCGCTGGAAGACGGGGGCGGGGAGCAGAATGAAGCCCCACGAGAGGCAGGTCCTGCCTGACAAACCTGAGACACTTGTGTGACAAGTGCCCCACTTAGTGGGTGGGGGAAAGGCTGTGGCTGGTGTCTGCCGGGGCCTTCACAAAGCCTTTGGCACCATCTGCCACAGCATCTCCTGGAGACACCGGCTGCCCGTGGCGGGTGGGCTCTGCGCTGGGCTAAGAGCTGGCTGGGCGGCCGGGCAGAGCGTGGTGGGGGATGGGGTGACATCGTGCTGGCGGGGGCACACGGGGTGTCCCCAGGGCTCAGCGCTGGGGCTGGTCCCATTTAGTATTGTTACCAGCGATCTGGGTGAGGGGACAGAGGGCCCCGCCGGGCACGTTTGCAGGTGCCACCCGGCTGGGCCGTGCTGACCTGCCGGGGGCTGGGGGCTGCGGGGGTGCTGGGCTGAGGGGCGATGGCCGAGGCCGGTGGTGTGAGGCTCAGCACCACTCCGTGCCCGGGGGGACACCAGCCCCAGGCAGCTGGGGGCAGGGGGCTGGGAACTGCCCGGCGGGAAAGGGTCTGGGGGGGCGGCTGGATGTGACCCGCAGGGTGGCCAGGTGGCCAAGGCCAACAGCACCCTGGCTGGTAGCCGAAACAGCGTGGCCAGCAGGAGCAGGGCAGTGACCGTCCCTCGGCGCTGGTGCGGCCGCCCCTCGAGCCCTGGGGGCAGGGGACATGGTTTAGTGGTGGCCTGGGCAGTGCTGGGTTTGTGGTTGGACTTGGTGATCCTAAAGGTCCCTTCCAGTCTCACTGATTCTGTGATTCAAAAGATTCTCGTTCTGTTGTGAGGTCCCATTTTCTCTGTCGGCTCAAGCTATCTGGGGGAGAGACTTCCCTGAGAAAGAGTAATTTGGGCTCGAGGTGGGCTGCCCTCCATTTTAAAGCATTCACCCGAGGGAAATGTTTGTATTCCATATAAGAAGTGAAGAAACAAGTGACAGTTTCTGCTCCCAGTGTAGCTTCTATTTTTCCCTACCCACAAAGGAGCAGACAGCCGTCCTTTAGAAGGAAAGCACTGTTTTATGGCACACAACTACTTGGTTTTTTCCTTATTTATTTTTTTTACCTATAAGTATTTCAGCATCTCTACTTTAAAAACCAAAATAACCCACCATTGCAACTTCCTGCAAGATAACGGATGTGGAAAATGGGAACATCAGATGGTAGCACCTTTGGGTTTGTTTTTGGGGTTTTTTTGGTCAGTGTGTGCCCCAGCATACAGAATATTGTTGGCACTGGCTTTTTAAAGACAGCTGCTGTACTGAGAGGCCTTACTTTTTTATTTTACTAAATACTGTATTTTTCTTTGCATTGGCAAATCTAGAGGTTTCTTCTAAAAAAGAATTCCTGGGAGGCAGGCAAGATTCAACAGAAATAGTCTCTGCCGGTGGCTGTTTTCAGCATGGACCGAGACTGTTTGACATGCAGGGAAGCGCACCTCTGGCGTCCCCGTGGCTCTGTGCTCGAGACAGTCTCTGGCACCAACCTCTCCGTCACTGGGTGCTGAAAGATGGCAGCTGCATTCATATCCTCCAAACTCCGACAGGAAATGTGGAAGAGGTATGTTAATATATTTAAAACAAAACAAAAAACAGTCCTGAGAGGGGCAAGTCTTGTCCATCATTTACAGGCTCACGCGGTGTGTTGGGTTTCAGAGTAGCACTGACCTTGCAGAAAGGAAAGAGACAAATACTGAAACATCTCTGGAACTATCTTGGGTTTTCTGACTGCTACCCTCAGATGAAGCAATTAGTTTATATATATTTTCGGAGTATTAGAAATAGGCTGTTTCTGTGGCAAAAAGCATAGGTAAACTGATTTCAAACACTTTCATTCCAAGGTTTTAAAAGATTGTTTGTCTTTATTTTAAAATTTGTTAAATAGTAAAAATCCTATCCAGAGCTTGCCGATGATAGCATCCCTGCAATGGAGATGTGTGAAAATGACCTGGTAGCTTGCTGTGGTTTTAATGTTTTGGGACAGAAGCGTGACAGCAGTACAGGCAGGGGAGTTTGAGAAGCACAGAGAAGTGGGGTAGTTTTTTTATTACATATTTATTTAAGAAAAAAAAAAAGAACCATACCTATGTAAAATTCCATACAGCTCCTGCATGCGCTCCTGGGAGCCTGCACAGGGGTGGATCTTACAGTGCTCTCAGGGTTTGATCCCAAATTTGGTCCGGGGTTGCATTCTCACCTCTTGTGTCCAGCGCTTTTGTAAATATATCTGGGTTTATTTTCCATCTTTGGCTACTGGTTGGCCGACTCGCACTACGCACGCACCAACTCAAGTATTTTTTTAGCTGTTTGTGCTGAGTTTCTTCGAGGCCAATGGCTGCACCTCAGCAGGTCTGTCAGTCAGTCCCCCCGTGTCCTGCCACCGAAAACAAAGCACATTCCAGTCGCTACAAGAAGGGAAGCAAGTACCTGTCGCCAGTCCTCTCGTTGTAGGAAATGCCACCATGTCCTGTTGTCTGTATGGTGGTTATTTCCCCTGTATAGTCAATGGTGTGGCTGCTGAACGTTCCTCACAGTGAGCATGTAAGTACTTGTACTTCTTAGTCCTGAGCAGAGCCCGAGCGCGCCCGGTAACACCTGCCACTGAAGGCCGGAGCCAGGGTCTCTGTCCTTGGCAGCCAGGGCGTGCGCCACGCCAGTGCCGGCTTTGCCTTGCCAAATTTAATGGGCCACACACCCTCCCACCGGACTGTTGTTCCTCCGTGTGCAGACATGCAGCAGCTAAATGGTGGGTGATCAGGCAAGCTGTTGAAGACCCATAAATTTAAATGTTCAGCTTGGTTGGGTTGGGTTGGGCTGGTTTTTATCTTCTTTCTGCCTCTCCTGTGACCAGGTAAATAATTTTAGTCCCCCATTTTCATGAAGCAGGCAAAGGCCAACCTTTGTGTTTCAACAGAAAACATCCCAGGTCTCTTAGAGTGTGGTCTGCAGGTCTTTAAAATTTCTCTTCCCTTGTGTCCCTCCTTGAGCTGACAAAGTAATTTCTTTTTCTGGCTGAAGCTTGCAGAATCTTGCTTAGCCATCGTCTCTCTGGATGTGGTTTAGAGCCGATTGCCGTAGTCCTTGGTGTACATCACGCACATAAACCATCACTGGCCTGAACCTATCAAGGGTTGCGTGCACTTTTGGTGACAAGAGCTATCACAAAAGAAAAAACAGTATTTATTATAGGAAAGAGGGGGGATGTGTGCGTGCTCTTCGTGGGTGCCCTGTGGTGTGCCCGTGGCTTGCCCGTGTGGGTATGAGCCTGCACGCTTTGTTCTCGCTGCTTAGCATGTTCTCGCTGCTTAGCAGTTCTCGCAAGCAAGCACTTGTGTTCTGCTAGAACCTGACCCTGAGTGAGGGGACTGGGGGCAATGTCATTAATTAAAGTTGATAATATGGAAAATTACTGATTGTTTTAATAACCTGTGAGCACGGTGGCTTTGCACTGGACAGTTTCCCAGCAGACCACACATCAGCTTCAGCATCTGTGTGTCAGGTGCCTCCTGCTCTGTTTGAGCAGCACCACATTCACAGCTGCCTGGGGATCACTCGCGGGTGCTGCGAGGCTTGCTCGTGGCGTTTGCCTTGCTCAGCTTACGTACGAAGCCGAGGGCTGCGCTTGGCCATGGCGCGCTGAGCTGGCAGGTGCGAATGCAAGTCGGAAGAGCAGTTGGGCCTGTGCGCACACACCGAATCACAGCTCTGGTGTAACTGGGTTTATCCACACTGGCCACTGCAGCAGGGTCCGACCCCAGGATCCCAGTGATTAACGTAAGGTCTGAGTGAAGGTTTCCAGTTCCTCTGTTACTAGTTCTCAGGTGAGGGGTCGAGCTGGGTGCCTCCAGAGACCGACGCCTACTCCCATTCATGCCTCTCATACCCGTGCCACCCATCACCTGATCCCCAAGCCCAAACACTTAATTCTAGTCAGTGGCCTTTTGGTTTCTTACTGGTTTTAACTGTTGCTGGTCTGGCCGCCTTCTGAATTTACTTCATTCACTTGGAATGGTCTCCTTGCGCCTTATCTTCATTCTGCTTGTACCTGGTGGGAAGGCACATGGGGAGGCTGGCTGACAGCTGGCTGGGCAGGAGCCAGCCCTGTGCCCAGGTGGCCATGGGGGCCAGCAGCAGCCTGGCTGGTATCCGAAACAGTGTGGCCAGCAGGGCCAGGGCAGTGCCCTTCCCCCTGTGCTGGGCCCTGGTGAGGCTGCACCACAA
Source organism: Falco rusticolus (assembly GCF_015220075.1). Taxonomy (NCBI): domain Eukaryota; kingdom Metazoa; phylum Chordata; class Aves; order Falconiformes; family Falconidae; genus Falco; species Falco rusticolus. The sequence goes on along the minus strand of NC_051200.1, from coordinate 4,159,030 downwards.
ATCCCGGGTACAGGAAAGATGTTGAGGTGCTGGAGCATGTCCAGCGCTGGGCAGGGGCTGGGGCACAAGTCCTATGGGGAGCGGCTGAGGGTGTTCAGCCTCGAGAGAAGGAGGCTCAGGGAGGACCTGATCACCCTCTGCAACTACCTGAAAGGGGGTGCAGCGAGGTGGGGGGTCGGTCTCTTCTCCCAAGGAACAACCGATAGGACAAGAGGAAACAGCCTCCGGTTGCGCCGGGGAGGTATAGATTGGGTACTGGGAAAAATCACGGAACAGGTTGTCAGGCAGTGGGTCAGGCTGCCCAGGGGTGCGGTGGCGTCACCATCCCTAGAGGTGTTTAATGGCCATGTAGATGTGGCGCTTGGGGACATGGTTTAGTGGTGGCCTGGGCAGTGCTGGGTTTGCAGTTGGACTCGATGATCTTAAAGGTCTTTTCCAGTCTAAATGGTTCTGTGATTCTATCTGCCAGATTCAGCTAGTTCTGTGCTAGCAGCATTAGTTTTATCAGTAAGTTTACTCTCGGTCAGCTCTTGCGGCTTAAGGCTTCAGCTACTTTAGTTACTAGTGCTAAGCTGCCAGTGCTAAACGCAGCTACTCAGAATACAGTTAATCAAATTTCCTCCGTAACACTGAGTGTATGAGCTGAGAACATGAGTGTCGGTTGTGTCTCGCCTCCTCTCTGTCCTTCAGTCCTTTCAGGGGCTTGAAACAAGTTTTCTGAAGTGAGAAATAACAGTGTGTTACCTCTCACAGGTCTTGCTCTTTCCAGTCTCTATGCTTGACCGATTTTGTCCCTCTTTCTGTGCCCTCTCTTCTTGCTGTGCTCCGTGGCTGCTAACCAAGACCATGTAACTGGCTCAGATAAAATGCTCAAGAGCCTCGTTTCTCTGCCCTTTGCCCTGCCTGTTCGCAGCAGCCTTTCCAATGTGTAAGCTTGGTCTGGCGGGGGAGTTCTCACCTCTCTTTGTGCATAACCTCCAAGAGCCTAGAGCCTGTCACCTGAAGTCCGTGCTTGCGTTGAGGGCTCCCAGATGCCTCAGGCCAGTGTGACACTTGCAAACACGAGGAAATAGTGGCAGGTGGTTGGTTTTAGACAGGGCCTTTTGTTGCTGCATGTTGTGTCGTTTGTCCAGCCCAGCCATGGGGGCTCGCTACAGGCACTGCTGCTGCTCCCGTTGCGGTCAGTGAGACTGTGGTGGTTGGCTGCAGTGACAGCAGAACTGGTCGCTGCGTAAGCGGGTGCTGCGGATGCCCTGGCGGTGTCCCTCGGCTGGCTGGGTGGAAGGGAGCTGCCCATAGCTCTTAGTCTCCACCGTGCCAAGCTGTCCAGGTCAGAAGCGGGTTGACAGCAAACACGAAGCACGCAAGTCTCTTAGATCCACGCCTGCTGAGATCTTTTTGACCTTTGAGCTTAAGGTGCACAAAGGCAATTGCTTTTTGTCACGCTGTTTATGTTAGTGTTAAGCAATGCTGCTAAATCAGTCTGTAGCACAGCAACAGGGGAAAAAAACCCTCTCAGCTCTTCAGGTGCGACTCTCATGCTGCCAGTATCTGCCTTGGCAGGTAAGCAAGGACGGGGAGCTGCTCTAGATGGGCACTAGTAGCAAAGGCCTGCGCACACCATAGCCCCCAGTAAAGAGAACACTTCCTTCTTGGGCAAAGCCCAGATTCCGTGGGGGAGTACCCTGAGTTACACTGGTGCTGCGCCTGCACTGCAGATGTTGTGCGTACAGGCATACGGTTCTGGAAGATCTGCAAAAGAATTCTGCAACTCTTGACTGGATCAGGATGTAACAATGCTAAACTCCAGTTTAGTCCAAAGCAACTAGTTCACACCTGCGCTGGTGTCTGCTACATTATTTTTTTTCTTTAGGGTATCCAGACAAATGTAAACAGAGGAGGAGCCTACATTTTCATTGTTTATCAGAAATGTATCTCATTTTGCTGTACATTCCTTTTTTAGGATGTGTTATCTGTTTAAAAAAAAAAAAAGAAAAAGAAAAAAGAGAAGAAAAAACAGAAAAAAAGAAAAACATAAAAGATAAAAAACAAAAAACAAATGTGTAGTGAAAAAATCTCCTGTAACTTTGGATTAAGAGGTAACTGATCTTTTTAAAAAGAGAACTAAGTTATTTACTTTGTAAATGTGCTGATGGCATGGATCCATCTTACTGACCTCAGCATCTTTTTTTTTAAGATTTTGGGTTTTGTTTCAAATATTAAGTTATTTTAAATTGTGGTTGAAGCAATAGAAAATTGAAATATGGATTGTGCATGACTGTGTCTTGAGTGTAAAAATATTGCAGTTTGAAACTTGGACCTAAAGTATTGCAAATAAAAGTTATAAATACCCATGGATTGTGTGACTGCAGCATTTCCTATAGGATTTGCAGGATGCTGGCTGAAGAGAGAGCAGCTTCAGTCAGCTGCAGCATCACAGGCTTCATCTGTATGGCTTTGTGTGCTTGTAGCTTTGTCCTGTGCCACTAGTGTGTCATGTCCTGAAACAGGACTTAACCTGCCACCGGCCCATTTTCCTCTGCTAGTGGGGCTCCTTGTGCTCGCTGAAGCAGGCCTGCTGCCTTTCTGCTGCTCCCCACGCCGCACAAAGGAGTGCTGCGATTTTTCTGGTGCGTCTCCATTGTTCCATATTTGTAAAGAACCAACACCCCCTCCTGATGAATACGGTGAGTTACACGGACGGACGGCGATTAGCTGCAGCTGCTGCCCGGAAATCTTGGCAACTGCTTACTGAACACTGGTCACGTCACGTCAGCTCTTGTGCTGCTCCTCTCGCAACATGGGAGGGGGAGGGGAAATCACCTGGCCACCTGCTCAGAAGGTAAGTGATGCTGCAGTTAGCGGTATGGAGGCAGCCTGCACGCTGCTGTAGGTGCCGTGAGTCCACTGTTCCCTGCTGCGCTGGCTGCGTAGCCACAGTCTTCCCTAGCAGCGGCTCCATCTCTGAGAGTTTCACTGGTGGCTGCTAACAGTGGCAGAAGGTGGGGGAGTGGGGGCTGCAGCCTCTGCACAGGTGAGGGTGAGCCCCCTCACTCCGTCACACCTCAGCCTGGCCACCACGCCACATCCTGGCTCCCGTTCCCACGTGGTTCAGCGTCCCGCTGTGAGCCCAGCCACTCGGTACCACAGCCGGGGCCCTGCTACCTCTGGTCCCACGCAGCCGTTCCACAACTGCTGGGTGACTGGGTAACCCGGGCAGTGGTGGGAAAGGCAGGACAGCTGCCTCCCTTAAATGCAGGGGGGTCACCTGTCCCCCCTGCAGGGGACACAACCTGCCAGCACAGGCCAGCAAAGGGCTGTACGTTGGCCACAGAGAAGACACAAGTAAAGTAGCTGTGTGCATGTGTGCGCAGCCATGTAACCCACAGTCTCCCTGCCCAGCTTCATGTGTGCTGCTCGTGTCTATCTGTACATGTACTTCCCCCTCAGGTATGTGACCAGCAATTTATGTATGTGTATTTTTAAATGTGTGTGTACACACACCTTTACCTATGTGACAGTAGCTCTCTATAGTATATATGTGTATATATGTACACATAAAGCAAAACACTCTGGTTATCTATATATACTATACAACGTATTTTATAACTGCATATGTATATACACATACATTAAAAATATATTTATTACAAATAGTGAGAACAACGTGATTATGTACTGTTATCTATAGTGTGCATGTGTATAAAAGAGCTAATGCTGCTGTAATGCAAAAGTCATCAGTGAGAGAAAGCACGTCGTGGTTATGAAAGGGCCTCACAGAGAGACCCTTACGTAGCTGACAAACATACTAGCTGTTTACGTACACAATATATACATATATTAAATATGTCTGTATATATTTAAAAAGAGCACATCTTCTGTGACTATATAACTCACTCTAGCCCTATACATCTATATATGATATACACGTACAGTGAGACCTTTATATAAATGAACAAAGTCTCATGCTGTAGCTCTCTAGAGTATAGCAGATATAAAATTTTAGACATATATATGAAACCCTCATACTCTATTCCTAGTGATCTATTTGTATATGCATTTTATATGTATACACAGAGACCCTTAAAACTATGTAACACACACTCTTGCTATTTATATGTATAGTCTAGTACATACCATAATTTTATATGTATAATATCGCTATTTCTTTCTATATGCATATATACACATATGTATAGCTATACATATACATGTATCTATTAATATATGTGTCTACCTACATATTAATAAAATCTACAATATAGTATATAGACAGTGTTACAGTTATCTGTTCTCTGTGTATAAATTATATTTTATATAGAGAATACCTAGATATACAGAGACCCTTATATAACTATATAATTCTCTCTCCATCAACATATTTTATGTATTGTATGTATGTATGTATACATATATACATAACACATACATATAAATACAGTTATAAAATATATATGTAAGGATTGCTAAGGAGAGCAAGGGAACATTATATGGGGGTGTATGCAGATTTTAGAAATACCTATACTCATACAATATAATTATTACAGATAGCACGTGTGTTTAGTACTACAGAGATGCATGTACTCTATACTGTATACAGCTGTCAAGTGAGAGACGGGGGGGGGGGAAGGTGTGCAAGCACACATGTGCGCATATACACACTCACTCTTTCTTAACCTAAGCAGGCAGCCAGAGCGAAGTGTTCTGTAATTACAAAAAGCTAGCTCTCTCCCCCTGCCCCCCCCCCCCCATTATATTGGGAGGGGGGGGTAGAGACCCTGCTATAACCATGGCGTGCTGTCTCTCCCACTAGCCATATACATTATAGTACCTATATGAATACCCATGCCCCCTAAAGACCAAGAGAGATGTAACTAGCTAACACATACTCTCACCCTCACTTTATATATATATATATAAAACCAATTACATCATAGTTTATATATCCCACATGAGTACGCACACATCCATATGCACAATCCCTCCATATAACCTCTCAAGCCATAGCCCTTATTTAATGCTCCCTTCTCAGCCATCTATATATCGTATAGCATATATTTATATATACAGAGGCCTTTCTATAAACGTTGCGCACAATATATATTGCCATGTATAGTATAATGCATGATGTTTTCTATAAATTATACACTATATATATTTATGCATGTGTGTGTGCATGCATGCACACACAGAGCCCTTCATATAATTCTCTCTAGCCATATATATACAAAAATATATTAAAACCAAAACTATTTAAAAATATTAAAACCTTTTTATATATTTACATACTCTATATATGGGGGGGATGGGGAAAGACATCCTTCTATTACCATGTAACTCTCCATTTTGTACATACATAGATAAGTTTAGATATGTATATGAAAACTTTGTAAGATGTATACATATATATACACAGACAAGACAGGCCCTCTTACAAATACATAATGATTTTCTATGTATATGTACAGAGACCCTTATAAAACAATCTCTTGTCCATCCATATGTTTTTAATATACATCTCTATATAGATTTAACTATGTGTGTGTACATACGTGTTATATATTTTTTATATATAGGAAAGAGTGTGCAAGCAACTTACGTAACACTTTGGTGGCCTTCTACAACGGGGTTACAGCGCTGACGGATGAGGGAAGAGTGACTGCTGTCATCTACCTGGACTTGTGCAAAGCATCTGACACTGCCCTGCACGACACCCTTGTCTCTAAACTGGAGAGACATGGATTTGATGGACGGACCACTTGGTGGATAAGGAATTCAAGAGTTGTGGTCAACAGCTCAATGTCCAAGTGGAGACCAGTGACGAGTGATGTTCCTCAGGGGTCGGGATTGGGACCAGCGATGTTTAACATCATTGTCGGGGACATAGACAACCAGACTGAGTGCACCCTCAGCAAGTTTGCTGCGACACCAAACTGTGTTGGATCGTTGACTGTGCTGGAGGGCAGGGGTGCCACCCAGAGGGACTGTGACAGGCCTGAGCAGTGGGCCTGTGCGAACCTCACAAAGTTCAGCAAGGCCAAGTGCAAGGTCCTGCACGTGGGTTGGGGCAATCCCAAGCACAGGTACAGGCTGGGTGGAGAACGGATGGAGAGCAGCCCTGAGGAGAAGGACTTGGTTGGGGGTGTTGGTTGATGAGAAGCTCAACATGACCCAGCGATGTGCGCTGTCAGCCCAGCCAGCCAACGGTATCCTGGGCTGCACCAAAAGCAGCGTGGCCAGCAGGTCGAGGCAGGTGATCGTGCCTCTCTGCTCTCCTGAGCCCCCTGCAGCGCTGCGTGCAGCTCTGGGGCCCAGCACAGGAAGGACACGGACCTGTCGGAGGGAGGCCGGAGGGGCCATGAAGATGCTCAGAGGCTGGAGCAGCTCTGCTGTGCAGACAGGCTGGGAGAGTTGGGGTGGTTCAGCCTGGAGAGGAGAAGGCTCCAGGGAGACCCTGCACAGCCTGCCAGTGCCTGACGGGGGCTGCAGGAAAGCTGGAGGGAGCTTTCACAAGGGCATGTAGTGATAGGACAAGGGGCGATGGCTTTAAACTGAAAGAGGGGAGATTTAGATGAGCTATTAGGAAGAAATTCCTCACCGTGAGGGTGGTGAGACACCGGCCCAGGCTGCCCAGAGCAGCTGTGGGTGCCCCATCCCTGGCAGTGCCCAAGGCCAGGCTGGACGGGGCTCTGGGCAACCTGGTCTGGTGGAAGGTGTCCCTGCCTGTGGCACGGGCTGGTACTAGATGGGCTTTCAGGTCCCTTCCAACCCAAACCAGTCTGTGATTCTATGATTTCTCTCCCACTATCCATGCATGTCATATACATGTACATACAAAGACATATAAAAGATAGACCCTTACATAAAGAGACTGTTGTATATTTGTAACATACACGCTAGCTGTATTGTCACCCTGACAATAACCACCCGAGGGTGTTAAGAGAGCTGGCTAAGGGAGGTTTAAAGGAGGATCCAGGAAATTACAGGCCCATCAGTCTTACTTCAGTCCCTGGGAAAGGTAAGGAACAAATCCTCCTGGGGACTATCACACATCAAATGAAGCACATGATTGGGAAAAGCCAGCATGGACCCACCAAGGGCAAATTGTACTTGACAAACCTGATTGCTGCCTGCCACGTAACCTGCTTGGCTGATTTGGGGTGAGTGGTGGACATTGTCTACCTGGATTTCCCCAAGGCTTTCACTAGGGTTTCCCATAGTTTCCTCTTAGAGAAAAATTGATCAGCACCCAGAAGAAGGTGGTGTTAAATAGATCCTTTTCAAACTGGCAACCTGTCACAAGTGGGTCCCCCGGGGATTGATATTGGGCCCCAATGCTGTTCGTAAGTGATCTTGAAGACGGGATCGACTGTACCCTCACAAGGTTTACTGATGATACCAAGCTGACTGGGGAAATGGACACTTTGTAAGGGAGAGCCACCCTGCAGGAAGGCCTGGGTGGCTGGAAGAGTGGAGTAACAAGAGCCTTATGAAGCTCAACAAGGACAAGCGTAAGGTCTTGCACCCGGGAAAACACAATCCAAGAGCACTGGACAGGCTGGGATCTACCCGGCTGGGGAGCAGCTCTGTGGAAAGGGATCTGGGGGTCCTGCTGGGCAACGAGCTCAATATGAGCAAACAGTGTGCTGCTGTGGTGAAGAGAGCCAGCAGGATGCTGGGCTGCTGAAATAAGGGCAACACCAGCAGAGGTAAAGAACCATTAGCCCATTCGGCGCTTGTCAGGCCACACCTGGAATTCAGTGTTCAGTGTTGGTCCCTGCTACACAGAAAAGATGTGGACGGGCTGAGAGGGTCCACAGAAGGGCCACAAAGACGATCAGAGGACTGGGAAGCGTGCCATAGAGGAAAGGCTGACAGAACTGGGTTTGTTCAGCCTTGAGGAGAGAAGGCTTAGGGGACACCTTATCACCATGTTCCAGTACTTAAAGGGTGAGTACAAAGAAGACAGAAAGTCCCTTTTTACAAGGAGTCACATGGAAAAGACAGGGGTAAGGGGTACGAGTTACTCCTGGGGAGATTCTGACTGGACACAAAAGGACAATTCTTCACAATGACAACAATCAGCCATTCGAATAATGTCCCCAGGGAAGCGGTAGATTCCCCAGCATTGGATAAAAAATTTTAAGATTTGGCTGGACAGGGCCCTGGTCTGTCTCGTCTAGACCATGGTTTTACCAAAAAGGTTGTACCAGATGATCTGTGAGGTCCCTTCCAACCTGGGATTCCATGTATCCCAGAACATGTATGTACATGTGTACACGCACAGAGCCTTAAATAACATTTCCTCTCTCTAACCATCTATATTATATACCGCCTATTTTTATACATTATACATACACGGCGGCCCTTCTGTAAATACAACACGCTCTCTCTGTACTGTATTTGTATCTGAAGACCCGTTGCCGCAGGAGAGGCGCCGGGGCTCGGTCAGCTCCGTGTGTGTATGCAGGCAGGCATGCACAGCGCCGTGTCCCCCCGGCCCCCGCCGCCGCCCCTCACGCCCTCCCGGCCCCGCACTGCCCTCACGGCGCCCCGGCCCCGCGCTCCCCTCACAGCCGCCGCCGCCACCCCCGCCGCGCCGGGGCAAGATGGCGCCCGCCTCACTACCGCCCGGGCAGGCGGCGGTGCCGCAGCGGGGCGCGGGCTCCCCCACGCGGCGGCGGGCGGCGCGGCACCAGCGCCCCCCGGCCCATCAGCGGCGCGGCGAGCGCGCCGCGGGGCTCAGCGGCCGACATGGCGGAAGGGCCGGCTGTGCGGCGCGGCTGCCCCGGGGCGGGAGGCCGCGGTCTGGCGCGTTGCCGGCCAGGCCCCGCTGCCCACCGTGCCTGAGCACACGGACCCCTGCCCCCGCACACTCACAGCGCCCCCCCCCCCCCCCCCCCCCCCCCCAGGAGAAGGGGTCCCAGAGTTCCCCCCTGAGAAGGGGTCCCAGCGTCGTGTGTCCCCCCCCAGGGGAAGGGGTCCCAGAGTTCCCCCCTGAGAAGGGGTCCCAGTGTCGTACCCCCTGAGGAAAAGGGGTCCCAGCATCGTCCCCCCATCCTGAGGAGAAGGGGTCCCAGCATCCGTGCCCACCCCCCCCCAAGAAGGGGTCCCAGCGTCCCCCCCTCCTGAGGAGAAGGGGTCCCAGCGTCCCCCCCTCCTGAGGAGAAGGGGTCCCAGTGTCCCTCCCAAGGAGAAGGGTCCCAGCATCTCCCTTCAGAGAAGAAGGGGTCCCAGGATCGTCTCCCCCCGAGGAGAAGGGGTCCCAGCGTCCCCCCGAGGAGAAGGGGCCTGGCCCTGCCTGCCTGCAGAGTCACGCTGCTGTGGGAGCAGCAGGCGGCGGGGATGCCCAGCTCAGCTGCTGGGCCTTTTTCCCTGCACCCAAGTCACCATGGGCGTGGTGGTCCTGGCACGGGCAGGGGGACAGACACAAAGGTGCGGTGGCTCCTAGCGCAGCGCCTGCAGGCATGCCAGCCTTAGTGCTGACTCCTTTGGGGTAGAAGAGGCCTCCATAAGTGACCGCCGATAGGCGCAGCGCTTACCTGGCGGCACCAACAGCCGGTTGTTTTCCCCACGAGTTGCAGACGGTAACACGCACTCCCGAACACTGCAGCTGTGGCACCGTTCACACCTGGGACCATACTCTGCACCCCCGCCGGGAGGCCATGCTGCAGCAGCTGCTATCTGTCACCTACCCTGCAGCCACCCTAGAGCGAGAATTCAGAACAGTGAGCATTTAATTGAGACAAACAGCAAAGAAACGGGTGGAGCGGAGCTCTTCCAGCCCCGGCAGCACCGCTGTGCATGGTGCTCAGCAAAGGCGGCCCGTTATCTCCGCAGAGGTGCTGCTCTGGTGTGCCATAGGAGGCAAATAAGCATCTGCCCAGGCCTAACGGCAGGGCGAGTCAGGGATTCACATCCTGGTGGAGAGAGCAGGGAATGGGAACACAGCAGTCAGGATAAAAACTGAGCTTCAATAAAATAAAGAGCATTTTAAGTAAATACTATAAATAGCACTCTGCCTGGCGGCTCCGGCTGGAGAGTGGTCTGAATCACACCATAAAACCTAGCAGGACCCCGAGACGCCGCTGTTGGGCAGCCAGGGACAGGGCGAGCCCCCAGCCCTGGGGCTTGGCCTTCCTCAGGGTGAGGGACAGCAAGGAAGGCTACGAACAGTGGAGAGCACAGCGAGCTGGGAACTCGTGGGGGGAAAGCAGGGAGCAGTTGTGAAGTAAAAGGTAGGTGTGGGGGGAGAACTGTTCAGTGAAGAGCTGAGATACATTTTTCTTCTTGAGCAAGCTGAAAAATGTCATTTTGGGTCACCCCAGAATGATTTCTTTTATCTGAAACCAACTGTTTCATCTCAGAAATTACTGAACACATTTATTTTTTTGTTAAACTTTTATTTAAGTCACTTCACATTAAAAAATAAAGGAAGGTTGAAATGAAACATTGTCTAACTACTTCCTCGTCTTAATTTTTGGGAACCAAAACTCTTTGCTGAAGGTGGCCAAAGTGCATACATAAATGCAGTCCCTCACAAAAAAAAAAAAAAAAAAACCAAACCATTCATTTTTCCACAAGTTTTCATTAATTGTTAAAAAATACTGGCCAGGACTACAATGATGACCTGGTAACATTTGATCTTAAATTCCTGTATCTGTCTGAAAAGTAAATCCTCTTATCTCAAACATATCATCACATTTACCACCTATGTAAGAGAAAACCCAGCAGAGCTGGCTTTGCTTTCAGTGCATGGCAAGACGTACAAAAGGAGAAAGAGCCCACAGAGCAGCAGGTGCCCTGCCCTGCCCGGGCCCTCGTGCAGCAAGCCCCTTTCAAGCCACTCCTGCCTTGGCTTCACCTAGGATTGCCTGGAAGCCAGAAGCCTCTGTACATCAGCACAGCCAGTCGTGGTTCCCAGGTTGGATCAGCTCCTGCTGCTGGGCAAATCCTGCCTGTTCCAACTACTTCCAACAATTAATAAATGCAGAGGTACAGACATTCTGCTTGGTCTCAGCATGCCTGAGCTCCCACAGCTACCAGCGCTGGACTGCGACACCCTCAGGGCAATGCTGAGAGAGCATCAGAGCTCTATTTCCAGCTGGACCAGCACTGGTGTTCAAGGGCCCCTGTCTCCACAGCATGGGGACAAACTGGGAATGTCTTGAGCTGGGTCAAAACGCCAAATATCGAGGCCTAAAAATCAGGAGTTTTATACACTCCACCCTGACTTCCTTCTTTGTCAGGCTGTACACAACAAAGAATTGCTGGTCAAGCTCCCACTGCCTCGCTGATGCTGGGGACGACCCTTACACAGATGCTGAAATGTGGCAGCAGTGCTGGGAGCTGAAGGCCAGGGCTGCAGGGCTCAAAGGACACAGCCAAGGGACCCCCGCTCTGGCTTGGAGGTGAGATGGCTTTGTGCCCTTGATGAGCTCAGGCAAGCACTGGGGCAGGGAGGCATAAGCCTCCGGTCTCCTGCCAGCTGCCTGCATTCGCAGAGGGGAAAGCAGCCTGGCCGTGCTGGGCGCCACCTCTAAGAGGCATCTTCTTCAGGCTAAACACCGACCTAAATCAATCAGCTGGCCAAGCCAACCCCTCCTTACTGCACCCATCTCTTACAGAACAGCTCCTGGAGAAAAGTCTGTCTGAAACAGGGGTCATACAACATGACCTATGCTGCTCTGCCTCAGCGTGCTCTCCTGCACACCTTGCTGCCCTACAAATCGCAGTGTGGAGCTTTAACGGTGCTGGAATGCCAGTATGGTGCTTTCCACCTGTACGGTGAAGGTGTGTCAACAGGCTACAGTCACCCATCATGCCACACTGCTGAGAAGCAGCTACCACAGCATCAAATAGTATGTGAGGAGAAGCAAAGCAAACAGGTCTGTGTGCAGGGCTCAGACTGAACTGCAGTTCCCTGTGTGGCTTGCCCAAGCTCCGGTCTGTATGAGAAAGTTCACACTTTTTTTTTTAAACAAAAAGTTTACAGACATATCTGTGAGTAAGAAACTATGAAGCTATAAGTTTATAGAGAAGAATTACACTTGCCTGTGGGGCTGTCAACCACATGTAGTTCACATCTGACAAATGCTCTGCGTGCCAAATGGCTTGAGCCCAAGCTATTTAAAAAGAGAGCTGGATTTAGGTACTTGGTACATGCAACTACGCTGATGGCAGTATAATACCATTCATAGCCTTACATTCCATCTTCAACATATCACACAAAGCACTTTCCCACCACAGCAATGATCCTTTTGGAGTACTGAGGAGACTTCAAAACCATTTGTGAAAACTATCTCTATTGAGGGCCATTTTATAAATTATAAAAATTACACAAAATGGCTGATGCGGTTATGAGGTACACAGAAATCCAAATTTCCTGACTCTAAAAAAGGCAGAATAGTCATCCTTTAGCTTCACTTTCAAGACCAGAATTTGCAACCATATAAAATCCATTTCCAAGTCATCTAACAAGTGAGCCTCTTACACTGCCAGGATCACTGCACAGCTTGACAACGCAGAAATGTCTGCTGTGAGGAAACTCTGCCATCAGGCTATATGCAAAAATGAAAAGAAAGTTTGTACCAGAACCCTGCTTCGAAGGAAATAGAAACAATGCCTGTCCTCCATTATACCCAAGCTACACTTCATCAAAGATGTCAGCTCTGTCAGCAAAAAAACAATGCGAAATTTTGAGAGTGAAGCCTGGTACCTGCCAGGGCACAGCTTCTTTGGTTTACAATGCATCATAATTGAGAGTGAATTTTTTCCTCTTTCAATCTGGTGCTACACATCACATCCAATGAAGCACAAGGAGTGTTGTACAATTTTTAGCATCATGTGGATTAAACAAAGCCTCTTTAGCAAGGAGGCTCCCATTACTCAATTTGTCCTCTGAGCAAAACCATAGTGGAATTGTGAAGCGCCCTTCCCTTAGCCAGAGATACTAGTTTGCCAGCCTGAGGTGAACAGAAGAATAAAAAAGTCAATCTGAGAGCCTTTCTGCAGGCAATGCTCTTATTTGCTGTGGTGTTCAAATCAGCACTGCAAGATCTGTCCTTCTATTTTAATGTTCTGCCCCGGCATGCCTGGTCTTAAGGCTACGACCTATGACTGAACTCCTTGAATAATGACACTTTCACCAAGGAACAGAAACATCTGATCTGTTGCAATAACAATGAAACTCATCAGGAATTTTATATCCCTATATGGGGAAAAAAATTCCAATCAAAGCTTAAAAAAATCTCCCTCCCAAATACAGCCTGACAGTGAACAAGGACTGAAACATGCAAATCCACCTTGTGCTTGCCACGCCACCAACCTGCTGGTACATGACCATGGAGATGCAGCCGTTCCTGCCTGTCTCCCGTCCCACTGCTGAGAACAGATGATGGTGTGCTGGGAACCTGTGAGAACAGTCACACGTGCTTCCAGCTCATGTGCCGAAAGCTCCTGAAAGATGCTGCTGGAGAATACAGTCGTATCTTAATTAGCTTATCTGCTAATGCTTAGTTTGGCCCCTCTTCTACTGTATTTGCTGTATCATGAACATATATATGTGTATAACTATGCATTTTCCCCTCTTTAAAAGCCTCTCTCCCTGTTACCATGGATAATGGGGAGAGTTAGAGGGCTTTTTCTTTTTAAAGTGATTATGATTATGCGCAACCTTTGCTCCCAAGTCATTCACACAGAAAGCACAGACAAGCCCCCCTGCTGTGAGGTGACAGCTCTGTCTGGCTCTGCGGGGCTTTGGTATTCATAGCTCCACGAGGTCATCGCTGGAAAAAACCTTGACGGTGATGTGACCTGGCACCTCGGTTGCTTCTCGGCTGCCTCTCCCTTGGAGCTGCAGAGTCTGCTGTTCTCTGGGGTCACTGGGTGAAGCTGCCAGCACCGCCTGTCCAAGGAACTGGTCACACAAGATGTTGCTGTTCCAGACCTAGAAACAAGGAAACAGAAATAAACCCAGCTGAAGCAGTGCTTCTTTCACACTGCACTGAAAGGGTTGTGCTGGAGGAGGGTCATCCTCATTAACCAAAAAAAAAGCAGTGAGGAGGGGGCAAACATCTAAATTTAGCTAACTGTCTAGAAAGCATGTGGGAGATTCTGGATTTGCATGCTCATTTACATACGCTATGCAAATAAGGAGCTAAATACAGCTTTTTGCTTTCTAGGTCACAGCCTGCCTAGAAGAGGAATAAAAATTACCTGTTTGAGCTCATCAACAGTAAAAATCTACATGCAATCAAAAGTGTCTGTGCCACTGACCATTTGTGCTCACCTCTGCAGTGTCCAGTGCTTTTCCTCTGACTGTGTTAGAGCCAGGCCCGCACTGCTAGACCAAGGGACAGCAGTAGGTTTGGAGTCCTTGGACATGTCCTTTGTCACTACTCAGGATGTGCTTGGGCATATAGCAAGCAGCAACTGAAAAGATGTTAGCAGTGGGCTTTGCGGCTCGTCTCATATGCCAGTCTTTGGTCTGTCAAGTTCATTAGTATCTAATTTTCAGTTATCCTGGAAAAGTCAAAGTGTTCGAGCTGCAGTGCAGGGAGATGGAGTGAGGTCCCATGTGCAAAGCAAATCTTTACTAAGGATTAAGCAATCCTGCACATGCCAAGAACACAGACCATGTTCCATCAGCTATTGTACCAGTTCCCTCTAATCTATAACTGCAGTCTGTGGGTTGGGGGATAACACCATTATCATCCTCCTCCTATTTATAATATTTGTAGAATATACCTATTAGTTCCAAAGGGTACTATGGCACAGGGGTACTATGCACCAGTACTGCATTAGGCAGTGGAAAGTCAGAAATGTATCTCTTCTTGCAATACAGTGCTATAAAGCTATTTCAATTTCTGGCACTTACAAGGACAGTGAATTGATTCACAGATTCACTGTATGATCTCCCCACACTGATGAAAGACAATATAGTCCTTAGAATTTCTCTAATACTGAACAACTGCGTGTACAAACTGAAACGCTGGTCTACTCTCCCTACGTTTTCCTGGACCGCCTCATCTAAATACCAAGCTCTAAATACCTCCAGTTAGTGCTCAGGTAACAGTGTGGTCTAGTTCCCACAGGACTAGAATTCAAGGTGAAAAACTTCTTAATAGCAACCTTAGCTTTGGTTTTATTTCAAACACTGCCTCTGGACAACACTCGACTTTTCTTTGTCTCTGTTTTGTCAGGTACCACATGAGACAAAACATAGTTCTGTAGATTCCTTCCAATCCTTGGAATGAAATATGCCTTCTGATTCCTAGGTATCAGCAGTTGCTGTTTTATGGAAGAGACCTAAACTAGAGACTCAGCAGAGCAGCTGAATAGCTCCGGGCATAGCCCAGTAAGGGGAGCGGAGGTTCTCACATTCCGTGCTGGGTATCAGTCATACGAAGGAATAGTTGGCACACATCAAGCGCAGTGATGCTGCTGTGCTCCCCTACCGGCCTTTAGCAGCCCACTCCAAGTGGCTTGTCTCACCTGGACAATGATAGGGCTGTCTATGTTCTTTCTGTAGAAGATCACTTGTGTGTCGAAGATGGGACTGGTCGTATCATGTTGCACAGGGGAGCGCATGCTTTGGTTCTCACACTTGATAAGCACATAGGGATCCGCTCCTAAAACACAACCAGCAGCACAGCTCTTAGAAGACAAAATGGCAGCTGAGACCTGCCCAGAAACCCAGCAGAAGCAACCCCCTCCTGTGCACGGCAGCACCACTCTAACTGAGCGCAGGAACAGGGCAGAGAACATGTCACATCCACTGCCAGCTGCCCATCACCAGCAGAGATCAAATACCTCAACCTTGGTACAACTGGATGCTCAGAGCTGGAAACCAAGCACCATGTGCTGTGGAAGCAGCTCACTCCTAGACTGGGACTGCAGTCTTTCCACATTCCCTTGCTGTGTAACCTCCTGGCTCATCTAACAGAAGGTCTTCAAAGTGACTCTTTAAGCTCCCCGACACTGCTCTAGATGTGAGAGCCAAAACGCACCTGCGCCTGTGCAATCCGATAGGTAGTTCTTGGTGCCTGGGTGAAAAAAACCCCGAAGGTAAAGACTGTTCATCATCCATAATTCCTACGGAGAGCAACAACCAGAACTGCCCAGAACTGCTCTTAGATCACTGAACGCACATCTCAGTGCCCACCTTTACACTGCCTAGGTTGAAAGTGCTGTTTACTGCATTCTGATACAAGTGTTAGTGTTAGGAGGTAGTTTTCAAGAAGCAGTTTCTCTTCCAGAAAGTAAAATACTGTCAAAATGCAAAAATATTTTTCAGGAGTGCACTGGTTGCAACGAAGTTTTCTGTGGGAAACTGTCAAAGCAAATCCTCCCCAGTTTTCATTTCATTCTCATGAACCTGAGACAATTTCTTTGGTTTTATCATTTTGATCCATGTAATTTTAAAGTTTATGTTATCACATGTGTGTATCTATTATAGGACCTAGTTAATGTTTTAGATTATACTTTAATCATATGTAACCCACTGAGATTATTTAACATTCCAGAAACGCTTTGTTGTTTTTACACTGAACATTTTTACTTTGTTACAAATGTTGCTATTTTCTTTCCATTCCAACAGGGAGCAAGGGCCGATTGGGAAATACCTGCCTTTATCCTCAAATAGAACAGACTGTTTGACTTATTAACATATAATTAAACAAAAGCACTACCTTTTTTTTTTTTTTGTATTTCAACACAACTGTTTCTGTCCATTCTCATCATTAATGACAGCATACTTGTTTTTGCACACCTTGCTACTTTTTAGATAGGGATTTTAAATAAACCCACTGAATATGTGTAAGCGTAAGTCAGACTTGTGATCATTTCTTACGCACATTTCATCACCACCTACTTGCAAATGGAATGACAGCCATAAAGCAGCATCACTTTAAGGCAGCTTTCATTTTTTAAGAATTCATATCCATATTGATATTCCTCAAACATGTCACTCCTTTATAAGGACAGATACCAACATGTCACGCAAACAAACCATGAAACAGCTACATCCAGAACAGAAGGAGCTACTTCCACTTAGGAGAAAGAAACAGATTTTTCCGTGTGCTACACCATGGTTACACCTGGCCAAACATGCGACAGGCCTGTCACCCTGACAGCATCTCACACTTTCTATAGCAGGTAGCAGTGCATTGGCTTTTCTGATAGGCAATTACTTTCTGTGTCACTGGATGTGTGGATTTAGCTCTGGGGCACGGGGCGGCACCATGCTGTGTAATCAGTGATAGAAAAGCTCCCCTCTTTGCAAAAAGATTTGGAAAATGGATCTGAATAAATGGGGTCTTGCATGAAATGGTGTCAACTACTTTGGCCAAAGGCAAAGAGCAAAGCAACATCTGATCATTAACAGTAATTAAGAGATAAAAGGCATAAGAAGGGGTGGGGAAAGGGCACAGAGCTCAGAGGGGTAACAGGCATATCTGCTGGACCAGGGAGCTGTTAATGAAGGGACCTGCTAAGTGAAAGGAAAAGGAAACCTAACATTTGAAAGAAACAAATTCAAATTCTGAGAAAGAGCTAGAATAAAAAAGAGGGACATGAAAGGCACCTGCACAGCACAACCTCACGATGGCATTGCTGAATGGTCAGTTAGATGAGGAGGCCTGGCTCCAATTCCAGAACAAAAGAAAGAAATGGGAGAGCTGAACGTGTGGAATGAGACAAGGGTCATTCTCAGCTACAGCTGGCCCAGTTCTTTGTAGCTCTGGGCCTGATTTATTTACAGTACAAAGACAATGCAGAAAGGGCTGCTAATGTGGAAAAGCAACATTCTAGTATTCACCATGAGCTGGGAATGAAAGCAACTGGAGCTGCTACTCTGGCAACTGGAAGTGGAAGGAGGACTGGGTTCAGTTCTCAGGAGCATGTATGACTCAAGTTATGCCCCGAACAGCACCCTGTGTATAAACACCTGTTCCATCTCAGTCCTATGGCCGTGCTGTTGTGGGCATTAGGAAGTCATACAAAAGAATAGCACAAAGGAAAAAGCTGGAATCTGTAAAAGCCAGAAACACTTAGACAGTAATGACATTTCTCAGGCTTAAAGAAACCAATGCACAGCAGTCCAAGGCTAACTTTTTTTTTTCTTTTGAGAATTAGACTAAGAATCTAACATCCACATCCTTCAGCACTGTACTAAAACAAAAGCTTTCTAGAAAACATTCTTGAGAAAATGTTCTCAGAGACATTCCCACTCTTCTTCAGCTAGACCACTCTTAGTGGTATACGGAAGGTTATGACAAACTCAGTCACTGGAAAAAGGCATAGGCCAAAAAGAGCAGACACAGTGCTGACACACAAGCACTGCCTTGGGAATTAAAACAGGTTGTTTTGACTTTTGCAGCTGAGCCTTTGCTCATGTGATACCTCTTAACTTCTCTTGCAATACAGATAATAAATGGGAGTCTTCCCACTGGCATCAGTAAATCCTCCCCACACCTCTGCTCTGTTTTCTCTCCGCTTCCCTTCTCACGCTTTGACTGGGTATTTACCAGCTGCTTTTTCCCCTCTCCTTCCTTCTATTTCTCAGACTGCTCCCAAGGCAACTGCCTTTAAAGGTACCAGATACTCTGCTTACCAGGTATGTCACGTACCAGGGATCACAACGCCTGATTTAGAAAACAAGTGGTGAAAGCCCATTAAACATGCAGATTCAACATGGAATTTCAGTGGGAAAACTTAAAAATGCAAAAGATATTTGTTCTCAAAGATAAGCTCTTGGGAAAAGCATGTGACAGACAGTAGTGTGAGCAATTTTTAAAACAGACTTGGGAACGAGAGACAACATCTCCAAGCACACAGTGCTTCCCCATCTTCTTGCAAAACTGCCACTGCACTTGCTTCACACATAGTTGGATCAACTTCAGAACAAGCTAAGTTGGAGAGAGGTACTTCCAAGAGAAGCAGCCTATATGCATTCAGAATTGAACCTGGGCAGTGAGGTTCACCCACGATTCTTGACAACAGCAAAGCACCATTATTTTTTTCCAGACAAGACAATGGATCAGAGACAGCAGCAAGGAGGAGCTTTCTAATAAGCATTTAAAATAGAGATTAAACAAACTTCTTCTGGCAGGCAGCAGGATTTTGATGACGACAAGCTCATGAACCAGGCCAAGTGTGCACTTGCTGTGCAGTCTTCATTCTCTTCCAGTGTTGCTGAAGTAGTTGCTCAGAAATTTGTGCTAAGCACAACTCTTGGATGACAGCGATAGGCTTATGTGAAGAATGGTGCATTCAAGTCTAAAATCTCTCTATCCTAGTTATAAATAAATAAATAAATAAATAAAAAGGTATCTCTGTTCAGGCTGCTGAACAGCAGCATCCTCCAGTGTCAAGAGTATAGAGACATCCTGATGTTTTCAGGAGTTTGTCACAGAGATGTAATGCCGTGCCTCAGTTCTCAGAAGCTTCAGAATGAATCATAACCTCCTTTATCATAAAGCTTTGTCTTCTCTCTGTGCTCAGGGATGATAGCGACAAACCAGGCGGGTGGCTGGACAAGGCAGAATACAGCTGCCAGATGACAGAGACTGAGCATAAGAAAAGAAGCAGCTTGAGAGCTGAGACGCTGCAGATCAGAAGGTGATGAAGTCAGGAAACCCTTGTGAAATGCAGCGGGGCTAATCAGACACAGCAGCTCACATAGAAACAAGTTGCCAACAACCTCCACACCAGAAAATGAGCAACCTTTGTGTGAGGTCCTCTTAGCAGCAGGCAAACACAACCACTTAATCTACCTATTTTCTACTTGAATAAACGTATTGACTGCGCCTAACCTGAAAGGAAACCTCTACTTGTCACTCCCAATGGCAATTGCTGTGTGGTCTCTTCCCTTATCTCACAGTATTCATTAGACAGGATGCTGCTGCTGACTTTTAAATCTAGTTCACATCAGGAAAGGCTTCCAGAGCAGCACGTAAGGCGGCTATCTCGGTAACTGCCCCTGTGACTTTGAGGTCTACGCTCACTTCTGAGAAAGCTGGTCTTTTTCGAACACCTGGCTGCTATTTCTCCTTGAGTGAGAGAAGCATGGGAGAAGGTCCCGATGTGGAGCCAGAGAATCCAGAAAGGAGATCAGAGCCGACAAGGAGTTGCATTTTTGTAGCAGTATTGAGAAGCAATCTTAGACTATGGGATATTTAGTGTCCCTGGAGACATTACTTTCTAGTGTAAATTTACAATCCAGCCAGTGTGCTTCAAGGAATTTCTATATCCACCCTTTTAACCTACCAAAAGAAACCCAAGATGCGAGAAACATGTACCATACCCAGCTTTTTATGTTACCAGAAATGGACTTTAGTACCAATCAAGAACTTTGCTAAATTTCCCAGCAAGGTGCCTTTAGGAGGCAGAGTGCCAGTTACGGATGTTATCCTGGTCATTGCACAGTTTGATTTTATTGTGTAGCACAAATGACAGCAGTGCGTATTTGGCTTCGTGGGTTTTTCTTATTTACACACTCTCCCTACTTCATTTGTCTGAAGCTGCTGTAAGATATAGCATTCTGCAAGACAATCTATGAATGTACTCTGTGAGTCAGAGATCCTTATAGGAAAAAAAAAGGCTAATAAAGATTCAAACAGGGATTCACAGCAGTATTCAAGATAATGGGGATGCTACTGAAGTGAAGTAACTCAGCTCTCCTTCAGTGCCCCCTGAGCAGATGTGATTTGGAACTACAGCCTGAAAAGAGACAAAGGCTTCTACTGAAAGCTTTATGTTGGTATAAAAGGAAAATATTTAACTTTTTTCGTGAAGTTTTATTCAAAGTCAAACAATAAGATTCATCTAGGTTTTGTTCTCCTTATATTTTTGATGAATTTAAAAATGGCACATTGTTTCACGCAGAGAAACGGAAACACTTCAGAAAAAAATTGACAATGATAGATTGATTTTTTTTTTTTTAACACTTGATGAATTCAGTACTAATTCAAAAATAGTATCACTTGACCCAATTATGTGGATTTTCAGCAGATGAAATATTCAAGCAGTTTTGCTGTGAGTTCAGTTCCAATAGACATTCTTCCCACAAAAGGCTACCCTTTTCCATTCTGTCAGGGTAATCATCAGCCCAACACTGGCTGCTGAAATCAAAGTGGAAAAAGATGCTTCAACTCAACCTGACCATGTGTGGTAGTACTGAGTCCTAAAGGTATTTGAGCTATGCTGTAGTTAGAGTATCTATTACACATCGGTTGTAAATCCTGTTTGTGTATTCCTGAGGGTGTGTGTCACCAAATCCCATGATGCTCTCTGAGCTGAAGCCTGGTCTTTGGCATCTGCAGGCGATTGTTTTTTAATGATCTTGTCAAGGCTGTAACTGTGCTAAGGATTGTGAAATGCTAAGGGTGGAGAATCAGCGTTTATTGCTTTACTGTAGGGAATTTTGGCAAAAATGTTTAAGGAATTTTGAAAGCAAAGGAAAAAAAAAAAAAAAAGAAACACCACCCTTAAAAATTAAAATGTCCACAGGGCAAGGACAAGAACATACCACTTCTTTTCAATGCACTGCTCTACTGTTCTTGTCACATATAGCCCCATCAGTCTCACCCATCCATCCTGCCTTGCTGAGCACGTGGAGCCATACTGCTTGTCTGACTGAGGTGTTTGTGGTTCCTGTTTTTCAAGAAAAGTAGCAAGAAAAATGAACGGAATCAGTTTTCTGTATCTCTTCCCTCCAGCATTCCTGCCCCCTGCAGAGACAACCAGACTTAACAAAAAGTGGTTTTCGTGGTGAAAAGTACATTCAGTCACCACTCAGTGGGTGCCAGGAGTAACTATGAAAAGGGGACTGGAATAGAACTGTAGCCAGCTGGTAAGAGAAATTTTACAGCTGCTTTGTGAGACTGAAGATGAACTGTACTACAGGTCTAAGTCTAATGCCTTCTCTACCACAAGAAGTTAATGCAACCGAGCTCCACATCTTAATCTGAAGAGTTATTTGGAGCAAACACAGCAGATGTTTCAGGAACCTCTTTAGCATCCTGTTCCAATTGCAGTATCAATGTAGTATCTTTGTTCTTTTGCTTTCTCCTTACCAACCACTCAGTACTGGATGTGTCTACCTTTTACTGGTGTACTGGTCATGGAAAATGAAGGCCGACAGACTGACAGTGGAAGCAGAAAATGAGGAAGCAAAGACAACTGGACAAGTCTCCTAATTAACTGTCAAGATCAGGTGCCAGAAAGACATTTTAGTGTCCTTCAGGACACTTCCATTGACATGTAGATACGCAGTTCTGTACAAGTCATTTAACCTCCCCCTGTCCTGGTTTACCCAGCTGAAAATGGTTGTTTGAAAACCATAATTTCCTCTCTGAAGTGCTATTAAGATTGTGGTAACGAATAGCAAAGTGCTCTGAAGGCCACGAATGACATTGCTGAGGTAAGTGTAATACACTACATGAGTCTGTGCAAATCAGCTCTCTTTCTCTCTGGATATTTTCCATTTAGAAAACACATAACCCTGAAAGGTTAATTTCTTGCTAATCCCCACAAAAAGCTTCTCAGGAGGGTCTGGCTACTATTGCCCTTCTCGGCCAGCATAGATGACACATAAATCTTGCCATTTTGCATCATCTTATTCATCTGATCTCTCCTTTTCAGCAGATTTTATGAGCTGCAAAAATCTTCAGTTTGTTTGGATAATTTCTGACTGCTTACATATCAACACAGATCATCTTTAGAGGACTGAAGAAGCCCCTTCCACTCTTCCAGGCTCGCTTTACACTTACCGCCCGATCTGTCTTGCTTCTGTAAACCCTCTGCAGAGTGAATTTTGATTTGGGTGACTCTGCGTGGATAGCCGCAAAGAAGACTCCAACATGTCATTTTAGGCTTATCTGCCTTCAGCTCCCTGGAAAATCATGGGAAAAGCAACTGAAGAAACAAATGTCAAGCAATCAATGGTTGTGGAAATACAGCATTTTCAGAACATGAGATTTGTACTCTCCCTCATCTACCATTTTGGAACTTTGTGGCACAGAAATGACAGACTTAAGAAATAAAAGCAAAGCAAAGCAAATTTGGGTAATCTTTCACATGGCTGCAAAAGTGGTGGGAAAAAAAATGTGAATCATGGAAAACAGTATCAAAGCAAGAAAAAAGTTCAGTGGGCCTGATTTCACAAAATAGTACTTCTGCACTTGCAGCCAACCACTGGTTTCAAAGGAGATGGTCAAACAAAGAAACAATGACAGCTGCAACTGCGAGCACCAGTGCTCAGTGTTCCACAACCTAGAAGTGGAGGCAATTACAAAAGCCAAACTAAAAGGTCAAAAGACCCAAACTGAATTGTCCACTAGATTCCTAAGTGAAAATATCCTGACCGTGCACAAACCCCAGTAAGCCATCTGGAGGTTCTTGGAGGTGACCCTGACCATCTCAAGGGCCTGGTTCTGGAGCAATATGAGCTCGTGAGTCAGGGATACTTGAGGGCAACCAGGCAACCATTTCCAAGGAGGTGCAGCCAATGTGGACAAGGAAAGATCTCATATAGCTGTGAGTGCAGCTTACCTGAGTTTTGATGGCACATCTGTGAAAAGCCTGAGGATGAACTTGGTAACAATGCCAGGATGATACGTAGTTGGGATAAGGATATAGCGGCCTTGCTTAAGGATCCTCTTCAAGAATACAGTGCGTGTGTTGATGTAGAGAGATGTGGCCACTCTCTCCTGCACAGTGAGCTGGTGTAGTCTGTAGCTTCTGTTATCCTCCACCTACAGCCACGGAGCAGTATAGGGATTAAAGCAAGGAGGGATATCAGAGCTAACAGGCAGGATTTTCCCTGCATATTCTCAGCTTTCACAGGCAGAAAAGAAAATGTGCAATAAAAGGCAAATGGTTTTTCACCCACTGAAGCTGTGGCAGAGATAGTCCTAATGGGCAACCCAGTGCCCCAAGTGCTAGCTCACACAGGCTTCCAAGCAGTGCTGTTCTGCATCAGTACAAACACGTATACCCCTGAGTGGAGGTGAAAGTCTGGGAGCAGCACAGACGTGTATCCACTAACAGCGACATAACGTGACTGCACAGTCTGGAATACTTTCAGAGAAGCACGCGCAGTCCAGGGACTCCACCCGCTGAGCTATACTGCCACCTTAGATGAGAATGAGATTCATATGCTTTCTTTCTCTAGCATGTAGAGAGCGCGTTCCGGTCTTACATAGCAGGCTCTCAATCCAGATGCACACAGCTGTATTTGCATTGCCCTTTCCTGAATACAAAACCCACAGAATAACCATTTATGTCTTGTTCTAAGCCTTGAAGCTGTGCATAACTATTCACATCCTTTTCAGGGAACTGGTATTTGCCACAGCACAGTTAAAATATAAAACTATTTCTTAAGTAGTTCCTGGGAGCAAAGACAGCCCTATGTTTTTTTCTGGTAGTTCTCTTTTGTCTTCAGATAATTTAGGCCATGGTCTTCCAAAGGCCTTTAGTCCTGATATGAGCCTGGTGGGCTAGACCACTTCTGAAACAGAAAAATTATTGAACAGAAACAGATAAAGCATTGATACTTTTCTGAAGGTGTGATTTTCTTTTCCAAGCCCTGGTAAATTATGTTACTTTCTGTAACTACATCTTTTAATATATGTGGTTAACAGGTGATTGTCAAATAAAGATATGTGACAAAGATGTCAGCAGCTCTGACTGTAAGTAAGTAAAAAACTTACTATTTTTTAGGGTGGGACCACAGACTCAGTGTAGTCCCACTAGCTATAGCAACAGATGATAAAATCATCCTGATCCTCAGTGAAGAAGTAGATGCATAGCAGTTTCTCTTGCTTTCCTCCTCCTTTCAGTTTGTGTGTTTTCATTTTTATCAATTTTCCCTAGGAGTGCAATTAAATTACTGATTGGGATCCCTTTGGTTCCTTTTTGAATTTTCTCTCATTTACTCCAGCCTCCAAAAACATTCTTGACCCTTTTTTCTAAGTGGCAAAGGAAAAACTGCAGACTTTTCAAACCCATTCACTTGGCTGTATTTGCTGATGAAATGGAGGCAGGAGCCTCCAGTGAGGAAAAAAAAATCTCTCCATGTTTCAAGCATTAATACTTTTTTTACTTTCTCTTCAAAGCTTGGGGTAGGAAAAGCACTTAAAATTCTTTTGCAATAGGGAAAAATTACTTATGTTCCTTTTGTTCGAAACAGTTTGAATTGAACTAAATTCAATCGAGTTCAACTAGTCTGTCTAATGCTAGCTGTGGTGACTGTGTGCAGTACACATGCAAAGCCCATGTTGAGAGGAGAGCCAGGCCCCACCACGTTAATCATACCTCGATCTGCCCAGATCTCACTGCCAGCACGCAGCAGGACTGCTGCACAAACTCTGCACCAGGAGTGCAGATGGCTGCCTACCTTTAATATTTCAAAGCCAATTGGGATGCTATCTCCTTTCCCTTCTTTCTTGTATTTGCGACGATCCTCCTGTTGTAACGAGACCAACACTTTGTCCTCAGTCTTCTTAACATCAAAGACATACTAGTAGAAGAGAGAAGAGGGTAAGTGGTTAGAAATCCCTTAGGATATTGAGGATAGAGCCATCACCAAGGAAATACATGCATGCATACAAAGGAGGCAAAAGAAAATACATTTGGGGGTGGGAGGAGGAGAGCTATCCACCTAACAGATATTCACAGCTGAAAATTAATGCTAATAATAAGGATCTTTAAATCTTATTTTCTTTTTCAGGTAATTCATACAAAGACAGCGTGAGACAGTAGTACGAAATAACTGCTGAGACAGCAGAAGAGAACATCTCCTCTGAAAGCAAAAGACAAAAATAAAGTTTTATTTAGGTAAATATAAATTAGGAGTGAGATAAAAAAGGTGGACAGACAAGATGGGATCTTGATAATTTTTGATACTTCTTTTGACTTGAATATCTAAACAGGGCCTGTACATTTCAAACATCTTTATATAAGACCTGCAAATGAAGGAATCTTCCAAATCTTAGTTAAAAAACCCCCAAACCCTACAACTTTTTTCTGCATCTACAATTTCTATTTAATATAAGAGTGACAGGACCACTAATTTTGGACTTCCTCAGTTTTCCTGAAAGTCTTAGGAATACCCAGTCAAAGGGGCGGAGAAGGACACATGCATTTTTAACATGCAAACCTTTTACCCAAACTGTTCAAAGTAAACTTGAATCAACTTGGGTTTAAGACCAATCAAAGGAATCTATTTCAAGCTTAGGCAGCAGTTCCCGCCTCAATAAATCAAACTTGAATTGCTTACATTATTAAGTATCAGTACCAGACCAGCTAAGTATGTACCCTTTCAGTAGACAAAAAAGGCCAGATAGGTGTTTCTTTGTACGACAAAGAATTAAACGCTCGAATTTGTTTACTATTAGAGTCCTTTAAGTTTTGCTTCTTTCATGCATACAGAGGGCAAATCTGAGTCATCAGAACCAGTGCAGGGGAAGAGGGTGTTATTTATACCAAGTTTAGACAGATGCTGTATTCTTCCATCCTCAAACACCTTTGTGAAGCAAACAAATAAAAGCATAAAACTGCAGCGGTGCACAGCTGGGTACCATGTGCACGTTCTGATTTAAGCTGAAATTCTCTGACAGCATGGAGAGGAATATCATCATTGGTTCAATTTGCCCCTCCCTTTTTCCTCCAAGAGCTGCTAAAAAGCAAATCCTCATTAAGCTTTGCTCTAGGTAGATACTGAGATTGCCTTGGTTACTGTGGTGGAACGATCCCCTGTAATGACTTCACATCCCTCTGTGGTTAGAGCTGTGCAGAATAAGGCACCATCCCATTTCTCATCCCTGACCCTGGGCTGTCTCAGGCAGTGTCACACCCACATGGAAGAAACACCAACCTCTAGCAGAGTTGGCTGAAGCACAGCAGTATTGGAAAGAAAATCAATACCTTCCCAAGCCTCTGGGCTTCATTAGTTGTTCACAGTATTTACAGTCCAAATTAGCCTCCTACAGAACTACTGCTTGGTAGGCTGGGCTGGCTCGTTTTTGGCAGAAATTCTATGCTGCTTTGTACTCTTATTTGTGTGCTATATCAACATTGCAGCAGAGAAAGCACAGGACCCTGCAGAGAGTCCTAGGGATTGTAAAAAGCCTCTGCAAAAAGAATCTAAAAAGCAAGATATAAACATGCAGCAACACCTAGTAAGGCACATTTTAATTCTTGTCCCTGTTGAACCATACGCAGTGTTACCTTGTCAGATAGCCTAGAGTGTTCCACGGCAAATAGAAGCGTGGAAAGGGACCTGTGAGAGTGTGAGATAGCTCTCTTGGACTGATGAGAGGTGTGCAACTGTGAGGATCTTTAATCAGATGACATTTCAGATGTCCTAACGGGTAACAATCTGAAAATCAGCAGGTGGCTATAGGAATACATTTTACTAGGCTTAAATTCCCTTATCTAAAGGGACTGGAAGTGTCACAATCCCTCTCTGTACAGATAAACTTCACAGGAGGCCTCAGTGCAGGCATTTCACTCAGGGACAACAGGCAGAGGTTATCTTTAGATTACAGCAGTATGTGCTACAGTAATTTATGACAGCCCTAAGATAACATAAATGTGTTCCAGCACTGCTATTAAGAGCCTTTTAATCAACTACCCTACAGATAACACTGGAATAAAAAGAACTTCCATTGCATCAGGCATTGCATTCAACTGTAATGTGTATGTTTTGTTCTCTGTGGCAGCTCAACACTTACATACGAGACCCAGACAAGTGCTTGGAATATATCCAGAATCATACAGGGGAATATCAGAATAAAATCACCCTCTGGAAATGAGGCACTGACAGAAGACAGAGAGTGAGGAACTGCTTGTTGCACTTCTCCCATATCCTGCTATCAAAATTGAGGGATGCAGATGGAAATCTCCCATACAAGTGCAGAGAAGCAGACACAGGAACATCTTTCATTATTCTAAAGTATGTGGTGAATTATGAAAGAACAGAAAGGTCAATTTTCAAAGTAATAACTAAAGCAGTAAATGCCCAGATCTCATTGACAGTAATGGAAGTTTTATGTCTGAATTTGCGCACACCGGGATGAAAACGTACAACACTGAGACAGGCAGGAAGGTGAGAAATGGAGTAAGAATGGGTGAACAGATAAACTGAATAGCTTGAAAGTTATCGAGTTGGATGAGGCAAGGAAAATTCTGTAACACTGGTGAGAGAGCAAGCTTGGGGAAGAGACTAGATACTTTCAGAATCTTAGACTAATGCAAAGGGATACTAACTAAATACAGTGGACCAAATCCTCAGGCTGTTTAAGGGTGTTAAGTGAACGGAGTTCTGTCATTAGAAAACCAGACTTGCTGCCCTTCTACCACTGGGAAACTGAAAGAAGTCCAGGCAGAACTTCACTAATCCTGGTGTGTCTGACTCACCAGCCCCAAACACGATCAGTCCTAGACAAATATCTGAACTCTTCTGAGAGATTTCACAGACATCACCGAAACATGCAGCGAATCAGCATACTCCCAGAGGACAGACCACCAGCAATGAGATTTCTGACAAGTTCTCACTGCCAACTCCTAAACAGGGTGGATACTTCAGAAAGCCTAGCTAAAGTGGATACACTTCAACGCCTCACAAAATGCAGGGATTCCCACCTGGGGATTCTGAAGGAAGGTCTCTCTGTTATCAAAGCATCCACCAGAGCGATTTAGCAGGGGCTCTGAATTCCTTGCCCAAGCCCCATGCATCATTTTCTTCTCCCAGGTCTTGTGGAGACTGAAGTAGGAGGTATTCACAATCCGGCAGATGTCCACATCAGTGAAATTCTTACACCAGTCCTCAAATGTCATCCTGTTCCATGGAACACCAGGAAAAGTAATGGTTTATTTTAAAATAAGTATCCTATGCAATAGTATATTTATAAAATAAAAATACCTATGCAAAGAGCCAAAACAACACACAAAATCTTCCAGTAATTTAAGAGAAGGCTCTTGCTCAACTGTCCAGCGGACAAACTGATTCACTGGAAAGCTCTACATGTGGAAATACCTGGAAGCCACAATCACACTATGACTAAAGGACAGGTTGCATCTACCAAGCTGGATCTGATGACATACATTTTGCACAGGCACAAGATATATCCTGCAACCAAATCACTATCCACTCCTCATTATCATGGTCCTTGTTGTTACATCTGTCCCTAAGCATGACTCAAACCTCTCTACTCTGAACATAGATTTCATTTAGCACCATCTGAGTGCCATAACCTGGGCCTGCTAAAGCGACAGACTGGATTGCAGAGCAGTTAAAACACATTAATCTCTAACAGCTTGGTATCTCTGAACTACCATCATGTCCTGGCTTATTAATGGCCCACAACCAAGCCCCACAGCTGGCTTCCAGTTGCCAGTTCTGACAAAGCCAAGCAAACAGAAGGCTTTTCATGCTAAGCCCTACCAGCACACTTGATTCAATACGGATGATCTACCGAAGAAGTTGCCTTGGTGTATCTAAGCTTTAAGTAGAATCAAAATCATTAGAGTTCTAGAGAATCTGTAGAGAACTAACGTTTCTTGTGCCCATGGTGGAAAGCACTGAAAAATACCAAAATTCTTTGGCTGCAACTGTATTTACAGATACCTCAGCCATGGTTGACCTAGAAATGCTACAGACAGGCACAGTAGTCAGTAAACAGGATTGGCAGTGTGTTCAATATTTGGCATTCTGTGATGTAAACCAGCACATGTGTTGTCTTGGATTCTGAGTGAATTTCCTAAATATAGATAATAGGGTTTGAGGATATTTGAAACTTATATTTACTAAGAGCTACTAATTTTGTTCTACTAGTTTTTAATCCATTTTTTCTGTTTTTCTCTGTCATCCCTTGGGAGTTTAAAAGAAACAGACCTTGTGCCAGGACTGCATAATCTTATCCATTTGGGGAGTTGTTTTCAAAGTTGTTAAATGGCAGAATTCGTGGCAATTACTCAGTGTAGCTAGTATCTCCAAACCCTTCACGTGGTTCCCACTCACCAGAACTCTCCATCATTTTCGAGAGTGAGTCCCAAGCTCTTACGTTCTGAATTGCTGACTTTCTTCCACTCCTCAGAACTAAAAGGGGGTGGGGAAACAAGAAAGATGATTAATAACTTAAATTAAATACTCTCCCCTTGGAAAAAAAAACTTGCGAGCAAAATTCTCCCATGGTCCCTTGTTATAAAGGTAACACTGGAGTACTGAAAGGATAGATGATATTCAGGAAGAAATTGTGGGGCTTACAGGAGGAGTTTTAAAACATAATTGATTTGAAAGCTACTAAAAAAGAGAGATGAATGGGCAATTGGCACAACTAGAGCAGAACCTTATTGATTTCCTTTGTCACACCCTCCCTTAAACAGCTGGTTTGGAAGGTCATATGAGATTGACTCCATTCCCTGAAGGCCCTTCAAAAGAAACCTGGTTTTCCTCCTCAGGAGCTTTATTGAACACTTCACTTAGACCAGAGTATTCTGTCTTTCAATCTCTTTAAATAAAACAGGCCTGAGGTCTGAGATTTCCCTAGAGAGCCTTTGAGCAGAAACTGTTGCAGCAGGAGCCTAGTGTCCAGTTTCCACAGTAACACTACATCGCATAGACACTTCATGGCCTGCATTAGCATATAACTTACCTGCTCCGTGCCCTGCATTGCTCCCTGGAGGCACCTGCCTCTTTCCACTGACTGCAGGGGAGCACAGTGTTCTAAATGCAAGCAGGCTGATGCTTAAAGCAGACAACATGATAGAAGACAGCATAAGCCCCTTCCCTAATGTGTTACATTAGATAGAGCCACAATTCCTTTCCAAAAGTACTTAAGAGGATAAAGTTGAAGGCGGTTGGCAGGAAGGAAGAGAGGTTGCTTGCCATAACAGACAATCTCTTAACCTATTTGGAAATTCTTAATTTAATTCTGTTAGGCCAAAACCCATGGGCCAACCTCAGAGCCCTCAGTGCTTCTACCGGAATGAGTGGCAGCTGTGCCATGACAAGAACTAGTGGAGAACCACAAACAGCTGAAGTTAAACAAGACACAGTAGCTCTTCTGCACTTTCTTCATATTCTACCTGGTCCAAGCCCTTTGAAACCAATACATTTTTGCAAGCTAAAGTATGGAAGATAAGAACTTAATATGCTGCTGTTAAGAACACTGCATTACTAAACGGTAACAGTGGCTGGTAAGCAGTGTTGAACTGTAACATCCTAGTTAAACATTTTCCATGTGCAAATTGCCAGTGATGGAATGCAAATGCATCCCCTCCAGCAATCATTTCTCTCTCTGTAGAGGTGCCTGTTAAGCTCATGGCCCACATTAAAATTCATTAGAAAATAATTCAAGAAATCATGAATGTGGCAATTTCACAGCATTTTTCACTGGTCACTTAAATTATCTAAGAATAAAAGACATACTATCCCCAGCAGCTAGGAATTACAGATGAGAAACTGAGTCACAAGCAAACTCAGTGGTGAAGCTGGGAACAAACCTCATGTTCTTGACTCATCACCTTAATTGTAGGCTATTTTCCTACTTTCCAGTGTGCCAGAACAATGACGTACACAGTAGACTAAGGCCCAGGAAGCCATAACCTCCTGGCTCCTCCAGGATGTGCTCATTTGCTCAGAGAATGCTGTACTTGGGAAGAAATGGCACAACAGTTCAGCCACCTCCGAGTATTGCAGACTGATGTTGTGTGTCAACAGTGTTTAACCATGCATCTAATGTCCAGTGGCCCTAATTACGGTTTCATTCCTTTCAACACTGGATTTACAGCACTTACTTGTCACTCCAGGCACCGTTCCACTCCCTTTTTCCCCAGGGATTTCTCAACCTGATCATGAACAGCTTTTCTGCCTTAAAAGAGAATATGAGCCTTTCTCCAAGGCGCAGCTTCCGAACTGCAGTCACTGAGTAGGCATGGCCGATGACAAGACCCATCTCTGTCTCCACTTCACTGGGACCTCCAGAGGAAACCTTTAGCACCAAGAATGACATTTGGAAAAAAAAAAAAAAAAAAGAAAAAAAGAAAAAGTTGCATTATTGAGGGACCTGACAGCTACATGTTCATACATTCCCTTTCCAAGTGGTTTGACTATACAGGAAAACTACTGGGACTCAAAACCAGTAGCTCACTAGTCTGGTCTTTTGCATGACAGTGCCAGACGAGTCCTAGCAGACAGAAGTCCAGAACATAGCAGAATACTGCCTGCTACAGACAGTCCGTCTCCTCCTGGCCTCAGAGACTTAAAGACTGGGCTGATGGACAACCTTCCAAAATCTTGTCACCTTCACAAAATGGTTCTTCTGAATATTGAGGGTCTTCTGGATATTGATGACTGTGCTTAGACATAGCATTCTCTGGTGGTGTCCTCAACTGGACACTTTGTAGGGCCTAAGGATTTAGCCAGTGAGTCCCATACCTGTTTCTGTATTGGGGTAAATTTGATACCCAGGAAGAAGTACTTGCAGTGGGTAAAAATAGAGGGCACAGGCAGGAAAACTTCCTAGCCATTTGTCAAACCTGTCCTGTACCTCGCTCATGACCTGGCAGGCCTCTCTTACACGGCAAGTGGCAGATCTGTTGGCTTTTTTAGGAACTGGGTTTGCTTGTCGTAAACTTTACACAAGAAGCCTAGTTTCCAGCAGTGATCAGACAGCAAACTGTCCTGCTGGATGACCCAGGCCTGATCAGATGCTGATCTAAAAATACATAAAAATTGTCAAGCTCTGAAAAAGACCACCATTTCATTTACTTAATCCAGATCAAAATCTCCTAAGTACATCTAAAACCAGAAAAGCAGTATCATATAAAGATGCTGGAGTTGCTTTGAACGACTGGCCCTTTACAAGGCCAGTACAATGCTACTTCTGAGCAACACATACCAGGCAGGACAGTGGGAAAAGTAAAGCTGTGCCATTGGTACAACCCTTCTACTGAGCCAGAAACAATCAAAATGCTCATACCTCTGGATTCCTCACACCTCACCAGAGCCAGCACCGGCGTCTTTGCACTGAGCCATATTCAGAATCTCACCTATATTGGCCTATAACCCATTCGGCCTTAAGACACTCACTCCCTTGGACAGCAAGGAAGGAAGATATGACTCAGGGCATATCCTCGCATGTAAACTTGTAATAATCTAATTAAGAGCTCAATGATCAAGTGAGCCTTTGCTCCGGTGGAGAGAGATGGACTTACGAGAGTTACAAAATGCACACAGCACTTTCTCAGATATTTTTACCCATTTCAAAATTTCTCTGGTCTAGACAGACAGGTCTTCTCCTAAGGCAAATGTTGCACTAATACAACAGTGTTCAGTCCCCAAAGATAAGAAATAAGGAAAAAAAATGAAAAAAAAAAAAAGGAAAATATTAATATGTATCAAATTGGAACTGACAGATGGTCTGGCAACTATGAGACTCACCAAGACCTCTTTGCCTTTCACTGACAACGGCTCCTAAAGAATCAGCTCATGTGTTACACCAAGACTGACTGACATCTCCAATGGGTTTGGGCTTTCTCCAATGAAACACTTTCACTTGCATTTTTCACAACTAAAAAGCAAACAAGAGACCTTGACAGCACCAAGTCTGTAACCTCTCCTGCTGCCTTTATTAACCCCCAGGCTTTTCTTACTGCTAGGATGCCTTTCCCACCTCGTTCTGAAGGTATTTATTTACTTATTTATTTATTTTAGATACTTAAACATGTACTGTCTGTTCAAATTCCTAAATGGTGAAGCTCAGGACTATTTTTTAATCTAAGGAAAATGATGAAGTGTTTGTAAGTCAGCAATGAAGCCACTTGAGTATTAAACACTCTGTATCTAGCAAGCTTTGTTCTAGGTATAATACATCTATCAAAAAGCAGTAAATGCAGACAAGTCAAGCCAAACCAATAGGAACAGCTTCTGTGTAAACAATGTTTAGAAGCATCTGCGTTTGACTGGCAGAAATACGTGCCAGGAAGAAGTGAAACTGTCTCATTAATTGCTTTTTAAAATATAACTCCCTGTACTTCGCCTATCTCCTCACCAGATCCACGTCAAGAAACTGAACTGTCTTAGCCTTTGGGAGCAACTTATCACCCCAGAAACAATGTTTACAACAACAATACACACCAGGAAGTCTGGTCTGCCAGTCTGGTCTGAACAAATCAGATGGAATTATTTCTAAATAAAAATTCAGAACTTTTGAAAAAGGTAAAACAAACACCGAAGACCTAGAAGAATTTGTTTGAGCCACTGCCTGACGTTGCTGGGAGTGACAGTTCAAGACTTCTGTTCTATCCCAGCTGAGTTCTAAGGTTCAAATTCATCTCTCAGAAGGTACCACATGCTCCTCTTCAGTACCATGGCACCGGTACAGGGCAGTACATGGCATGGGGCCAGCTAAACAGATAGTGTTCTCAGGCATCTCCAAACACGGCTGATTTTCTCTTCCAGGTAACTCTGCAACTACCATGACACTTGCAAGAATTTCTGCATGAACAAAAACGTGGGGGCCCACCAGTTCACCATGGATTTAGCACTTACAGTACAGCTATGAAGTAGTTAAGTGCTACGGTAATATGATCTTTGTTTCACAGACAGGGTAATTAAAGCAAAGTGCTTAAGTGATTTAACTAAATCCAGGTAAGATTAGCCTTAGCTAAGGCCTTAAATTGGAAGCAGAGGGCATGGGAATAAGATGCTGAAGTGCACCTAGATGCCAATCCTGCAACTTCTAGAGAACAATCCCTTTCCTGCAGGCTGCACTTTAAAAATCATTTAAAAGCAATCTCCTAGGAAATATTCAGGTGCAATGGCAGTTTGTTAGCCCTCCACGTGCAGTAACAGCTTCAGACGAGGTGAGAATTTCAGTGCTACCCAGTCATGGCCTGACATCGCAGACTGACAGGAGGCGAGTTAAGCCTGGCTGTCACTGGTTTCCCTCCTTCTGCGAGGGGCTGTGCAAGGTCTTGTTTGCCTGTGGTTTGTGAAGCTGCAGCTCATCTGCCTTCTAGCACCTTGAATGGAGAGAGGTAAAGCTTCCACAGAAGGCAATCCTGCATCATCCTTGGGGAAGCCATCCCCTCTCTAATACTAAGGGAACTTCAGGGTCATGGCCTCCTCAAGTAGGCACCTGAGCTAGCTGTCTCACATCAGCCAGCATAGGCAAGTTTTGCTGGCTAGTTCTAATGGGGAGTCTTATTGACAAGCAGTAATACCCGAATAACCAATAAGCTCGGCCTTGCAGCTCAGCTCCACTCCAGTGTCACACTGAGGAGATGACTCCATCACCACAACCAAAGTCAGGAAGTCTCAGCAGCCCAGTGCCAGCAGAACTGTTTTCTGTAAACAGACTTCCCTAAGAAATAAAGAAACTGAACGCTGCCATCTGGTCTGTAAATTAGGGCATTATAGGTGGATTAACCTCGGGTCAATACACAACTATGACCATTCAGAAAGAATAGCGTTTCAGATCCAAAGTTAAGTGGCAGCACGAATGGCCTTGCGGTTTTGTGATTGTATTTAGTGGCTCATGGAATGCTGTACTTGGCT
The DNA here is from genome assembly GCF_015220075.1 of Falco rusticolus. NCBI lineage: Eukaryota > Metazoa > Chordata > Aves > Falconiformes > Falconidae > Falco > Falco rusticolus. The sequence goes on along the minus strand of NC_051200.1, from coordinate 4,123,464 downwards.
GACAACACCGCCAGCTTGCTAGCTTTTTCCATATGAAGCTTTTCCAAAGCATACAAATAAAGGACATACTCAATATACTTATACTAATAATGGTATTTTTTCCAGATTTTTTTTCATTGAAATTAACTTAAAATCCAGCTCTCTATACATACCGCAATATAACAGCTGATCAACCCGCCTCTTTTATGCACTTTCAGCAAGTCTTCAAACAGCTTCATTTGCTCAGAAATAATCTCACCGTATTTGCCCTGTACCAAATCAATAGATTCTGCCACGGCTCCAGTGAAATCCACAATTGCATCTGCAGCACTGCCTCCATCTAGGGCTTCATAAGATCCAGCCAGCCTGGAGGAAACACAGAACATTCTCAGTTATCAAGTGGCTGTTAGAAGTGCTCTAATTTGGCGTGAACGTAGACAATATATTTGTGTCTCACCAAGGAAAAACCAAAACAGGACAAAACAGAACAGCAGATTGCAAATAAACCTTTGCTGGGTTTCTAGGAAAGGAATGTAATAATCCTTAAGGATTTGGCCTGCTGAAGTAGAGTACATTGCACTCATTCCCCTCCTCTGTGCAGATTTAAAGGAGTTTTCAATCTTTTTTAGGTTCTCTACTAGTAGCAAATCTAAAATCTATGGAAAGTAAGATAGAGTTGAAAGACAAACAAACGGATAGAAGGGATAGTGCTGAGGACTAAAAGGACAATGAACTAGCTCATACTTTGCATAAGCTTTCTCCAGTAACGCACACCAGAATTCATTTTTTACGTTGGAATGGCAGTAGATCAACTTCCCGTCCACTGTTGGCAGCAGATCGTCAATGACCACCTCTGTCCATTCTCCAAAGCACCAGAAACGGAAACGGAAAATCCCAGCATACTTCTCTGGGTTTTTAGGGTCCCATTCTTGTTCGTTAAAGTCTGGAATCACCTGAGAAACCACGGAAGGGAAAGTTCACCAAATGCAGTGTGTTAAGATTCTTTCAGAGGGCAGACTGCCCTGGAGCATGCACCATGCTGGTATTCAGCTTTATGAGCAGTTGACATTACACAGATGAAGCAGTGGAAAAAAATTTGGTGAATTTGGTACAAAGCCAAACATAGTCCCACTTCAAAAAATCTTTTAGGAAAGTAAAATTCAAGTTGACCTGCAGAGAAAGACAAATGGAACCTATTGTACTCTCTGGCTTTGTTATATCTCTTTGGTGCTTAATGGGACTGTGGAGTGGGGAGATCTCATAAGATGAAAAATAAACTTCCAAAGAAAGGGAAAATTTGAATCCACAAAAATTCACCACTCATGAGAGGTACATTAATCCTAGAGGGAAAACCACTGGCAGGGAAACAACCAAGGTTTATTAGCTTTATTTCCTGCACCAAACACACCTACCCGCTGCCAGAGGGTCTTCCTCAGAGCCAAGCAGGAGCATGCAGCCACAAACCAGCAGTTCCCCAGGGTGCCTTGGTGTAAGTCGTGGGAGCTGATTCCATTCACAAACAGGCGGGGGTCTTCACAGAGGTCCTAACAAAGCAAACCAGAGATTACTGAGGACTCCACTCCAGAAATGATCACAGCATCTTCCCAGCTATTCCTCTGCACACTTTTTCTGCATCACATTGCCACTGAAGCACAGAATTTCTGTACCAGGAAGTTAAGAAATCTGGTGGCACCAAGTATATTTGAAAGTCAGGGTATACAGGATTATTTACGTTCTTGCACCCTCAGGATCTGCTGGTTTTTTGCCAGAGTTCCTAGTCCTGCCCTTAGCTGAAGGTGATCTTTGAGGACTGGAATGAATTCAGCATTTAGAAGACTTATTTGGCATTGCAGCAGCTAATGCACAGAAGGTAAGTGAAAGGAGAAGGGAAGAAGCATTAGAGGGAAATTTTTTGACAAAAAAAAAACCCAACCTGTGAAGAAAAGCAGCTAGAAATGATGCTACTGACACCAGAACTCTAAGCTCCTCTTCTTTCATTGCCACTCCCTTGGCTGACATACTCAAAACCCCCCTCCACCAACAGCACGAGTTACTGCAACGGCCCCTGCCACCCAGCACCAAAGGCAGAGAACACACACCTGTGAAATATACCTCTTCTTCTCCGGGTCTCATCTTTCTCATTTATCTGGCTCTTATTAGAGCCACTCATTCCTCCTCTCCCATTGCTTTCCTGGCTCCATCACTATTTACACGCAGATTCTCACCAGAGCACAGCTGGGCTCTTCCTGTGATGCCTCCACTCCTCACTAGCTTGCCTCTTGCTGTGCCTTTATAGCCTGTGGATCAAGGCACTAAAAGAAGCACCTCTAAGTATCATTGAACATGGGAAAGCCACAGGGGTACATCTTGCAGCAGTATTGTGTTTGTTACCAAGAAATCCTAGGCAGAGGGTTTCTGCTGAAAGGATATGTTTGTGGCCTCACAGTCCCAGAGAGAACCTCCCAAGCAACGCTTCAGAAAACAGGCACTCTGACAACCCATAGCTGATATGGAATCTACTGGTTTCAACCCAGTGATTACTCATGACACTCTTGTGTGAATCATCACTTTTCCTGACTGGTTAAGAGGATGGAAGAGCAGACAGTGGTAAGAAATTCTGCTCTTTCGCAGTATAAGAGTAACCGTAAATTTCAGCACTGTGGGATGGAAATGATCTTATATCCAGGCATTAGAAACGCAGAATAACTAACTCACTCTCACCTCAAAATGGCAGGAGACATCAAATTTACTGCAGTTTTTCCAGTTATCAGCAGCAGAAAAAGGAGCTGTGCTCCTCCCCTCATGGATTCTCAGTGCCCTTTGATAATTATAGATGATGATCCCAGAATACCAAGATTGCAATCCAAGGCTGGCTCCACACCACAGGCATGTCAAAACCCCTCAGTCTTTCTTTTGATGGGACTGTGACAAATCAGTGCCAGCTGAACTTTTCAGAGAAAAGAACCACTTCAGTGCTGAGCTGAAAGCCTGTTTTCCTGGGCTGGTTTAGCAGATGGCAGCCTGAAGTCAGCTCACGGTGTGTAATACATGGAGCTGCTCCTGTTTTCCTTAAGAAAATGATATTTTTGGCATGAAGCTTTTCTCATTAAATAACAATTGGTAGAAATTTAAAATGCCTCTTGGGAAACAAGTAACTGATCATTGTATGGCACTGTTCTTTAGTCAGTATTTCTTCCATGTATCTTCACTTAGAGAAATTTCAAAGCTTATTAACAGATCTTAGTAAAATTCTGAATAATGAAATGGTGCCTACGAGGAAAACTGGCCATGTATAAGGCACTCATCTGCATCATGGACAGATTCATTCAATATGCCTGGGTGCTCTGGTATGGAACAGCAGCGGGAACAGGCTAGCACTTCAGCTGCTGTAAATCAACCCAGTCGCCTGTTGCAGGGGTTACCATCAGCTGACTACTTGGCCTTCATGGTGATAGCACACATTCCAAACCCAGCCTGGGTAGACTCAAGTTTCATATCCCATTTCCATGCATCTCTGGCAGTAATAATTTCTAGTTTGTTTTTCTCTTCAAAATGTTATTTTGTTAGCATAATAAACAAGGGATAAATGGAGCCTTCAGGGTTAAAATTGCCCAAACTTTTATGTCATTAGAGAAAGCCAAAACTTTCACTGGATTTGAAAGAAATTAAGCACTACTGTCTATTACAAATATCTTCTCTTATTTCATTTGCTTTGCTAAAAATAACCACGTTAAATTGTCATTTTTTAATTGAAGTGTGTCTTGCATCTCACACAGCCCCCAGATTAAAAACAGAGCAGCATATGTTAACTGCCAAAACTTCTGGATGAGATTAGCATTTGCTGACCACTGGGGTCCAAAACAAACATGGAACAACAGAACTTAGAAACAGCACCTCCCTGTTTCCCCCATAGTCACTAAATCATCCAGGATTCGGCCAGATAAACCCCCTCTTATTAAACTGCCTAGGAGCCCTGGACTTCTGAGACTAAAGAACAGGGTAAGAAAATGACATTAGCTGTTACTCTTGTCATTAACCAAAGCCATTATAACACCTCTATGATGACTGTCACTGTGTGGCTCGGATGAGATGCACAATAATACCCAGGTGCAAGCTATAGCTAATTTCAGCTCTGCTCTCTTCTGGGCTTTTTGCTTTTCACCACTTACACAGTATAGCTAATTCAATCTCAAAAGCTTCCTTACAATTTGCTATCTAAGCCACAATTCTCCCAACACGGTTAGAAACACGACATTTAAATATGTTATTCTGCAGTCCTTATGAGGATCTTTAAGCATTTTTGGTTGCCTCAAGCATGTTAAAAAAAAAAAAGGGGGGGGGGGGGGGAAAATCAACTTTCCAATAATGGTCCCAGCAGTGATAATTTAGCATAATTGAGGACCAAGCCAACTACCATCAGAGGAATTACAAGGAAGAGAGACTGACATGAAATGTGGCCCAGGCAGTTCAGGAGACCTGATGCCTCTCCGTTGCAACCTAAACACTTGGGTTCTGAGTTCCACTAGAATTACCTCCTTTGCCAACATACTGGTTTAACGCCAGCCCCTTTTCTGAGGACCAGCCTGCATCATCTGTGCTGTAAAAATGAGAAATATCTTCACATTTCCAATAAAAAGTTTAAAGGAGGTTACTGGGTCTTGCTATACCTTAATACTATACATTAATGTATAATAGCCACTATTTCTGATACAACACTGCTAATAAAAGCAGTTGTCATATTATTTATGCCCACAGGGAGCATTCCACCATCCAAGATGCAGAGCCCTCCCCAGTTCTCCCCTTACGCATGTGCATAATAAAATAAACACCATCTGCAGAACTATAATTAGGCTGCACAGTCTGAAAGCAAAGTAAGAGGTTGCAGGGGCTCATAGTTCTGCTGAAAACCCTGATGCTCTTATTTTCGTACCAGACTTTCATTTGCATGATGGAAGTCTATTTGTGCCATCTCCTATCCTTGCTGCACTGCGTAGGCTTGAAATATCTGACATTTAGTGTTACTCAGCCACTGATGCTGTGAGAAATAAAGTGGCTCACAACCCCTTTTTCTGATTTTAATTGGTTCATCTCTTTGTAACAGAGCATGTAAATGAACTGGTTAATGAGCAGACTGGGAGAACACTGAGCAGCCTGAGATGAGAAACTCGGTTAGCGTGGGATCGCAGGAAAAAACAGTGGGAGAGACCTTGACAGGTTAGTCAGTCCCAACACTCGCCTAGAGTCCAAATTGGCTTCCCCTCACCTACTTGTGACTGCAGCTTCTCTAACCTGCATAAAGTCCACATGCTTCCTCCACTGGTCACTAAAGAAATACACTGGAGCTGCTCTGCTAGCCCAAGACTTCTGTGAATGGAGACAACAGCCAGTTAACTTTCCTTTCTACAGCAACCCCTCATATAATCTTCAAACCTCTAACAAGTCTCTCTTCTCTAGTCTTAATAACTGGTTCTTCATGTTTTGTATCACTGGTGAAGTGTGGTGCCCAAATCCAGACACTGCTCAAAATCAGGCTCTAGCAGTGCTGAGCAGAGCCTGATGCTCTTGCTTACTGTAGCAGGGATGCCATTTTTCGGTCTTTTTCACTTGAACTTCACATATTTAACTTGTGTTCAGCCTGGGATCCACTGTCTAATCCTATTCTATGGACTTGCTGCCTAGTCACATTCTTCTTCCCTAACCAAGCCACGAAATCACTTAATACCAAAGCACTGCACTTGGCTGCATTGAGGAAGTAATGCTGAATTCCATCCTATTTATTCCACACTATTTTCCCAAGACATCAAGGTAAGTTTGATTTCTCAACTCTGCCAACTGGCTTGCAATCCTATCCCAGTCTGTGTCCTACAGCATTCCTGTACATGCCTCTCTAGCCCCTCATCCAAGCAGTAATGAAAATACTGAAGAATAACATGTCAGTTTGAGAGTGCTCCAGGTCATTTATTTCATCAGCTATGCATCCCCATTACATAAGTTTGAATTCATCAAAATTTTCATACTTTGGAGAAACTTATCAGATATTGCCAGTCTTGTGGAAGTCAAACTATATGAGATCTACTGCTCCTCTTTTAGTCACAAGATCTGTCCCACTGTCCCCTACGCTGGAAGGAAATCAATCCGGTACATATTAACGTATCTGACACAACACATTTTTTGTAATACAATTTATACCATCAGACTAACAGTCATCTGCTTAAGTCTGACAAATTTCAGTCAGCAATTTCACTGAGATACAGAAATGTCTGGACTGTAGTACAAATGTGAGAGATGGCAACTTAACTTTTATTTGCTACAGGAAATTTCAAAACAATGCAAACCATGGGAGATAACAGCCACCCATTTCACTGGAGCTATGAAATGATTTGCATGTTGCACTCTCATGATCATAAAGAGAGCGAGAGAGCGAGAAGAAAGGATGTGGGTTTATTTGAGACCAGAAGCACCACAGAAAATTACAGGCAATAACTGATAAACTATATGCATTAATTTCAGGTTGCTGTGGCTACTTTGGATCTTAGAGTAATTCAGCTGAAGGAAAAAGTTCCCCTTAGCTCTGTCTTGGCATAAGTAACACCAATATCCATAAACTAAACACTATGCAATATTGGTTATAAATAGGGAGAAAGACATTCAAAGGGTTAATTAATTAGTTGCATGTCTTCACAGACATTAACTGAAGCTGCACTGTAAAACATTATGAAAGATTTCTAATGTTGAGAAAAGGGAAAGATTACTGTTTAATGGATTAGGGTCTGTCAGCTGGCTCAGATGGAAAAACAGAGACTCAGGGAAAGGGAAGAAGAAAAAAAAGCAATACTGATGTTTGCAACTAAGATTTTTCAAAGGGATTCAGTAGTATTTAGAGATTACTTTCTCCACTACCCTTTAAAGAACCTAGCCCTGACATAAAAAATAATCTACCTTTGCTTGCACACAAGACCTACAGAGACAGGCACTTACTTTGATTCTATCAGAGTGATCTACTTAAAGCCCAGTACATCATTCCCTTCAATTTTTTTAAAGCAGTTTTAATTAGTCAGAGCTGAGAATTCTTTCCGGTTTCTTCTCTTCTCCTGTCCTTACATCACACAGAGTCAGATCCTGTAAAGAGTGAGGACAGTGTAGGGAAGCAAGGAGAAAGGCAATTCTTTCTGAATATGGACGCAAAAATTCAGCTTTGGCTACAACTAACTATGAACCAACCTCATCTAAAGCAAGGTAGCAAAGATAGCACTTATTTTGAGGTTGTGTAGCTGGAGAGGTAGAAGAGATTGTCTATCCTACAATAAATCCCAGCTGTGCTGGCATGTTTATAGAAACCCTCTCCAGATCAGGCTGTTTGCCAAGGCAATTACAGTTAGCCCTAAAAAGAAAAATGAGTCCAACTGTGCTAGATACTTCAACGCATACAAAAAGCCTTTCACAGTCTTGTTATGCCTATGTTCACTATGGAGTGAAAAAAGACAAGTCTTAAGCTACAGTCGTGCCCTGTGATATAGCTCTAACCCCTCAGAGGACAGTTCTTGGAGAAACCTCCATCAAAAGAAACCCAGGGTCAGGTATGATCCGGACTGAAACAGCCCTGGCTGAGATCAGGAACTGGCTTTATCATCAGTGCTGTTACACCACGTAAATCAACAAAAGGAAGATTTACCCCTCAAGTTTCTGTCTGTACACCCTGAGCTCAGGCTGTGTAATTCCTTTGTAAACTTCATGCCCACTGACCAGCGACATCAGTTTCTGAGGGCAAGATAACGCACAATACTGCTTACAACAGAAACCCAACTGTACGTATACAAGGGGAAGAGTATGCCAGTTTGCTCCAGCCTGGAGTAAAAGAAAACTCAGTTATTTGGGGATTGAGAAATGCTTCTTCCCCCTCCTTCCTCTCCAATAAATCCTGTTACAAAACTAAATGCATGACAGACATTTTTGTAGTGTTCTTTTTTTCCATTTTCAGTTAGGAGCTAGTGGTGACTAATACTCAGTGAAGGCCATGGGTTTCAGCCTTGCCCTGCCTATGGGACGTGTGTTTTGGGAGGATCTGAATCGGTGTTTTGGAAGAAAAAATATCCCAAACATTGGGCAACATGGTGTGTATCTTGGCTGCCTCTAGATTTCACCTGACCCTTGGAGCGCTAGAGCTGCTCTCATCCAGAATGCTGACAGTTGCTGGAACGGGTACAAATGATGTGCCGTAGGGCTGACCTTTTCCTGAACCTCAGTAACAAAGTGTTTACTAAAGTTTTTAGAGTCCTATGCCACTTCATCCCAGAAATCACTCAAGACTATGATGAGAGATGGTCTGTTCTCCCAGGGCCCTCTTAGAAGTATATCATACCGTCTCTTGCTGCACTATCTTAGTTTGTGGTATTTTAGATCAATGTTCCACAGAACTGCATCACGTTCATAACACTTTGTTTTTAGAGAAAAGCTGCCTTGACGATAACATTTTTTCCTCACTGAACTTACCGGCCAACAGCCTTTGTCTCCTGTGTTGTTCCCCTAGTACTCGTTATCTTCTCCAAATCAGTGCTACAATCTGTGTTACTTTTCCTCACCAGCAGCAATCACATGCCATTCTTGGGACTGGATTCACTTCAGGATACAGTCACGTTCTCTCAGGTAGGTGTCTGAACTCCCTCTTCACCAGTACACAAGTTCTTTCAAAGGGCAATTTACAGTCACTACCTTGCCACCTCTCTCATAGTCTGACAACACTAGAGAGAGGCCTATCTTTCTATTGATCATATCAACCAAGCTAATAGTTCAGAACTGGCACGTATCTTTTAAACAGTTGCTACACAAAATGTTTTCCTTTGTGTCTTTGATGAGAATCTCATCAAATAATACCAGTAATCAAAATCACAAAAGCAGGCTCCTAGTTATAAGAAACGCATCCAAAAGAAGCACAGGTTAAAACCTAGGAACTATTTTAGAAGTTATTTTAACTGAGATTCTTAAAAATTTTAACTGGTGATCTGAAGTTAAAATCTCCCAAAGATTACTGTTGGTTTAGTGAGCATACACTGAGCAGCCCGAGACCACTTTAGTCGATAATGCTGCTGCCTTTCCTGGAATATCTTGTTTCCTCCCCATCTCACTCATTGTGATTCCAACCTCTACGGAACTTCATTCTCTGTTATTCCAAAGCTACTGCAAGTATGACATAAGTTGGGGAGAAAAATTTAATCAAAGCTTCATTTTAATTGGCTGAAAATTTATGTATTTAAATTTCTTCAAAGAAGTATTTGTTTTTCATCAGCAAGGACACCATTTTTGGCCCACTAACCCAATGTTAAAATGCTTTTACAAGAATTCATCGTGATTTTGAGATAGTGATGCTCCATGAAAAAAAGGGTAAATAGAGTAGATGTATTAACTGAGGCTGGACAATATTCACACTTACTGCTGTGAACAGAGACATCAAAAAAGAGCTTTTGTTGGATGAGCTGCCTACCAGCAGGAATAAGAACATTACAAATCTGTTTCTTAGTAACTAATAAAATCAGTCATAAATCAAAATCATTATTACAGATTAGAATGTGTACAACAGCAAGGGGATACACAGCATATGGGGAAGGGCCCCAGACAATTCAGACTTAGTGCACTGAGCTGTGCAGTCAGCCTGCATGTGTGCCACAACCGCTTATTTGGGAGCGCTACTTAGCAAGCTGTGACTGCTCCAAACGGGCTGCCAGCAGTCCAGGGATCTCAGACCAATCGGCCTTTTTTCTCCAGTGGAAAGGAAAGAAATTGAGGGCATTTTCAAGGAAAACTGAATGTACAGTTCTTTTGAGGAACAGGTGGTATAAGCCAGCCTAACTATTTCTTCAAAGAGTAACCTACCAACGCCGTGGAAATGTCTCTGCATTAAATGCAAGTAGCAGACGGATGGCCAAGTTTGAAGACAGTCAATTTAAAGCGACTCCCTAACATCACTTCCAGGCACACACTAATACAGCTGAGGTCAGACACGGGCTATAAGCCCACTCACAGTTCATCAGACTAAAGGGCCACCCACCATTTAACTATGTTTTCTTACTGCTTCCTCAAAACATGTTTTTCAATCAAGTTCTTGGACTGTTTTCCTAAGATGGGAAATAAAAACAATAAGAAGAGGAGGCTGGAAAACATCACCCAATTTTTCACAGCAGTGAAATATTCAGCACTGGACCAGCGCGAAATAAACAGTTCCCAGGTTTGTACGCCTGACTGTTCATCTCCGTCCGGGGAGGCAGCTATTTCCTTTGCCTGATAATAAGTATCATTTTGGGTCAGTGGCCACGACCTTTCTCGGCTTGTCCTGTCTGACTTTATGCTGTGTCTCAAGGGGTTGGTAACTGATGTAGACTGAATTCTTCATCCCTGCCTTTTAGGAGGAAGGGAATACACTGTTTATGAAAGAGTATTAGGCATATTGCCGCAAAGTCATCCTTGGTTTTGTTCTGGGTGGTTTTGTTTTGTTATTACATTGGGCATTGTAACAAAGGGAAAACCAAAGTCAGGTCATCTAAGAAACAACGTCTACAGTGAAAATTCAGATTAAGCTGGAGGTAATTTGTTTTACTTGAAAGGAGATATTTCTTCCTCATCCAATGGCAATACACAGACTTTAAAGGTTGAAAAGCTTTTAAGTTTGTTGCTGTGGGTTTTTTTAAAAAGTTTAAACCACAAAATTAAAGAACATAAACCTCTCTAGCAACAAGTTCCTCCTTTCCCCATCCCTTTTAAATTAGGTTTTAGTTTCAGCCTAGATTCCGGTATCTACTAATTGTGCATTTATCTCAGACACTTTCTTGAAGATACAAATCCTCTTCTCCCAGTCACCTCATCTTTGTCAGACAGCATCTTGAGGCATTCTCCCCCACTTATTTGGTTAAAGAAAAAAAAAAAAAAAGAAAAAAAAAGAAAAAAAAGTAATACCTGGGATAACAGTGCATGCCGTAGCCATTGTAACCTCTCAGATACACTTTTGAAATTGTGATAAATGCTACACCATTCTGAACTAGATATTTGCTTCATAACATAAAAAGAGGAACTATACACTTGTACAAAAAAATCCTGATCATAAGGTACAAGCTTCTTAAACTATTAATGACTTGAAAAATAAAAAAATTTGAATTTTGAAAATTTTTTTTTAAAAACAGAAATTTTGGTACTAGCCAGCATAACTCAGATTTTCTGAGCCTACGTAAGTCAGAGTCAATGGAGTCTCTCAGTTCCAACAGGACATAGATCAGACTCTTAAATTCTAGTCTGAACATCCGTTCTGTCAAAGATCACCCTAAGATCATGTAAAACAGAGGGTATTTGCCTCTTAGTAACACAGAGGTATGCCCAATACCTTGCAGAGAACCACCGTGCTTTCACACCATCCAAACTGTATCAGAGCACTTGTCTACAAAGCTCTAGAATAAAAGCCATCCATCAGGCTACTCCTCGAGCCTCTGGTATAGCCCCCCATTCATTGTCCAGACTGGGAGTCGGCTGTGGCACCAGCGTCTAGCGCTGCCTAGGTGCCAGCAAACATCAGGGCAGCAAAGTATTACGAAGTGAGGATAAACACCAGCACCCATCAGAGTGGTCACAGAGGTCATCAATGTTGCGAATTGCAGCTAAAGAGAGTACAGAAAATGATGCTAAGGAATGAAAAAAAAAAAAAATAGACCAGTGGAGAGAGAGAGAACCAAATATACCAAATATAACCAAAAATAAGTGATGTGTGTTTGACACTCTGAACAACCAACAACCTTTTCCATTTTCAGGAATCTCACTGCTTGCCTAAGAGTTCAAATTCTGAGCTATAAACAATATTGCACCAAAAATGACACAGCAGCATTCATTTTACTTCTGAATACTAAAAGCATTTTTATGACACTGCCAAATCAGTGGATCATCCCTCATAAATTCACAGAAACTACCAGAAAGAATTTTATTTACACATCATGAAAATGAACAGCAGCTCCTATTTCTAAAACATCTTTTAAAACCTTATCGTGGAAAGATGTTCATTTAACAATGAAGTTATCAGCACATGAGATAAGTTTCTTCAGTGTGGAGTGATGAAATGGAAAAACTCAGAACAGTGATTTCCAAAGTAAGATACTTAAGCAAAGTCACAGTTCTCATCCCTACCAGGCAATCAAGCACATGCTTTCCCTTCCACGTAGGTTAGCTTTTATTTTGCTTAGGATAGGTCACTGTTAGACGACCAAAACAAATAAAATATTTTTGGGTAAGACCCTTTCCTTCTAATTATGTCAAAACTTCAGGAAGTTTTTGAAACTGAAGGAATCATATTAGGTGCTTAAAGGGTAAATTTTTAAGGGTAATTGCGTGGCTAATATGCCATGTCTGAAGCTGATGATGCCAAATGAGGGCCAGTATTGCCACTATAGTCATAAAATCACTTTAATTCACACTTTAACCAGGCACACTCCTTTCTAGTTCTGCCTCTTGCATTAAGTTCTCACATTTGCTGTTCTTCCCCACATTCTATTATCAACTCAACACATTTCAGAAGGAATCAATACGAAAACTACTTCCATATCTCACATATCTGTTTAGGAAGCTTGCTTGCTGGTATCTCCCCCACTTGTTGGCACTCTGGTATCTACTAAAGGACAAACCTTTTCCCAGGTTGTCCTACTCCTACTCAACTGCCTGCTTTCGTGGCACCTGTAGTTTCACCAAAACATCTACCCATTTACCAGACTGGGTTGAAAAGGGTCTATAGTAAAGCATTGTGAGGGCCAAGACAAGACACAGGCTTGGAGGCAATATAACTGTAGTTGTGCTTCCTCTGCTGGGAAAAAGAAAGGCCAAAAGGAAAAAAGAGCCCAATGGCAAGTTGCTAACTGCTCAGTGTTCTCCATCAACACTAGTCAGTCCTGCACATCACAGAGCATCCCCTAAATATAACTGAAATTACTTGGCTACTTAACATCAAGGCTGGAGACACCCTTTCCTCCCACCTCATTCAGTCTAGGAGGTACTGCTCCTACTCTGATGTCAAATGCAAGCAACTCCAACCTCACAATCGCTGTCAAGGTTTTCCCTCTGATGACACAAGACTTTCTCCTGTTCAACCCAAAACAAAGACTAGAAAAAATTTGGTCAGACTGACACATTGACAACAGCCTTTGACTCCTTGGGAGGAGTCAGCCTGTCAGGGTACAGTCAGAACGTTTACTTGGCCATGATTTTATCCCAGTGGAAACACAGTTTCATCTCTGTGTTTAAATTGTTTAGACACTCAAGGGACGTCTTGCTTGGAAAGACACAATGAGAAACTTATTTTCTTATTTATATCATGCTGTTTCTTTACATAGTAGTTTCACTGCACTTATCCAGCTTATTTTTTTTTTCCCAACATGATATAGACATACTGATTTGAATTCACTACTTCATTTCAAATTCCTTTGTTAAACACTAACGTTACATCTGCCTGACACGAGCCTAAGACAAAGATGTTATTCAACCATCAGCAAACAGAGAAAGCCAATACAGCAAACAGAAGACCCAGAATCATTTTATCACAAAATCCACTGCTAACAGACCTGCATCTTCATCAGTTCAAATAAAGTTAGTACAAAGATCAGGGTGTATATCAGAACAGATGGTAGTTCATTAAGGATCACATGGGTTTCCTTATCTTTAAGGAGAAGATCATATACATACATAAGGAAAAACAGGCTCTGCAGAACTGCCTGTTTAGAAAATCATCAAGTTAGCAGGAACTGAACAAAGGTCAGTGATGGCCAACAGATGAGTCAGTGCCACCAATGAGAAATTACCCTCCTGATCTACCAGTTTAGAAATCCTGGCAATCCCAGTAAGCATCCACTCATCTTTTGCAACGACTGCTGCCAGCCACAGGAACATTCACAGCGGCCAGACTCACAACACTTTTCCAGAGAGTACAAGCTGTTTCATTTGCAGTTACGGTTTTGAAGTTACATTCTGGGTAAAACAGAAGGGATCCAGACCTTCAGTTTCTACTACAATGTGTTCAAAGCACCATAAATTTCCTTTAAAGACAGAAATTCTCTATGAACGTACAGGAATTGCTGTGAGAACGTCAAGCCTCCCGTTGTCTGAGAAGACAGAAACCTCCCAAGGTCTTCTATGGTGAGAAACAAGTCTGCTGGTCTTGCAGGAAGAGAAGCTTGAGAGGTGTAGGTAACTCAAACATGAACCTGACCACACATCAAATTCCAGCTAGTCTTAGAGCAGAGTGCTCCAACTCTAAGTGCTGGAGAACCACTCCCGTTCCTGCACTGCTCCTCTCCTGCCAGGTTTAATTTCTTTGTGATGTACCAGGAAAACCACCTCAGCCAGCTGGAACTCTAAATCCCACCAGGGACACTGAAATCATTCTGGCTCATTTGTGTCTCCACAAAGTAACCTCCCTGCTAGTGCTCAGCACACAGGCCGCTTCACTATTTACAGTGCAGCCATTATGTCCTTTAGAGGGGATTTTTATTTTTCATTTTTTTTTTCCAGATTTCGGAATGTCTGCAGAAGTAACTTAGCGTGGTGTCCCTGTCTCTTCCAAGCACACCATCCCCCTTAGCATCTATAGTTTTCACTCTATTCGAACGCAGTGATGCAGGCCCGATTCTCAGCCATGATGATGATGTGTGATGACTCTCATCACCACTTAAGCTAAGCTGAAGGAGCGATGTCACTCTATACAAGCAGAGGTGCAAGGCCCCTCAATCCACTCTATCCATAGACAGATAACGCTTCAGTTTTGTTCATGATTCGTCATGTCTTTAGAAACAGAGAAAGCCCATTAAAGTCTAGGGATGAGAAATGCCATGCTTGGATTACATTTCAAATGGTTGGATTAAATTTGAATTATTCCTCTTATAGTCCAGACAGTAGCTGTTTTACCAGTTAAGATCATGTGCCCAAACGTGAAAGCAGCTTTTAGACAACTGTCACTTCTGAGAACTTTCATTTGTGGAAAAGAGAGTCAGTGAGCGAAAGAGGAGGGAGAAGAGGCCAGAGGATGAGGCACTGCATTCACATCTCCATTGAGGGAGGAAAAATAGATGTCTAAGGCTTAAATGCCCCTTTATCTGAAGAGAGGAGAAAACAGACAGCAATGACCATGCACAAAAAGTACAGCAAGATGAGCTCCGCACAAAGCCTTTGCAAATGGATCCAATTACCTGAAGGGTTATCCTAGTGACCAAGGGAGAGCAGAGCAAAGCCCTGCATTCATGTTCTTCACCAGTCCCACAGGCACGTACCTGTAGGTACCTTTTACCTGGTAAGGCTGAAGCAGCAATAAAACTAACGTTCAGACCAAAGCTCAGCCCACAGCTAGATCATTACTAAATGAGATTTTAATTTTTTGCTCACCATCACAGGACTGAAGGTTTGGTATAGTCTTGGGGAAAAAAACCCTCTGTTTTGATTATTTCTTCACTGTATCAGACTAGAAAGGGCAGTCTCCAAGCACAGCTCAGACCTCGATGCACTTTATACAGCACAGACACTCTTTATTAGACAGGCCCAGTCCCGGAGGCTTTTTCAGTTAATGAAGCCAGTTCTGCTCTTTTCTAGGGCCATTTTTCCACCCAAAATGTTGCAGCCAAAGAAACATGCGTCTGCATAAAGCTGTATGTTTCATTATTTCTGGTGAAACAGATGTGGGAGTTAGGGAATGGATTTTTGAGGATTTTGTGAGCCTCTAAAGAGGATAAAGGTATTCTGCATTTGAGGAGCAAATATAAGAAGTAGGGCCTGCCCTCCCAACTCAAAGAGCAAGTACAGACGTATGTACATACATGTACTATATAAATATATGCATATGGATAACCGCACACACAAGACCAACTGGCCTCAACAAGGGGACCTCATGGACATTCATTATCCAACCCGACAAGGGGGACCCAGACCCCATACTAACTGCATGCTCATTAGGCTCTGCACTGAAATCCCCCCAGCCCAACTCTCCTCTCTCTGATCACAGAAGGGGGTTGGTGTTGGAAAGGACCTCTGGAAGTCACCTTGTCTCGGCTGGGTCAACTAGAGCAGGCTGCCCAGAACAGTGCCCAGATGGCTTCTGAATGTCTCCAAGAACAAAGACTCCATTTCCTGATGCACCAGTCAAGATGGCGTCTGACACCTGCAACACTGGCCAAAGTTCAGTGTATAAAATACAAAGATAACATTTGCTTTTAACAAAGACAGTGCATTTTCCTGAGAAAGAACATTTTATTTTCAGCAAACTTGAAAAGATTCAAATTGATGTTTTAGTCTTTGTGATTAAGCTAGAAATAATGCCATACACAGGCAAGACAGCAGTTCTAAAATGTTCTTTCAGCTGCGAAGAAGTGTTAAAAGCTTCTTTTTAGCCAGGAAAAGACACATCTTTATTTAATTTTTAAATAGAGTTAAACTTGAAAGAAATATCATTTAAATCACAGTGAAACAGCATGAAATTCAAACAAATTATTTTGCAAATCTAAGATATAATGGCTTACAAAACCTCAAATTACAGGACTTTACTCATGCCAAATACCCTTTTAAATATGGAAATAAAATAAGAAAAGGATAAAGCTCATAACACACAAAGCATTTTTTGGATGTGGATGCTTTCCACTCTTGGGAAGATTGCTGACAGAACAGAACCTTCATTTCCTTTGCAACTGGCATGTTTGGGCTATAATTTTTCCTTCAGAGAAGCCAGACATTTAATTCTTTAAGAAGACTGAATCAATGAACTAACAATTACTGTAAGACGACTTACGCTAGCTGAAGATGTGATCCTTTGGCATTTTGTTTTATAGGCTAAAAATAAATTTTATCGTGTCATTCTTATCATCATTGCATTGCCTCAGGACAAATAAAAGCTGACTCTCTGAGAAACCAATTTTCATCTAATAACAATTGAACCAGCTAAATAAAACCTGACATTTTAAAGAAACATTCAGAACCTTGGAATTGTACTGTTTATGTTCTAGAAATGACATTGAGGTCATTTAGTTTGTCGTTTTTTTTAGAGGAAACAACCGCAATGACATAAGAAAGCCTCCATCCAATCTGAAGGAGGGAAATATAAACTGGAAAAACTTCCAAGAGAGAAGATAACAAAATACTGGTATCTGGAGAGCTGCCTGCTTGGCAAGTGTGCACGTCATTTACAAATGTTTGCTCATAATTATATGCCTGGAAGACTTGGGTGAATAATGCTGTTGACAAAGATGGCACTTTCAAAACACTGCCTCTCTCCATCATGTTTAAATAAATGCAACACTCATTGAAAGGTGAGTGTATCTAAGTATATCACCACAAAAAAAGGGAATCTGTGCCCCACGCTGCCCTGGTACCTGTGAGACAAGGGGGAGGAAGGATGCAGCTGCATATTAGAACATCCACTACACTCCCAGCTCTTCAGCAAGCTTTCTGGAGGAGGGAGGGCAGAGATGTTGGCAAGGTGCCACTGTGGGTTTTTTTCTTCCTGTCATGACACATCCAACATAGAAAGGCACCACAAAGAACAAAGAATTTTCTGAAGTAACACCAGAAACAAGATTGAGCCATCAAGTTCATGTCATACAGGGTCTACTCAGTCACCAGACTGTAATGGAGATGTTAGACATGAGGTATTTGCTGACGGCTGAAGGCTTTGTAGTTCCTTGCTCATGTCTTCTTCTGGGTAAGCTCCATCCTAACAACATTTTCCAGGCAAAATAAAAATAAAATGATGGAATTAATAAAATAAGGGTGAGCCACCGCTCCATTTCAGGAATATTTTGGCAATTCCTGAAGAAACATGTCACAACTTCCTCAGATGAAAACATTAAGAATTTTTTGGGAGGAACGGTTTATCCAGTCACAAGCTAAGATGGAAACATATCAAACAATGTTTTCATGATGCCTCCCATATCCCACTGGGGGAAAGGCAAGGTGATAGTCCAGACCACAGCAAAAATCCTAAGGCTTTGAAAGGGGCCAGGGTTTCACACCAAAACCCAGGGCATTATTATTGAGGTGCACCTCATTATATCACTGATGGGAATGAGAGTGAATCAAGCTAAAGTTCCTAAATTCCCATTGTTTAGAACAGGATGCTTTCAAAAATAACATACTTAGGAGAATAAAACAGTATCTGTTTCAGTTTGAATAGCACTTAAATTAAACACCCATCTCAAAAAAAAAAAAAAAAAAAAAAAAAGTAGTAAGGACCTCCCCTCCCAGGTTCTGGAGCACTAGGTTCTTCCAAGTTTTCATTTTTCAAATTGCTTAACACACAGAAGCACAATCAAGGTCTCTTCGGAGCTCAGCATGCTGCCAGAGTCAGGCATCACCAGTCTGCTGCAGAAAGGTGAGGAGAAACACAAAAACCTAGAACAAAGCAGAGTTCCTGTTCCTATTTCTAATAACCTTCTCAAACATATAAATGGAGCCCACCTGTATGAAATGCCACGAAGTTTTCAGGGCTTCTTATTTAGAGCATGGCTGAGCTACAGCACGCTGAACTCCCCAGCACACCTCAGCCTTGATCTGAACTGCAGATTCTGATCTAGGAAACTGGGACATGGACAAGAGGGTCACACAGCTGTACATAACCCTCTGAGACCTGAATTCCAGCCACTGCCAGCAATAACTGCCAGAATGGATTAAGGGAGTTAAGAGATCCCTACTTGTTTGTTTGGCTATATGAGAGCAGTCCTCAGGGCACCACACACAGCTCTGCTCACTTCCTCACTACAGGAACAAAACAAGTAGGAAAGAAAGCACTTAACAGCACATCTGCGGCAGCCCTTTACATCTGACGTTTGCTGTGTCCAGTAACTTCTCAATGCTTCCTGGACCCATCTTCTAGAAAAGCAGATGGCTGTACTGTCCATCTGGAATGACACTATTTTCCCATCACTACTCTCTGCACACACAAACACTGACTCACCTCAATGAGCAAAAAAATTTTAATCCCCCTTATAAAGCTAACACCACCCAAGTTTTATAGTACAGATTTTGGGTCTCTGTCTGTCTTCAATATCCCACAGATTTGCCCTGGTTCAAGTTCAAAGCACTGCTTCTTCCCACTGCACCATTCTGCTTCCCAAATTCCCATCAGATGCCCACGTGAGCACATCCATGCCTGGCTGCTCTGGGTGGGGACCTGTGAGTGTGAAGCACGTACAGTTATTAACAGTCATTGGGACCAGACACAAAACTTCTTAGTGCATGACGACTCTGGCACGCACAGCCTGTCATATAGGCTTCATATTTATAATATAGATTGGGTTGGTGTTGTCACAGGTGGAATGCTATTGCAAGTGAATCAAGACTTCAGGTTGCTGGGTCTTTATCCTGAAAATGTGCAGGTATATGAAGTTTATATTGCTTCACCTTTAAAATTCTCTCTCTAGCAAAATGCTATCAAATACAAAATATTTGTTATTTTGTTAATGTTAACATTAACATTCTGTTACGTTATAATGTTAACAGCATTCTTGCAGGGTCCAATGCACAGCAAACTTCCAGAGACAAGCCTGTTGATTATTACTTTGACGTTTGGGTGAGAGGGGTTACTTCAGAATAACAACAGGCCAAATCTGCAGACAAAGTCAACTCACATTTTCGAGCCCAAACCTCTGACAGTAAACTCCAATCAGAGCACCGGCTGGAAGAGGCGGCAGGACTTGCGGCAGAGCATGTCACAGCCACTGTGAAAGGATCAGTGTCATGTTGAGCATGAACTAGCACAGCGGCCACAGCCTGGGCACTTCGACTGAGGCTGCTCTCCCACCCAGTCTGCTCCCCTTTTACTGCGATCAATGTAACGTGCCCTTCAAGTGCTTGAGGAGGGATATCTTGTGGAGCTGTCTTGTACTCTGGTAATAAAGGCCCTTCCCTTTGCTCTACAGGACTTGACTCTGTAAGAGACGAGCTAACGAGAACAGATGAATAATAACGTTCACCTTAAACACAGGAGACGAAATTGTATGCTCTTCAGTGCCTCCTTTGGAATCTCCCTGTTTCCTCAGGGTGCTTTCAGATATTGTGAGCTGTCAACTATGTTTTACATGTCTAATGGAACAAAAATGCTCCTGTTTGTTTCTCCCTTTTCTAGACAGCTGGGAAAAAACCCCACCTCCTCCCAGCTGTGAAACACACAAGCACACTCCCCAGAAAACCCCCACCTTTGCCATTTCTCAGCCAAGTAAGAGCAATGGACTGTATGAAACAGCTGCGTGTAGCTCCCTACCCTCATTTGCCAGGGCACCACACTGGCTCTGGTCTTTCCCTCTGCTCTCAATTCACTTTGGCTACCAGCTCTATCTGCCTGATTTCTAAAGTAGGTGGACACAGCACATCCCAGATACAGAAGCAACAGCATCTTGATGAAAGTCAGGAACACCCAGTCTGGGCACTCTTCTGCCTGAAAAGGGTAACACTAATTCGGTGGTTTATCTCCTTCCTCCTGAGGGAAGCACCCCTTTCCCTTAAACTCAAAGCAGATCACCATAACAAGAGCTCAAAACACACATGCTCCAATACCCTCGCCACATCAGATCCGTTTATTGTGCAAGGCAGCATTATTATTATGTTGATCACATCCTAGAAGTAGGTCTTGAAGCACAGATACTAGAAGAAAAGGGCTGGAAAAGCCCAGCATGACTCTCAGAATATCTAGATCATCAGCTATACCACCACAAACAACAGCAGTTTGGATGATTTGCCTGGACAGTTTGCTTCCTTTATTTCTGCAAACAATACCAGAAGGAAGACACAAGAGCAGTGATAGAGAGGAGACAGGGAGGGGAGGAACACGTGAAGGTGTGTTCTCTTGCAAAGGGAGAAGGCATTTTCTTTTCAGAACATGATCAGTGAAAAAAAAAACCCAAAGCAAAAAAACCACCTCAAAACCTTAGAGGAAAATAATAATGGAGGAAAGAAAGAAAGAAACAAAACAAAGCCCACAATGTTCTCGGGGAATTACTTGGCTGGACACCACCAGAACATGCTGTTCCAAGTACCTTAGAAGATCAGCAAGGCAAGTCCCTTTAGTAGCTGGAAAATGTTTCCTTGCCTCCAAGAAAAAATTTCAAGAAACATTTAATTTTTATTGGTGTATTTGGGGGAAAGTTGCAACATACAAAAAAAATATTAAAATTTCAACTGAATATTCCCACCTCCTTTTTTCCCAAGTGTTCACTCCTCAAAAGACCAATTACTTGGAATAGCCAGGATTACATTTATTAATTAATTTTATTAATGAAATTAACTAATTAATTAACTATTATCACTTTTTAAATTATAACCAGATCATATTAGGGTAGCAGTAATAATGACAATGTTCTTCTATTATGATCCTCTATATGAAAATGTATATTCCAGGTTGCTAGAACAAGAACTCCAGTTCCAACAGATTCCAGTTACTTCTTTGATCTCTGCAGATTAGTATGTAATGCAAGTATTTAAGTTATTAGCATAGTTATTTAGGTTTATCACTGTATTTCGGTTGTCACTATTATAATTGACAACATAAGATGACAGGAAAGTGAATTATAAAGTAATAACTCACTTTTTTCTTCACTGATGCAAGAACCAATCTATATTATTCCACAGTGTAATTATTCAAGCCTTGATGTATTTTATTTAAATAGCTTCTTTAAAAATACACTAAATATTAAAATAAAATTATATCAAGATCCATTTAATTCTCATTTTCTATATGCTCTCTAACCATGGCAGTAAATTTGAAGCTGCCAATGTCCGATCACTCAGCCTGTTTTTCAGTCATCAACTCATCCCAGTCCTTCATAAGTGTCATCTTTAAATTTACAGCTAGTTCACATAATTTGATAAGACTTTATTGTTGTAGGAACAAGAAAGGTACACAATTAATAAGAGTAGGTTTTTTTCCATTATTTCCAGCAGTAAAGTTTTTGTAATCCACATTACAGCCACAAGTTACAGATATTCCCACCCCATTATATTCCAGGCACCCAGACAATTCCCACAAATGCTCAATTTGCTGGTGAAAAGCATGAGAAGCAACAAAAGGAAGATCTGATCCATAAGATCCCATGCAGCACTTTAAAGCACTGAGTTATGGTGGAATGGAGAGAGTTGCTTGCCTGCTTGTGCTCATGTTTTTAATTCCTTGAAAAATCTCAGCAGGTCCATTTTGATTCCATATCAGAACAGAAAGCACCATTACAACCGCACGTATTCAGCCTCCCAGCCAACCAACCTAAATGCGATGCGCTCACATAAGGAAAGGGGCATATGCAGAAGCACAGCAACATACCTTTCACAGCATTTCGCTGAGTCTGTCTTGTGTGCACAGAACACCTCCGCTTTAACATACTAATACTCTTCTCATACCCATAAACCAAAATTCTCTTCAGGTACAAATCAGTAGATGAAATTATTAACATCTAAACCAAATGCTAAATCTAGATTCACCCCTATCCTTACTATTTCTGTAACTTCTGGATTTCAATATCCTCTTCAAAATACAGACAGACGGTTTAGTATTTATGCTTTCTCCAGGAGCAGAAAAAGTATCCAAGACAGTACTTCCTGATGCTATTTCTCTTGTGGTTTTAGCATGCCACATTTACCTGGTCCTTCACATCACTGAAGTCCCATGAGTAAAAGGCCTTATTGCTTAGACTTGTCATGAACATTCAGTTGGCTTGAAAACCATTTCTGAAATGCAGCTGGAGACAAGAGCAGGACCTTGCAACTGAGAGCAAATAAACCCAGTTGCATGAACCATTTTAAGCAACGACTGGTTAAGTGTTGCTGTGCTTGAAAAGCATGGGAAGCATCAGTCTCAACGTACTGAGGAAATGCCAGGGTGTTGCTAAGTGCTTTATAATATATTGAATTTCAGTGGATTAACATGTACCTCTCATGCATCAAATCATAGTTGACCACCTCTGTCTCAGCACACCAGGGCAAAACCAGGCGGCAACCACCCCTCTTCAACATTTCCAGCTGGTGGTGAAAATAACCAATAACCCAAACCAACTGATTATACCAAAAAAGACAACCAGAAAGCAGATTCTGAATACAGCTGATCCAGAATTACAGCCGTACAGTAAGGCCAAGACTTGTTTTGACCTGGATTTGAAAGACCTTGCCCTCCACTTTTGGACACTCCTTCTAGTAGCCCAGTTCCACAGTTGTAAACCTGACTGTTCCTGGCTGTGGATCACCAGGATGCAAGAACAGCGATAGCCAAGATGTACAGAAAATTGCTAACTCCACTAAATCTACATTCACTAAGCAAATGAAGCTCGAGGCAGAGTTTTTAGCCTCTCCAGCAAAAAACAAGGTTCAGAAGCCAAGTGCCAGCATTAATTTTACCCTTAAAGAAACACACAGCATGATGAAGTCCTGTCTGTGCCAGAATCTCAGATGGGTGGCAGTTCATTGTTAATATCACTAATGTTCACCCATCACCTCATCCCTTCCCCCCAGCTCAAAATGAAGTCTTAACAACGTGAAGACAATTAAACTTAATTGCAACTGCATCATCTTCTGCCGGATCCAACTGCCAGTGCCTGCCATTTGAGTGTGCAGTTGCTAAGGCAACGGGTATGAAGAGCATGCTTTTGTGTTGCCACATGCATCTTTGGGAGCTGTGCCAACATCTGAGCTCCCACAGCTGGGCTGGATTTAACCCCTTCCTCCCCAGGAGCAGCCTGTCCTTCCTTCCAGTGCCGGGGCTACAGCAGCAGCCCTTGGCAAGCAGCTACTTCTCCTCTGCAGATCAACACCTGCATGAGAATGACAGATGGCTGCAGCCAGGCTCAGTGCGATCAAGCACGAGGATGCTGTAACACTATCAAATTCAGCAGTGCCAGACTTATTTGCAGGAGGCTGCAGGGTACACAGTTCATTGTGTACACAGCTAATGAGGAAAGAAAAGATCACTTACCATAATTTAAAAATAATTTTCTTCTGGTGGTTTCCGTCTACCTGTTGTTGTCCCCTGACCCACCCCCCCTCCATACTAACAGAATGTTGCATCATATCTAGAGGACTATAGTTTTCTTCCCGCCTCCACGATTTTAACCTAGATAACATGATTAGTTACAGAAACCTTCCCATCAACCTCTCTGATTATCTTCCAGGGCAGTCTGCTTCCTACCATTTAGTTCTTTCTTTCCTATTTAAGATGAAGGGTTTAAACTTAGGCCAGAACCTACTTCACCTATGACCTTTTACACCTCTTCTGAGTCTGCAAGGCTTATGCTCTTCTATAAAAATTAGGGTGCACTCCAATCCTTCCCTTTATATATGCACACGTGTATGTTTAGCAAAGACAATCCGACAATATTTTCCACAGCTGAGAACAAGTTGGAGCTCAAGATCACAAGCTAAATCTGCTTTTAACAGTAGAGTAAAACTATTTGTAACAACGGCAAATAGCCTCCCTGCTATGGCACTCGTGTAATCACAGCTAATTACAACATACAAAAATGCCTGTTAAAATGACAAATGGCATAATCCAGGAAGCCCTGTAATTGTCTAGGAGCCCCATACAACACCAGTAACAGAGTGCAATGTCTGAAAGTCACCCACTGAAGGTTACAGTTGGTACCTTAGGCTCACCTGGTCTGTCTGTGGAGGACAACCACAGCGTTACGATCTAGGATGTTACAGACAAAAGGAAGAAGCAGCCAGTTAAGATTTATTTCATGTTAGTGCAAGGCCAAGTCTTTCACAGTCCTCTTCTATGCGTCCCAGAGAAGCACAATAAGCAAGCTGCAAGACACTGCTGTGTGGCTCACGCAACCTACAATCTGAAACCATCTTTGTATTCCCATCAATGCCTCCATATGTATGAGGCACGTAAAAGGATTCATGAGCTCCCTCAAAGCAGAGGCTCACCACCACACTTTGAAACACATTTCCTCACCTCTTAGATTCAGGCGTATTCCACACATGCCAGTATTTCAAGTACAAACACAAATGTCACAGCACACAGCGCTTCACAAGTTGTGCTCATGTGCACTTCAACAAGAGTCAATAACCACCAACAACAGAGAAACGTGGACAATTCTGGACAGACAGGAAAACAAAAACCAGAACTTTGTCTGTTTCAGGACACGTCAGCAGCCTTTGCAGAATAAATCATATTTTCACGGAAGAACAAGAATCAGATCCTGCAAAGCTTGAGGGGGCGAGGAGTGGGGGTAGGAAGGAACCTCCATTCTGATTAAGCAAGAGCACTGGCATGGCTCCATATTTTTAACTGGAAAGAAGAGGCTGAAGGCAGGAAAAAAAACATGTTCAGATCTGAAAAAGTGATCATTAGGAGCTATGCTCCAGAAGGGAACTGGGGGCGTGGGGAGGGAATCTGGCAAAGCAGAGAAGTGTCACTATTCACAGGTGCTGTTACAATCAAGTCTGTTTGTCACACAGAAGGCAGCAATGTAACTACGCTGTACTGTTAAGAGCTGCCACCACTTTGTAATGCCACTTGATGGTATTCCCCTTCAATCCCCGCTCTCCTCCAGCTCTGCGTTATCCCCAGGCCCCCCACCCCGGCAGACACCTCAGGGTGCAATGAACTGTCACTGTGCTCCATGCCCTGAAACTGTTCTTGCAGCGCACTGTTGGGCAACTGCTCAAATCCAGACGCAGTGCCAGGATACCTCCCTCCCCAGTGCCTCTCCTGCATGTATTACTGGACTCTGACACATAGTCCCAAACATCAGCAGATGTCTCTGATCTGGTTTACAGTCAAACTGGAAAGCAGGGTTAAACTGCAGGGATGCAGTTACAGAAGAGACAGAGGAATCAAATGATGAAGCCACGCGTTATCTTTGAAGGGCATTTAACACAGGCATGCTTACACCTGACAGCCAGGTCTTTCGTGACACTCATTCCACAAAATCTATGACTGGAATACTGCTAAACATTCTGGAGGACTGCTTACTGTGACCACAAATCCTGTCACTGAGAACACATGTGGAATAAACAACATTAGTACAAAATATGTAAAGCTAACACAGACTGAGTACTCAGGCAGGCATGCCCCAAGCCTCCTCTGCCTTCCAAAGAAGGGAAAACCTTCCAAGACAGGTACAGAGGTGGGGGAGGTTTCCAAGGTTCAAATCAGCAAATACAATGATGTTTTAACTCCTGAGACAACTGATCATTTTCCACCAGTTAGAAACAAACAGAAGTCAGTGCCACCGTCAAGAAACACCTGTAGGTGCAGACGTCGGAGCTCCCGTTCTCTGGCACCTTGGTCCCTCACACTGCCCTGAATAAGTCACCAACGCTCATCCCACACTCCCCAGTTTGGCAGCTGGGGAGACACTTGTTCTGTCTATTCCTATGGCTGTACCATTCCAGAACACAGTGCCTTCTTTCCTGATCCTTTTCTCTTCCATGGTGATAACCACTCCTGAAAGCATTGGAAAATTGGTGAGAAGAGTGGTGAATTGGGCCGATGGCATACAGTTCCCAGGATCACGGGGCAGGCAGTGGCCATGAGAATGCAATTCTCCACTTCCAGTCAGATACCTGACCTTTGGCACCAGAGAGTTAACGGGGATTTAATAAAGCACAGCAACAGTCCTTCCTGTGGCCTGGGACACAAGAGGGCTTTCTTGGGAAGCAGTTCAGCAGTACCGTCACACAGTGACTTTCTGTGTTGTCTTGCTGAAAAAGAACCAGCTCTGTCTTCCTAGAACATAAGGGTACAATCATAGCCCTTTCATAAAGAGAAGATGCAGATGAAAGCAAATCCAGAGTTTATAAAACAGAAGGTCAAGCAGGGAAACCAGGAAAGCACATGATAAGACTCTCATTCTGTAGGATCAGACTATTATTTTCCTCTATGAATAACTAAAGAACCTTGCTTATCTCTGAAGCAAGCTTATCCACTCTTTCACCACACTGATGCCTGCCCTGGTTGGGGGATCACTGCTATTTGCTTAATGCTGACAAAGATGTCCTTGGGATTTAATACTTTTTGCAAGGTCAGTGTTCAGTGAAAAAATTGAGACAAACTCGAGGTTTAATTAGAAAAAAGACAGACAAAATAGCCCTTCAGCAGAGTGGCTGTCGCTCCCAGGCGTTTTCACTAGAGCTGCTTGTTGTTAAAAGCTGACGACCAGGACCACCACACAGAAATATGTTTGCCCTCAGTAAGGGGTTAACCAGGACAGGTGGCCAAAGACATCCCAGGGCCAACAGAGATAGCAGGGGGCAAGAGACTTCTCCTGCCTCTTGGCAGGACACAGCTACTCCCAACCCCACTTCAGTCTGGCAGAGGGGATGGAACTCCAGGGAAAGAGCAAGATTTGACACTAATATCAATGGGCAGAAAAAATGTCCACCAACGAGGGGGATTATTTCTTCCTCTTTTTCTAACAAGCCAGCAGATTTTCCCCACAGAAAATTTCAGGTGTTTTGTGCCTTACATTACTGCTTTTGATCTAAATGATGGGGTGGGGAAGGTGGTTCTAAAAAGGAGAGTCCTTCAGCTCCGCATTAGGTTCTAAAAGTGCTTCTTGAAAATGGCTGTGCAAAATCAGCCATTTTTAAATCCCTGCTCACAGACTGAGCCCTTCTGCCCGAGGGCAGTTCTGATCAACCCCTGCATGTCTTCCCCCAAAACAGGCACAGACACTGCCCCTCTGCGATGGTGTGGAGCAAACAGAAGAGGGAAGGCCACACCTCGACTCTCATGCCATGCAAGGGGGTCAAGTGCAGATGCTGCAGTAGGAAGCTGGAGATATGTTGACCCCAACTCATACTCAGTGACAGCCTGGAACAGCACAGGAACAGTGGGAGCACCTCCCTGTGTGGTGTCAGGGGCAAAGGAGGGAAGAGCTGTACCTCATAAAGACATGCTACAGCAAGGAGGCTTCCTGCACACTGAAGGGCTCTGGAAGATGCTGCACCTTCGAAACAGTCATGCTCAGCTCAGTTATTATTTTACAAGTGGCCAGAGGAACTGAGATACTAGCAAAGCCCAATGTCCTGAAACACCAGCAAAGGTTCATACTGTTGGCATAAACACATGAATTCACCCTCTGAACTTCTGGCTGGCAGAGACCAGGCACTTGTGGGGTATGATTCATCTCAGCCTAAAGCCAACATCTCAGGTATGTCAGTTGAATCACACCCTAAATACATCAACGCCTTTTCACTGCCTGTGATGGGAGTTGTGGTGACTGCCCCACATCAGACATCTGTTATGAGCATCCAATGCTTTGGGCAAGGCGAGTCCTCATAAACTGCCTTGGGCTGAGCAGCCAAAGGGCTGGTGGGGACAGGCCCTCTCCCCCCCGGGGCTGCAGCAGGCCAGGAGGGCAGGGGACGAGACACTGACTGCCAGGGAAATCACAGCCAGCAGTCTGACACCTGTGTCATCTGTCAACAATTCTGTCAGAAAATGTCACTCTGACAAAGATGATTTTTTCTACAAAATCATGTCCAATATTTCCAGACTTTTTTCCTCAGAAGTGAAAAACAATTTGGCATTTTTATACTACTGGTACTTTTCATAACCCATCACTGGTGTGGGGAGCGTCACAAAGGAAGGCGATATAGAAACACAGCAAAATAAGGTCCAAGCTCATCTTTAGGAAGATCTTTTGGCACGTTCACTTTTCTTTTTTCTACTCAGAATAAAATATGGAACTGTGTTACAACTTGCCAATTCCACGCTTCAGCCAGCTCTATCAGATATCCCAGGTGGGGTCAGACCTTTGGGGTTATTACTCAGCACTGAAATACAGCATTATCAGCAAACACACACCTAAGGTCTTGTGTATAATCAGCCTGGCCTGCCAGCTGCATACCACACTGCACCCCGAGAAACCGAGACCCAGTACTGCACATGAGCGGCATGCAGTGCTCTTATTTGTTGGATGATCTTTCCGTAACATCTCTCCTTGAAAAGTCACCCCATCCTAGGGAGACTGCATGGTAATTACACAGTGCCTTTTGTGTTCGCCAGTTTCTTAATACTGGGGTGCCACAGAAGTAACACTACCCTGTCTTTTTTCCTCTTTCCCAAAGAGACTTTAAAAGTACAAAACAAGTAATTAATGTCAGATTGTTAATGACCTATCGTTGTGAGTCTGACTGGAATGAGCAAACAGAACATACTTAACATTGCAGGTGCAGATCCAAGGACAAAAACAAAGTAGGAGAAACCCTTTACACCTCTTCCTCTCTCTCACTTATACTCCTTTTTTCATTAGAGCAGAATAAAACCCTTTTGACTACACAGATAGCCTTCCTAAGCATTTGCTCTGTCTGGCCACCACCAACCATTCTGGGTAACTGAACAAAGTATGAGCATATTTGTGATCTGAAACTAAAATACCGGCTCTCACCTCTCCTCAGAAAAGCTTTAGATTCACAGATCCCAAGTGTACTTATTTCAACACCAGCAAATGCAACTGCAGCGGCATCCCCCAGCTCTGTGTGCTGGGCAGCACTCCCCAGCTGCTCAGACAGCTACACAGGCTGTCTAAAGCCAAAAAGCTGCTTGCTTGCACTAGTATAGAAGTACCAGCACCTGGACAGGCTACCCACTGCCTGTGTAGATGGCGGGAGGACAGGAACCAGGATATCACCATTTAGCTCCTTCACATTCAAGATGCTGTATAAACATTCGGGGGTGGCTGGGGGAGGCACAGCTGTACTTACTGCGTGAGTTAGTGAGGCAAGATGACTAAGTGGCCTGCTCAGAATCTGTCTAGGTAGATGACAGTTCTGGCCTTCACCTTATGCTCATATCGCAAGGCCATTTCCCTCCCAAAAAAGAAAATACTCTGTAGAGCCCGTTGCTCTAAAAGCACAATTAAGCACTCAGCCAATTAACGTAGAGTACAATACAGTTGCATGGGACAGAGAAGAGACAACCCATAAACAAACACTGGGAAATAGATCCTCACCTCTGCTCTGCTGCACAGACAAGCCCCTCTCAAGATGCTCTAACAGGCTCACCATGAGAACAAAGGCAGCTTCCACCACCTCCTAGGCATCAACTCCCTCTCCCACCCAAGAAGGGTAAGACTGGAATATTCTAGCTATTCTCCACAAATCTGTAGGAGCAGCCCCACATGGGCCCCAAAATCTGCTCTATCTTGAAGCAAGGAAGGAGAGCAAGGAAGGCACAGCTTTAGAATGGCACACAGAATCACAGAGTGACTGAGGTTGAAAAAGATCTTTGGAGGTCATCTAGTCCAATGCCCCTACATCATCATCCAGTTCATTACTGAGGTTGCTGAACGAGACTGGACTAAATATTGACCCTGGCGTACAATGCTAGTTACTGGCCTTCGACCAGACTTCACACCACTGATCACCGCCTTGAATGAACACAAGCACAAAGGAATGGCCTAAAATGGCATCCTTGTCTAGAGACTAGCTCTTGCTTCACATCTCTTAGGAAGCACAAAAGCTTTCTCTGACCTTGCTATGACTGGCTGCATGGTACTTCCTCTTCTAGGAGGGGGTGAAAGACTCCAATAAACAGGAAAGCACTACAGAAATAAAAATAAACCCAAAGACTTTGGAATGCCTACATTTTTTCCAAATTCATTCTCCCCATTCTTTAGTCTCATGTCTTACTTGGAAAACTAAAATGAGAAACAGGAAAGCAACCTTCGCTCTGCTTGCTAACATTTCATTATTGAAGCTGCTGAGAGAAATGATCACAACCAGGAGAAAAAAGAAGAAAAAACAAACATGTCATCCTGGCAAATACAGTGCTGCCTTGGTCAGCCTCGTCTGCTATACCCTGTTACAGAGGACAGGGAACAGTACCAGCTGCGTACGAAGTAGACCACATTGCCACTGGCATCATGTTTTCTAAGAAAAGACACCCAAGTTTGTGCTTCCAGAAGATTAACCCTAATCCCAGAAGTGGATACGGGTGAAGTAAAGGACAAATTCATCATGCTTAAGGGTAAAACCACTGTGTACATCTGGCTAGAGGCTTCCACTGTCCTCTTCATTACACTTGTCAGAGCATGAGAACAGATTACACTCTCCGAGGGAAAGCTACGTTGTCAAAGCTGAGAATGATTTGGTGTTCTTCTGAATTATTTGCTTATGGCTGTGAACTACTTTTTAAACGCAAGATATGTGAAGCATAAAACCTCACAGCAAACCAACTAAAAGACCCCAAATATAAGTAATATTAAAAATCTGAAACATCTAGTACATTAGTCACACTTAGAAGCAGATGACATGTTTGTTTTCCTGTTAAGATGCTAGTCAAAGTGGCAAACAGACATAAGCATTATTGGTTGTGTACAGACAACAGCTGTTCACTTTGAATATGAAATCACTGGTGTGTAATTGAGGTTTTATACAGTGGATTTTGCCTTTGACTTGTAACTTCAGCATAGCCATGCAGAGACCACAGACAATATCAATCAAGAAAGGAAAACTCTCCGTTCTCTCTGGGTAAAACTTGCTGCTAAATTTCACCAGAACCTCTCTGAAAAACAGCTGAGAAAGAGGGTACCAAGTTCACTACAGAACAAAGGTTTTCTTAGACACCTCTTGGGAACTCACCTTCTCCCCTCTCCATCAGCTACGCATCTGTGTAGTTGAGTATTTGCTGGGAGCAGCTTGTGAGCATCGTGTCTTATACTGCAGAAGTCATTCAAAGCTCTTAAGACCTGTACGTAGCTGGGCTTTATGGTTAATAAAAAAGGTAACCTGGCAGCCAACTATACGCACATGGTTTCCTCTTATTTTTGGCACTATGTAGAGAGCAAACCAACTGATTCTGGAAGCACAAGTTAGTTCCCCGTGGAACAGAAATTAATTCATTTGCTTTGACTAGAAAGTGGGTATGGGCTGATAAATGAGGGTTCTCAGCTCATTCCATTGGTGGCAGTTAGCAATATCCAGCATTTTTTTAGTGTAACAAGACCACTCCACCACTGGTGCCCTACCGTTTGCTGCCTCAGATAGACCTCCTGCTGGGCAGACTGTGGCTCTTCTCTTTCCTACCTGCTCCTCCAAGAAAAATTGCAAATCATTTGCTTATACATACAAATGAACTAGCCAGCTATCTGAGATTGGAGAAACTTCCCCTTGCTACAGTGAGATTTCCTTTCCCCATATATTTTAATAAGGCACAAGTTACTCTGAAAACATACGGAGAGCTGTAATGATGAACAATAATCCTATACTGTTTCCAGTATTCCAGGCTGGAAGATGCTACTTATTTGGCTAATAAAATCTAATTTTCTATAGTGTTTTTTGCAAGGGTTATAGCTAACTGAGGGGAAAAAAAAAAAAAAAAAAGAAGAAAAAAACCCAAAGAGGCGACTTGTGGGGCGACACAGTAGATTGGACAGCTAAAGCTCAGATTTTATATTGCAATTATGTGGGTATACACCAGGCTCTCGGAAGTGAGAGGTACGGAAGACAAACGTCAATTAAGAACTGCGACACTTTGCTGAAATACTTCTGTCAATACAACAACCTAGACAGGTACATATCCGCAGACTGACCCAGGAAATGAAGAATTTATTTACAGAATATACTCCTGTGTTGACTGATCTATTATTGGTATTCCTAATTGATTACTGGCATTCTTTATTAAATAGAGGGCTGATTTAAACATCACTATGGCTGGAGTCACCTCACAGTGCTGCTTGTTATTAGAGAGCTATCAACCATAAAAAGCATGATTATGCTGCACAGAATGCTTCATTTTTGTCTTTTTATAGCAAGCTGTAACTTTCATTTCAGACAGCAGCGTGACACAGAGGGGCTGCTGTCTCATTCACCGTGACAGGAAATAAATGGAAAAAAGGGAGGAGAATATACTCACATAACCGCGTGTTTGCACAGAGAAGACGGCAGGGTTGGAACAATACAAACAGCACCTCCTCACAGAGAGCACCAGTTACCTTTGGGCGCTTCCATTCAACTTTCCTTGGTGGCGCTGATTGATAGAAAAGGGACTCATCCGAGGCTGGAAACTCTGGATCTTCAAAGAGCCGTCTGTGCTGGATACACTGCCCTTTCAGCTCGTGGTACTGCTGATCTCTGAAGAGTTGCACTGAGGAAGGCATATCTTTCTGTCTAGATAAGATGAATATTGATTTGTGCAAATTATGAAGGCTCTTTAAAGTCCATAGATTGCACCCCTCACTGGTCTTTAACAACAGAGCACATCACTTGTTCTAAACAAGATTAATTACAGATCTCTGTTAAAAAAAAAACCCAGATCATAAATTACATTATGTTAAGTAATAGACTAGGAAACCAAAAAACCCCAAATCATCTTATACATTAGGATGGTATTTTTGGCTGAACAGAAGTCTTATCAGGAAAAACATTAGAGAGTCCAGACCAGGCACCAAACTAGAACTTTGCTTTGTCTAATTGACTGGGAAGGTAACAGAGTGGGACTTGGCTCTCAGTCTGTACCGTGTGTGAAGGGCTGGACCATCTTTCTGTCCTACCTTCTTCTTCTGGCCACTAAAGCTCTAATTATCTACTCCAACTCTTACACCTAAAGAAAACTAAAACCAGATTTCCACAGTTCTCCATCTTAATTTAAGTGACAATACTTCAGCTGGTATTACTGTCTTTGAACTTTACGTTAAATTTCAAGGCACTGAATTCCCAGAAGCAGCAAATATTTCCAAATAATTGATGAGAATTAAAAAAAAACCCAAACAAACACCACCAACCACCTCACAACAACAACCCCAAACTGGCTCTCAGGCCTTAGTCCCCAGAACCACAACTATTTAACCTGGTAAGTTTATGGTCACAGCCATGGAGCTCAAATAAATTGCTTAAACACATCCTACAAATCAGAAATCCAGCTACAGAAATCATCCAGGATAGTCTGAAGTCTGAGGGATGTGAGGGATGCTACCTCTATTTCAAGAGAGGGGGCGAAGAGAGTATTTGAACTTACTGTGTTTGGAACACTCCTGTGCATCAATTCCTCTCCTTTTCTTTCCCACCAGGGGTTAGAGATGTATCTCCTCTTCCTCGAGTTATCTACAGCAATAAAGACAAACGCAGGTTACCCTGATGTCAGATCATAAGAATCAAACATGGAAACAAAGGAGCATGGCATCACACTCTCCTAGCAGCCTACTTGCTGTGTCCCATTGCACTGATCTCAGTTCATGCTCCTTGAGCTGCTTGCAGCAAGGAACTGGATGAGATCCACAAATTTGCAGAAAACTAAACCAAGCTAGGCACAAGCTTCTCCAGGCATGCAAGCGAGCACAACAGGCAAACCAGAGAAGGGTAATGAGGAACACTTGGAAATGCCAAATTTACCATGGTCTTTGTTCTTGTGAATAAAAGTTACTGTGACCAAAATAGCCTGGGGATGGTTTTAACTAAACTCACTCACACATGCTCCCCTCACCCCCTTCCAGAACTGGGTTCCTCAGTGAACAGTGTTATCCAGATCCAACAAAACTAACCTACACTGAAATTAACTGTTCTAAACCAAAATTCACTGATACTATGCCATTTTTAGGAATTTCCCTTTCTTGAGGGCTATTTTCTTGTTGATTATCTCCCTAAAAAAAAAAAAAAAAGTCACAAGGCATCTCACTTGGCAGATGGCCTCCCAAGACAAGGCAAAGAGACCTGCTTCCCCCCACAAACAATTCTTCAAATGCAAGTGCAGAACAAATTCTCAACTATACAAGGATAGCTCAAGGACAAAAAAAAAAACCCAATAAAAAATAAAAGTTTGGGTAATTTGGGTGGGATATAGATTATTTCATGCTAAGTGGCATTCTCGCCTATTAAGAATTCCCCATGAGCTAACTAACATTCTAAACTGCGCCTATTTGCAAGACACGCTTGTTTTTAAAATAGCCCCTGGGTGATAAGGTTTTCAGCTGTCACTGCCTAATTCACAGAGATAGGTCTTTAATGACCTCATTACCCCACCCCTTCTCCCCTTCTATCTGCCAGACTGGAATGCAAGTCCTTCCAGGATTAACACCCCATTACACAACAGCCAGTCTCGTAGCAATGCGCAGAAATTGGTCAAAAAGCAGAGCACAGGAGATGGGGCTGCCACCGGCCTCAGCCCGGGCTCCCTGAGGCAGTACTCGCCAAGGGGAACACTAACAAGAAGGCAGCGTCTCCAGCCAGGCTGGTAACCTGTCCCTCTCCCGGATCCCTGTGCCATCCTGAGAAAATGACTGGGCGCGTGTTTCGGAAAGGGACCGGTTGCCATCTGCCCAGCGGACACCGAGCTCTGGAGCTGAACCCAAGTCCCATCACCATCTAGAGAACTAGTAGGAGCTCAAATCCACCCTTTCAAAACACAACAGAAGTCTCTTTTTCTTGTTGAAGAGTTCACAGTAAAGAACGTCAATGCAGTTTCTAGAAAATAGCCTAGTGGTTTGAGCACTGAGGATGGAGGAGCCCAGCCAAGCCCCCTCCTCTCCTGGGGTGTTCATCTACCAGGATATGGCCTAACCTGGCTGAGGCAGACAGCAGGCACCTGGTTCCCACTCCAAGGTTTGTTTTGGAAGCAGCTCCCGTTTTTTGACACTCAGCTGAACCTCGAAGCTTCCAAACTAGGAACCATACTCCCACCTCCGTTCTTGAGCTCACAGTACACAACAGCACAGCTCCCACCGCTCCGCACCCAACAGCTTTACCTCGGGCCCAGCTGACAGGAGGTACAGGCAGCGCAGAGAGAACGCCAAGCATGGCTTGGCCGCCGCTCTTCCCAGGGCTCCCTGCGCTGTCATGCTATGCACAGTGTAGCAAAGGTCCTAAAAATACCGCACCGCAGTTCAGAGACCTGCTGCTGCTGCTCTGTGGAGAGAAAGGGACTGCTCCAGGGGAGGGACAGCAGAGAGGGGAAGGGGGGAAAAAAACCCCAACAGCTGTACAGGTCAGCCATTCTTACATTTTTGTAAGATTTCCCTTACATTTCCCTGACCATATACAGTTACAGTTTTGCTTTGTATCTTTTCCAGCCTCTGAGCTGAGCTCCCCAGTGCTTCACCTCTCTGGGCAGCACAAGGGCTCCACAGCTGCCCCCAGGGTTTCCATAGCAATCCATGGCAATCCCCCTTGATATCAGCAGGGGTACAGGAGGCCTCACATCTCTCAGCTTTCAACCACTGAGCTTTGAAGTCTTTCTCTGACCCCCTTTTTTTCCACTGAGATTCCTATTTTGATTCGAAAAAGGATTTCAGCAGAACAGTGAAGACAAGGCAGTGCAGGTCCCCTTTTCAGTCAGGGTCCACTCGCAGGGTCCCCTCCTCAGCCTGACAGGAGAAGCATGACATCTTTACTTACAGTTAATACTCAGAGATGCTTTCCCCTGTCACAGCCAGCCAGAGTACAGCTAAGTCACATTCAACACAGTGGCAAACACCAGCTCCTGGCACTATTAGCAGCCTTAAATTAAAGGGACATTCACTTCAAATCCAGTTCTTCACCAGAGCATTAAGATGAGTGTCAAGTATTATTTCCACTACCCAACGGTATTTATTTACACTTATATTTTCCTGTCTTAACCTTTCTCTTCCCAGCTGCTACACAGAAGATCCACAACAAACACGACGGACTAACCATCCAAACAGGCGAGTAAAGGAAAATTACACCATCACTACCATTAAATTCATGCAATAAGCACACAAAAACTAACAGAAGTCATCTCAGCCCGTTTTTGTTACTGATTAACTAAGCAACACGCAGGGTAACAAGTTTAAGAGAGAAGTTACAGCGGCTCTTAAGCCAACTGCACTCCGCAGCAGTGAGCCAGCTTGCAGGCAAAAGCATCCCTCCCGCTCCCATCCCCACAGGAGGGGCACAGGGACGGCAGAGCTGCGTTTGCCTTAACAAAACCCAGCGCTTTCACTCCCCAAAGCAAACACTGCCAAGCAGCTGCAGCGAGCCCTCTGTTCTAAGTGAAACTCCTCTTCAAGGGAGAAGTTTGGTGTGTTGTAACAACATAAATTTTACCACGCATCCCGCTCCTCTGTTCCAGTTGCAGGACTTGGGAATTTCCATGCACAACACCAGGACTAAGAGGGCAAAGTGCATTTCGGGCAGTATTTAAGGCCGCAGCTGAACACAGTTTGCACATGAAACTGTTCCTTCCCTTCCAGTAAGTGGATCCTGAGATGAAACTGCCCAAGCTCAGGCACACCCCAGCCTCAGGATTGCATTCCTGCTGTTCCAGGAAGACCACGGAGGGATGCCAGAAGGGATACACACAGCATATGCCGTATCTTGGGGCAGCATCCCTGTTTTAAGATTATTATCCATTTGCAGGTACCAAGCTTGCTTTTGTTTCATGCAAACAGTAGCCTTACCAATAATAACAACAACCAACACCTGGTCCTTGGGTTTCTCTTTTTTTTTTTTTAACTGCAGTTGTGCACCAGTCCTGACAATGCACAAAACCCTCCTAACCCTAAACTGTTCTTTCAGTACTGACATCACCAAACCTCAAAGCCACTGTTTGGACTGTAAAAGCAAAACAAGGACTCAAGTATTTAACTGTTAGCAAACATAGTTTAGTATTTTTCCAAGTATCTCTTTCTTCAAACTCATAGCTTGCTTCAGAGCAATCAAATCAGTGAGTGCTTCCAAAAAAGCAGCCCTGCAGCCAAAAGCTTTAAATTACTCTGAACTCATTTTCTGTAAAACTAATTAAAGGCACTTCCAGGGCTCCAGCTGGAAAAGGTTATTGCCTTCTCTTTTTGTGCAGAATGATCACAGGTCCTTGCAAAGCAGTGACTTTGCAAATTTGTATTAAGAATGCGGGGGAATTTAAAGCAGTTGAAAAGTTTCCACTTCACATATGCTGTGGTTTTGTGATCTTGGCTGTTCCACTGCTACCGATGCATCAGAAGCATGAGTGCCCATAACACAGAGCATTGTTACTGGAGAAATTTACTCATCCAAATTCTCTAAACAGTTCAACATGCTTACTGCACTGGGAGTCTTTATGCTGGATCGGGTATCCTCTCTTCTTCTGCATAAGCCAATATAAAAGTACAAAGTCAGTATTAAATCTGTATCGTGTAGATATGCAATTGCATTAGTAAGAGTGTATTCAATTTGGATCAAATTTGCTGCACAGGATAATTTAATAGCACCCGGTCCAGTATTAATGACCATGGTCCCAGGGCTTCTCAGTTGTTTTGGATGGCAATACTCTCCCATCCTGGCCTGGATGAAATACCAAGTTGTATTGTATGCTCTGGGCTCTAGGGATACCATGACTGTGCAGCTTTAGCCCTTCTTTCATCCAGCTTTGGGATTTTTTGAACAAAATAAGGTTAATCTGACTGTTTTATGGCCTGTAACTCAGTACTTTAACAGGCACATGTAAAGGTTTCTCTGTCTAGCTCAGCTCAAGGATTGGCCAAGGGAAGGAGACACAAGCATTTGTCTTCTCATAGAAACAGAAAGGTGCCAACATTGTCCTGCTGTGCAGTTTTGCCATACTTAGCACTACAACTGAGAGAGGAAAACTCACATATTTTTGTCTGAGAATATCTGCCCACATCCTACCACTTCTGAGCAGAAACACAGGGGAGACTAACAAGACACCAGGAACAGGACTGGCCATATTGCTTTCATGGACAGCATCAAGGACTGGCAGAATCATCTGGCTACAAACCAAAGCTTTACTACAATAAAATTAATCACAACACTCGTACTGCAACATCACAGTGCTTTACTAGGCTTTTCTTTCAGGTCTTACTGGGACAGAGACACTTCAGCTGGGAGCCAGAATGCAGTTTGTACTGCAAAGCCTGTGTCCAAGCAAGAGGACTCAGGAGGGTGGGTAGCAGTTCAGGACCAAGCCTGCCCCCCCCATAAGCCCAGGAGCCAAGCAGGAGCTCCACCAGGAACCCCGTCATTGATTTTCCTAGTCTGTTCTCTCTCTCACCTCTCTTCTAGTCCGTTCCTGGTGAGGTAAGATGCAAGCCCGTTCTGGCCCTTCAGGGAAGGAGTGCTGGAGTCAGGGCTCTGCAGCCCTTTGGGGGGTGAGGTGCTGGCTAGCTGCATGCTGCAGCCCCCCCATCCCACAGGAAGAAACACAGCTGCTCCAGCGTTCAGGGGCACACACTGATGGTGCTGGGGCTGGACAGGTGGAGCAAACAGCACCTGAGAAAAGCTGCACTTACAGGTGATTATGCCAAAGGGGTAGGACTCCATCTGGCATGAGCAGAAGCAAATTTATAGGGCTGATGGCCAGGGGTGCGTGAGATTTTTTCAACTTGAGAATGAGCAAAATCAACACGCATGCATGTATAGGATTACTTAGAGGTACAATGCTGATTTCACAGTCAAAATCACTCAAAAGCCCTGAGAGAACACACTCAGAGAAGATAAACTCTGGTTTTACTCCCTCTCTCCCCTCTTTGCCTTTTCTGAGAGTATATCCCAGTGTAGCTGCCTGTGAAATAGCTTTTAACAATTTTCTCTCTCCCATTGGGCAAAAGCAAAAGTTTTAAAAGGAACGGGGTCACCAGCAGGGCAGACTTTTGCCTTCACCTGATCAGTTTTCAGGTGAAACCTTCAACAGCTAAAATGTTTAAAGATCACTGCCAGCTGAAACAAGCCCCCAGGGCTCCTTTCCTTCAGTTCAACTAAATGCTGTAAGAACAAGGCTACCAGGAGCTGAGCCGAGCCGAGCCACCCTCCCAGTCCACCTCCCCCCGCTGCAGGTGTGCCCGACGGGGAAGGGCTGCGGCTGGGTGCCAAGGTCAGTCTCCCAAGGGGACCCCAGCAGAGTGACTCTGTTCACACCAAACACGGAACACTTCTGGGCAAGTGCTCTCAAGCAGAGGCTACTGCTGTCAAAAAGCAGCACATGCTACCCTGCTGCCTTCAACTGAACTAGAAAACTGGGGTGTTTTGCACCCGAGTTTTGTGTGTCTCTTGGTCCTGTCCCACATGCAACAAGCAAATGGCTGGAAGGCCTCGTGCGCCAAGACCTGAGGGAACCAGCCAGAGGCACAGCTTGTTTGTCAGCCACATCTGGAAAGCCACAGTGTACTGAGCAGCTCTGCTGTACTGAGCACGTACCAAGTTAAGGACACACGAAGTCCACAAGCTATAGGCATATGCGGCACTTAACAGTTTAGGCATTAAACAGTAGCTTGACTCAAGCTTTTTAGACTACACCTTAGCCGTAAGCTCCCAGTGTTTTCCCTCCATCCCCACTGCAGATGCTCAAGTCCCTTGCTAGATCTCAGCCAGCATTCAGAAATTCAAACCCCTCCACACATCTGGATCCTGAGGGTCTCCGACTCCTGGACCAGCCAGGGTGACAGTACAAGGATGAATATATGGCAATACAGATCAACACGTGCACATCTGCCTGCAGCTGACAAGCAAGATTAAAATGTTTTTCTAAACAACCATGCACCAGCACTGTGAGCATGCACTCACTTTTCAACAGGCTTCAGAAGCAACTACTCTGGGTGGCCATTTCTGCTTCAGGACAGCAATTGCCACTTGCTCATTTTATGCTGCCACTTTGTTTTTCTAGTGGAAGGATTCCTCTTTCGGGCTGCATATATTGCACAGCATCCAGTCTTTGTACAGCTTGACCCTTTAGTTAAACCAATCTCTCTTTTTAGCAAGGACACAAAGTGGCTAGGGGACACGTTTTTAAGGATATGCAGGCAGACAGGACTTTCCAAATTGCTCAGGTGTCTGCATACTCAAAAAAACCAACTTGATCCTCAGTGGCTTCCACTATAGTCTCAAGAGCAGACAGATCTGAAGCTAAGTACAAAGAGGTACAATTCCAGTTTTGAAATTAAAAAAAAAAAAGTTAGTGTGGTAAATGCCAATTGTTACAATTAACATTAATATAAGTCAAGAGGTCTATAACAAGCTCTGAAGAAAATGCTAACAGCAATGTCAGTTGATTCATTCAAGCTAAGCTTTTGTGCTGAAACCACAGGAAACTACTTTCTTCAGAATTCCAGTATCTCTCCATTCTGCCTTTTCATAAAAGTTAATAGGTAACCCCCTATTAGGCCACTACTTTATGTATCCACTTATCTATTACTTTAGACATAGTATAAAAATCTCTCCTTCACAACAACAACGGCAAAAAAAATGTAAATACCCACTTGAATTTCACAATGAAAGAATCCACAGCAAGAACTGACAGTATTTTGGAATATTAGGCACAGTGTGAAGAATTGAACTGTATGAGCACTGAGATCAAATCGCACTTTATCAGCCTGGCCCCTTTACTCAGTGTAACTGCTAAATGATGCCTGCAGAGAGAAGACTAGCGTTAGACTGGTTATCCCAGTAGAAACGAGAGCAACCACGCTTTTGCAATAATTCACAGTGAGTGCTTGGCTCAGAGTTAGCATACAGTCGAGATGCAACTTGATGAAAGAAATGTACATTACTGCAGTAGACAACAGTATTTTCTCACTGTGCCGGCTGAAGGGCTCATGAGTAGTAATACAGAGTTTTCCCGGGGTGAGAAGGGCGCAAATCAAGTAAACAGCGGTTTACAGGCTACCTCTGGCACTTACCTGGCCGAGGGTTGTCCCTGCTCTGAGCACATCAAACTCCAAACTGACTCCTGCAAACAAAGATCCCCTGTGCTTCTCAACCTGGGACTCTTTGGGCTGTACCAAGATCACATCACCAGGGGGGTGTGTTTCGGGATGACCCTTCCAGTGGTGAGTCACAGGGACACCAGGAAAGCTCCCGAGCTGACCCGAAACGCAGAGCTTTCTTTACTCCCGGTAAACCGTGTTAGCTACGACTGCAGCTCTAACTACGAACAAACTTTTAAAGAAGGAGATGAGGCAAGGCTGTTTGGCAAGAGCTGCAGGCATTTTTTTTTGTATGGAAAACAGGGCAGATTAATGTGCATCATGAAAAAAAAAATAAAATTCCTTATTAGGCTGCACACTGCTCCTGACTTGCATAAAGCCAGTGTCAATG
The DNA here is from genome assembly GCF_015220075.1 of Falco rusticolus. Lineage (NCBI taxonomy): Eukaryota > Metazoa > Chordata > Aves > Falconiformes > Falconidae > Falco > Falco rusticolus. Next base: position 4,081,527 of record NC_051200.1, on the reverse strand, counting down.
CCTCCGCCCCAGTTCGTCCCTTCCGATAACGGCCTGGCCAGGCCGCAGGGAAGAATCACACATGGCTTCTGCGGGACCTGCAGCCAGATGGGGTCACGCAGATCAGAAGATGCAGGCAAACGCAACGGGTGGCTTTGTGCCCTTGACTGAGCACTGCGGTGAGCCTGTAGCAGCCCCAGGGATGGCTCTCGCATGCTGCTGGGCACTTTCTCCTGGCCTGACTGTTCACAGTCTACAACTGCCCAGTTTTGTTGCTCCCATTTCACTTGTAGAGGAGAAAACAACCTGAATGAGGAAAAAGCCATATCAGGGAGAGCCACAGAAGAGACTCCAGAGGTCCCCAGCCCCAAGGAGGCTGAGCTGCTCCCGGGCTCTGCACCACTGCAAACCAGCTTAATCTCTGATCCTCCATGAACCTGCCCATCCTCATGCAAGCACTCATCCTGCCTTGCCCCTCTCCCTGTGCAAGTAAAGGAAGATAATATCGCTTCACAGGGGTAATGACATAGGGTAGAACTTGGAAAACAATACATTTATCTGTGCTGTGGGGAAAACAAAAAACAAAAAAAAAAAAAAAAAAGAGGGCAAAAATAAATTCTTAAGAAACGGGGTTTGTCAAACAAACTATTCCGTACTCCATGCAGCCCCAATTCCCTTTTGGGTAAATCCTAAACATCTGGACTAGTCTGACATGAAATTTTTCTCATTTGAGGATTATAATACCTTTATTTTACCATTATGTGGGTTTTATTGATACTTTAGTAAATGTAGTCCTATTTTTGAACAAGCACCATTTCAGAACACATTACAAAATTTCATTTGTACCACTAGTCTTAAATACTCCCCCCAATTTGCTTCCTCCATTTAATCCTCCTTATTTTAGCACAACTGGTCCAAGTTTACAAATAGGTCCACTCCCTCTCTCAAACCTTGCCATTCAGCAAGTCTCCGATTTGCCTGAAGGCATTTGGGTCTCAGGGGACGAGCTACATCCGGAATACACTCTGAAGATGAAGTGTTAAGCAATATCATAAATTTCTGTACTGCAATGTTCGCCGCAGGACTGTTTGCTCTCTTATAAAGCACTTGTCCGACTTTCCAAGGCATGCTGAAATTCAGACAGAAAGTCCCTGGAAGCCACCACTGTAGCTTTAACATTTAATGAGTAAAAAAGCCCAACATACTAAAGCCATGTGTTTTCAATTCATGATTGAGCAAGTAGACTAGAATTTAAGTCATAATAAAAAGCTGACGTCTGCCTATATACACACCATGCACACTGCGATTCATTTGCACAGTTGAGGGAAGAACGTGACAAATCCCACGTGAGTACAACAAAATTCTACTTTTTGCAAGCTGATAATAAATTTTCACAGCTTATATAGATGTGCTCTCACAGCACATGCCTTTGATCCAATGTGGAACAAAACCACATGAACTTTTTCATATGAGTATTAAATCTGGTGGTGTAATCCAAGAATTGTATGCAATTTGTCTGGGCTAAGGAGGAACTCTTGCAGGAAGTCTTGTCAGAAACAGGAATTCCTTTAGATAGGCAGCGAGACTGCCAAGGGACAATCAGACTGCTCTGGTCTCACTGCAGAACCATAGCACAAAAAACCTGTAATTCAGCAGGACTATGACAAAGCATTCAGACAGACATGCTCACATGCACTACTACACACTCACATGCACTATTACACACACACGCACTACTACACACTCACATGCACTGCCGTGGTCTGGAAAGAGGTCTCACTTATTGTGGACAGTTTGACCTTCCAACACAGTACCTGAAATCCTTGGATGTTCCCAGCAGCCTTTAGCCTCCCTGTTGGAGTTGTCCTGAGTATCATCATCGCATGCTCCTCTAGGCCAGTTGACGTCAGTGACTGTGTTGCATCTCCAGGAGTCCCTAATTTCCCCATTGCTATCTTGCACAGCCTGCTAACACCCCTAGAGCAGTGCCCCACCACACTCTCCCCTTCTCTGGGCTTGCTGTTTTCCAAACATCAGCAAGGCACCCTCAGCAGGCAAATGAGAGCCTAGAGCTGGTCCTCTGTGTAGGGGCACAGCACAGCGCAAGTAAACAACAGAACTTGCTCCTTCTCAAGGCAGTGGTTCCCACAGGTCTGTACATTCAGCACGTAGCTCTGCCCCTATGCTCAGAACCCACCCATAACTCCATAAATACATGCCCTTCCCTACAAGGGGACACCTTCCCGTCTGCCCAACCCTGCATCCACAAGCAACTCCAACACCCCTCAAGCCCAGCCACAGGCACCACTCCTCACCCCGCTGCAGCACGCTAGCCTTCCCAAGGCTGCACAGGCCAGGCTGCAGCACGTGGCCCGATCAGGGCTTTGCCAGCTGTGTCCAATGTGGAATCACTCACAGCTGCAGAGAGCACACAGCTCCCCGCTACCACCAGGCAGCTTATTTATTACACAACTGACAGAGACCATGAGGGGCTGTGTTGACCCAGCAGTGTCCTCTGGCTCTGCCTTCCTGTGGGGCCGTCAGCAGGTTTGATAGCAGGATATGGGCTTACCAAGGCAACGGGCAGCACTTCCAAACAGTTATTAAAGTGGTTAAGAGGTGTCCCAAACAGGAATGCTAGTGGGTATCAGCATGAATTGTGGCTACTAGAATAAATAAACCATAGTGATCAGACAAGAAACTGTTCCTTTGGGAGCAACTTGACCCTTGATCCCAAGCAGTAAATGTGGCACATTTCCCATTTGCATCTGGTTCAGCTAATCTGGGGCTGCCCTGTCTCTGAGGTCCAAACAAGGCAAACACCAGCGAGATCGTAACAAGCCTGAACAACGCCCAAAGCTGGCGGTAGCAGCAGGATTTGAACAGGCTATGGTCCAAAGCCACCCCATTTTATTCATTCAGTATCTGCAGCATTCTGCCATCTACAACCAAGTGTTGTTCCTCTCTTCCCACCCAACCTTGATCCAGGAGAGCTACTCTTACGGAAACGCTCCCTTCACAAAGAAGGATGCAATAGCAGGGTCTTCTTCACACCAAAGGACTTTTTGCTTTCACAGTTCAGCCCGGTTCCAGATTGCTTTGCTCCAACAGCTGTTCTCATGCCTGTCGGAAGAGCTGTTACTGCAAGGTGTCTAGGTGGCTTTGCCCCACTCATGCCTATTTACCACAGAAGCCTGCAACCTGCCCACCACCTTAACACACTCCACTGTCAGGTTCTCACATCCCACCAGAGCTACATTCATCTATTATACACTTAATTTCATGGGACAATTTGTTAATAAAACATTAGGTGGTTTCCAGCAGTGATTCTACTTAAATACCACGTTTACTCTACTCTTTCTAATTTAAGCAGTTTTGCACAAAGAGCCCAAGAGGCAGAATCTAAAAACTAACCAAGGTTCACCAAAAAAACCCTTTCAGAGTTGTGTATCCAGCTGAGGTGTGATTTGTCTCAACACCAGCATTTTGACTCTGGATCACTCATCCCTTGCATCTTGGGATTTTGGTAATAGCTTCCTTCATACTTACTTCTATAGCGTAAATGACAGGAGGGCTTAGAGCAAGGGACCAGACCCACACTGATGGTTCGATGGCAGTGAACCTTCTGTACCGCATGGAGTAAAAGGAAGACAAAACTTAAAACAGAGAGCACAGAAGGGGCTATTCCTCACCCCTGGCTACAGCTGTCAGAGCTTTTTGCCTCCTCAGTGTACAGGGTAGGATTTATCCCTCAACTACCCTAACCACAATTATTAAAAAAAAAAATAAAAAAATTCTAAACCTTGAGAAATAAAAGGCCGAATTCTGCAACTCGGTGACAAGAATGATCTTAAAGGAAGCAGGGAAAAACAAGGCAGCATGGCCTTCTCAGGTTCCCTGGAGGTGCAAGATTTGAAGCAGGTGTTCAGAGCTGTGTTTCAGGCAGGCTGGTCACCGGGCAAGGAGACTGAAGGGGAGCAGGGGGACGTGCCTCCAGGGGGGAGAGGGGCCTGAAGGGGAGCAGGGAAACATGGCTGCAGAGCAGACACAGCCTGAGGGAACGGCCCCAGGGCTTCCCCGAACAGGCCCGGGTTGCCCTTCAGCGCCCAGCTCTCCCCCCGGCCCCAGCAACAGAACGGTTGCTCAGCCCTGTGGCGAGGCCATGGCTGCACCCCCAGACCCCTGCCAGGCCCTGAGGAGAGGCGCGGCCATCGTGTGCGCCGGCAGGGCGCCCTGAGCGGGAAGGGCCCCGCGGGCGCCATCTCCTCAGCCGGGGCGAGGGCCGGAGGCGGCCGGGCGCCCTGACCGCAGCCGGAGCCGCCCTCAGCGCTGGGGGGTAGGGCCGTCCCGCACCTGCCCCCTGCAAACCCTGAGCAGCTCTGAGGGCTGCCTAGCCCTTACACCTAAGAGCTACCCCTTCCCTACCTCCCTGCTGCCCCAGAGAGCGCTCAGGCCCGGGGCTGCGAGGCGGCTCCCTCCAGCCGCCGCTCCTCTGGCCCGGCCCCAGCCCCAGCCCCTGCCGCGGGGGCCCGGCGAGGGCTGGGCGGCCCGGGGGGAGCGCGGCGCCCCGGCCCCGGGGCTGACGGCGGGGCGGGGCTGCGCGGTGCCGCCGCTGGCCGCTAGGTGGCGGCCTCGCCCAACGCTGGGCGCGCGGCGCTGGCGCCAGGCGGCCCCGCCTCGCCCGCCGCCATTTTGCTGCCGGCAGCGCCCGGCGTGGGTGGCCGCGGCCGTCGAGGAGTTGCCTCCTCTGCGTGGCGGTGCCTTGCGTGCTGCCAGCCTTGTGAAGGGCCAGGAGAGCCCTTCATCGTGTGGGCATCGAGTTCGGCGCAGCCGGGGCCTGGGCTGTGGGCGTGTTGTGTGTGAGCAGGCAGGCAGGGAGCTGAGGACGCGCTGTGGCCCCTTCCACAGGCGGCTGCCGCCATGGGCCAGCCGCGGTGCCTCCGTGGCCCCGTGAGTGAGGCAGGTGTTTCCTCACGAGTGACCTGGCAGGTGCTCTCCGAGGGCTGTGGCATTCCCGCAGGCAGGCAAGGACCTGCCCTGTTCTTTGAGGCACAGGGCAAGCGCGATGTGCTGCCGTCAGCCATTCGAGTAGGCAGGCATCAGTCATGCTGAAAAACACATGAAGAGAAAACTCCCCAAGGAGCTTGCAGAAGACAGGGGTTTCCTTCTCTTTGAATTGCCGTTTGTATTCTGAGTGTTGTGTAAACATTAAATATTTAAAACATTGCCTGTAGCGCTCTTGTTTCTCAGCGGGATTTGGATAAAGCCGTTCCTGTCTCAGGGTCATGAGAAAAGCTCTCAAGGCTGAACTGTTTTCCCTTCTCCGTCTGAGCAGCTGAGACCTCAAGGAGCAGTGCCCTTCTCAAACAGGCTTAAATCAAAGCCTCGTTTAACATGAGGAGGAGGTGGAAGGGGATTCGGTCACATCTGCACCGTCACTCACAGTCTGCGGGATGCTGCTGCTGCAGGAACTCATCTGAGCCTCTCCAGAGCCACGCTGCGCCCCCGGCAAAAGGCCCCAGGCAGCACGCTTTAGTTTTCCCAGGTACAACACTTGCCCTAGAAATGCTCTTGCAGCTCGCATCTGCTCTGGAGCCCGTGAGGTTTTACCTTGAACGCTTGACAACACAATGACTTTTTTGTTCTTTAATGAAGGCCTGTCTTCTTGCAGTTTCAGATCCCAGCTCTGCTACTGATAGTGCTGGTGATTCCAGGTGCTGGTAACTCTTAGCAGCTATTCACACAGGTGAAACTCCTTTACATAGTCTGGATAGTGATTATCCTTCCTGCTGGCACCTGGAATCCAAAGAAATTCTAAGCGCACTTTGGGCACCTGCCCTGTGTTTTGGCTGTGGCCCTGGGTGGCTCCCCAGGTCATACAGAAACTGGGACCACATCAGGAGTTGAAACCAGTTCTCCTGAGTTGTAGCCTACTGGTCTAATTAGTCTTTTCCTAGTGCTGTTCCCTGACATTTTTAAAGTCATGGCTGATCTACTTTTCTGACCAACAGCAGAGTATCTCGAGCCATTTAGATGTAAAGATTTGAGGATATTAAGGGCAGGCTTGTTTTTCTGTATCTAAATCTGTGTCAAGGGGACAGAAAGGTGGTTTTTAGTTTCTGCTTTAATGGAATAAGCCATGAGGGGGGTGCCGCGCTTGTCCATGTGTGCCTGGGAGCCTGTTCCGCAGTACTTTGTCATGAGGCACTAGCATAAGGAATTTGTCCTTTTAAAGGAGGCACGAGGAGGGCACAGGAGGACACATTTGCCCTTATTCGCAAGTTCACCAGCATGTAACTGCACTGCCTCCCCTTTCAGTTCGCCGTTCCACCCAAAGGACAACCTATTAATTTGCAGGGCTACAAAAGCTTGGCCTCATCTCACTGCATTTGGCTCATCTTCCTGCTGCATGTGCACAGTAGTACGTGGGTGGGCGACCTCATTTGAGAGTTGATTTCATTATAGATCAAGTGTGTTCCTCCCCTCACGTATCTCATAGTTATCTTCTTCTCTGATGAAGACTTCTTAATTAAAGCATGAACAATTTGTGACAGAACAGCATCTTCCAAAGATTTACTTTCCTGGGTGTACAAATGCATTGTTCTCCAAAGGCCGGGCTGGTAATCCGTTAATTTAAAATCAAGGCTTTATTGCTGCATCCTGCTGTAGATGCTGGTTGCCTTTCTAGGCAATATAGCAAGAGTCATAATTTACAGGCTGATTACAGATTTGGCTGTGTATGCATCTTCAGTGAGAATTTTTCTGGTTATTGCAGTCAGGCTGCTGCACTGTGCTAATACGAGCTTAGGTTGGCTTTGCTGCCTTATTTTTCAGTAGGGAATGGCATCTTTGTACCCCTCCTGTCCCCAAAAAGAGCAACCAAGTTCCCCTGTTCCGCCAGCAGTTGAAAATCTGAGGAGAACATACTGCTTGTGGGAAGAAGGTCTTTCTGGTTGCTCTCCACGAGCCTCGGCAGTGTCACAGTGATCCTACCCTGTGTCCCAGAGGCACCGAGGTCGCAGCAGTGCAGCAGCCAGCTCTGCAAGGGAGCCGTGCTGCCTTCAGGACCCAAGCTAGTGCTGCCGTGCTGCTGGGCCCAGCTCTCTGCACCATGTTGCGCTGTATGACGTATGCAGCCTCTTAGTCATGTCTTCTACGTCCAGATTTTCATGAACTTTTAAGGCAACTAAAGATGCAGTGCAGCCTAAGGGGACTGATAAACCATTGATATAATTAAAGTGGTGCCGCTGGGATGTTTAGACCATTAACGTGTTTTTGCAGCTCTCTGGAGGATCTCCTCATGGTTACGAATGCTCATATCCATTCAGACATCTCTGCTTTAGAAGGTGGATGAACACTGACTGATGCGTTGTCTAGAGAGCAGCAAGCAGCCAGCCTGTGGTGACAACCTCTGAAAGAAACTTTTTAAATTGTAAGATTTTATGACATATGGTGAAAGGGTGCACCACAGAAGGTGGTCAAACTCATGATTTGTTGCCCTGGGCTCAAGAAGACCAAGATCTGAACACAGATGCTGAACATCATTTCCAGTGATCTAAACCGCTCCTCAGTCTCCACATACCATTAAAAGCAGTAAACCTGCTGTGAAACCTCTCTGCTGTGAGTGGCAGCCTGTGTCACCGAACTGACACTTGCCAGGGACCTTCAGAAAGAACCTTTTTCTCCTCAGCTCCGGTTGCCTTCCTGGCTGTCACTCTCTCACGGTGACTAGAAGAACAGAGGTTTAACCAGCCTAATGGCATTTCCCATAACCGTATGTGGGTGCTGAAAGCACACTCTGAACACTTAAATTAGAAGATGACACACACATTGTGGCTGGAGTGCAGTTGTCAGAAGAAACAACTCAAATCTTTTCCAAACAGCTGTTTGACTGCCAACCGTCATTTGGGTGCATCAGCTGTAGGAAGACCTATGCTTAAAATAAAAGGGTTTCCAGCACAAGTGGATTTGATTTATTTAGCATCTTTTACTGGCTCTCATATTTACCACCACCTTGCATCACACTGGTGTCCTGGCTGGTGGGCTCTGTCCTGAGCAAAGCAGGAGAGAGAAGGTGCTTCTCTGTCCTTGGGGGAAGATGCTTCTTCGCAATGACAAATCACTCTAGTAAAGCCCAGCGTAGCTGGTGGCCTGGACACTGGAGTTTGGACAGGAGCGGGGAGGGGATGTCACCCAGCACCTTTTCTCCTTGAGTGAGATGTGCTTCCCTGAAGGCTTTGCAGGCTCCGATGATCCCGCTGGTTTCAGGCTGGTTTCAGTACATTGCTGTAACTGTGTTCCTGATCACTGCTTATTGTGTCCAAAGGTAAACATATTTTGCAAGATCCTTCCTGCTTTTCAACCCCAGACACATCAGTGGAGTTTGGGGCACTCAGTACCTTACTACCCTACAGTATAACCCCAGGAAAGCAATATAAACTAACGAAAATGTTTGCATCATTTAATCCATGCAGATTAGGGAGAAGCAGAGTAACAGTCATTGTAAAATGGAATGTTTCTGGGATCTCAAGGCGAACAGATTTATGTAAAACATTGATGGGTATTTTTACATTTGGTAGACCTACTTGTAAATAAAAAATACAGATTAACAGTGAATGATTATTGTTATTTTCAGTGGCAAAGGTGTGTATATGGTGATTGAAGTCATACTCCATAAAACATGACTCCTGCTCCCTTATGCACATGCCAACAGTTGATAATCTTACAGAGACTTGTCACAAGGAGCGCAGTTGTTTGATGTACCATGTGGAGCCCAGGTGAGCATTACTCATATTAACAAGATTGCAAATACAAGGCTGAGTGCTTACAATTTACTTTGGGGGCTGTAAAATCAAACCTTTTTAATGTGGTGCTTTATTTAAATAAAAAAACCCCACCAGCTGTGCTATGACTCGTTTTTCCAGTGGATGTCTGGACAGTCACATCTGTTTGTGGGTGTGCGGAGCCTGCATTATGGTAGAGGTGGTACTTGCATGGAAAACCCTACCTTTGAAGTTTAGGTGTATCTGAGAGAGGCTGGGGTGGGGGAGCACATGGCTGCAGTGGAGGACAAGAGACAGAGCCCAGGCTGTAGGAGAAACCATGTAAATGATCTAGATTTGCTGACTTTTAAAGGCATTTTATTTACAGAAAAGGTAAGACTCAGTATCGCTGCATAAACCCCGAGCCATAGAGTTGATGCTACAACCGTGTGCAGCATTTCACAGAGCTAAGCTGACAGAGCCCAGTAAATGTCCTATTACACACAGATCTGGCTGCCATATTTTGGGCTACAGTTCAAAGCCAGCAACCACAGAAGACTTGGATCATTTGCAGCTGACAAGCCTGACAGGCAAAAAGTATGTTTTTGTTGATTGCAACCAGATTGAACAGCGAGTGATGGCTGAGCCTCAAGTAATGGCGATCAGGTCAAGAGACCAGACAAAGGTTTTCCAACCAGGCCAAAACATTTATTTCAGTCTGAACAACTGACACCCCATAGGGCCGATGCACTTGAACCTACATCGTTTGGAAACAAACACTGTTTTGCTCAGCTGATGAAACAACATATTCAGGGATACCTGATGTACACAGCTGCATAGATGCGGGCTGACGTAGCAGGAAGGCTGGACTTTGGAAACTTAGTTTTTCTTTCATTTACATTACTGTAAATCAGGAGTAATATCATGTGTGTCAGTGGGGTACATACTAAGAGAGCAGTTTCATATCCACTGGTTTGCAGTGCTGGTTGTTGGTGCTACACCATCACCATCTAGGTTTCTTCTTAACACTCTCTAGAGCCCCTGGAATAGCTGTGATAGATGCACACAGTGGCTGGAGGGTTTTAAATCTTCCATTTTCAGAACATTTTGCATGGGCAGGAGCACTACCCCTCTTATGTTTTTTATTGACTTCATCTAATACCTAGCCCCTAGAAAAGACACCAGTGTGCTTTGTTTGCTCTTGGGGTCCATAAAGACACAAGCAGAGTATTTTCTAAAGTACTTGTTCTGCTTTTCTAATAACATTTGCTTCAGTTTCAGTTCATGCACATTCAGATAAAGGCTGTTCTTAGGGTGTTTTTCTTTTACTGGTTTTATTCTGGGAACTGCAGTTTTGCTAGTGTGGTCTTTCACTGCAAACAGAGCTGTACTGTATGTGCTGCTGCTGGCTTGTCCAAGCATGGCACGATAATCACAAATGATGCCAGTAATTGACCAAGTGGGGCAATGTGTTGGTAGCCCCGATGCCGTTTGCCAGTTGGCACAGCATCTCCTCTGGATCTAGAGGGCAAAGAGCACAGCCCTCTCTGGGCTGATGTGTGGTGACCACAGGCAAAAAAGGATAAAGGGCTCCATCCAAGCATGAAACATTGGGAAGAATCTGAGCTCTTTCACAGCAGCCCAGTCTACAGCAGGGACAGCCAGAGCTGAGTCACCATGCTCGCTTTTTAATTCTGCAGATGTGAAGCAGAAACAAACAGCAAAGTGGCTTGAACTATATAATTAAATGTGGAGGTCTAAGCCTTATTAACATTTTTCAGGGCTTACGAGGAAGAATGTTATTGTCTTTGCTGCGGTTCTGACAGGGTAGCTGTGAAAGAACTTGGACCTTTTTCAGGCCTGTGTGGGAAAGCAGGACAAACACAGCCTCTTCTCGAGTCTCACCAAACTTCCCAAAGCTAATGTGAGACCGTATGGGCCTTGCCCAGACCCTGGATGCCAAGGCAGAGTTCAGATGGGGGCCACGTTCTGCTGTTTTGAATCCACGGGTTTGACTGAAGTGCTGCGCACAGGGAACAAGCTGCCCTTACCTGCCTCGTATCTCCTACAGTGGGACCCACACTGAGCCCACCCCTTTAGTCAAAAGGATGGGTTTGATACAGGTTGGGCTGCTTCAGTCAGGCAGATGCGAGTCTTAATTAATTCAGGGCCATAAAATTTCCTCCCCGGTCTTTCTTCTGCATTTGTACAAATGGGACTGATTTGGGAAAGCTGATTAATCAAAATAAATGAGTACCGCTACAATTCACAAGTTACAGTCAACACACACTTGCCAAATAAAAGCATCAGAAAGGTTTTTATCAGCCTAAATATTGAAACCAAATTTTATTTTTTGAAAATGACATTACACACATCTTGCAAATGTACATTTAGATGAGAAAACAATGAGTAACAAATATTGAGAGCAAAGCTATAAAGTGGACAGGTTCTCTGCTGCATGGCATTGCATTACAAGAATACTCAGACCTGGGATGGTTATTACAAGTAGTAAAAACAGTTCACAACACCTCACAAAAATGGAATTTTTTTCTAGAAAGTCAAATCTTCTAACAAAAGGAAATTCTGTTAAGGGAGAAGAGGCATGAGGGATAAATATGTGGATCTAGGTACATTTTGTGGGTTTGTGGCAGGGCTTTGTGGTTTTTTTTAAGTCCATTTCTTACAAAATCCATCTTCCTGAGTGACCCCCTCTCTTCCAAGACTTTGACTGTTTTCTGTCCTCCATTGCCAACAGAACCACAGCTAATACACAATAAGCCCTGCGTGCTCAGCTCAGAGCTTGGGAGTGTAGAGAAGGAGTTGTCTACAGAACCCCTAACAACCTATTCCTATATACCATCCCCCACCCCCTTCTGCTGTGTATCCAGGAAAATCAAAAAGTGTGTGCAAACTCCGCAAATCAGGGGCCGCGGGACTAGTCCCATTAGAGCAACCAGGTGTGGAAGCCACGGCCAATATACCACATGCCACATGCCTCAGCTGCAACAGATCAGCAAGATCTCATCGTTTACCAGTGACGCAAACCTCCAAAGATTTAACTTGTTCCCCAGTTCAAGCAGAGGCAACAGATGACCGATCTCCATCTGTTCTACCTTGAAAGTTAGAGTCTAATCAAAGTGCCAAGGCAAGGCGCTGTGAGAAGGAAGTTCCCCGAGAGAACCTGTTGAGAACTGCTTTTCAAACCTCGTTGTGCATCCTTTTATTTATGCCCAAATCTGTACTTTACAACCACGAGAGAGAAAAAGACAGAAGAGAGAGGGAGAGAGAGAGAATCTTTCCAGGAGGAAAGGAAGGGCTAATTAAGAAGAGAGAGGTACAGGACCATGCATTTACTCTCAAAAGCTTGTTCACGAGCAAGCTAACATTTCTAACACTACAACCACTCATCTACATCTGTTTGCTAAGTAACTGAGTTCTACCTACAACTAGGGAGCAGAAGGGGGGTTTTCTTCTTTTCTTCCCCCTCCCTTTAAAACGTCAATAAAAATGTTTTCTGTACAAGTTGAATGGCACAAAAGGTGGTTAAAATGCTAAGTAACTCACCACAAATGGAGAATGCAAAATTAGTTCAAAACATGCATGGACTGTGTACAGGTAAGCAAGGAATCATTGGCATAAAGCTGCAATATATTACAAGATGATACAGTTGAGATCTTTTGGAATAACCTCTGCTTGTTCTATCCCTTTAAGAGAACTTCACATGAAAATTCAGTGTAAAGGGAACTCAAGGTATATAGTCAAGCAGAAAGTTAACTATGGGCAACATTATTTGTCTGAAGAGAAAAGCATTTCCCCTCCCCTTCCATGCACTCCCCCAAGGTACAAAAGTCGATATGATTAGCATTGCTGCAGGCTTGCCAAAAAGAAAGGTTAGATAGATACGTTCTAGGAGAACAAAAGCACCATTTAAATTAATAGCTCTTTGTACAATGTCATTAATTAAATACCTTATTATTTAAACAAAAACAAACTGAAATTTACCAGTCCCAACAACATAACTGAACCCTTACCACCCACATGTCCTCCAAGGTTATGTACACAGAGTTTAAAGTATACCAGCTAAACTTTAAACCCGGCTGCCCCTCCAATCCCCACCCACTGAATGACAATAGAAAATACATTGTGGCCTCTCAGTTATATTATATTGCAGCTTTGTAATTAATGACGAAATCATACAAACTCAATGAATGACCTAAGACAGTAATCCATGATCAGGTTCCAGTTCAGCTGCATATCTCCCTCCCTCAACACAACTTGTCGGCAGGCTTGCGGCTCAGAGAGCAGCAGCGCGCAGAGCCGTGAGTGAAGGCAGTTCATGCTCTTCAGAGAAGAGCAGCGTGAAGAACTCGGGCTTATGTGATGAGAGCTGCTAACCCTAGCTTGTGATTATATTTTGTGATTAAGAAAATAGGCAAAGGCTAGTAACAGCAAAGTCAGCAAGCTGATACTCCTTTCCTGTGCTTCTAGACTAGACAGTGTCATAAAATACAGAGTATCACGGAGGGGAACGTGTTGTGGTTTCAGAGAATAGGAGGAGATTTGGCTAGACAGGTTTCCTCTTTCTAAAAGAGCCTGGGTGTCTTCTAAGTTGATAAGCACAGCTGTACTAGGACTGCCACAGTGATAAAGCTGCTTGGATCACATATCATTTAAATAAGAAGCAAACGAACAACAATTTCACATGTCAGAATTCAGCATGTAATTATAACTCACAGGCTTTCTTGTTCTTACATTCAATACTTCTGCTTCACCTTATCTATAAACACCAATTAGCAGTGCAATTAATTCCCTAAACATTCTTCTTTTTAAGGAGACGCATCATTAGACATCACACTAAATCTGGAAGAAGCTCTTCTGCTGTAAAGGGGGTGGGGGGAAGCTGTGTGCTCTGCAGCCCCTCAGCGACTGTGTGGTCAGCATGAGAGGGAGACAGAATATCACTACATTTCAACTGCTACCTGCAAAGGGAAGTGAATTTAAAACCCATCCATATCTGCTGTGCAATGGTTGGAAGCAGATGGGGAAAAGCAGCCATGCTGGAATTTAAAAAAGAACCAAAAAACCCCACCCCAAACACAAACACCCAAACCAAACCACAACAAAAAACCCCCACTAAATGTTTCACAGGGATTCTCTAAAGGTAAAAGTCTTCATTTCAAGAACTGGGCTTGGACCCCAGCTCAGGGTCCATTTGGTGCATTACAGACATTTCCTCCGTTTGACCCTGCACGTGGGTTTCTCAGTACTTGGGGGTTCAGAACCAGGGTTTGGTCCAGGTCCACCCTGACCAGGTGCCACCAACGTGTTTCACTCCGACTGCACGTGCCAGGTGAATCACTTGGCTCTGCAACAACCCCGCTGTTCAAATGTGACTCAAATTAATCTCCATTTCCTATATATAACTGTTGCAAATAGAGATGGAAGAACCAGCTTGAATAAAAATCAAAAGCAGCCTTGAGGTTAGATGAGTCACCTAAAGTGAACTGAACCTTCCTTTTTACGTTCAGAGACATTTGGTAATATTTTTCCTTAACAACCTAGCCAACTATAAATCTCTATTCTGCTTGGTACTAGCTGGGACTAGAGTAGAAAAATACTGGAAGTAATAGAAATGTTATTTCTAGTTCAAATAAACCTGCTGGGCTCAGGGCATGTCTATTGGTAGACTGAGTGAGAGTAAAGTGAGATTAAGCCAACACTCTTTAGAACCAGAAAATATAGAGAAGGCCCTGATTTGCTAAGGTTCCTTGTTTAATTTTAATTTCTAAAGTTTTAAGATATATCAACCAAGAAAACTATTTCAGTTTTATCATTATGACAAAACTATACAAAATATCTCCCACATATAACTTGCTATTAGAGGTTCATACAAGAGGTCACTTTATAGCTGGGGTCAATGAGGTTTTCTCTGCAAAGTCTGCAGCTGTCACCCAGGAAACTGAATCTGCACTTAAGTAATTCATCACACAAGAATTATTGACAGTAATCAGTCTTTGAAATAGGAGACCAACCTTGGACCAAATGGATTCAGCTCCCTTAATTACAGAGGAGCTTCTGCCTGTTTAAAGCAGCAGAAAATTAGGTGTATTAGGTTTCACACTCAATATAACATGAGTGTCTGAGGATCTATAGAAACAAAGGGGTGCAATCTTTATGCAAAAAAACCAAAATATATCTGAGACTAAACAGCAAAAAATGTGTTTGGATAAATGAGTTGTTCTGCCTTTTAGGATTAAATTCACAAGCTTGTAACTCAACTGACTTTAGAAAAAAGATCTCATAAGAAAACCGGTGTTAAACACAGATCCCCTTGTTCAGCATGGACTTCCCATTGATTTATTGAATGCAGCAGCTCTCACAGATGTGGCTAGGCATTTCATGGGCAAGATCATCATCTGCCTGCACAGCAAATGAAGGTAACCTCCTCCAGGAGCACCTTGGCTTTTCACCCACCCTGGTGCAAGTGGGTTGCTACTTTTTCCGGAGTTTGCTGAGCTCTGTGGGAAGGCATGGGAGGTTCAGAGGTGCCCTCATTATTCTCTTGCACATCTTGCAATTCCCCAGTGTGCCAGGCCTGTCCTTCTCCAAGGCAGGGCATGCTGATGAATTTCTATTTCTGATCTGATAGGGAGGAATAAAAATAAAACCAAACTGCAGGTAGGTGCTGTCATTCAGCAAAGGACTGGATCTTCCCATCCCCCTTTAAGGATGACACATGGTGGCAGGAGAGTAAAACAGGAGCAGGGGAGTAACTTCAAACCAAGTTCTCCTGCCTGAGGCCAAGTGTGACCTTATTTCTGCCATTGGGAGTGGGACATACCCTGTTGTGGCAGATAGCTGGCATCCTGGCTTAGATACCTGCGGGGGCAATAACTCTCTCAGCGTGCCACCAGAACCCCTGCTGCTTTTCTGTCCAGAACCAAGCTGTAGATCCTCAGCTAGCCCCAGCCTCTCCCTTTTGTCTGTCCCTGGAATTTCTTGGCTTTTGTCTTTTATTATTCCCACACATCAATGGCACTGACATTTCCAGTGCTCTGCCTCATGCTTTCCCTTCCATTTGATTTTCTGTGAAGGCCAAGCTCTTTTCATCACTCAGTAAATATCTCCTAACAAATGCCCCCTACTATCCCTCTTAGAAAAAAGTCTTTTTTCTTTGTTTCCCATGACACTGGCCATCATGGCGTCCTTCTCTAATGATGCCAACTTTCTTTTTTCAGCTAACAGACTCTAATTACTGCAAAGATTTGTTAGTTCCCTTTGGGCATCCTTCTTCTTCAGTTGTTTGAGTGATAAACTGTCAGACCTAGGGACACTCTAAATGGACTCCAGAGTCCCGAGTTCATTGAAGTACAGAGCAAAAGCCAGAACAGGTTAGTTCAACTAAGTGCATTAAGCAATGAAACTGAAAGGCAGCTCCTTCCCATGCAGCCACCTGGCCACCAACACTTTCTAAACAAGAAAGGTTTCAACAACAGGCCCACTGTTTCCTTAGTAGAAGGCCACTGAAACAGTTAGGCTTACTCACCATTTACAAATACAAGACCCAGAGTCTGAATGGCAACATGAATTGCCCCTGATATGTACATGGACATGGAACAAAAAAAGGGGCGGCAGGGGTCTGTATTCAGGCCAGAGGTGGCAGCTCCAGGTGAGAGGATTGGATTGCTGCGTGTGGATACGGCCCTGCACTCAGGGGTGTTGCTGGCTCCTCCATGGATCTGGGGAGAACTAAAAATGATGTCTGTCTTTCACCATCAATAAAATAATGAAGCATTTTTACAGCATAGTTTTGAGAGAGCCAGAGTTCCTGAAAAGACTTGCCAAAGACAACGGACCAAAGTTTGCTTCTATACGGTTTTCAGACTTTGCTAACTAATGAATAAATCTCAAGAGCGAGCTCTTCCATATGTATCAACTTATGTCAATGCACCTTACAGATGGAGGTGAGTATTGTGAGCAGCTCTTCATGCGTTGGGACACCATGGCACAAGGAGAACTGATCTGTCCACAGTTATGCCAAAGACCGATAGCTCTGAAATCCCAGTGGCTCTGAAACCCCACTGCTGAATCCACCAGGCTTGATTCTCAGAAGCTCATGGGTTGTCAGCGTTTTTAACTTTCTCTAAACAGTGTCCTAAGGGATGGACAGTGGTCTGTGACCCCACAGCTCCACATTTTTACCTGCAGACATAGTACTCGTGCCCTACCCTGCAACCAGGATTCCGTCAGAGCAGCTATGCAATGGCATTGCTGAAAAAAAGCCTTTCCATCCACTCACTCACAAATTGCTGAACATTTTGTCAGGTTGGCCCCAGACCTTCAGACAAACATCAAATGACTAGATCTGTTCCAGAGGAAACAAAACAAAACATTACCAGGGGTCTGTACGCATGGCTGACCCCAGCCTTTCACCTGGAGGCATCCAAAACGAAAGACACCAGACCTCAAGCCAGGAGCAAAAAAGGAGGGTGAAGAATATCTGAATAACAGTATCTATAACCAGTGCAGCAGAACCCAGCCCAATTCATCTACACTCAGTGAGGAGCTGCTGCACTGCGAGCCACAAAACTCAGCTTTAACATTTCCTGAGATACCATGGAGAGGCCTGCTCAGATTCACACAGATGGGACAGAGGCATCAGCCAGAAGAAATCTGTGATTTTGGAGACAGTAATTTTCAAGAGCTGCTTGAATAAATGCTGGATGGGCTGAATATCTCAAGAATCAAAGCCTGTCCTGCCCCCTTATGTCAAGGCCACTTTTACCTAGGCCTTGTTGGGGACATGCATAGTCCCGCTTCTGAAGCCCAAAGCATGCTGGAAGGCACTTAAAGTCTTAACTTTCTTGGTCTCATTACACCAAGGTGGTGTTTCAGCTGGATGTCTTCTAGGTATCCTGTGTAAAGCACTAATCCCGTTGGATGGACTGACCTCACTCTCCATCTAGATAGACAGAAAGAGATCTTCATCTTGTGCCATCCATTTGCTTCTACAAAGAACCTCACCAGTCCTAAATACTGTTCCAGCCTGCTTCCATCAGCAACCAGAAAAATTACTTTGAGCCTAACTAACCACTAGAAAAAAGAAGCTGTTTTGTTCTATATTGGTCAGGATCAGCACCTTGTGTGTGGTAAACACACCTCTATATAGCTTTTCTCTGGTTGTGGATTGTCTTAGCTTGAGGAGACACTTTCTGGACTAATTTTATACCTACTTTACTTGGCTATTTTTTCTTCCTTTCTCTCAAAATGATTCTGCCTCTACCATAGTAAAAGACAACTCTCCGATTGCCTTGAATGAACGCGGGGTACCACTGAAGTCAATGACAAAAGACAGTCATGTGCTGTCACTGCAATAAAGAGGTGTCATACTGTAAAGTCCATACCATGCCCCTGCAGGGAGGATGCAACTTCCAGGGATGGCTGTCGCTGGAACAGCATCCTTGTAGGGATTTAGCATGGTGTTACAGAGCAATTTCACAAGGAGTTCTGCGAAGCAGCAAGAAGACCAGCACTGACCTCAAAGGCATGCAAAAGCAAACAAGGCATCGAGAAAGTCTCATCAGTATCCGTATGCATAAGGAGAAACTAACACTTTAATGCCATTATTTTCCATTAAAAATGCCTGAGTGTAACATTGTTTTGCTGTTTGCCACAATTTTTGGTCCTCCCTCCCTTTTTTCCCCTTCAAAAGTACTTTCAAGCAAATGAGAGAGAAATAACAGCTAGACCGTGTGTGCAATTTTCTGCATGCATGTATGTATGTAAGCTGAATATGAAAGAGAGGTGTGGAAGTTGTTTTCTGAGCAGAATTATTTTTCTGTTGTCTATGAAAATAACACAATTAGTGTTTCTAGCTCCTGAGAAAATTGTAAATAATGTGCAGATATAGGAAACACAGACAATGGTAGGCAAAAGCTATTTCTATCACCTGCTGCAGTGCGGACCAAGGTAAAATCCCATTACCAAACTCTTTCAAAATTACTTCAAGGTGTAGAGTCTTGGTTGGCTGTTTAGCTGGTGGAACTGAACTAGCTCCAAATCTTATTACAGATGAGGCTTTAACCCAGAAACTTCAGGATTATAAATGCTTTACAAGTGACAAAAAATCCTAAGGGTGAAGATTTTGCTGCATTGTCCTGATCTTCTGCAGTCAAGACCATCCCTGGAATGTATGAATACGAAGTACATCAGTCTATGCTTGCAGGATTGCTCTTAATTGCTTCCTAGTGATTGTGTGTCTGAAACAGGTATTTTTACTGTATATGCAAATTTGCTAAAACATACTGGCTACTGAATAAAGGCAGATTTTGAAGAAACAAAGCCCTACGACAAGAGTCTTTCCAATTTGTTTTTAAATACTGTATCGTCTTAAAACAATACAGTCAGTGATTCAATTAGTCTCTGAAAGCACTAAAGGTAGCCTCATGAGGCAAATTAGACAGGGTTTTTATAGCAGAATTAATATGGCAAATCCTCATATCCTGTGGAGTTTTATGTGCTTGTAAAAGTAGAAAAAAATATAAAAGGTAAACTCTGGAGTATATAGTGGAATTAATATCATCTGCTCCAGAATTTCATGGGGTCTGGAACTGTAGTATATTAAAAGTAATTACTAATTTGTTCCAGTTCAGGAAAGCTTTCTGACCAAACCCAAGCTTATATCTCGTGAAAAATCAACAGGAGTAAAGCATGTGCTAGAATTTAAGCGTGTCTAAGTTCTTTCCTGAATCAGGGCTGACCTTACATTTAAATGACTAAGGTACGATGCCTGTGCATTGTTTTCTTTGTGTTCAAATCTATATTAGGGATCCTACAAAGCCAAAGATAACTAGTTTTGAATGTAGGTAACATTCCACATGCATTTCTGTACAAGAACTCATGCAATATTGGCATTAATACAGACTATATGTTACAGCTGAAATGCTCACTGACTTCTACTGCCCAGGCATTTCTACCTAGAAAGCAGCTTTCTAAAACTTGGGAGTTTGACCTCATACCATTTTCTTTGTGGTTTCTACTGCTTTGAATGGCTATTTTTCCCACTGAACTTTTTTATTTTTCCTCTTTTAGGCCTTTTGAAGGTCCCCCTAATCCCCTGAAGGAATTGTTGGGCTCAGCCCCACTCCAGAATGATCCTCATGCAATCAAAATTCCACTCCCAAGGGAGCACTTGCAGGATCAGGTTTTAGCTCTGTCACTAGGTGCAGCTGAGGAGGAAGGCCTCAGTGATTCCTTAGCATGCTCCACCAGGAAAAGCATCTTCAAATAACCAAACACTACTTGTGGCAGGAAGGAGAGGAACCACTTCTCAACAGCTACCTCAACAACCATCTCTCCAAAGGTTCATCCACCCCTTGGGATCCTGCTTCATCTTATACAAACCAAACTGATGGATACTAGATAAAAGCACGTCTAAGACTCCTTTCCTACCACCATCAGCTCTAGCAGTTCAGTCTGCTTATGGATAGCAAAAAATTTAGGTTTTCCTGGTGGATCTGTGGTGAGTGTCCCGTACTGAATAGCAAGAGGACCTAGATGTGATTCCATGGCTGGTCTCTTGGTTTAGCAGATTCAGAGGAAAGGTGGTAGGACATGCTAACCCTGACTATGACAGGAACCGCCTGTCACTGAAGTGACAACACCTTTGACTGGAGTCCAAGTCCATCATCTCCAACAGGCAGGGCCATGACTACCTGACATTCCAGGGTCAGGGTCCCTGGAAAGGCAGAAACTTGGGGAGGGACTCTGAGATTGCCACCAACAGAACAGAGGGTAAAAGCACGTCAAATTATCCATCCCACTACAGCTTTTACTAATACAAAGGCTCCAATGGATAATATTGTTAGCATAAGCATGGCCTTTGACATCATTATGCTTAAAAAGTCGTATTTGCTCATGACCAGTGTCTACAGTAGCACCCACAGGATTAAACAGCCAAAAATTAGCACCCATAACCAAATCTGCACCCAGAATACTTCAGCACCTTCTGTTAGAGGATCTGAAAGCACTTTACGAATGTCAACCAACATTTGGCCTCACAACCCCCAGTGAGGTAGAACAGTATTGTCCCTGCAGGGACAGATAGACAGATTGAGGCACAGGGTTACTAAGAGACCTGCTCCCGTTCAGACACTAAGTTTAGCAATGCCAAGGGCTGAATGAAGGTGTCCTGACTACTGCACCTATGCTTTGTCTACCCTACCATCCTTCTCCCCACAAACCTTCAACATGAGCCCTTAGTCTTTGAACTAAAACCAGGATACAGTAGGTGAAATGATCATTTGGCAGTCACACAGCCAGAGAGTTACTCAATTAAATGAAGTTACTTGTGGGAACAAATTATATTTTGTGCAAAACTCTGGGTGTAAATGATCATGCACTAAGACTACTGGGTGCAAATTTGGTGCATGATAACTCTGACCCCTTGATAATTCCCAATCCTGGCCTCTCTCAGATAAATATCTTTTTTTTTTTTTTTAAGTTGCATTATACGTATCATCACACGAACCTCTAAAGATGCAGCCTGCACAGATTGTTTCATACCAGCAATGCAAGCAAACAAAATGTGGAGTGGCTTTGGGAACAACCCAGCATTCATGTAACATCAAACATCACAATGGTATAATTCATTCTAATCACAAGGGGTTGCAAGGCAATGGGGAATAGGTGTGCATGTTGGAAAAAAAAAGGCAAATAGAGCAACAAAGAAAGATTTGATTGCACAGATTTCATTTAGGTAAAGTTCTGTAATAATCACTTTCATCAAAAGCTTATTCCATGAGAAAGGGAGGCAATGCCAGCTAGCCTATGACAAAGCTTCGGCGTAGTAAAAACCACCAGCCCTGCGTGAATAGATGAACTTTGCATTCTGTAGGAGTCATTACTGATTAATAAAAGCAAAAGGTTTCTCTAAGTACAGTAAGTTTGTTCTTGTCAGATAGAAGAGTTTCGTAAAATATGGGGTTTTGAACACCACAAAATTCCATTTGTTATATAAGTAGAGAATCTGGCCATAGTTAGGAATACTGAAGTGTAAAAAAACAAATATGTAGTCTTAAACATTACAAAAACTATCAAAACATTCAATATTTTGAATTGACCTTTTTTTTCCCCCCTACAAGTGTCTATGTTGGCAGTGATGACAAGATTTCTAAACTGAGTTGTTGTTATTACTCTTCTGCAGTTGTTGGTTGGTTTTTTTTGTACATTTTTCTGAATGTGTTTTTTAAACAAAAGAAAATTACCAGCTTTTATAAAAAAGAAGGAGCTTGAATCCTTACTCCCAAAACACAGATACAAGGTTTTCCTTTATAAAAAGTGTATTGATTTTTTTGCTATAAAAAGTGACCTATAGGGTGTCAAACCTGAAAACAAATTTTCACAGTGTTTTCAGTGTTGGCTGTTCACAAGGCATTACTGTTACAAACAGAGATAGAGAGATACCATAGGGTAGGTACAAAAATTTCTTACCAGCTAGTAGTATCTTTGGATCATATGTGAAAGGTGTTCTACTCCAGATAACTCAGCTGACTTAGATTTTTTTTTTGCTTAATCATTAAAAAACATAAAAATCTCAATATTTGAATCACTATTATACTAACCTTACTTAGCACCTTAGATGGTTATTCCTAATCTCATCCAAGCTTCTGCTGGCATATTAAACATCAAACTAGTAAGTCATTTCCCTTCCTGCCAACAATAAAACCAGTACTAGTTAGTATGCGAGTGCTAAAATCAGGGCTGCAAATGAGGAGCAGGTGAGCTGGCAAACGTTGGCAGTTTGGACAGGTGGAGAATATAATTTGCTCTACTTGAGCTTGCAAATTGGTCAGCAAGCGATCCTTTTGCACACTTCCAGGGGAGCTACTTTACTATCACTGGGAAAATTACAGAGTCGCAGCAGAAGAAATAATAGAAGAAAATGGGAAATGCACAGGATCATTGGCTTATTGGCCCCAAATGTCTCGCAATGTCCATTTTGCATCCCTATAACTTAGAAGAATGGTATCCCTCTATCTCTATAGACTGGTAGGTGTTTATTTGTGGCACAGAGGATAAATCACAGAAAAAAAATGACATATAACTGTGTGTCCTTTGATTTGAAAGCACCAGTCACCTATCTGCTTATTCTGGCAGAAGTACTCTACTGTATCTTAAACATAGCTTGCAATATGGACATTTAGCTGTGTGTCGCTTTACATGGAATCTCCAAGGGAATCAGAGTCATCCAAAGACAGAGGCAGATACAAGTCCTGTAGGAAGAAAGAAGAAAAATGTTAACTCACACAATCAGTTTCCAGCTTTGGTCATGTGTAAGGAACCAGTCAAATGGCCCAGCTCTGTGCAGTTCATAGGGACGGGGTAGAAGACTCATGCACTGGTTACTGGATGGGCTGACCAGTTGTCCAGGCAGTTTAAAGCTAAAATCAAGGTAGGTTACTTGCACAGTGGAGCAAGAGAATCTTTGTACCAGAAGAAACATGACTGTTCAGTGGTACGTTTGAAAGTATTTTTTTTATTGCTTCTGGATCGATGTGTCCATTACAGCACATGCATGAAAGAGCAGGACTCTTCCTTAAACAGGCTCTTTGAACCTAAGTCCATTACAGTCTTACCTTGATTTGACAGATACCCTTAGGACAAACCTCTAGGAAAATCACATGTTCCATGACTTATTTTTTATTTTAAGTCTCTTCTGGTTGATTAGAAAAGTTAAGAAAATAATCCCAAGTTTATTATTTGGATCCAATACTGAATGTAAAGCTTTCCTGGAGTAACCATCTTAATCCACTTCCTTAGAGTTTTGTGTGGAACTAGGTACACAAACTGGTTCAAGGGCTAAAGCTCTCCTTGGACCTTTTTGAACTCTGATGCACACACAGGTAATAACTGTGAGCAAAATGCAGAAAAGCCCAACTACACAGAAAGGAAATTCACAGCAGCCTTGGTCTGAGAAGAGGTAATACAGGACTTTCTGGTGAACTCAGCCGAAGCATTTCTCATTTGAGCTTTAGGGAGAAAAAAAGTTGATTTCATCATAAGCAGGAAATTGCTTCTGGGAGAAAGACAATGATGCATGAATATTCTGGTAACCTAAAATACTCCATTCACATTTGCTGATTGGCTTAAATTATCGGAGAAACTCATAGATGGATTGGCTTTGCCCTCAGCAGTCACCATCTATTACCAATGTTCTAGGGGCTTCTCCAGAAAGGTCATAAATCAGCCAGCTGAAAACATACATAAAACATTAAAGAAGGTGAGTTTTCCTTCTCTTTACCAGGAAGCAAACCCCATCTCCAGAGTCCTAAATGAGACAGTGTTTGGGAAGCATTTTGGGTCCTTGATGGCTGAAGCAAAGGATGCAGTTTACAGCATTACTTTTGCTGACATACACACATGAAGAATTGTTGAATTCAGACTATGGGCCAGATCCTGGTCTCAATTATAAATTAATAATAAACCTGGACCCATTGTGTTAAAAACGGTGCATTTCCACAGATGTAGGCTGAGCAGCTGAGATCAGAGTAAAGTCCTGAGGAAAACAGATTTCATTTGGATTCAGCTATACCTTTGTTATAGGAAGTCAAATAAAGCTGAGTAACTATTTTAAAGATCTGATTTTTGAGAAGCCCTAAGTCCACCTCAGGCTCCCCCAGTACCATTCAACCCCAACACCAAACGTCTGCATCTAAAATCTTAACATGTTAGAGGTGTAATCCAAAGCCCATTGGACTTTTGGGGATTCTTCTCATTGACTTCTCTGTGCTTTGTTCCACCATCATAACAACTGCAGTCCAGCTGCTACTATCACTTCTTACTTTAAGAAAACACATAATCCTCAAACAAAATTGGTTTAACCCATGCAACCCAAACCACAGTGGATTACATTGTGGCTGGTTGACTGCAAAACCTCACCACTATCAGAATTTTTTAATTATTCTTCCATAATTTCATCTCAATGCCTTCAAAGTCATACTCGGGCTGAGAGGTACATTCTGATTACTAAGGAGAAACCCCACTGACCTCCTCTCACAATGACAGTTATGTCCAAGTTCCAATTTCCATAACAAGTAAAGACTGTTGGAAGTAACACTGTGGCTCTTCCAGAAATGAGAAAGCCCATGGAAATGATAATCTGGACTCAGTGCAGAACGTCACTAAATAATAGGAACATAAAAACCTGTGACTGCTGCCATACCTTTTAAATAAATCAAGACATGAATTATCCATGGGCCAGCACAGGTTTACTGATCTCTACTAGGATGTCATGCTACCTGTTAGACACCCTGTTTGTTACCAGGAGAAACAGCTATTGTGCTGGAACACAATTACTACACCAGCTGTAAAAAATAATTTATTTTCTGTAAAACAGAGCATGGCCTAAAATAATTTAAAAAATAATAATCCTTGAGGAGCATCATTAAAGTGATGTCTTAGAGCTTCAGTAACATTTGCATTTCTTCTGCTGTTTAATGGAACAGATTTGCCAACACTTCAGGCTTTTCAAGAAAGGAGGATCTATATGAAGATCATATCCCTCAATAACTTGTGAACTATTTCAAATAGTGGTACAAGCTCAGGGTTATCTCTTCTGATTGACACAGATGATCTCCAGCACACATTAATAACTGCAGTGGAAGATTTGTTCACAATCTTGCTGGAGCCCAAAGTGACCCTTTTAGGCAATGGGTCAAATTCTCCAATGTTTCAGCATAAGGAGTTGTGCTTCCACAGAATATGGGCATGATTTAAATGTCATACAAATCTGAGTAGACTAAGGAAGAAATAGATGTAGTAAGGTATAAGAAACGTAATACCTTGTGCTTACGGAGGCTCCCTGGGCTGGTGGGTGTGGAGATCGGGGACTGCTTTGATTTGGGTGTAGACAGCTGACTGCTTGAGGTCCCGTTTGCTGTCAGAAAGTAAGACAGAAGCTAGCAATCAGACAAGCAAGAGGATGATCTTCTTTCTCCTCTGGGGACACGGAAGGTATCCAAAAGTTTAACACAGAAACACTATAGATTATTCATGGTAGGCAGGAGAAAAAAAACATTTGAATGCTATGGCTGTTCACCCAACTTAAGGCTTTCAGCTGTTCAGGGTAATAGACTGTGAAATACAAAATATATTGAAGGAGCAATATTTTACACTGCAAATATTCACCAAATTGATCCGAGACATACATGACCAGAAAAACAGAAAGACAATTTCTATGTTCTCAAACAGTTTAACGCAATTGAAACCACATAGCATTTAAAGGCATGAGTGGAAACCAGAGGCTGCAGAGATCCTGGATCCTAAACAAGAAATAGTCACATTACAAATTAGACAAACAGCTGCCTAAAATGCCCTGGATGTAGTTAGCTGTGGCTGGGATTACATGACCAAAAGAGCCCTTCTGAAGCCCTGGTGTAAGCACAGGGTGGCACGTGCCTGTCCACCTCTGTGGCGAGAGGCCAGAGCTGGCACCTCCACTGCCTGCACCGGGGAGGTGGACGTGGTCCATCACGGGGAGGAACAGGAGAATCACATCATGCAATGATCCTCTTGCAAAGATCAAAATCTGGCCTTTTGGGTTGCTTTGTTTGTTCATGTTGCTTCCAAGAAAATGTAGTTATTCTCCATGTAAAAAAATATGGTTCATTTAAATCAAATGGCTTTTGGAAGGGTCATTCACTAAGACCTTCACAGACCTGGCTTTTAGTTAAAGCGAAGGGCCCCAGGTCTATGTCAGGCCAAGCTATTACACATTTATTGAACTAAAAAGGAATGAAAGTAAACAGCATATTATGCAAAAAAATGAAGGGAAATAAAATGGAATATGGATAAATTATTTTTTTCCTACAACTGATGTTCTTTGAAGTAAGCTAATGTCTTTGATCATTGCCAGGTGTCACAATACATATTTCATAAGGACATACTTGCACACATGAACTTGGCCATTCATAGGTTGTGTATCAGCTCCAGGGACACAGACCCTCTTGTTACCACGGGTTGTAAACATACAGCACCAGCAGCATTACTTGAGGGAAGGAAATTCAAACTCATGCTAGCTGTGTCCAAGCATATTGTCTTTTCTGGCCTTTTCTTTTTGCAATTCAAGGAGCAGCAAGCTGGAGGCCTTATAAGCATTAAACTACGTATCCCAATCAAGTCTTCGAAAGTGACATTTCCAAAACCTACTCCAGATGTTAACATATTCAGCACAAGCCACAAAACTAAACCCCAAATATTTTGATTGCCATCTCCTTACATGGCAACAGTGTCGCCAGCCCTCCGGCTAACTACACAAATCCCTACCCCTTTTAAAGAAAGCATCTGAAATGGTGTTGGCGTTTCAGAGAGAGAGAGAAAGACAAACGTACAACGATCCAGGCTTGTTGTCCTGCTCTCTAAGTGCCCAGTATCTCTCTATACCATTACTCTAACTGTAAAGGCACGCACACAGGCAGATGGATGGTTGCAGCATATGGGACTTACACTTTCAATTGTAATAGCTGAATATGCAAATCAGTCACTTAAAATTAAGCAAGTAGTTGAGTGTCTGGAGGAGACCTAAGAAGTGTATAAAGTATCATGAAGTAAGAAGAAAGTGTGAGAGTGTTGTATTTTTTAAAGTAAAACCGGTGTAACTCTTGCTTTAATGCCCAGGACAGCCTCATTCCTCCTCTCTGTTCCCTTCTTGTGAGAAAGAGGGGGCAGTTAAGGTTCATAGTATCACTGGCCCAAATGCAGAGGTCGTACATGTGAATTCAAGTGAGTGTAAAGAAACATGTGGTCTAAGCCACAGGACAAAGGAGGAGTTATGTTGAAGCGTAACTTAATGCTTTAACATGTTAAAGCAGCTCAGGCTCAGCAGATCCATGGTGATGTGTGCCCTCCGTCTCTATACCCATCAAAGAGGGGGCTATTCCGTACAGGTGGGCTTTTTCCCATTACAAATACACCTCACTGAGGAAACAGATATTTCTTAAAAGGTGTAGAAATAATGATTTATAGGGGAACAGAGTGACCTTTGCCTCCCAGTTCCACTCAGACCGTTCTTTATTGGTGGTGGGGGGGAAAACCTAGTTATGGAAACCCAGAAACTGTTCCACACGGGTCCCTGCACAGTGACATGCCACTCTTCACTTTGCTCCAGTTCTACAAAGTGAGCTACCCTCGAGGCTGCTGGGGAAAAAAAGTAGAGTTCACTAACTTTATGCTATATAATGAAGGCTATTCAGAAAAAAAGAACTTAGATCTCTTTTTAGTTTGGTTTTTTTTTTTTCCCCAAGAGACTTCAGATTTTCTATTAAAGAAAATGTGGGGTACAATAACACTAATATAATCTGCGTTAGCTAGAATCCATCTCTGATTTCTAAAATGCCTCTTTCTTCATTTATTTCCAATTGTCACTAATCCTGAGGCAGGAAGTAATCCTTCCTCAGATGAAGAATGCCACTTAACAACTGTACAAAGAACCCAAATTTCCCTTCCACAAACAGGAAGACTGGAAGAATGGCTAACAGGCAGTGTGCAGCAAATAGATGTAATTGCTGCAGGGAAGGAGAGAAATTCCCTAATACAATGAGACTTTAAGTGCTACAACAGGGATGTTAATATTTTATGAGCACCGAAGAAAAAACAGATGTGACATCCAAATCAGAAATCCAATGAGACGGATGTATATCATTACAAATATTCACAAAGAATTTTGCAGCAGGAGCAACAATTAAGAAGCCCAGTTTAATTTTCTCTATGTCTGCTAATGAAGAATAGTATTCATAATCAGACTGTCACACATTTCTTTTGAACTCAAATGCAAGAAAATAACAAGAGGCAAAGAGCAGATCCCAGGTGGTGTGTAACGCTGCTGCTCTACTAAAATCTGCTGATGACTTATGGTAGCTAAGTATCTCATGTAAGGTCAGCTATTGGAAACCATCCTTTATAACCAGCTTTCATTGGAATTAATTTGGTTTTTTCCCACCGCATTATTGTTTACATATTATGTCTTATTTATGTCATTGTATTTGCTTTGCAACTTCAATTTACCTTAAAGCCCCTTTGTGCATATGACACGTCCTTTAATTGCATGAACATGTGCACTGCCTTTTTTCATAGGATCATTCAGCGCATGAAACAATTTGTACTCTGAAGATCAATCAGGCTTGCCCAACAAATGAGTGGGAGGATGGAGAATATAGCACCATGTCGTGTTTGAGATGGCTGTGAGAGGTACAGGTAAACTGAATTCTCTGCCTGCTTCTCCCACAGATAATTTGGCCAGACTTGTTATATGCAACTGTTCCTTGAGTGTTGCTTGGGTATGTTTGGATGACTGGGACTCTGGATCTGAATTTCCAGCAATGATAAGCACTGAGACCTGTAAATGGGGTTAGTGAGGTCCATCTGTCTTGAACGCACATTTCTATCAATAAACAGAAAAAAGAAAAAGCAGACCCCAAGGATCACGGAGTGCTCAGAATGTGTGGGGATATCTCTATTTCCATCAGTTTGTAAAATAAGGTTAATACTCCTTGCTCCATTGGGGTTCCCAGGGTCCTGCAAATAAATACCTAGTTTGAGGAGCACATGCCCATACATCACAAGAGTGAGAGAAAGAACCATGAAATATGTGGATAGTTTTGTCTCCAGGTCAGGTTTTGAAGCACCACCAAGAAAATAAAGAGGGGCAACAACCAGAACAAGGACAGCATAAAGAAAATGTAGAAATAGCAGCTCATTTAGTGAGCACAAGCCATCCTGCCCTCCAGGATAGAGGAGCCTGTGGGAAAAATAAAGACTCCAAGGTAGTGTTTATTCAAGAGTGGAAGAATTCAGATTACACAGGCATCATTCGCTCAGGCACCTTCTAACTCCCAAGCACTCTGCTCTGCAGCGTTGGCACCTTTTTCTCATCATGTTTTGTGAGGGTGATCTCTCTACTGGATGCGTACTGTGGATTGTCAGCTAGCAGAATGTAAGTAAGCGCAAGTGGGATAACAAGCTGCTCTATCTTGTGTGCAATCCAAAAGACATCTGCTGCCTTTTTAACACATTCATATATAATGACCCTGGGGAGCCAGATCTGCAGTCGGGACAGACTGACATTCTGTATCTGTTTTGCTAATTGCTGCTGCCATATGAATATGCTTTTGTCCCTCTATCCAAACCCTTCCATTAGAGGACTGAGAAATTAAATTCCTGCAGCAGTGCCTCAGAGCCCTGTTCGTAGGCTCCATGAGCCAAATCAAGGCAAAGCTAGGGAAAGAAATTTTCAAATTTCAGCTCAGGTACCTGTGGCTCTGCACTGCAAAGAACTAAGGTCATGCTGGTTTTAGAAATCATAAATTCTCCTATCACAGCCTGTGTATCTATACAGCTGAACCCCTATTTGTTAGGTGAGGTACTGTAAGATAAATTCATATTCTTCTAACAAAGAAGCAACGGCAAATGACATCATTATTTTCTCCCCTGTATTTCTCCCCTGAGATTTATCTCTGTCTTCTGTTTGGTTTGACTTCTTATTGGAGTGTTCTGTTAAATAAATTTTGCCAAACTTCATCCTGACCCTACCCCATTTAAATCTCAGGGACCGTAGCAGCAGCACAGGGACTTATCTCCTTACACTCAGTTTTGCTCTTGTCATGATAGGAGAAAGAAGTGGATTATATACTGCAGGTGCAGTTTAGTCTGGATTTTATTGCTCTAAACTATGTCTTTTAGCAAAGCTGACTTCATGGAAAGAAAAACAGAAGCTAGAAAAAAAACATAGAAGCTTTGTAACTCCAATTCTGTGCTCTAAATTGGCATAAAATATAATTGGGTCATCCCCAATAGAGATCTTATTTTTTAAAAGCACCAAGTCTGACAGGGGCTCACAGGCTCCCTAGGAGACCTGCTTCAGTAATTAAGATGCTTATAATTGAAAAGTGTTCCTAATATCTGATCTATATGTCCCCTATTAAAGATTAAACCCATGACCTGTCTTATCCTTATTTGGAGAGTGTTCAATTATCCCTTCTCAGTCTTCTTTTTTTCTAAGTTGAATCAGTTCATTTCTTTCACCCTTTCCTCCCAAAGCAGTTTCTGAACCCTAGGAAATTTCTTCTGGGTTTTCTCCAGTTTGCCTATGTCTTTCTTAGCATGTTCAGTCCATACAAAAACCCAACAACCTAAGCTCAACTAAGGGCAGATGAAGACACCACTCCCTTCCAGTCTCAATTCACACCTGATATACGAGAAACTAGTTCAGCTCTGCTAGCTAACATTTGGGAGACAGAGAAGAGAAAGGCACTTGGATACATTCTTGTAGAGGGAGAAGTAAAACCCTGCTGTATTTTGCTAACCACATGTTGGGGGAGTTACGTGAAGGATACAGATGAAAGACTGCATCACAGCCCCAGCACCAAAGAGATGGGAAACTAAAGGATATACTGGGAGCCCAGTGGGAACTGCTGGCAAAGCAGCCAGGGCCTTCCAGTCAAGGAATAAGTGAAAACACCCCCATGATGAAATGATCAGCACAGTGTCTGGAGGAATAGCTGAATCAAAACAGAAATACACTGGCATTGCTGAGAAGGTATATGTATGGGTTTGAGGTTAATGAGAGAAGGAAGAAAGGATTCTCCTTGGGAATATAAGGACTGTGGTCTGTTACCATCTGCTTATAGCAAAGCACTTTGTCATTCTTCATTCATTCATTTAATTTTCATTCATTCATTTAATTTTCATTCATTCATTCATTTAAATGATTGTATGGTAAATAAAGAGATAAAAGTACTGTGCCAAGAAAACAGTGTTTAACATGCTTCTGTGGATTAGCTACCTCATTTTTTTAATATCCTTGGAGCTGAAGGGCTCTGGCTGCCTAGAGGGAATTGAGCTTTTCACAGTGAGGCCATGACATATCTAGGCAGGAGGCAAATTACCTCCGGCAGAAGGTAGCAATTCAACCAGTGAACTCAAATCGCTGCAGCTGAGAGCTGGCACTCTCTGTGCAGTTGCACTTCTTGCGTGGCCTTTTGTCCTGACGATTTTAACAAAATATTTTGTTTATGTGTGCTTTGTTGCTCCATGTTAATCCTTGTTGTTTTGGAATGGGAGCTGACCACTTAGGTGGCTCACTACCAGAATTGCTGTAACAAGATAGTCAAAGAATACATTACAGTTCACATCTAGCTGGTGATAGGAGCATTTAAATGGGTTAGAAGCTGCTTCCTTTTCAGTGCTAGATTTACAGACTTACCACATATATTTCCTTCTGTATTCTGCTGTCGTTCTGACTGAGAGGTGGCCCCAGAGACCACAGTCAAGAACAAAGTTTTGGGTGCCATCAGGGGAAACTGGACTCCAGACAGCAGTACAGTCTCTCTATGGCTCTCCTAGAAAGCTAGTTATACCTGGATCTATGTTTCTCACCTGGATCTATGTTTCTCATTGAGAAGTAGATCACTAAATCCATAGCCAAAAACAGAAGGATATCAAAGATGAATGGAGAACACCTGGCACAGAAGGCAGAACCCTATATATAAAGCTTCCAGGCTAACAAATTAGCTCAGATGAGAATCTGCACAGTCTATGATGATGGCTAACACAACATCAGGCCACACAGTCGTATTCATTCACCTGCATAACCTGACAGTTTACTGTGGCAGGACAGAATGCATTAGAGAGCACGCAGGTTACTGGAGCAGTCTCTGATCCACTGGGACATAGGTAGTGCCTTGCTAAGAGTGTGGCTTGCCTTTGTTGGAAGGTCTGGAGCACATGCTACAGTCACTCTGCTGCTGGAGATGTCTTTTGTCTCTGTCAATCTGTGAGATAATAGCTTTGGGTTTAGCAATATTATTCTCCAAATGCTTTCAGAATACACAAAAAGCCCCAAATAAAGTGCCTTGAAGTTCTTTCCTGTGCATGATTCCACGGGTAGATTACAGAGCTCTGTATACAGATTGTATCATTGCATTGGAAGATCCATTGGGAAAGAAGGCATGAACACCTGAAATAATGTACTCAGAGCCACAGGGTGAGTCAGTGGAGGAGACTGAAATAAAGCACAAGTCCCCAGATACCCCAGCCTGTGTGGAGGATAGCTGCTGCTCGGGCACAAAGCATTGCCACAGCTTTGAATAAAAAGTGTTTTATTTATGTTGACACATCAAGACCAGAAGTGTTCCTACAGTGAGTGGAAGGGAAAGCGGATGCAATGTTTGCATGCTGTCAATGTTACAACCTCAGAATTAGCACTAGCAAGCTCTTCTGAAGTAGTTTTTTCTTTTCTCTCTCTGCTGTAACTTGTTATAGGACTTACTACTTCTGCCCACCATCTGCTGGCAGCATCGAAGCTCTTGCCAAGAAGTGAGGCACAGTTGTGCATGCACAATCTGCTTCAAGCCTTAGCTACCTCTGTGGGCAATGCATGCAGGCCACAGTCCACATGTAAATCCACTGCATTCCCATGTTGCTGCTGACAAATGACGTACCATTTTCCCATATGCTTTAACAGGCAAACAGATTAATTAGGATGAGAAATGGAAGAAAATAACGTCCTTTTCTGTAACGGCAGTGTGCTGTAATGAGGAGGGTTCAGCCTTCTTTCACTCAAGCAGCACAGAGATTTACTTCAGAATCTGCATTTACATCAGTGCCCAGACATGTCACAATGGCCTTAGAGTCTATGGTGGAATAAAGGATACAGGCACCTACATGGAAAAGAACTGAAAAGAACCAAAACTAACAACACAGAATCAAGGAAACTCCAAGTTCTGATATGACAACCATAGCAGAGTGACAGACAGCAAAGACAAAAGGTACAAATGGGTAGGAGATCAAACACATAGCAAAAATATTTAATATACTTGAAATAAAAATGCTTTTTAAATAGTTTCACATTTAATAGTGTGAAATAGGTGAGAATTCTGAAAAAAATGGGTCAGATAATCTTTTATTAATCAGGCTTCATTCAGCTTTCCTTGCCTTTTTAATGTGATAATTCAAAATCCAGCTAAATGTAAATATTGATGCTTAAGTCATGTGTAAACCCACTTACTTTTTTACAAATGCAAGGGACAAGTACATAAGATGGTATTCCTTTCTTTCTGTCCTGAGAAAACAACGATCTTTGATTACCTTTCCAGTGCTGAAAGAGTTCAGTCTTTTTTAATTCTTATTAAGCAGGACAGGCTGCAATTTTTTTCTCTATTGAAATCACAGGAAAGTACGAAAGACCCTTGTCTAGATGGATTAAAGAAACCTGATTTGTCCTTCATTACTGACCTTAACTCCAGGAGCTGGCCATTGTTCAGCATTTCTGGTTATTTTAATCTCCTTCTGAAAGGCCCTACTAACTGTTCATTAAACTTCATCAGATGACTCACCGTTTTGTTCCTGTGAGTCATTCAATCAGTTAAAATCAGGAACACAATAGTTGCCATTTCACATTAGGCTATATGTTCATGCAATAAAGTCTAGTTCTGATGCTAATTAGCACCTGATGCTTATGGAGAAGGTTTAAATGCTGTTTCACAACTCATGCATGAGCTGACTTTTAGATCATTGAATGGGTGTTGTTCGTTTTTTTTAAAATCAACAACATACTTCCCATCATGCCTTCAACATACCTACGGAAGTTTACCATGCATTTGGGATTGTAAAAGCTTTTCAGATTATATCAAACCTGAGTTCAAGAACAACCAACACTGGAATCTCGAAGGAAAACCATGACATTAACTATGACTATCAGAGTCTTGATGAGACATGTGCCAACAAATTTAACACTGTCTAAGTAGCTGAAGAACATCAGGAGCCCCTAAACAAATTAACTACTTCCTGGGGAAAATCTTTCTGAATATTGTCAAGAGAACGTTATATCCAGTAAATCAATACCTACTGATGGTCAACTGTTGTGTGGTGTTCACATGCAATATGCAATGTGGTACCATGAAAGTGAACAGCAATCTCTGTTTTGTATCACCTGTGTTAATACTGTGGGTCACTTGAATGTCAGCTATGAAGCTCTCCTGGAACCCTGAAGTGCTTATTTGGTGGCTCGGCCATTTCAGTGAAAGACCATGTCTAGTTCTCTTTTGGAAAAAAACAGGCAAACAGATGACACACCTCGAAGTCCACCCTCTCCATCATGACTCTAAAAATTCTCCGTGACTCTAAAAATGATCAATTAATTACCAGAAGTATGATATTCAGCCTGGCCTTTAATTTATAGGCTTTGGGGCTCTCCAGGTGTGCTACACCACCAGTCCAGTTGCGCTACACCACCAGTCCAGTTGCTACTGAAAAGGGAGAGAGGCATCTCAAGTGGGGCAAGCTGCTGCAGCAAATTAAGATTCCCATTTTCCTTCTCTTCTATTACTGAACAAATGTCTCAGATCCACATCAATGAACCCATCACCACTTCTCCAGTTGCAAGGTCACTGGTCTTCTTTAAATAATGATTAGAAGGGGACACTTCTGACCTGTGCAATAATTAACATTTGCATTGCACAGGAGGTTATTCTAAATCAGTCTGTACCTGTAGGGAACATATGGGAGCACTGTGGACCTTGATTTCCTGCCTGAGAAATGGAAACCTCTAAAATTTTGTTAGGGCAGGAGGCTGTGAGACAGTGGTTGGTATAACCTAAAGCCACAACTGCACTTAACCAACCAGAGAATTCGTCTCCAATATCTATTAAGTGCCACTGTACACTAGCACCAGTTCCTTCTTTTTGAAAGATGCCAAAGTTTCATATGCAAGCACCCGAGGTCAGTGTATCCAAAGACACACAATGTGGTTTTCTCTTGAGCACAGTTAATATTCAGACACCAGAAAACAATCACTCACCATCTTGATGGTTACCTGAATCGGCTGGAGACTTGCTCCGGCGCATGGGGGCTGGACTCTTTGCTGAGCTCTTCTGAGGGGTGGGAGATGACTTACTGCCCGTGGCAGCCGCAGGGCTCCCTTTCATCACCCGGCACTCTAAGGGAACAGACAGCAGCCGTGGTTATGTCCCTGCCTACTCCTGCTGCCTGCGGGCACCAGCTATGAAACACCCACGGACAGCTTAGGGCTTCGTCTCCAAAGCGCTGCAGAAAACATCAATTCCAAAGGAAAAGCTGATATCTTCACATTTTCTCCAGAGCAGAAAGGAGACTTTTTTGGGGGGAGGGCAAAAAGGAGAACAGCTTTACGCCTCTAGAGGAGGTACTGAGACAGTGCACGTCAAGATCAGGCTGGCTCCCTAGCAGGGCCCATCTTCATACCTGTGTCCCACCCAAGGTTTTCTGCCCTTCCCCTTGCCTTGGTTCTCACCAACTAGTCAGCACAATGAAAATGATCAACACTGATCAAAGGAATAATCAGGCCCAAAAAAAGAGTTAATTTGCTGTTACCCTTCCATGAAGACCTAGTATGAGGAGCCCAATTTATGCAGGTGCAGAAAGCCAGCAAACAGCTCATGGCACGATGTAAAGTCCTCCGAGTGGCAGATGGGCCATTTGCCCCAGGAGGCTTCCACCCAGCCTGAATCAACCTCTTCTGTGGTTTCAACAAGCTGCAACTTTTCAGATGCAGAAAGCAAAGATGACAAAGTGGTTTTACAAAATATGTCCTCTGCGCTGGCTACTCATGCCTTTCAGAAAGGTTTGTATAAACCAGTCTGGTAGATTTATGTACTTGAAAACATGAGCAGATGAGAAGCCCAACTGTGTTTTCTTAAAAAATAAATAGGCCAGGAAGAGTGAAAAATGTAAAGATGACCTACAGTGTCCTGCAGAAGGGAACTGAAATGCTGACAAACCTCTGTGTGTCCCTGGATTTCAGGCATGCCAGATCTTCAAAACCAGGGTTTATTTACATTGGGACCTAACAGAAAATGCACTTTCCACCCCTCAAGTTATTAACTCAGTTAAGAAGGCAGCAATTAAAAGGGGATTTCCTTTTTGTCAAATGCTAACTGGCCTCACCTTATCTCCTACAACAAATCGTCCTCACCAAAGTGTGAAAAGTAGGTCTTTTTTACAGGCGTGAATTAGGTGTTCCTCATACAGACGTTTTTGTGGGTAAGTTCAGCTCAGCATGCATGGGCTGGGCTGAGGGCTCCGAGGGCTCCCTTGACTGGATTCCCTAATGGGAATCAACTAAAGCAGCACATAGCGGATAAAGAATTGGTCAACCGAAAACAAGTTGTCTGACCTAAATGGATGTGTTATTTATTTATATATCAGTATATCTATGAAATTGTAATTGCCTTAATTTTTTCCCCAGGCTTTCCTCATTCTAGAACACCCAAGAGTCAGTCTCTTCTTCTTCCAGATGGTTTGCAAGAGAGTTTGCTGTTGGGTCATGCAGTACAAGAATATGAAGAGAGGATGCCCTGTGCTCCAGGGATACTGCATGGTGATAATTAAACCTACAATGAGTTTATACTCTCTCCTGCTAAATTAGTTTTGGAAACTATAAATCAGTGATATAAATAGTTGTGGGTTTTTTCCAGAGCTACTTGACTTCTCACAGGTGATGCCACAGAAAAGCTTGTAGGGCTCCAGCAGTGGCACAGCCCTGATTTTCCATACTTGAAGAGCAGCAATGACTTGGAGGGGGGGTATGGAAAGTAGACTATCCTCAATACTAAAGAATATAGTGTTTGATGAGACACTGTGAAATAGCCACTGGGGAGAGTATGCAAATAACTGCTCATGGCGTTAACCTGCCAAGCCAAAACACAGAGAAAACTCATCTTCTGTCACTGGAGAAATATTATTTTTCAATGGTCTTACATAAAAACAGTGCAATATTTGAATCTTAGAGCATGATTCATCTGCCCATAGGCACAAAATGCTATGTGAGATACACTAGAGTACAGCCTCCCCAGAGCAGAGTGGGTCTGCTGGTG
This sequence comes from Falco rusticolus, assembly GCF_015220075.1. NCBI lineage: Eukaryota > Metazoa > Chordata > Aves > Falconiformes > Falconidae > Falco > Falco rusticolus. Next base: position 4,043,882 of record NC_051200.1, on the reverse strand, counting down.
CCCCCGTGTGATATCTGTCAATCCTGTATCACATGGGTATCTCTCAGAACCCAAGGGGGGCTTCAAAGGGTGTCAGACATCTATATTTGGTCACCTGAATTACTCCCTAAAAAATAAACCTAAAAAGGAAAGCTACTTTATATTGTGTCTTAAAAGATTTCAAATTTATTTTCTTCCCAGGGGAGTAATTCCTTGAAAAGAAACTCAGCTTTGCATTTTCCAGCACAGAAAGGCTGACTCCGAGGAATTCCTCCAGCTCAGCTGTGGGCAAGTGTCAGTACTCCAAAGGCAATCACTGAGCATCCTGAAACAAGGTTCCAAGGGTGGAAACCTGACTGTGCTGAAGTTACTGGAAACACGTCTCTAGATGCCACGGGGGGCATGACATTTCCATGGGCTGATGCTGAAACCAGTGGTTAAGAATGAGACATAGCAACATCATTTGAAAGGTGCTCAGCACCAGGGATTACAGGGCAGAAGCTGTGGTGGGCAGTCGGGGGAAAAAGATGACATAATCCTCTCTTAGTTATTTCTCATTTTGTTTCCTGATGTCCTGCCAGAGTGAACTTAATAACCAGCAATTGAAGTGCATGTTATCCAAACAGGCAAGAAAAAGTACTCCATGACAGAGGAGATTTTAAAAAGTGACATTTATCTGCAAGACCTCAGAGCTAACAGTTCTCCTTGCAGTATCTGACTCATAACAAGGGAAGATGATGGGTGTATAATGGGAAAACTTTGCTGGCTAATAGCTCTTCATCTGCTTCTTGAGAGGTGCAGGGCACACCTGCTCCCCTAAAAATACCACTGAGAGCTGCAGTTACTCGGTGCCTTCCCAACAGCAGGCTTGGCATATTTTTGCTAGAGAACTCCAAGCTGGAAAAATCAGTAATAACCAGGAGTGTAGTCAGAAAGCTGGGCTTCCCATCAAGTTGTTCTGCTAGGACTGCATCCAAACTGTTTTACAGTGTGGAACTCCCCATGGAGCTGACTCAACTGCTGAGTGTTAAAAAAAATTATGAAACTCAGGTTACATATTGCTTCCCCAGCCTGACACAGGCTTTATTCTCTGCCTGCAAAGTTCCAGCTGGACCTTGGAAACTTTCTTTGAATTACCCAAGACCACCAGATGGGTTCATCTGGAGTACACAGGTCAGAAGTAACAGCCTCAAATAAAATCAGGCTTGCAAAGCATTCATAAAAATACAGTATTTGAAGATTAGTCTGCTTAACTTCCTGGTATACAGCAAAAGTCCTCTTTGCTTTTCAATGCCAAGCTAGTTTCTAGCATATAAGACAGCATGGGACTCCTGTTCCTTGTACAGGATACCTAGAGCTTTGGGAAATGAGCCTGAACGTTTGGAGACAACATTTTCTTCTAATTTAAATGGCAAAAGTTACATTAATTTACTGTTGCTGCACTCACTGGCACCAGCAGACAGCCTGCACTGTTGGTATATACAGTTGCCAGGTAGGGTAGGTGGTAATAGCTACAAGCAAGCTCTGCATATTCTGTGAAATAAAAGATTTTATGGCTTAATTGATCATAGAGACTCACATTATTACAGATCTGTGCCTGCAGTTGCAACAGAGACAAATAATGGTGCTGTCCCAGTCCTCCCCCTAAAGAGGGAATTACTGCCCTGCTTTTTGAATCAGCAGAAGCAAGCCGTGGAGGGAGTGATTTTTCTTTTAACAGTTCAATTTTTAATATTCACGTGTGTATGTAAGGACAAAAGTCCTTCTGCTGTTTAGTTCTCAAGATAAATAAAAGTATCTTTCTGACTGCAACTGGATGAAATTGAGAGGATATACATGAGCAGCTTTTGCAGTAAATGTCAAATGGTGTAGAAATCCATCTATTCTGACTTGGGCTACCTCAGTCAGTATTTGCCTGATTATAATATCCACTGACTGTACAAGTATCACAGAAGGATGTGAAATTCCATGTGCTAGGTTTTAAAAACAGAACAAAAGCATGCAGCATTGTTATCTGATACAAGCAACCGAATAGAAAACAAATAAAAACACAAGACTGGAGCAGTGTGTGTTTGATGTTACCGCTTTCATCCAGAGAAAAGTCATCCTGTGCATAGCGGAATTTTTCTGGACCACAGGCAATAAACACATCATCATCCCCAAAGAAATCGTGGAGACAGGTCACCTACAGAGAGAGCAAAGTCATTAATTTTAGTTTTAATTGGCAACATTCTGATGTGGCTTAGTTTTAATTTAAACAGGAGGGAGCTGCCTCTCTGCTGTTCCCCCTGTCCCAGGGTAATTCAGTCCTACCCCCTGTAAGTCTGGTGCACAACACAACTTCTCTGGGAAAGTCAAGTGTAAACGTGTAATTTTAAATAAAAACACTAAAAAAAAACCAAAACCAAACCAAAGCCCAACTACCTTGCAAATTCTGTGAGATATGGCATTTCCAATCCATTCAGGAGTTGACAGAATACATTAATTACCTTAATGAATGACACAGGCATTCCTGAGCTACTTCTAAAATAAGCATCAGAGGTGCCCCCCATGCCATGTTGGCAGGCAAGGCTGTGACACCACTGCCCATGCCGATGAGTATCTCAGTACTAACAGAGCCTAAAAACTCAAAGAACCACTAAGAATGCAAAGAGCTACTGGGCACAGGTGCAGAAATGTGACTTTTCCTGAGCAGGCAATTTTGATGATAGGTATTAAAGCCAAAAGGTTTATCTGCGCCATTGAGGGAGAGACCCAAAGTATCATTGGACACCTTTCCCACCCAAGCATCATTTAAATTCCAGATGTGTCTCCTTCTCCCTGCTTTTCCACCAGACATGGGATGCTAAAGCACTGTTCCTGGCTGCAGAGCTGCCCACCCTACAGAATCCTGTTCAACATCTGCTTTTCTAGGTGCTGTGGTGTGAACAATGAGCCATTTAGATCTTTACACGGTTGCAGTTGTGGTAAGTCACAGTTACCAATGAAATAATTAATGTGATCACACAGCAACAGCAAGATAACTATGCCAGTGGTAACTCCACTGAAACCAGCAGTATATCGTGCAGTAACTCAAGATAATGCTATTGTGTTATATCCATGGACCTAAAGTTGATCTGAATCTTCTCGGTGCAATGACTAGTGGAAAACGGGCACAGCATAGCTCTTTAGAGAGATCCATAAACACCCAGACTTGTCATTAATCTCTTGTACAAAAATGCCTTTTATTCAGGCTCCTGGCAAGCTGATAGGTGCTCTTCCATCCTCAGAAAATGCTTTGAAAACTCATATGAAGTAGAAAGTAACGCTGTTTTTCTGAAGAGGAGAAAAACACTACTGAGAAAATGGTAGAAGTCTCAACTTCAAAGCCTTTGTGTAGCTGTTCAAGAGGCAAGTGTTCAGCACAGCACCTGCCTCCAAGGGCCAGAGGGGCACCACAGCACACCTATACAACTGACTTTGTCCAGAACTTCAGCCTGAGCTCCTGACATCCCAGCCAGACACTAAGTATGGTGTCAGGAGGAGCAAAAATGCTCACCTGTGAACACACCAGAGGGAAACATCCCCAGCATCAGCCAGCCTGGTGCAGCCCAGCATAAATGTGGCATTTGTAAAGTTCCATTTTTTCAGGAGAATATTCCAAGGAACTGCAAGATTGGCACTGACATTTATCATGGATGTATGAGGCTGATGCCGATGGCCAATGTTTTGGCATGTCAGGGCACTGGGGTCTTTGCAGAGGGTGGATGCATTGCAAGGGACTGGAGAGAGCACTGGAGATAACCCTGGGGAAACTTACTGTAGACAGAGCTGAATTTCCATATCTACTGATCTCTTAGAGATGGACTGTGAAAAGTTAATTTCAAGCTCTAATAAATCAACTATAAAGAAGGCATTTGGCTATCTTAATAAGGCTCAGTATTTCATACTGGTTAATGTAATGTATAATTAAAGCACTGCCTAGGAGTGCCAGCTCTGGTTATGATGCCAAGCATTAGTGAAAAGCTTGCTTTTTCACATCAGCATGACTTTCAAACTGGAGCAAGCTGAAATCTATGGCTTCAATCAAAGGTAGAATTCTCTTTGCAAACTTCAGTGAATACCAGTTTCTGTTTGCCTAAAATTAGGTTGAAAATAGTTAACATGTTACCTATAGAGAATTCTCCCACAGAAAAGAGATGACATTTCAAACCAGCACTTGGTATTACAGTCCTCCCCCTGAGGATGCATGGCACCGATTCATTTGCAAATAATTGGGTTTGGCTCAATACACAAGTTCCCATCTGAATGCTAAGTACTATACTTATGCCATGGAAAAGGCTCCTGCGTTGCTTAGCTCACCCCTTCAGCACAGAAACTGCTGCCCAGTTAAACACAGCGCAAAGCTAGAGCACAGCATAAGGGTTCAACAAATTTCCCAGCCTTTTAGATGAAATCAGAAAGAACCCACAGGCGCTTTTATTGCCTCCAGGTCATAAGTTGAAGTGTGTATTTTGTCCTTGAACTCCCCACAACAACCACAAGCAAAAAGAAAGTCCAGGCAACCAAGAAAGCCCTCAGATCGACGGGAGACACCAGCATGCACAAGGGTAGAAACCTGCTTACATGTCAAGCAGAGATACTCACAATTCACTTTGCTGCATTCTTGTCCCTCCAGATAGCAGGTTATTATGTGTATTTTATAATTATGAATAGCTGGCTGGATGAGTACTGGAGGCTTGTAAATTAATTAGATAATCTACTTGTTGAGCTCCTAGTATTCAGGAAACAATAACTTCTGCGTTTGCTTGATGTGTTACCCTTTGGTTTCCTGCTGTAACTTGCACTGTTAAGAACTCACCATTAAACGGTAGAAAAGACAGCCAGAAGCCAACCTCACTCTCATTAAATAGTGCAAAACACTGCACAATTCAGAAAATAACAGGTGTCACATGTTAGGAGGCTTTAGTTATGTTGCTTACGCTCACCATGTGTGTGGTATTTTCTATTTCCTTTTTGTTTATTAAACTTAAGTCCTTGATTATTACTGTGTGTCCCTGAGACATGCCCCATATGTATTGCTGTCTACATAAAGACACTGGAGTAAACTTTGTGAAAACACGTGATTTAAGTGCTGGGTCTCACAGCACGAGAGCCTGCTTGCCTAAGTGGTGCGTAGAAAAAGAAGAACACCAGGAGAAAGCCCTAGATACTGCTCATCACTGAAGGACATGAAGCTAAAGAGGATACAAGGTGGGAAGCAGGACCATGGACTTCTGCTGGGATAGCTGCTTTGAGACCTTAGCAGCCAGTACGAAACATTTCAGGGTTGTTCTTGACAAGCAAGGCAAACCTCTACCCTGCATTAATTATTTTAGGGGGTTTTAGTGAGTCCTGGATAACCTTGTAAGTCTTCTTATCTCCATTCTTAAAAAGTCTTTTTTCTCATGTTTTCTCAGTAAAAATAAAAAAACATAACAGGTCTCCCCACAAGCAGTCTAGAGTGTTTTGAAAGTACTTCCTTTAATCTACTATTCTAATTATATCCAATAATTAGTCTGAACACCGTGAAAGCCCTGAAAGCTCACATCAACCAAAATTTGCCCCAGCTGATAACCTGACAATCATTGGTTTCAAATGCTGCATTTTGCTCTTAGCCACAAGTTTATTAAAGCACAAGACAAAGGCCACCAGCAGCCTGCTAGTGCAAGGACCTATGCTGCTACCTGAAAATGCTGATTTTGTTGGTGACTAGTATCATGCACCCTTAGCAATGACACCAGAAACCCTCCAATCAGTAAGATTTTGCCTTTTTCCATTTTAAGTCTACAAGCTTTTTTATTTATAAGAGAACTTAAACTGGTGTATATAATTACAGCAGACAGGGTAAATAGCATTGATTTCCAAGATATATGTTCATGCCTTTGTTTAAAGGAGGATAATATTTAATTTGAAATTCAGGATTAAACAGACAATATTGACTTTAAAAGGATCATACTGCATGAAATGTTTTCTCTACAATTCCTGTAGCTTAAACAATTCCAATGAAGGAAGTTAAATCTTCACACTCCAGTTGATGAGGCACAAATTTATTTCTTACAAAGTAATTATTTCTAATAGATTTGATGCTAACATTTTTCTTTGTGTCAAGGTTTGATTTTTTTAAAAAAAACTTTGTAATATATAATTACAGAAGAAATAGAAATTGGTAGAGATTAACAGAGATTTTAGGGAGTACAAAACTCTTTGCAATTCCTTAGGTTTTCATTAGGCGTGGTTTCTTTTCTCATTAAATGAAATCCTTCTTTGCTTATATTAGTAAAAACCTTCCCTGAGAGGACAATATAGCTAGGATTTGCAAGAGGTGATCTCTGCAGTGACAGTCCATTAGCATCTGCTGCAGCAATTTTAATTGCAGAGAAGATACAGCCTTCTGAGAGATGTTGAGCCTTCCTATTCATTTTAATTCAGTAGTTGTAGACCTAAGCATTTTTCAGGATTTTGACAAAATGGAGCTTGCCTCATGCATCTCTCTAGATGTGATTTGCTGAATCACATTTGCTAGATCACAATTTGCTGAAATATTTGTGATGCTACAGATATTGGGAGCTCACCTGGGAAAGGAGCAGTAAATATGCAGGATATATACCTGCACAGCTGTGAGTAACTGGCTGTTTCTACCATCCTCCAGGAGGCAGCAGCAGTATTTAAAAATTGTAATTCATTAATAAACTATATAATTTTAAAGAATTAGAAATCAAAAGCCTGCAGACTTAAGCCTTAGCCTGAATCACCTACCTGTGCAGAACACTTCTTAAAAGGGGGTTATGATGAACCATCTCCCTTTGCTCCATCCCATAATGTGCAGAAGGCAGTCCGCTATGTCTGCACAGCTAGCTAACGGGTTGCCCTTGCTGCCACTCTCTGCAAGTACAAACATCGTCGCAGCAGTAACACGGGCCCAGCCACATTTGGGTTGCTTTCACTGCTGGATCGAGCTCTGCAGTTTCCACCGCTGATCCAGCCCAGCAGCTCCTGTGGCTGCCACTTGAGCAGGAGGCCTCTGGTAGCCTGGACGGGCCATCACTGTTTGCTAAGAAGATGACAGAGCATGTCTCTGAAGAGGAATACATCACCAGGAGGGTTAACTGAACTGCCTTTTTCACCTTTCTGAGAAATGCCTTTATCACAGGTTCCTATTGTTAGCTGACAGGCAAGGCTGAACAACGGCCAGGCAGTACAGCTAGCAATCATTCAGAACAGCGGTTTACCTACACAGTCCTGCTTCCAGGCTTCCCAGCTCTTCCTCTCGTCATGGAAAGACAAAATACCTCTGTCAAAAAGTCCAGCAGAGGTCTGGCAAAGGAGAATTAGTATAATACCACCACAGGTTTGACCTGGGGCCCAAACATCTCCCATCTTGGGGGGCTGTCATCTTTAACCAACTGCTTGACTCCCTGCAAGTCTTAGGGTAAGTGAGGGCTAGTGCAAGGCTTCTTCCCATGCTCCAATCCCCCTTAGTCATAACGACGATAACTGTTCCCTCTGTAATGTCCCGCCACTGTAAGACTTTGTATAGCAGAACAGAAATCAGTAAGAGTACATAGGTAGCTTCAAACTGTTCCCTAAGCTTCTGCATATCTAACGGTTATGCTCAAAGATGCTTTCTTTAAAACATCATACTTCTTCAGCATGTCAGCTTCCAGAGCTCAGAACAGGGGAAAAGCTGTCTTCAGAAACATCTTCCTTTAAGGCCAAAAAGACCATAGAAGACAATTTGCATGCTGTATACACAAAAAGCCTATCATGAGCAGAACTGAATCGAGACATACTCTTATTTTCTAGGTTCCTTTGATAACTGCTATAAAATTGAACACACCTGACCATCTGTCAGCTAAAGACAATTAATGTATTTTAGGTGCCTGGCCACGTCCTTTTTCTTCCAGCACTAGATGCTAGATGGAGCTAAGGAAGTTAGACCAGCAGCTAAACAGGCACTGAGAGTTAAGTGAGCTGAGAATGTAATTAAAATCTTTTTAAATTCTGTTTTAACTCAAACCAGAAATCTGATGGACTTATTTATGCCCCATCACCTGTACCCCAAATCAAATTGGCAGTGGTATGTTTATTTCAGTTCTGAGAAACCAAAGTCCTAAAACACAAAGGCAACTGTGCTTTACAATTAATCAGTTGGGTGTTTGCAATCAATAAAGCATGGTACAGAAACCAAACACATGCAGACTTGTCCACAGGAAGATTTAGCAAGGTCATGCACCAGAGTGAATACTGGGAGTTAATGAACATGCGGAGCAGACTTTACATGAACTGCTTTCTCTTCTCTGAGAAGCTCTTCACCACATGTCCAGAAAGAGAAATATTTCAGAACACTTAAAGGGTTAAGGGGATATGATGGAAAATAAAGTTGTTGATATTGGAATGCACAGCACTTAATACATACTTTTTTTTAACAGTCTGAAGACTGCAAGCCCAAAGCAGACACTGAATTGATTTACATTTTATTAGGTTTTGGTTTCCTGCATTTAAAAAGAAGAGATGTTTGGATTCAATTATTTCTTTAAAGTATGCACACACCCACTCAATAGATTCCACATTTGCATTCACAGAAAGAGAATTACTTATCCGCTTTTATGAAAAAACACTACTGAAAATGGATAAGCAATAAAAGATGAGCAGAAAAAGCAGAGATGTTGGCAGTCAAAAATGGAGCAGGAGCGCTCCTGCATGCCCAGCCCACACCACAGAGGTGTGTGCAGTTACACTTTGGGGAGACCTTCTCTGAGCTACTCAGCAGTGAGGGAAGGGGACTCTCCTCTGCTCTCCCATCTCTGCTCTCCCGTGCTATCAAATATCCATGTGGAAACCTGGCAAGACCATGGTCATGCTGTCCCCTCAACTACTGCATTTGCAGTGAGCCGTTATGAAGGGTTGGAAAAATCATCTCTACCACCTACATTTCAGGGCCCATAATTTGACCTCTCAATCAAAACATGCAGTGAGATTTCCATTCTTTAAAACGTTATTCGGAGATACCAACTTGCATTCGTGGAGAGCCATGGTTTACATTTAAGCCTACGTAGTTTGATTTAAACAATCAAATTCCACTCTTCTGGAGAGATTTTTTTTCTTCCTTTCTCACCTTCAGAAGAAAAAACTCTGGGCAAGTCATTATGATCAAGCATCATTTTATTTCATGCAAGAGGGAATTTTTACACCTTTTTATTGATGAAAAATGTAGATCCTCTTAATTAGACTGTATAACTACAGTATGTTGATCATGAGTGCTCTGTGTCCACTTGGACTATTTTGTTATAATGCGACTAAACCAGAGTAGGGACACCAGTTTCTGACCAATATGCATTATTTCTGTAATAAGCATCTGTGGTGGTTGTTTAAGTGGAATAAGAAATATTCACGCATGTATGTGCACAGCAGCTTGTCAGACTTCATGCATGAAGAAACGCCGTTCTCAAAAGGGCTGCAGCACAAGGTGCCTATTTGGTTAAGTATTGGATACATTTGAAATAGAGTAGAATAGAACAGAAAAAAGGAAAAGAAAAGAAAGGAGAAAGGAGAAAAGAAAAGAAAAAAGAAGGGAAGGGAGGGGAGGGGAGGGAAGGGAATGGAAGGGAAGGGGAGGGGAGGGGAGGGGAGGGAAGGGAAGGGAAGAGCAGGGCAGGGCAGCGCAGGGCAGGGGAAAAGAAAAAAGAAAAAAAAGAAGAAAAAAGAAAAAAAGAAGAAAAAAGAAAAGAAAAGAAAAAAGAAAAGAAAAGAAAAGAAAAGAAAAGAAAAGAAAAGAAAAGAAAAGAAAAGAAAAGAAAAGAAAAGAAAAGAAAAGAAAAGAAAAGAAAAGAAAAGAAAAGAAAAGAAAAGAAAAGAAAAGAAAAGAAAAGAAAAGAAAAGAAAAGGAGGGAAAAAAAGAAAGCAAGGGGGGGGGAAGGTCAATAGCCAAGCTACCCAATAGGAATGTTAAAGCTGAATTTAATATATCTGGTGAATTAGTGGTGCTTCCAAACTGTGTGAAATCCAATTAGCCTCTGGAAGGAAGGTTAGTTTGTTAACCCTGTTCCCCATACATATGGAGGGGACTATGAAACAGATACTCAGGCTGTTGGTTCTTTTTACCCAGCAGAAAGGCTTGCTCTTGGATTCATGAGAGTATTAGGCTGAGGATAAATGTGCTGTGCAGTTTGGGGGCATAAGAAGCACAGCCATCAACACCAACACATAAAGATTACACTTTCTCCAGCCAAAAAACCATAAAACCAGAAATTCTAGGTGACAGATTAAGACTATGAAAGGAAAGATTTCCAGCACACATTGCCCCAAAACAGATAGCACTTAAGAATTCAGAAAACTGTAAAACCACTATTCCTAATGATCTCCCCTCTTCATTCTTGTGAGGAAACAATAGTTCTGGACTACAAAAGAGCATCAGAGACTTTGGAAGTAGCATGACTATATGGCCAAGGTCAAGCAACACTACTTGAAACAGGAGTCTTGAACGCAGGGGCACAGGGGTCCTAACAACCTACTCCAGGTCAGGCTGAAGAACCAATGGGCTGGAATTTCCAGTTAATGGGATTTCCAGCAACAAGCTCCTAAAACCTAGAGCTGTTGCTGATCCTATTGTGCATATCTTCATAAAAGAGAAAGGCTCTTGCTCAGCTTTGTGTGAGTTTTTCTTTAACGGTACTGATGGTGATGGGGAGGCATTGGTAAACAGATCCTCACCCTGGTTAAAGCACCAACAAACAAAACACCCTGTACCAGGACTGAATGGTTTGCTGCGTGCCTGCAAGCAACCTCCTCCATCTCCAGGGAGCACAGAAGAGTATTGCTATTAGCGGACCAACAGGCCCAGGAGGCTGAAAAGCTGCACCAAGCATTTACTGCTTGTAAGCAAGCTCTGAGAGGCTGGAGGAGACCGATAGCCACACCATGACTTTGTCTCACAGCAGGTCCCTGCTTTTCCCAAGGAACCCTTGTCTCTGTACCCCATGCCACAGCACCTACCTGGTGCATGAGAAGGTCAAAACCAGCGTCACTACAGCCAGCCCTCTGCCTGCTGACTTTTAGTTGGGGAAAATGGTGGAAAAGGGATGAAGTAAAACTGTAGCTGTGAGACCTGCTCCCACTCCCACATGCAGTGTGTGTTGTCTGCTTAAAAGACTAAGACAACATCACTGCTTTCCTAACCTGCTAGAAGGGTGCGCTGTGAGAGTCTCTCCCTCCTCGATGTCTTATAAGTGTTCCTGGATCCTGCTCCTTCTTTTCTCTTATCAGTCAGCATTATGTAAAAATACTTCCTCCAGTTAATTATTGCACTGTCAGATGCATCAAGAGCTTAGTTTTCAGCCCAAACATTTCTAAGGCCAGTACACTGGCCAGCTACCAAAGAGAGATCCCTTTGTACTTTCACCTACCTGGGTACAGTCATAGACTTCAGCCCAGCACAGCAAGTGGCCAAAGATGAACCCTCACTGGGGGACACTACTGATTTATTCATGCATTTCCATTTGCCAGTGGTAACTGCCTAACTACTGCCCAGCATGTAGCTGTGGAAGCAGAGGGTGACATGCCTGCACAGTGCTTTCGGGCAGAATAAAGTTCTGGCAAAATGAAGATGATTACACAGTTGTACGAAATAGCAGGCTTTGTTCCAGCCTCTCTGTGATGTGCTGTCAAGAGCCATGAGAGAGGAAATTCTGTGTTCAATAATCACTCAGAGTGGCAAAGGAAATTAAATGAAATATGAACAGATTTGGTTTCCATGTAACAAGTGGATGCATTTTACTCACTGAGGCTGTCTCTCTTTAAGAAATGTTGTTCCTCGACATAGTTGTGAGCCCTGCTGACGTCAGCAGCTTCCTTCCAAAATAAGTGATAGGGAAAAATCCGTGTCAGACTTGCCATTATTATTAGCGCATCAGGAGAGCTTGAGGACACTTCAGTTCCAGTCAGGCATCACCGCTGGCTTTGAAGGCAGCACGCTTTGAACGGGCTCTGCCTCCCCCAGCACAGCAGCACACCAACACACTTCACTACGGATAACCTTGTCTTCCTTGGTGTTTGTGGTAGACAGCATATGTTAATCAGGGTTATGGCAATGTATTATCACAATTTTTCCTGGGGAAGATGCACTCTAACTCATTTGTAATTAAAAAACTCTTCTGACCAGACAAGCCTATTCTGTCGATTCAGCCTGTGCACATACTTGTCTCTCAGCCTGCACTGGTTTTATTCAGGGTCTAGGTCTCCAGCTACACAGCCTTTGAAACATCTCTGATATTTTTATTGTACCTAACGGTACTTCTTCTATTAATTAATTCTTGGATGTGTCACCAAGCTCATCCTTTGTACAGGTCCCTCTCTGTTTTGTTCAACATCTGCAAAATGCCAAACACTTTCTCATCAAAGGAGATGGCAAAAAGCAAACCTCTTTACTTCATGCTATCAACTTTAATGTAAAAAAGATGCAAGTATGAAGTATTCAACCTTCAAGTCATCGTTCCTAATACGCATCTCCAAACCTGACAAGGAACAAACTGTCCTGTCCTCCAACAGTGTAACTTCATTTGCAGCCTATGGATCCAAGTCAGCCTAATTCTTGAGGATGATGAGACAATGCAGCCGGTTCTGTATCTAATTAACACTGGCTTTGCATTTCACCCCACTCGTGGCATCAAAGCTGTTGCTCAGTTGCTGAAATATTCTGTAAAAGCTCCTAAAGGCATTTTGACCAGTTACATTTCAGTGTTTGCAAGGATCTTTATTACACTGTTAATTCTGGAGATTAATGGGAATTAAAAATGGTGTCCTTTAAAAATTAAATTGTTTCACCCTAATTTCTGTTAATCTTTGAATAAAGCTATTTTTTTTTTTCTAATTAACAGGTCCTTTCAATTCAGCTGACAGCTAACAGAGTAATGGAAAATTCAGCATTATGTCCTGAGCTAAACCATATTAAGGTAGAAATTAACTATGTTAAGCAGGCTGTGAGATAAAAATACTTTGTACAGAACATGCAGCAAGGCTGCTGAAATGAATGTCCCAAAGTCCCTCACATGAAAATGCCCTTTTTTTTTCTTTTATCTTTTTTTTTTTTAAAATTTGAAATATATCCTATCCCTTCCATGTCTACAGGACCAACGACAAGTTCTAGCTTAGTATGCAGTAATGTTAATGGAGTAATTGATGCAGGAATACTGAAATAGATGATGTGTAAAATGGCAGGCTGCATAATTGTCTGGAGTGAGTTCAAGCATTTCTGCAGTGAAAAATAGTCCTGTTTTATAATCCCATCACGTCTCCTTGCTGCTGTGTAGCAAGCAAATTTCATTTGGAGATGATCCCACGATGCAGTTGATTTACTAAGGGGATTCCAAAAGGCAGAAGGTTAAAACCTTCTTGCCCCAACTAAATAGCACCTGGGAGAGGTATTAAAGGGTCCACACTAGTTTTGGGAGTATCATTCAAATTACGTCATTATAATAAATGTATAGCACATGATTCTTTGCTTTTGAGCAGTGGCAGAAGAGTACTTGGTTAAAAAAAAAAAACACTGTTCCTTTTTAACATTTTATCTTTCTTTTTGAAATACAAAGTATTATGTGATGGAAGAAGGGGGAACAGAAAGGAGCTTTAAAAATTATGATGCAATTAATTTCTTCTTCTGTGAAACATGCAAGTTCCATTGTATTTGGATGGCATTTTTCATAAAATGAGTTGTAGACTACTGAAGCAATTAGAAACTAATTGCTATTAGATTTCCCCAAGAGATATATGATAAGAGAAACAGGAGATGGCCAGAGACTTACAAGCAGACTGTATCTGTTTCTTTCCCAATCCCTAAGAAACAGCAAATTCCACTTCTACAGGTGCCGAGGTGACTACATGAGCTCACAGATCAGCCAGCTGCAGATGGTTGTACATATTCACATTCCCTTTAGGCACTGTCTCAGGGATAATTGGGTACTGCTTTTCTTATTTTAACCACAGAAATAATACATCTGGATTTTTTCCTTTTCTCCCCATTGCTGCATGAATTCATCAGCTCTTCGCCTATCCTTGCCTCTCCAACTCTTCCCCAGCCCTCACCCCTCCAGACTGACTATGTCATTTCCATGATAAACGGATCCTTTCTGCTGGTGTGACACTAACAGGAACTGGACTGAGCCATTCATTCTCAACGGCACACTGGTGTGAGAAAATAATGAGCACAGATAGCACTTTGCAATAGTCATCACCTTTCCAGGGGAAGATATTGTAGATTCTTTCCTCCCCCAACCCTTCCTACTGACACTCACCTCTGCAGAAAAGAAAGTATTTCTTGTTCCTTGCAGATTTTGAGTCAGCTTCTGATCTCATTTATGCACCCAACAACCCTGGGCCAAAGCACCAGTTCTGAGTTCTCATTGTAACTGTGCAGATCAGTAACTTTGCAACTAGAATTAAAACCAAAGGATGCTAAATAACCCTTCATTAAGTTCAGAAAAGCTGACACCTTAGTATCAGTTAAAAGATGCAGGTGTTTTGTTTGGGATTTGTTGTTGTTGTTGCGTTTGTTGGGTTTTTTTCTGTTGTGGATGCCAAGAAAGAAACAAGGCTTGCTGTCTGTTCACAATGGAAATGCTGCTTATACATAAACTCATATGTAGACACTGCACAAAGATTGAACATACAGTTATGAAAAGAAATATAAACAAAAGGGCCAAATCTATACTGGCATACAAGCCTCTTGGTACAAATCTACTGAAGTCAAAAGAATTATACAAAGCATCAATCTGACTTCACTCCCTGATTATACTGACAGCACTTCTAAAATTATGTGGTTTTATTTTTTTCCCACTCAAATGTTTTAAGCTTCCCTTTGCTCTCTTCCCCTTTCATCTCAGATCAGTTTTGACAGGTAATCTAGCAGTATCAGCCTCTCCTGCAGAGATCTTCTCTATACCTACAGTGGTGTGCTTTCAGTTTGCTCCAGCACTCCAATAAACATCTAGTGCAGGCAGTGCAGGCTGGGCTTTTTTAAGAAACATTGAATGTCTGCAATTCCAGTTGGGTTCAATAAGAATTACAGAAACACAGCATCTCTGGAGCACATTATAGCAGAAGTGGAGAGAGGTAACTGTAACAAGACCAGTGCTAGATTTTCACTGGCGTCTCTGAAATAATACTGTTCATTCCAGAATATATATTTCCATAGGGAAATGTGGTGCTAGAGTTCACTAAAATGTCACTCTAAACCAACTGCCCTTTTTCTTTCCCTTATTTTTTCCGCTGCACCAAGAGGCAGTAAAGCATCTGTGACCAAATAAGGCAACACATGAACATCTTTTAAAAAAAAAATTAAATCGCATCCTGACAATTAGCATGCTGGTGCAACCAGTTCCTGGAACATCAAATCAACCATGATACTTGCACAGTAGAATGCGTTAACAAGCATTTTGCTTTTGCTGTGCTATCTTGAACTCAAACATGCCGAAGTAATTTTAAAAACTTGACACTCTTTTTCCTTTGTAGTCCAGGCTAAATGTTTTGTTTCTTTCCTCAAGGGAATACATAATCCACACCATTGTATTGTTTTTGTTCCAAGGCAGCTTTCTCAGACAAAAGAAGAAACTAGCTGCGGTTGCCTAGAAGAAAATTGGCCTTAGACAATGAACGGCATATTTTTTCTCTGCAACTGCTTCTCACTTCTCTGTAATGCCTAGGCAAGTATTAAATTCTCTTATTCAAGCTGACTTATATGTAAAAAGTTCCACCAAGAAGCATGCTGTCCATTTTCCCTAGTTACCTGCTCTGGTTTTGTAGATCCAGCCACAGCCTCTAGTGTGCTGCATTAAGTCACCGTTTGTATTTGGTTGAGTTCTGACCATGGAAATCGCTGCTTTGGCACACACAACATGTTCTGGGGGGGGCTGTTGTCAAACGCAGGACCGTGCTGCTCAGCAGCCGTGAGTTACTGGGAGAAGAGCAAGCAGCTCTCCAGTGCGCAGCTTCCTGGTAGTCATACACAACCAAACTCATCTGGTTACTACTCGTTTAGTGAGATGCTAGTTTGTATCCAAACCTCCTTCACAGGAAACAAGCCCAGACTGTATCAGAATAGAATCATTTAAGGACTACCAGGTGGTCACGTAACTAAGCGTTATATCACAATAAGACAATGACGCATAAGAAAAAGTGGATTTTTACGTTATTCTGGCTATTAGATGTAAAATTTAGGCCAATGGTTGGCAGATAAAGTTTCCAGCCTTTTCCTGAACACATTTATCTTATCTTCAGCATGCAAATGGAGATCTGGGAAGTCCTATCTTACAGCCTGAGCCTTTGTTTTTATAATCCTCTTTAAGGTGCTCAGCTCACCTATATTGAATTAAAAATAAAGCATCAATACTGTAAGCCTTTCCACTGTGCTCCAGTGGTACACTCCAATTCTGCCTTAAATAGGCATGTCTAAAGAGACCCTGAGGGTGCTTATTCAGTCCTTCATCTCCTCTAATACTGATGAGGGATGTCTCATTCGCTGTAACGCCAGAATTTGGTCTTTGAACTTACCCTGGTCAGTACTACACCCAGTGAGATACATGGGCAGGTTTGATCCCTAGATACACTATCAATGCTTGATAGCTGCTCTAATAGCCATATGTGGTGCAGAACTTAATGTGACATACGTACTTTTAAATGAATAAGACAATGAGATAAAAAGAGCAGTAGTATTACATATTGTGGTGCCTCAGTATAGTAGTAAGCCATGTGAAAAATAATGCTATTCAATATAGAATTTCCCTGTGCCAGACTTAATTTTGCATGTGCTGATGAGAATATGGCCCTTTTCTTAGCAGGTAGCATCATACCAACACACAAGGAAAGGCATCCTATTTAAATTGTATATGTATTCATTTTATTGTCATTTCCCACTCACGCTTATAGCCACTAATAAGATGACTATTGCTTTCTTGTTTGTTTATACAGACAGCTTGCCATTTGGGGGTTAATGAATGATAGCAAGTGGAAGCATGAAAATAAAATTAGCAATGCCCAAAGCAACCCACTTTATCAAACTCACCAGTTTATAGGATTAGCAATGGATTCCGTGCAAATCTCTGCTATGGGTATTATGAGCAAGATTTATGCCAATTAGCAGTAACAGTGCAGATTATTTGGGAAGAACACTGACCACAGTTAAAAGATCCTTCTACTTTTAAACTATGTTGTTAGGACATCCATTTCAAGCAGTCATGTCCACTTACAAGACTATTTTTACTCATCTCTTAAGTGCTATTTAATGTCTGTCATTGTTTCCTGAGGCAGTGAAGAAGACTAAACCATTCCTTTTCTAAGCTAGGTTTTGCAGTACTGTCAACCTCTTTGGGTTCAGGTCAGGTTGCTCCCAGCAGAAGCCAGCCTGTATTACATTCTTCACTCCTCTATAGCAGACGTGATTCTGATCACACAGAGCTCAGCGGGAAGATTCCCTGTTGACTCCAGCATACGCTGGATTAGGCCCTACATCCCCACAACAATCAAGAGACCTGAAGGAAAGAATTACAGTAATCTGTTGGTAGGTGCCACTTGATCAGTGGAAGACTTCAGCCTTTCTCCACTGGAGGAACACTGCTGATAGCATACAGCTCCAGGCTTCTGAAACGTGCCGCTCTGTGGGCATCAAGACAGAAAGTCCTTATATAAACTGCATTGATAATCTGATTAGAAAATGAGAACTTTATGGAAGGTAGATTTTCCCCCTATACTCTCATGTGTACAAGACAGGGACAAGGCTGAAGCCAGTGCCACTGTAGACTGAAACACCCCTTTGGAAATCAAGTCCGACCCATTCTGGGGGAAGAGTACTGTTTGCTGTGCTTCTTTACAATCAAGTTCTAACACCTTATTGAACTTCCAGGACAGTATCCCCTCATCTCTGTGCAACAGCTTACTCAGAGCCATGGGAGATGTGTGTGCAGGTACCGCTCTGCAGCACCTGCAGGGGCACGGGTGGCAAGTTCGGTCTGACTCCACACATGCACATGTTGCAGATCCACTAATAGACCCCCTCTGCTTGTGCTCTAAAACAGCTGATAATCTCTTAGCCACTTTATCCTGAAGAAAAGGTTGTTAATATAACTAGTTATTTACAACTGTGACAATTACATTGAAGCAATTTGTGTGTGGACATAATTATGTTCCTAATGAAGATTATCTTAGATTAAATGTTTTTAATTACAATTTACACAGCTGTTGGCTATTGTGCCGACAGTATTCTGACATTTATGCCTCACCAGAAATGAGATTTATACTTTGCTGTGTCAAAGCTGACCGTAATTATTTGCTGGATATTTGATGTCACATGCTGCTGACATTGCAAAAGGTTTCAGTGCTGTAAACTACAGTGTGGAAGGAGTAGAGATTGAAACTTTATCAGTCACTTCTAAGAGCCATTTGCTCAAATTCCTCTGATAACACTCCATCTGCCCTTGTGATTGCAAGTACTTCTACCTGTCTGCTCCAGCTTTCTCCAAAAGTAGAGAGAATGTTTCTTTTTATTTCAGGAGAAGCATGTGGAGGCCTGCATATCTGTACGATTCGCTGAAGTTCCTTCTTTTCAATGTTAAATGAAGAGAAAAACAACGATGGGAGCCCAGCTTACATATTAGATCTAAATTTGAAAAATTAATGCCAGAGGATCCTTAGAGGCAGCATCTTCATTATTCAGAAAATCTTGGCATGTAAACTCCACCTACCACCATTCAAAAGGAATGAGTGATCAAAGCCAGATTACAAATTCATTAGCGATTAATCTGTCTAGAAAACCTTCCCTGATGCTTTGCAGGAATATGATAGTAATATTATTAATAGTGATAGTTACAATTGGATTATGGCCAAAACCATAAACAGCTACTGAGAAATATGACCACAGGAGCCTTGGAGTTTCATTCCCAGAGATCTTGTTTGGTGGAGATGCATTCAGAGCTCTATGTCCCCTGAACCACTATGGCCACTGTGCTAGAGGCCTTTGCAAGCCTTAACATCACACTGAAGAGTTGGTAATAAAAGACTTTAGCATTGGAGTTGCATTGTATTCCCAGAATTGCAGTGTCTTGCAGGATCCTAAGTTAGTGCCTCCATTATGCCCTGTGCAACTCTGATGCCTTTAGTAAAATTGAAGGTGACATAAATCAGGGTAGAACTGGGCTCAGGGCTTCTTTTGGGGTCTGCCTTGTTCTTTCTAGTTCTTTCTACAGTGTTCTCTCAATGTGTCAGAATGGGAATGAGTTATTGAAAATATTTCACCTCTCCTCCCTTCTTTCTCTAAGAGACTGTCATAGAAAAGACTATCACTGTGTGCACACGTGCAACATACTTCGCTTCCAGGCTGGACGTCCCTGCGTCTTGAAGCCTGCATCAGCGCTTTGGCCTTGCCCAGGAGGCCGTGACAGGTCCCTGCCTGCCCTCCTTTTGAAGGGGAATTCAAAAGGTGCTAAATTCCCCTTTAAAGCATAGTCTCAACATGAAGGAGGAGTGTTTTGTGCAATAAGACACAGCATGGAAACTCTCCAACATCTGCACTGGGCTAACATGCAACGGGGCTTCTCCATAAGCCAAAGTTATAGCGTGCAGACTTGTTTCAGTTGAGAGTCATGCTTATCCCACTTAGTATTCATGCCAATACATATTTCATCATGTTAATGCATATTTTATTGCACCCTTTGTACCAATTCCTCTAGCATTTTGCTTTTGCAATGGTGCCTAATAACCCATGATTACATAGAGCCCTC
Source organism: Falco rusticolus (assembly GCF_015220075.1). Taxonomy (NCBI): domain Eukaryota; kingdom Metazoa; phylum Chordata; class Aves; order Falconiformes; family Falconidae; genus Falco; species Falco rusticolus. The sequence continues at coordinate 4,024,122 of NC_051200.1, read as the reverse complement.
TGTGCATGTTTGTGACTTGTGTGATTCCCTCCTGTCCCTAGGAGGGACTGATCTTCCCAGACTCCTATTCTTGCTATGTACTACCTCCAGTTCTCTCTTCTAGGGTTTCTCAGCCCACACGTACTCCATACCACACCTTCCCAGCTCCACTCAAGCCATTCCTACAAACATACCTAGTCCACCTTTTCCAGATGGAACATCTATGGCCACTCTACCCATATAAACCAGATCTTGTAACTTTTACTTTCACCCACAGTCCTCCTGGTTGTAAAAAGTTTTCTTCATAGAAATGCAGGTTGTTATTTGGTAAAATGTTAATTAAAATGCATACTTGCATGGAAGATAAACCAAAGCTCACTATCAACCTTTTTCTGAGCTGCTACTGCTGATATAAGAGACTGACTCGTGCTCATTGCTAGCAGTGCATCATACTCTAAAAAATTAGGCAATGGAAACCATGAACATTTGTGAAGTACATTATTTTCAACATGTTATTTGACCCACCAAAAAAGTCTCCTAGCTTTTGAGAGCTCTGCAAGAAGAATATATAGCACAACCTGATGATTCAGCTGTCTCATTCCACAGTCCAAGCTAATCCTATAAAGAGCTATCTGAAAATACCTAACAGTGAGTGTCTGCAGAGCTGTACATGTGTATGTATGTTTATACACTTATGTACATGTACACAAAGATCATTTCACATCTTGAAAGAACATACAATATCACAAAGGAAATGATGAAATGGTTTCACCATCAATCTTCAAGGACAAGATGTTAAAGCAGCTATTTAAATTGCTATGTTGTCAAATTGGTTCCTATAAGGAAGTGCTTCACTGTCTATAGAAATCACTAGTGGCTTTAATGACTCATGTTAGGATTTAAAGCATTTGAAAAAGCATCATGAATGTATCAAAATAATTAAAACCGGTATGCTTGTGGAGTTACGTTTTTTTTAATCAAATTCCATTTATCTTTTTGCACTCAAATTTAAAACACAAATTTTAGCCCATTTCCCTAAGAGAAATCTAATACACAAATTTCATATGTATTTATTTTTAGCAGTACAAAATGTATGCTCTTCCCAACACACTTCAGGGAAGACTTACACAAACTAATAAAAAACCTGCATGCATACGCATGTACGTACACAGACGTATATATTTCTGCTTCTATGTAAGGGGAAAAGTTAGCATCTTTGTGGTCACCCAACCATGCCCAGGGAAACACAAGAGAGAACAGCACTATTGATATTTCTTCAGCGTTGAGTGCTTCAGGCATGACTGGGCCATGGGGGAAGGCCACTTCCAACGTGCGGGTACTCGGTGTAAAATTAGGACTGAGATACTAGGTCTAGGAAGCATTCAGGGCACCCGGCTGAACCTGGCTGGTGCCTCAGCACTTGAGGTAAAAGGAGCCCTCTTAGGAACTCACACCCCAAACTATCCGTAGTCTTGTAAACCCCGAATTTGCAATCCAAATGTGGCAGGGGCAGGGGGGAGGAAAAAAGAAGAAAGAAAAAAAACAGGTGTACTAACAAGCGACAGTCTTGCACTTTCAGGTTTTTTTCCTCCCTCTTGATGTTCCCTAAGCAGAACACAAGACAACAAAGACCAAATTCACAGGTTACCAAGGGATGGATTAACGTACTGAGCCCAGTTCACCAGAAGCAGATGGCCACAGAAGTCCCTTGGGGCTGCGTATCACGGACACCGAACCTCTTGGGCAAAGCAAGGAACAAAGCCTGTCCTGCTGTGACAAGCACACACCAAGAACAGGTTGAGTTCCCTTCCAGGACCCTACTACAGGCCAGAATCTTGTCTGGACAGGCTTCAGCCGGTTTGCTCTTTGGCCAGCAAAGTGCAGATACTAAACTGACTGAATTTAGCTAAAATAAAGCATTTCACTCTCTCACTGAAGGCAGCACAACCCAGCTCGTTCCCCAGCATCCACTGCTACACCTACACCAGGGCTAACCTATGCAGCCCTGAGGAGGACTGACACAAAGCTCCAGAGATCTATCATGAAAATGCAAGGATGAAGACACTGAGCAGCAGCAGCCTCCAACCACCTCCTGTGGGTGAGCAGGCAGCGCCCCAGTGAGCACCCCCAGCCGGGGGCAGGTGCAGTGCAGACATCCAACCATTCCCGCTGCCAGCAGGCTTGACCAGGAGCGTGAGGATATTCCCTGTGCATCCAGGTGCTCCCAGTAACAGGTAAGACTGTTCTATCTAATCAGCAAAAGAGCTTGAAAAGCATCTTTTAGTACTCTTCTATAATAAATAGCAAGCTTCAATGTTTGCAAAGGATGCTGAAAAAGCACTACTGACTTCATTTTAGCTAATTCCCTTCTCCTTTCTCCTTCAATTTGTTATTTCCCTTCAAATTAAGTTCCCTGCGACAGACTAACGATGTAGGAAAGAGACTCTCCTACCTAACCACGCTTGGGGCAAATAATGATCCCAAGCCTTATGTCACCAGCCTGTTCGCTGCCCTCTTCTTTCATCTTGTATTACTCTCCACGCACACCTCTCCCACAAGGAATTCTTTGTTCATTTTGGAGCTGTGAAAAATATCAACTGATTTCAGCTGTTCACACCTACAGACCCGTTTCCACCTCACAGTTCTCCAGGGATAAGTGAAGATTAATTGCACTCTCCCCAAAGTCCTTACTTTGATAAATGAAGTTTGCCTACATGCTTTGCCCAGAAAAGGCAATTTTGAACAGGTATGGAGCCCACATAGCGTAGCAGTTAAGCACAATGCAGTTGAGAGTTTAGTTTAATTGACAAAGAAAAACAGAAATAAGCCTTCCAAGTACTGTGGGGAGCAAGGCTACATTAGTGGGGGAAGTGAGAAAGGGGTGGGAAAGGATCACTCAGCTGGAGACAGGGGAAGGGGAATGCTGAAATCATCTCTTAGCTGTCATTCCTGCTGGGTGACCTCGACAAGCCAAGCAGACTGAGGGTGCGAGGCAAAGGCAGATCAATGAGGGAAGGGCACTTGGCCACTTTGAGGATCAGTGGGATCATTTCCTACCCATAAAATGAGGACAGTAACTCGTGCTTTGTAAATCCAAGTCAATATCCTGAATTTGCAATCCAAATGTGGCAAGGGCAGGGGGCAGAAAAAAAGAAGAAAGAAAAAAACCCAGGTATACTAACACAAGTGACAGTTCCCCCAAAATGTACAAAAAAACATTTTGCAATGTATCTGAGCTGCTCTGGTAACATTCTTCCTGGGGATGCAGGTTATTTTGTGCATCCAACACCGAGATCTCTTTCATGCTATTCTTCAAATGTACTTATTTCCCTGGAATCACTTAACTAAGCGTGAGGTGCCTAAAGTATTCTTATGCTTGACTAATTGCTTGTTTTGGAAGTGCTCTTTTTCCCCCCAGATTACAAGGTACGCTTAGCCAAAGTAATCCTATTCTGTTGAGGCATAAATCCATTCATCCAAATTACCACCCTGCTTTTGAGGGCTGGAAAACTTATGTGTGTCCTGTACTAGACTGAATTGCAAGTACTTCTTCATTTCATCAACACTTCCTGAACTTTCCACTCTAAATTCCTGCAGCAGAGCGTCTCTTTCTCTGTCAGTGTCCTTACATTAAAATTTTTAATCTTTTATGCCGCCTGCTGGGACAATCTAAAAAAGGAACCCAGAATAACCACAGTAATTACAACAATTCTAAACTTTGAACTTAAATTCATCCATTTGGCACCTGTGTTTACTGAATTTGAGCCCAGTTTGACACCACCCTTATTTTGACGCAGATTTGCTGTAACATTTCTTTTGCCATATGCCAGTTCAATTACAAATACTCTTCCTCTGCACTGCTGCCTTCCAGATGCACTAAACTTCCCTCCTGCAGACTACAAGAAAATTACTTGGCTCCTTTTCCACTGCTTTCTTTTTATTCCATTACATCAGGTAAATAAACAAGACTAATTTGCATTAACTTATTATATCATTTCCAACACCCGCCTCCCCCCTTCTTTCTTCTGGGCAGATTTAAAAAAGGAAAAAAGAAAGAAAAAAAGGTGTCCAAACCTCATGCACTGGTAACTTGCATACTTAAATATCCATATCCTTTCTTATTCTAGGGGAGAATGGGAGGGATAGAAAGCAAAAACAGTTATTATAACATCTCCCCATGAGGCAAGTGTTGGTTTTCTTACATAACTGAATTGCATTATTGGTGTTCAAGGGCCCAATCCTGTTTGAGTTTCTTTTCAGTCCACCAATTTTATATTAATGCTGGAGTAAGAGGGAGGAGAATCTAACCAAATACACTAAACTGTGTAAATAAAGCACTGGATATTTGCCTCCTACAGATGTTTTTTGTAACTTCCAAGATCTGGTACCTTTGTTATGATTCATCCTGTGATAATTCTTCAAGCAGCACAGATCCATGGACAGAGATGCCAAGTATAAAGGTACTACTCACTTTCCTTAATCCTTGGTGAGCAAACCTCTGGCAGAGCAAGTGCTGGATACCTTACCTAAGTCCCTTCTGGCTTGAGATCAACTGTAGCAAGCAAATGCAGGTGACCTATTTGATAAGGCTGAAATAATACTCAAACTGGATACCTCTTGTAACCAAGCAAATAAGCATCTGAACCTTACTGATGTGCAAAACAGTAAGATAAATTTCTCTAGCTTAGCACACGTGCACTGGCCACAGTGGATTTCCTAAGTATTTGGCCTTCCATGACAATTTTCTAAAGCCCTTTTGCCCCCACTGTATATGTTTGTAAGCATAGCTACCTATTAAACAAGACATCTCATAAGCACTTAAATATGCAAGAAGCAAGCAGTATATCCCCCAGGCACCCTTCCATTTACCAGTGCTGATACACGTTTTACTTTTAAGAGACCGACTTTTGTGCCCATTGAGGTATGCAAAACTGTATCCTTCCTTAGCAGTCTCCCTCCGTATCCATACGTGAAAGCTGCTGTTCATCACCCATCTGTACTAATATGAACTGGTGAAGCATCTTGGCAGTGGCCTGCACGAACCAAGCCTGTCTCCAGAGCAATGCTACCACAGCAAGGCAAAAGAGCCCTATATTCATTTCACTTCTGATTTGCTTTGGCTCTGGGGAACCTACACCAGCAGACCTCTTCTTAGACCACATCGGCTGCAGCCCCAGGCTTTGTTCAGTCATTTACACCAACATAAAGTAAGCGCAGGCTGCAAAGGAAGACAGAAAAACAGGGTCTTCACAGCCAGGTGAGGAATATACAAGAACCTCCATTAACAGGATTAAATCTCTTGCTAAATTACAAGTGTGTCAAGTTTACAAATAGTCAGACTGGGGCCAAGCCCTCAATTTGCAGCGCTTGATGATACAGGTGACAGCTAGCTCTGGTGTAAGCGCACTGAGCTTTAGTACACACATACTCACATTCAGAAGTTCAAGATAGCACCCTCATCCTCTCAAGTTAACCATTTTCCTATTTTTCTTTCAACACATTAAGGGGATTTCTACATCACACCCCTCTGAGCAGGTTCAGTTTGCTTGTTGTACCACGCTGCTAATGCATGCTTCCTAATGGCTTCTTCATGGTGGACAAGCCAAGTGCAACCTGCAGCAGATGTCTTCTCAGTAAGTAAAAGTCTATAAATTACCTCCACAGGAATGGAGGAAACCTGGAATCAGAAGTCTATTTTGTCTTCTCCAGTGTAAACACGCAAATGTTTGAACTGATGAATGTCCAGTTCTGCTTACCAGATTCTCTGATGAGATTTGGACGCCACAGTATTGCCTCACTAGTCCAGTCTGTCTGTTTACTACTACTTACCGTTTCTGTAAACACCCTATAAATTACTGAGCCAAAGTAGCTTTAAAGCTACTTCTCTTACCCCCTGCTGATGTAGCAGAGGAAGAGGGGCTGTATCCTCGCTAGGGAAAGCTTTGAACAGAAGCTTGGCTAGGCTAACGGTCCATCTCTGGCATGTGCAAACAGCACAAACACAATAAACAGGATAATTAGGAAAGCACCTTTGAGAAGAATTTCCCTTCTAAGGCAAACCGAAGTCATTTCTTGGAACTCCTTGCTTTTTCCTCTTAAATGCAGCTCATCTGCCACAGCCCAAGCTCAGCTTTTCCACTGTGCTGAAGCAACTGCTTAAACAAAGGCTTTGCTGGGAGCTGGTTACATCACTCTGCTGGCTCCGGCTGGCTGCTGAGGAGGAGCTGTCATTTACATATCAACAGAGATGCTGAATGGGCAGTACCGGCAGGCTGACTGCTCAGGGCTCCTCTTCTGCTGGGGGAAGTGTGCTACAAGGAGGCAGCTGCTTAGAAATTATTCTGACCTGCTCAGGTCTGATAGATTAGGAGAGGGTTTTCTTCTGCATATTATTTTTTATTTCCTCTGCAGCAGTGAAGAGGAAAAACATCAAACCTCCTGCCTGGAGCTGCTTCAGATGCTGGGTGTTACATGGCAGGGAGAAAACAGTAAAGATTGTTTCACAAGGTGGTCATCTGGTGCCTAAGTGAATAAAATGGCATATTTGCCCTGAGAGAAAATTGTGCAATTGCTCAGATTGGTAGAACAATGCTCCTATTAACAGTATCATGTTCAAAATGCTCTGAACACCCTTTACAAACACATTTTGAAACTGTCAGCACTTAAGCAAGGGACAAAAGTAATGCTGTTAGGAAGGACAAGGGCAAGGATTAAGGACTACATTACTTTGGTTTTAAAAGCAGCTTTAAGAACAGATCATCAGCTAGTGTAGATCAATAAATCTGCACTGGTTTTAATAAAACTTTCCACGCTTATATCAATTCTTACTCTGCAAATAGCACCTCAGACCTTCCCATTTGCAGCATCTTAAAATCTTGCTTTGGGGATATTCTATTGTCAAGGTGGATCTATTTTTCTAACAGGCTTCTTGCAAACATAACTCAAAATGTGACAGCCAGGCAACTCCCATACCAGCCCTGTTAATGGATTTCTGCAAGTTCAAGACCTGTATGCATTGTGCTTTGGGAATACATTTGAGTGCTGTCAGAAATAGCATCTCTACCACTGTGCCAGCTCAGGGAGAATTACATGGGTGCTAACCACAAGTAATTCTTATACAGCTCTCTACTGAGAGTTCAGCATCTTCCTTCCAACTGTTCAGCTAAAAGGAGGAAAGGGGATAAAAACCCAGAGTATCATGCCTAGTTGTTGCAAAGCCACTTAACTGGTAATTGATGGTAGCTGAGGATGCAGCCTCCTGTGTCTCGCATTAAGTCTAGCCCTGTTAGCAACACAGAAATAGCTAGCCTTCTCGGGAAGGAGTTCAAATGTCGAGGTACGGTGCCCAAATGACACCAGTCAGAGCCAATGTGACCTGACATCGACATTACTGATGTGCAAGGACCAGGGGAATCCAGCACTCCCAGGTCAGGAGGAGACAGCTGAAGCAGATGAGAGTGTGGTAAGGGCAAGGTGAAGATGCACTCTGCACCATCTGGCAGGCACAAGAAGAGAGGCACTGTGGGTCCCACAAAATGGTGCAGCAGCGGCTATTTGAATATCTGCTGCCCCAGTGATCCCACAGGCATGGCACCTGCCTCAGGCATAACACTTCTGGGAGCTGCTGTCAGTGTACACACCACCATCAATCCCCCCATGAGGATGGTGCCTCAAACTGCTTTATACCGAGAGCAAGGCCAATGGGCATATGCTGAGAATCCAGCTCAGCACTCCCATCCCCTGTACTCTTACTACTGCAGCATAGCCTGATGGAAACAATAAAAACCTTGAGGCTATTTATGTTTATCGTGTTCATTTTCCACATTTCTGTCCAGGGAAATGGACGATGGCAATGCTGAGCAGCTGCTGCAATTTGATCTTATGATAGTAAGACCCACAAACACACACGTTCAGTCATGCATTACCTGCAGTCTCCATTATATTCATCAGCACTTGATACGGGTACAACTTTCCATTTGACAGGCAAGGTAGGAAGCTTTAGCCTGGCTGTAGCAGACTCCAGTTATCTGATATGTGAGCTGGTTAAGAAAGCCTGGCCAGCGGCTGAATTAATACACTCCACTTGTGAAAAGAGTAGCTGTTAAAACTGCGGCAATTGGGGATGTTCCCAGTCTGGCACTAAAGTCTCAGTTTGCAAAGCGTCATGGAGCTTAGTCTCTCCCTAAGCTTGCAGGCCCTACAGGATATTTTCCCTCCTGCAGTCACCATTTAAAATCTAGTACAATGACATAGGGAACAGACAACAGCCACGTACTTTTCTGCAGTCAACAAGGTACACTATTTTTATGTGATAACACATAGAAAGTGCTCAGACAGCACAGAGCAACACAGAACAACATTGGTGAAGCACTAGGTGGGGTATCAGAGCTGGAAAGGCAGGGAGAGAGTGAACGGTGCTCAGCTCCCTCTCCCTCCATGTACTGGCTGGCAAGGCAGGTTGGACACAAGAACTTAAGCTTGTTCAAGACACGATCCAGTGAGGCTGGAAGAAACCTTTGTTATTTCTGCCTGAACTGCAATTACTTTTCCCTTCCTTACAATTTTTATAATAAATTGTTTCAAATTCTTCACTTAAGTATGTGGTGAAGATATGAAATGATGAGTGTGGAGATAAACACAGTCTACTTAGGCACCTTTAATACAAGAAAATGCTGATGCAGGGCATCAGAACCAGGGAATATCAGAATTGCTTTAGTCAGGCTGCAAAAATGACATGCAATGATCAAAACCATTAGAAAAACCCAGAAAAGGTTGCATTTGCAGGGGATCCATACAGAGACTTGACCATTGCCACAGCTTCCTCTAGATTTCTCAGGAGTTCCTCAAAATCACGAATTGAACCCAGCCAGGGCAGGGACATCTGCACGAGGGGACAACCCTTCTGTGGGGCTGAGTGCACACAGGCCACTAACTCCACGCTAGAGATGAGTAAAAAAAAAAATTCTAAAAAAAGGAGCTCTTGGGGATGATGTGACCTTTGCTGTTACAGATGGGTTTATTCTGAATGATAGAAGCATTTAAATAACTGGGTAACAGTTCCCCTCCAAAAGTGTATTTCTTGCTACATCAGACATTGCTGAGTCTTAAATTATAGTTTGTCATAAAGTAGATTTTCCAGGCCTTGCTCCATAGGAGCTAGCTGGGACAGTGATACCATTCCTAAGGAAAAGCCACAAACGCTTAAGTGAGCTACAGTCAAATTTGATTAAAAACAACGCAAGTATTTAGAGTTACAAGGAACGAAACTTTCCACAGCCAGCTGGCCTGGGGGAAAAAAAAATCAAGGCTTAGTTTGTGCAGACTTCTCTTGTGTAGTAGCAGATTTGACTCAGCGCGCTGGCATTTTGGATGCAAATGCTCAAAGAGTTGCACTAGCAGAAAGGACTCTGCAGACAACAGATATAAAGGCCTGACTGTTGAAGAGCCTCATTCGTGCACTGGTGAGAAGCAAATCCAAACTGAAGCATCTAGTAACAACGGGACAAACAAAGAGCAGCCAAGAGGGTCTGGAGCTGCAACAAGAGAGCAGGGCATGGAATAACAAGCTTCTGCAGTGAGAAATAAACTAAAACAAAAGGCTGGTTTGGAAAAGCTTTGGCAGTGGAAATAACAAGACACATGTACACAGATTTCTTCCAAATGGCCAGCTAACCACTGTTGCTTGTAAAGCTGTGCACACATTGTGTTCTGTGTTAGTGGTTAATCCGCAGCTGATTAAGATCCACCCTGCCTGTGCGTGCATGAAGAAGAATCTAGCAAACACTGGGAGAATCATGCTTAATAACAGCACACCCAGTTGCGTGATTTGCACTCACAATTATCTTCACAACCAGAAGCACAAGAGATACACACATGGTCCTTCTCAGTTTGAGGAAAGGAGCCTCTGTGTGTAATGCAATTACCTCTCAGCTGTGATGTGAAACACACCAGTGCATCCTTTGTTTCAGAGGTGGCAATTCAGGAACAGTGTTGGTCTTCCCCTTTGTCAGGGAAGGCCCTGGATGCACTGGACCACCAGACTGAGGTTGTGGCCTGTGGAAGTCTTCCACAGATCTCAGTGAGTTTTGGGTGAGGCTCTGCAGCTGGGTAAGACATAAGTATCCGTGACTGAGAGATTAATATATATCTATATAGAAAAGGATGAGTTCAAGGCATTGCCCACACCCCACCATGTGCTATACTTCAGCCTTTTTAATACTTCTTGGAGGTTACAGAATAATGTAAATTACAAGTTTATTCAGAATGACACCACATGCACCAATTGACACTTCTTCCAACCCAAGCTGTGGAAGCCCAGCACAGAGTGAGCAGTGCCAAGCTGCAAGGCACAACCTGCATTGCTGCAGGGGTCAGGAGGGAATCCTTTTCCTCCCGCTCCTATAGACTCAGCCGTATCGCCCAGGGAGCATTTCCACCTAAAGCAAAAAGAGCCAGGCAGGGGAAAAACGAAGGAGCTAGTACGCTAATGGTCTCATCTGGTGTAGCAAATCCTCTGAAATCCACTGACAATTTAGGAGCATAATCCCCTCCCTTTTATTAGTGATATACTTCAGTCTTCCATACAAATTGGAGACTACAGTTTCCCTATTACCACAAACTTATATACAGTGATTTTTCTCAAAATAGGATGCATTCGTCAAACTGCCTAGTAGGAATGTCTTTGCTGCTGCACATAGCAAGGATTAAGGTGTGAAATTCCTATTAGGGCAAGGGGATTAGGTTGTTGCATTTACATAAGGATTTGACACTGAGGATCAGTTCATCGGTCGGGTGTAAGCAGGCTGATGCACAGCCTCTGTGAGGGGCTAATAGCTGGTGTTTCAGAAGAGAGGGAAGCTCCTCCTTCACAAATGCACTTAGATCTTTGTGCAGGATGCTGCTTGGAGAGGCCAATTCTTTCTTGATCCCTTCAGTAATCACTCCAAACCCTAAAGCATGAGCTACGGGATTGCCCTGATTACTGTCTTGATATATTTACATCTGAAGTAGTAAACTGGAAAGTAATTGATGCGAAAAAATGTTAGATTCGGAATAAAAAAAACTATCTATGTAAATACCCTGCACACAAAAGTATCTGAGAAGCACCAGCTCAAGGATGAAAACCATGCCGTAAGTACCTGGATTAGACCGATGAAACATTTTCAGGTCAAAAAAAAGATTATAGCTCAAGCATGTGGGTTTTAACAAAGAAATACCACCTGGGCTGCTGTCTCTACACTGAAAAGGTTCACTGTGCAGGCATGTAGGTATAAAAAAAAAAGTCCAAAACCTGAGATCACAAATGTGAGGCACTAAAATTCAGAGTCCTCATTTTCATAATCGGATCAGAATATCGCACCAACTCAGTCCATTCCCTCAGCAACTCCGCATGCTAGAGTTTGCACTGTGTCAGGCCGGTACACGTCTGCTCCGGTTCACATCCCTCAGTCTTCCTTGACTCTAGCCCTAGGAGGAGCGGCCCAAACTCTCAAAAAGTTTTATTTCTTGGTACCTCAGGGTTTTTGATCAGGGAAGAAAATGCACAAACCAATAACACATTCTGGTCTGGAGTTTAACAGCAGATCCTTTAGTATGTTCATATATCAGTTTATCCACATTATGCATTTCATCAGTGAAATATAAAAATTCAATGTTAGGGTTTACTTGTTTGGTTATTGCGCAGCACCTTGCATAATTAAACAACCTCCAAAAGCATAAAATTAACAACTGACTAAAATAAATATATTATGATTTATACCCGAAATAAGAAAAAAGTCCTGCAAAAGCAGAGATTACAGTTTCAGTAATGTACTCACTGGTCACTGTTAAATATAATAGTATTAATAAGAAGAGGCAAAGCTTCAGGCATGGCCAGTTTCCTTGCCTTTCCCCTGTCAGTGCTTAACACTGCTCCTCAAACTCTGCAAAGCACCTCCACACAAGCTAACTGGCAGCAAGCTATTCACACACTTAAATGCTTCAGTGCATCTAAGTCACCATGCTCAGCACCTGGTAACACTGAGACCCAACAGGTGACTAAAGCTGGCACTGGCTGGAGAAGTCCTGCTACCTCCTCAGAAGTGCGAGCTGAGCAGCACTGATGTTCCCTGTCACCTTTTCCTCTGAACCTGCTTGTGCCTAGGTCCAGCTAGTCTGACCCTAAGCAGAAATCAGCTGAAACACCAAATAACTTAAGATGACATAGCCTACATAGGAGCAGAAATGAGAAACCAGGAGTTCATAAAACCAAGGCCTGTGCCCAGATCATTAAATCACAGTGCTTTCACCTCTGGAAGTTATTAGGTTTTTTTATCTTGCACAAAATCTGAGGAGTGGCGTATCCTCTTGAGGTAGAAGAAAAGCCATTCACAGCTATTTCACAGACGTGACCTGTGCAGTGTACGGTTATGACAAAGAACGAACAGGCAGGCAGTCACACATTGGATTAAGCAACAATGATCTAAAAATCCAAAACTAAGTCTCACATATTGCTTTCATATAGGACCTGGTAAGAGCCTGCCTGAACCAGAAGTGGAAATTCATGCCTTTTAATTTTATTCCTGTATTTCTGAAATAACAGGCCACTTTTGGTGCACACTGTCACTTCCCTGACTCAGGGAGAAAAAGGTGGATGTTAAAGAAGCCATAAATAGTATCTGCCAGTGCTCCCTTTTCTATTACGTTGACTTTGATTCAGCTCCCTGCAATTAAGGGGAACAGGAGAAAGACAAATAAAATTATCCCAGCTGTTTGTGGCCAACAGACCTGGCCTCCCAGCTGAGAGCTCTTTGTGCTGCTGAGAGCGTCTCCAAGCAACCAGCCCTTGCAGCTGCCAGACTACAAAAACGAAGCGAAAGCATGACTTACAGAAAGGAAGCACATGTAAAGGTTGGGACTGAATCAATCTCCGCTTTGTCTCCTGCCTAAATACGGCACCAGATACAAGAAGAGATCACCCTGAATGGATCTCACCCACTGAGGGGGCAGAACCCGGATACTTATGTTGTTTTAGAAGCCAGACCCTTGGAGTACTAAACCCAGATATCCTGTAAACTATATCTGGATGCAATGAGAAAAAGAGGGATTGAGTCTGTTACGATGCTATTGAGACTTAGTATTCTTCATCAGTCTTAGCTGGTGGTCCAAAAAGCAGTAGAAGGTGGCCCACAATACAGCTGCCAGAATGACTGTATTGTCCCAGTTGTAAGTCAAACCCACATATAAGTGAAGTGGAGGTGAAAAAACATTGTCTGATAATTGAAACAATATGGCAAGGAAACCAAAGCAAACATGCAAATCCCCATGCACACAAGTATGGAATGAATAAAATGGGAGGGGGAAAAAATGGAAAGATAAATAAACACTCAAACTGTGTTTTACTGATCAGTATAGCAGTGTTAAATGTTCGAAAACTGTTAGAAACAGGTAATAAATTCTTCCTACGGAATCTAGGCAGTCATTTTTAAAGAAAGGGTTGAGAAACCCTGACTGATATCATCCCTCCAGCTCTCGGCAGTCTGAGTTTTACAAGTGAATCATCTTCTGTTTTACCAAAAACCAGCTAAGCCAAAAATGTGTGAAAACTTTACAAACTTCAACATTAAAGAGAAATTGACAAAGTCATTTCAGCATCCCTATGAGTTTAAATGTGTCAAGGCACACCTGTCTGAAAAAATTAATTGCCTTAACCTAGGTCACCCACTGCAGCTGAATCTAGGATTCATGCCAGGCACCCTGAGACCCACTCTTGCTGCTTGAATACCCGAAGCACCCTGCCTCTCAATCTGTGACAGAAGATATCTCTTGTAGCAACTATTTTTTAAAAGTCTTTGGTGAGCTATGCTTAGAAGAAAAAAAAAAGTTGGGTTTCACCAGTATTAAATATTACAAGATCTGTAAATTAGTGCTCAGTGTATCCCCTTTCAGCCCAACTTTATTTTTCCTTGTTTACTGTCCATTTTACACTAAATTAACACTTCACACATGCAACTGGAAACAACCCAAACAATGAATGTCAGGATCAGATGGCATTTTTTCCAGCATCTATTTTCTGGAAGAAAAGCATTCTGTGGAAACAGCGTAAAATGGAGCACTTCTGCACTGTTTGGCACTAAATCGCTACCTGCTGCCAAAAGCAGTGCAAAAACTTCATGAAGAAGCTTATGATATGGATAAAAATTCAAGGAAAAGCAGACATTTCAAAAACTGTTCTCCATTTTGAAACTGCAAGAAATGCCAAGATTGTAAAGATCTCCGTTGCTTTACAGTGCTAAAAATAACATTCGCCAACAACTCTGTTGAGGCTCTTATACAAAATTCAGCCAGCCTGCTGGCTTTCCTTTTGATTACAAAACGTACACATCATTTTGCAACTGTGACTAGGGTTGTCTAAAATGAAGCAAATCCCCAGTACCATTTACTCTCAAAGTATTAAAATTCACTAGAAGCAAAAAGATGCCTCAATTTTCAGCTGGTATTAAGAGATGTAAGTTCTTGTTTCTAATCCATTATGAAGGGCTTTCAAGTAGGCAAGAATAACATTCTTAGCTCCTAATGTTGGCTATCTAACTCAACTCTTTCATACACTTAATTTACACGTAATCCTGCAGCGTGCCAGCAGTTGATAAGGTTCCTGATATGTGCACACTGGAGAAAGGTAGTTTAGTCCTCTTACTGCCTTTCTGGAGAGCTGAGCTCCATGATGGAAAGCTGCTCAGGTTTAAGGTTTCAAACAAATTTTTTGCTGTTCTACAGATGCTTCTCAGTAATTTGTCCCCAAATAATTTATCTGCTAGGTTTAAAATTCTTGACAATGTTGAAATGGCTGCACTGCATTTTGGCTTGTTTCCATTATTAACATACTTCACAGGCTCTTGTAAATACTAGGTGGTACAGAAGAAGGGTGAAGGATGTAATTTTTATCTCCACTCCAAAGATACTATTTTGTATCTGTAAAGACAGTGCAAAAGCTAGACGTATCAAAGAAGTGGTTGACAGAAGTTACAAATCCTGAGTTAATGGCTGTACAAAACACCTGACTGAAGAATAGACAAGTACCTACACATCAAGAGCAAGATTTTTACAAGCACTGTATTTTGTGCTCCTAATGTAAACAGCAGGATCACCCCATGCAGTTTTGACAAACCTGTTTCAAATGTTCCACCACGCAGTGGGATGATGTGTCACCTGTCTATACAAAGTTACAGCATTCCCCATCTGTAGAGCTACATCTATAGCTCCTCTCAACATCTTTGCATAACTAGACACCTTGAACCTCCAAAGGAAGTTAATTTACCAGGTGTCAGGTCATCCTGAAACCCTAGCCACAGGCAAACTCTGTTTCATACATGCAGGCACAAAACCATACCAAGACTTAACAGCCATGGAAAGCCACGTAAGCCTGGGTGATTTAGCACTAAACACTCCATAGTATGCACACTGACCATTTGTAACCTACTGCATGCTCCACCAAAGTCCCAGTTATAACAGACTGCATTAACAAATGAGTTACCAAGCACCTGCATGAGCTGCCCCATCCCTTCTAGTTACTTCAAGAGAAGACAGGAGACCTGCAGGGTAACACAGTCACTGGAGAAACTTCTTATTTACTTCCATATTCTGAGACACATTTGAGAACGTGGAGAGCTGAAGTGGAAGGGTAAACGTAATACAGCAATATTTTTAAAAGCTGTTCCTTTCTGTCTGAATTTTGAATGCATACCATATGCTTTAGCATGTCATTTTGATTCTGTGCTAAGATATTCTTTACTAGCCTGCCTCACCAAGACCAATCCTCTCTGAGGAACAGTTATTTTTAGTTTAAAAGATAAGTGTAATTTCTAGCAATGTGTGCTGCTTTGCACTTATGATCATCCATTACACTGCCTGTTCACCTCTGTAAGTCTGTCAGTTGTCTCCCAACTTTCTTTATTACAGTAATCATTTCATTGTCTTCACCAAGTACTTCTACCTCTAGATCACTGAAGACAGTAAAAGCCACTTGTATCTTGATACTTCACTTTTACTCTGATAAAAGTTATTTCTACCCTAATTTCTTCTAAACCTGTTTTCCATCTGTGATAATATTTTCCCTTCTTATTACTGCTTCAGGTTCCTTAATAGGTTCTCAAAGGAGCCTTTCCTCATGATTTTTTGAAGTTCAAATGTCCACCGGATCTCCACTATCCATGATTTTATTTGTTCTGTTATTCTATACTAATAGATCATCAAGGTGAAAGCTTTTCTTGCAGAAGTTATGTTTATTCACACCTTGCTATGTCACACTGTGTATTTCACAACTTGTAACTTTCACTTCAGTTGATTTATCTAGTACAGAAGCTGAGTTTCCTAGTGGATTTTCACCATCGGACATACAGAGGAGAACAGGTACACCTGTCAGTCACCATTCCTGCCCTCTGTTCTTCTTTCAGCAATATTATGGGCATGAGGGAGTGAGGAAGGGCACAAGAGATTGTGTCAAGAGCACAGTGGTACAGCAATAGCTTGAAGCTTTCACAGAAGCATGCACACACTGCAAGGTGCTTTCCTAAACCAATTAGTTTTTCCTGTTCAGAGAACTAGAATGAAAGACAGACATCTGTAGCCATAAGCTATTCTCCCAGTAGCACAGTTAGCCTGGCTAGGTGTTCCATGTGGTGGCTTGAACTGGTCCATCACAACGAGGGAGCGATGTCCACAGCAAGGCAGTAAGTAGCAACCCCAGAGCTGTGGGCCCTGGCAGCCGCAGGGGACTGAGTACCAGATAAGCAGCACAGAGCAGATGGTGAGGGCAGGGGAGCCCGAGGAAGGAGCCCGGAGTCCTGCTCTCCCCTGCTGCCCTGCAGGCTCACTGGCTGCATAATTAGTCCTGTGGAGCCAATAAAGCTTGTTGTGTTCATTGTCCACCAGATAACAGAGCTCAGACCTGGAGGACTGGAAGGACTGACCTCTCACACCAATTCTGACTGAGGCAAAATCCCCTGGAAAAATCCTTCTAATGAATGGTGCATATTATCTCTTCTTCCCCATGCCTGGTTTTTGTCCACTTGTTCATAACTGAGTCCCCCATGGGGGGGGCGGGGAGAGAGAATTAGTAAAAAGCAGGCTATATCTTACACCCACTCTAGCTGAAAAATCCTTGCTCCAAAGTATTTTTCAAGGCAAAAAAACAAGAGAAAAGCAGCACGAGCCAATGCATACAAATTTCCCATTTTAGATTATGTAGATAATCCAAAGGCTGTTAATAACATTGAGATTTGCATTCATGTCAAAGTATAGTTTAAAAGTAAGCAAACATTTTCAAAGTGCAGTTAAAGACTCCAGTAAAATGCCTTTGGTTTATTAGAGCAAGGGAAGACAAAACAGTAACGTGACACGAGGATATCGCTGTCAGAGTACAATAGTCCCTGGGATCCTGTAACTAAAGGAGAGTTTAGATTGTTTAGACAGCAAGTTGAGCTGCAGAGCTGTGTTCTGCAACACTTAGTAAAATTTATTTATACAGACAGACACACACGCATATACTCACACACCCTGCTTGTTGTTAACCAGGAAACTAGAACTACGACTATTAATTCAGAAAGACTGGCTGTACGTTCACAAGGGAGAGGGTGTGTCTTATGGCTTGGAGCAGGGAACGCTCTGGTTATTAACCTTGCTTAATTTTCCCTATTCAGTTTGAATTCAAAGCTAAGCAAATCTCCAGGAGCAGGCCTGCAATTCCAGCTTTCTATTCTAATCAATTTGCCGCAGCCCGAGAAGCCCTGAACACAAGCTGGAATAGCCCTCAGCTTTCATGGCTTGTCTGCACTTCCCCACATATGCAGGCCTACCTTAGCCAATTCTGAAAATCTGGATGGATTGGATCCAGCTTTTTTTCTCAACTACTTTAGACATACTTTTATTACACACATTTCTGTGCCAATATCTTTTGTCATCCCTGGCAGACCTGAGGGTGGATGGAAGCTGTTATCCTCTGCACATCAGCAAAGCTATCACTCATTCCCTTACTGTCCCATACAAAGGCCTCTGAATGACACTGGCATCTCGTTCAAAAGAGGAGATCAGGGGGCTTTTCACAACCCCTCATGCTCAGCCTTTGCAACAGATTCCTTAATACTTAAGCTCCATCAAGATGCACATCCTACACAGAAAAAAGAACAATCACTGATTCAGTTCCGTAAGCAGCTTCAGGGACAAGAAGGAAGAAATACTGTTGTGATGGATGATAGCTCTATCGTACTGTCTTACCAGCCTCTGTTCTTAGGCCATATGCCTTCACCCACACCTAGTGTAGGCTCTTCCTAAACAAAATTGTGAAGTATGAGCTGTGCCATAACTTACCCGCTATGAAGTGAAAACAGCCTTTTGATCAAAGGCCAGTAAGAGCTGAGAAGGGAAGAAGTGGCTTCAGGCAGTCAAGAAGAGGAGGTGGAACTTGCCACAGGATGGGGAATATGTCACCAGCCACCATCAGATTCTCAAGGTGTCTCGCACTGGGTGAACTCAGGGGAGTATTCACACACTCTGTGGGCTACTGCAGGTAGGGAGGTGTGAGCAAACATACTATATGCACGATGCCACTCACAGACTAAGACTAAGGACCCTGGCACACCAGAATGAACAAGACATTTCCCCATTACAATCAGGGAAAATACACATATATTTGATTATGCTAGGTAATCAAAAGAAATAAGGAATTTACTAGAGTGCACACACTGAGGTAGACGCTCGCCCAGAAAACATCCAGCATAACCTGCTCCCTCTGGAGCAGGAGGGACTCCCATTCGCACTGGTGGGATTTCTACTTGAGCACCAAATAGGAACCAGAAACTTCGTTTCATATGATGATACAAACTAGCAATGGAAAAAACGACAAGGCTTTCTTGGCTTGTCTCAGCTCCTGATAATTCAATCTAATTTCCTTTGCTCATTTTCAGCCTATTTATTCCTAGATAAACCCTCTGGCACTACAGTGAATAATCCTCTTCTCTCCTGGGATTCAGAGTGAAAAGCGAACGTGTCACTCTGTATGATAGAAAGAACTGCCAAAATAAAGATGCTAGTGAGGACTGAATTTTTAGCATACATCTCTTTAGGGGTGTGAATAGCACCAGGATTCAGTAATAGGGGCCACGTACTTCTAGGTCACCAGGTCAGATCTGACTGCATCTTTCAATAATTTTGACAGTCTGCCATCTGTGACACAAGTAGCAGGTGTTCATGTGGATCTTGGTCAGTACAACTCTACTAGCAAGGCTTGTGTTTCTAGAAAATCAACAATTTTCAGCAAGCAGCCGTGCAACTCTGGAGCCTTAAGAGGTCAACAGATTCACCACAGCTTTAGCCAATATTTGCATAACAACAAAATGCCAATGAATACACAGCACCTAAGTCCCGCTGGACTGCAGGTATGACACCTCCTCCAGAACTTGAGGCTAAGGCAAAGCATTGGCAAAACATCCACCAGAGTTCAAGTTTGCAAGATGATAGTCTCCTCTGCTGTCTCCCCTTGCTCTGCACATGCCTTGGGGAGCTGATTGGAGACCGGGCTGATGGCAACCAGGTCAGTCTCAATGCTCACAGGAGAACAGATTTGATCAAGGCTTTAGCTGCTGAGATCAGGCTGCTTCTGCTTTAATAGTACAGGAGTTAGGATGTGCGGTGTTCCAGATAGGTCCCTTTTCACCCCAATTCTGTGCCCACAGATCTAAGTAAACAGAAGTTCACAAGCATAAGGTTTCTGAATAACTTCTCAGAAAGTCTTCTGAATATTTTATTGTATGTACGTAGATACACATTCATGGAAGCATGGCTTATTCATTCTAGCAAAGGGTAAAATCCTTAAGGGATACCTGCAGACTAATTGGTTTTGTCTGTGTTAGTGTCTAGTCACTGCTTGTATCAGGCAATGCTGAATTTCCAACTTAGACTAAGAGCTCCCTAAAGATAGAGAAATAGGCCGTGTTGTCTGGCAGTGTAAGTGACTTGGGTTCAGAAGTTCTTCAGCCCATACATTATTACTAACCTTTCTTGCATGGCACATGGTTGCTAGAGAGGAATAAGCTCGTGCAAACACTCTAAGTCAGAGTAGACTGCAAAAGCAATGAGAAGGAGTGAAGCTGGGAGTTAATCCTCACCCTGAGTGATCTACCAGGGGAGGCAGCTATGGGCAAAGACCCTGCCTGCACAATTCCTCTGGTAGTGCTTGCAATCCAGACCTGTCCTCTTGGTATGAAAATGGGAGATTTATGCAAGGCCTGCCAAATCTCAGCAGTTAACAAGAAGCACTGGGAAGAAAAGACTGAGAAAAAGATGCAAAACAGATACAGTTTTATTGTTACAGCTTTATGCAACAGGGAGGGAAGACGGGACTCTCCCCTATTAGCAGCAGCTGCTGCAGAGCCTTCTGCAGGAGGCAGGATACAAAACACCACTTGCACCCATCTCCTGCTCTTCTGTCCCATTTGCTTTGAGGCTAGATCCCAGCTTTGCAAGAACGCATGAAACTGCTTTGTTCTGGGGTTACTTCAATGCAGTTTTTCAGTATCCAAAAGGGCAGTCAATTACTTAGTCTCAAAAGGACAAGGAGTTTCTGACATCCTACCCCTCGACATGTGTAATAACGCAAACCAATTTGCTTGCTTTGTAACCTCAAACCTCATGCCTCAGGGTGTAAGTTGACTATCTCCAGGGCTCTAGAGGGAGTATTTCCCCTCTGATCTTTGAGCAATGCAGATGTTACTAGGTACATGTCATGGAGATAGTCACCTTCCTGAGCACCAATTACAGATTACAGCCATTGAAGGCATTTGTATATTTTGGTACAAACCTTGTTCTATGTTACATTGATACAATTTCATTAATGTAATCAATAGAGCTGCACTATCCTTGCAGAGTTTCATCTACTGCTAGCATTGACACTGGAACAATGAAATTTTTACTAGAGAAATATTTACTTTCCCAAAGACCTGCTTAAAATCAGTGTGGCGGCTCCAAAGTTTGGTTGGTTTCTCTAGTGCAACTTGTATGGATGCATCTAAGGTAGTTTTTTACCACTAGTGCAGTACTAGGAGTGGCTTTATCAACTGCTTTGTTGGCTTCAATGCCAAAGTCTCAACCTTTAACATGTTGTTAGCTTAGTCATTCTGCTTTTCCCTCTGTGGCTGCTGGCCTTCCTCAATGTAAATAATCTAGAATGAAATGGCAACTTCTTCTCTGGACAGGAGAGGTAGGCTGGCCTCCCAGGCATTTGCATCAGCTTTGCAAACAGAAAGATGAACTTCACTCATCACCTGCCACATGAAATCCTTATCAAAGCAAAGACTGCTAGAGGGGACCATTTCATTAAGACTAGAAATTCTTTCAGGAGCACAGTCACAAATGCCCTGACATATGAAAACGTATGTAATTTCATCTGATGAGACAGCTAACACTCAGACAGAAGTACTTTGTCTGGGCTAGGTAAAAGCCAATGAATACCATGTGTGACTTCTCCCTGTGCCTGAAGATTTCAAAGTCCAGAAGGATCACTGAATGTTATTATGGCTAAAACTACATTCAGTTCCCTGCTTGTTGACCAGAATATTTGTATTCATGTGGAACTGAAGCACACAAGCTCTCCCCGCTCTGAACTGCACCTTATTCTGCTTATTTGGTGATGCTAATTGATGGGTCACAGAATAGGGTATTTAGTTAAGACATGGCAATAGATCAGCTGGAGAAAAAAGCAGAAGGAATTCCACACTACAGAAAATATCTTAATGCTAAAGTACAATTGAACGTGCCTGATGAATTTCTGATCAATCCAGAGCATCGCCTGCTTAGCCAATCACAGAAGAATAGGACTGATTTTTGTTACTAAATACCTTCAAATATTTGCTGAACAACTTGCAGACTTCAGAATACAAGATAGGTCAAGAAAAGAGAAGTTTAATATGTATAGAAGACATTAGCTTTTACAGGTCACTTTCTTAAAAGCAGAAATGAATGCAGACAGACAGCATTTGCAAGAAAGCAGAAGATAGGCACTGGGCTTTCAGTGATGAAATCACCTCCTTTTTTCCAGAAAAAAACCTACTTATTCTACACCATGGTGAGAGAGACGCTCAAGCACAATCAGGACAGTAAATCTATACAAATACATATATATACACAAATCTATACTGAAATATACAAAAAGTATGCAAAGTCTAGCTCAGACTATTGCATTCAAAATATCTGAATGCAACTTCATCTACAGTCTCAAATTCTGATTTCTAATTTGATTTATTAATGATATGAGGCAGAAACTATCATCACGTGTTTGTAAAGTAGCCAGTGCTCCCAGGAATCCAGACTTACTTGGAACACTGGATATAACTAAGATTTTGTTTAAAAAAAAAAAAAAAAAAAAAAAAAAGGAGGAATGTACCAAAACAACTGTTTTCCAAAATGATCCACAGATCACACCAAATTCAATCCTGCATATGTATATACTAATGATATATATTACACATATATACATAACATAACAGCAGTTGTAGTCATGGAACCAAACGCTGAATTTGATCCACTGTAGTATTTGTTGAATGCACTGAATTCTTTGACCTATACCATTTCCTATAGGGCCTTGCAAGTTCAAAAGTTAAATCTCTATTGTGATTCTCTGACATGACTCATTCCTGGTCAACAATTTGAAACCCCTTTTGAGTTCAAGGGTGCCCACCAAGAGGTGATGATATACTCCAAGGAGGAAAGGAGCTTGAATACAGACAGACAAGGCACAAAGCATTACACGTATGTGCAAGACCAAGTTAAAGATATTACTTAAACACAAGATACTAATTTAGCAGTTTTGAAAGGGACGTATTTCTACAGACAACCCAAGACATAAAAAGAAACAAAATCTCCTTTAAAAAAACTAACCTCACTGTTGTTTTGAGTGCTACATTTATTCAAACACATCCCATCCAGCTCTCAATTAACTGCTTTCTCACTCCAAATGCAGGTCTTTAGTGCATAGAAATGTAATTATTTACACACCACTCTGTCATTGCCACTACTATCTGTACTTCTAAAGCATCTTGATTACTCTACTGATGAGCACCATGGAAAAGCCTATAAATAAAATAATCATCTCCCCTCGTTAAGTTACAGCTCATGGACTGAGGAAGGATAATTTTCCTTTGTACATTCCTTTTGTAAATTTTATCATTTCACAACAGAGGGAGTAACGTGCCTCTGATGACACTCAAAGAGACAGACTGTCAGAATTCTTGTCAGTACTTCAGCTTTGAGCAGCTTGCATTTTTGCATGAATATTTTCTCCAGAAAATAAAGTACCGTTTGTCAGAATTAGGTATTCAAAAACTTCTTTCTAATGTCAGAATCAGACATGCAAAAACCTCTTACAGATCACATCAGAAGGTCAGATTTTGTGGAGCAGTATGTCACGGAAACAGCAAACACTGCACCCACAGCAGAAGCTTCTAGTTCTAGCTTAAACACTAAACACGCATAGGTGGAAAATTTCAAATAAACTTATATTTTAAAAACAAACATTGAAGGAAACCTTCCAATAAAAACAAAGCCTTAGTGAACCGGGTTTGCTCTTCAGGAAGCTTCAACAATAACCGATGCAGCAAACAAAAATCAAACATTCCATTGATGTCAAATCACAAAATCTCACTCTTTTCAATAACTGCAATACTGTGTTTGCATTTGCATACGGTGAAACTCCCAGTGGTGTGTCTAACACACAATGAAATATCACATCTCATAATATGGTGAACAAGTTAGATGTGATATCTTTATTCAGACTTTAGTGAAATCACATTTCTGCAACAAAAACTGATGGTGAAGTTGTCAGGTTGCCCCAGTCAAAACAGTGCTGAATTAAGGCACCAGTCACTGGTACAGCTGTCAGAGCCGGACAGGAGGAAAACAAGGTTGCCTTTTATTTTTTTGACTCAAGAAGAGCCATGTATGGTGTGGTGTCTGCTATGGACAACAACTTGCAGTAGGAATTGTTAAAGTACATAGATCTTTGTGCCCCTTGCTCAGCTGTAGCTCCATGCAAGGCAGCCACTCCAGCAACAAACTGCAGTTCACTCCACACACACTCTAGGCAATCTGTAACTTGAAAGCAAGCAGTGTTTTCCAAATCCCCACTTAGGAATTAACACCATTTCACAGGCTGGTCCAGTCACCAGGCCAGAAGCTCCGTTCAGTTTATGAGCTGATTCAGTCTTGCCCTCCAGGCAGAGGTGGAGGGGGAAACACCATTTCCTCCTGTAACTAGCTAAAAGGTGGAGAAGAGAGCAGTTTGATGGACACTCATGGGGCATCCCTGTTTCTGCATGCCACCCAAAGCAACATATCACCTCCAAAATGCTGGCTGTTCTCAAAGAACTGAGGCAACTTACAGGTTGAGATCAAGATCCTCATTCACAACTGTGACAGCAACAGGACTCTGTGTGTCCGCATGAGTAAGCAACTGCTTTCAGGCTAGATCCATCTATTAAACCCTTTGTAAAGCTGCAGTGATTCACAGCACATGGTCCTGTGCCTATGTACGACTTCCCCAGTGAAGACAGATCACCTGACTCTCCTTCCTCTTCCCCCAGCCACTTCCAAGGTTTCCAGTACATCACTCCCTGTATCACTGCTTATCTGCATCTCGCTACTATATCCATGGACAGTCTAGCTGGAAAGTCACCCACTCATGTATGAAATATACATTTTATGAAGAAAAACTGCTGGGTTGAGACAAGTGGAAAGAAAAGCTTTGACAGGCAGATAAAATTTTTGTATACATGAAGCTAGAAGCAGCCGCTGATGTGCAGAATGCAGAGGTCGGGCCAAAGCAAGAATATCAGACAGGTGTGACACGCTACTTTCAGCTCCCAGGCAGTGCACCTGGACTGTGCAGGACACTTTATGAGCCTGTATTTGGGTTTGGAAGGATGAACACTTTAATACATAAAGTTGCATGTTAGTTGGACACATTGCCTAGGGTTGGCATAGTATTTCAAAAACCAGTATTTGAATAATTTTCTCCAGAGATAAGAGAGTTAATTTAAAGCTAGCATGCAACTCGCACACAAGAGCTGTGCTGCCTCACTCCAGAATCTGTAGCAAGAAAAATAGTGACAAAAATAAAACCATCCCTCAGTTACAGAAGACACAGAACTGTTAAATCAAGCTCAGAATCGTCTTTGAAGAATCCAGCTCTTCCCAGTCCCCAAAGATATCCTCCACATTCCTTTAAGCATTTTCATAGGTACAGCAATATGAAATGGCTTATTGCTGTGTAGCTGCTAACAAGAGACAGATGTTTCCTTCAGTTCCAGGAAAATGTAGACATGAAGCACATTATGACGACCCACTAAATATTTGTGACCCAAGTCCCTTTCTGCATGTTATCTCTTTATGCATTTTGTCAAGAAAACGCAACACAGTTCCATGCTTTTTCTGCTAATTACTGAGTTAGCCAGAAGCGCATGCTTAGATCAATTACTTTATCTTAGCAAGCATTCCTCTGAGGGCAAGGAAAGTCAAGCAACATATTTTCACTTAGCGAATCCAAAGCTTGAGATTTCTTGCAATTACTTCAGAGCCAAATCAACTGGTGGCTGTGAGCCGAACTCCCCATGTTATTTATTTAGCTAGTCCGGAAGACACGCACTGCACGCTGGCGTGCAGGATGGAGCATCTGTTTCACTCAGACGGTTGGCTGCATTCTTTACTTGATATTAATATCAGTGAAAATTTAGTAACTTAACCACTGGCATGAGAAGTCTGACTTCTAAGAGAACAGATGGTAGTGATCATGTCAGGTTAATTTTAGGTTTCAAAAATTGTTCTGAGTCAGCAAAGCCTCAAGATAAGAAAAAGAAAGAGACATAACATCTGTAAAATTTCCTACCTGTTTCCCGTCCAAGGTATACAGCTTTTTGACTACTCCTGTCTCCAGTTTTATAGCTTCAGTGATATCGGTGAGAACTTGCTCAAACGAATGGGCAGTCTTCTTGTTCAAGAGCACACGGACTGCCTTCCGGGGCTTCACCCCACTGCGGATGATGGTTACCAGCTTGGGACGCACAAAATCTTTGTTCTCTTTTGCCTGGGCGCTATTGCTGCTGGCCAGAGACTGAGGTGCTTTCTGGTTGGCAGATGTCTTCACATTGACAGACCAGTTGGGATTGACATTCTTGGTGTATTCCACCTTCTTGAAGAAGTTGTCAGACGAGCAGACGTAACTCTCCCCTTTTGAAAGAAATGAACACCAGTCTAATTCTACAGTTACTACCGTAAGACTGCTGAAAAAGTCACTATACATTCCCCCCATTCATCATGTAAATCATGAATAATTGTTTTCATTAGCGCTTCCATGACAGTTTGTTATTAAAACATTTTGTCTTATTTTAATTTTATATTTATGTTATGCTTATTTAAAATATGACTAGTATTTCCCCAAATTAAGTCAGCCAGCCATGGCTTGCACCAGCAAATACATACTACCAGTCACATGAACTAGGACTTAAAGAAGGTTGACAGTTATAAAGGGATGTAGGTACCTGAAGATGCAACTCAGCTGCCTAATAGCTCCTAAACACGAGATTATTTTATCACCTAAAATATTTTGTAAATTTGCCAGCTTCCACTCCATCTTTACACACCTAGCTACAACTTCATCCTGTTATCCCCAGCCAAGAAGATATCAACATTCATCCACAGAGTACCTTTTGTGTCATGCCTGAAAAATAAAGAAAATCTGATACTGAATAGGTCTCTACCGAAAACAGCTTTGATAAATCTAGCAGGCATAAAAAATATGCTTCATTATAATGTCAGTGGTTTTTTAGAGGACAGACCTAGTGGCAGCTGAGATAAAACACTACATGAAATACCACTGCTTGCGTTTATATGGCTGGTACCAACCAAAAATATATTAAATCCAAATTTAGACATGGTAAAGAAGTGTTACACAGTCTTGATAGTAATTCACAAAAAAGTCCTTCACTATCCCATCCAAAATTAGTTTCAAGCTTTCTCTGTAATTCACAGGATCCTATCTAAGGTTTTAAGAGCACCTTAAAGGATTTGTAGGATCTCCTTTTGGGTCTGCAAATCTGATGGATGCTAGAAGTATTATAACTAAAACGAGACTGTAAAACAGTATCCCTAAGGGAATGTAGCTGTCTAGTCTGAAATGACTCAGGCTGCTGAGCACTTGAGAATGCAATGAAAAAAAGTCAGTCATTGCTGGAGGAAAAAGCTTTTGTCTCGCCATTAGATAAAATTTTAATAGAAACTGAAGGCATAACATGGGTACCTGTAGAATCTTATAGAGTTTCTTTCAGTGTTTTATGAAGCTCATCTTACAGAACAAAGTTCTTCAAATATGATAGGTTTGAAATCAAAATATAGATGTAACTATTTTGAAAAAGAAGAAAAAAAAATCTTTCTTCATATAAATAGACTGGCTGCATTTCCTTATTTGTCCCTACTGCAGATGCCAGGGCCTGGACATCTTTGAAAAGCCTACCCAACATCTGAGTCTGGCTTTCCATCACAGGATTGCTAAGGCAGAATGTTACATTCAATTGGCAAAGGTGTAAATATGGATTTCCAAACAGCCCACTGATTTCTACAGAATTTTATGTCCCAAGCATGTGATGCATCCAGTATAGTGTTCATGTAGTTGTCCTTCTGCTGACCAAAATGCATTTTTGGTGAAGACACTGAGACAATCCCTTCACAGAATGTATGGTGAGACCACTAACAGGTACACAAACAGAAGGCTTTAATAGGCTTAAAACAACAGTCTGTGTAGTATTTATGTCCTTATTAATGCCAAGTGATGCATGTCAGAAGCAGCTATAGAAAAGACACAGGATGCTAACTTTTTCTTAACCCTGATTTTGTACCCAGTTTGCCAGAAAGTGATGTGGACTTGTGGTGCTTACATCACCAACTGCAGCCTTGCTCCATCTGCCCAAGTGCATAAAACGAACAAAATCAATTATCAACAGGAAGCAGATACTGTGTTTTCCCTTCTGAAGATGGAACAGAAATACAGAAGGGCGAAGAAAGCTAACACGGGTTATGACGAACACTGTCAGTTGAGCATTTTACCAACTAGTGTACCCCAAACTAATGCAATAATTCCAGCAGCGGGTTCTGGTGGTGTGAACAATAAAAAAAATCTATATTTGAGGCATGTGTGCTATCAGCAAAACTCCTCAATAAACTGACCATGTAGTACCTACAGCTGAAGCTCCTTAATTCCTTCTATTCCTTAAATCTGACTCAATTGAAACATAAAGATACCCCACAGAGTACCATACATTATACAGAATTCCCACTGGAGATACTGTTTTCCAGAAGCATTGAATACTTTAAATCTTTCTGATTAATAAGTGATAAGTTGTGGTTTACTTATCTGCTTCAGCCAAGCAACACCTGGCACGGAGGGGGCCTATGCTTCTCTCCAGTTTCACAACTGAGTGTGAAGTGCAGCAGGGGGAGTTTGAGATGCTCACAGGGAATTAGCCACCCTAAGAACCTGAGCCCTTCCAAGCCCATAATCCCTGGGCAGCAGAGCCCTTATAAGCGTGCTCAACAGAACTGTAGCATTATCCTTTGAGAAAAGGGATTTCTATGTTTAAATGCAATGCTAGGAATAAGTGATTTGAATACTATCCTCATCCCTGCCCTAGGCCCGCCTGTGGAAGGTCCTGACTTCACCTGCATCTCTGCTTCCCTACCTGAAAAACAAATTAGCAATATCTGCCGCTGAAGTGTTGCAAGGCTTGACTTTCATCTGTGTGCACATGATACTGTAGGGCAGAAGATGCCACCATGAAAGAAAGTGTATATTTGTACCGTGTTCTATGAACACGAGGTGTTGCAGTGTGTTTTCCATTAATAAGTTCCACGTTTTAAAGTATGTGGAAAAGATTATTGGTCTGTTTACTACAGTACTATTACTCTTACTTCCATCTGATTCATTTGAAATTCATCACTCACACCATAGCTGTCTGGTGTATTTACAACAGCATACACCAAAGGTAATAGTGGTATGAAGGCAACACTCATTCTCCTAGGCTTTGTTTCCACAAATGTGGTATTGGGTTATATATACATAAGCCTTTCAAATTATGCTCACAGTCAGAAGTGGAAAATGTAATCTGCCCTTTCTCACATTGATTCATTTAACCCAAATCCTAGCAAATATTTTATTGAATTCTAAAACTGGACAGAAATTTCCTTGGAGTGACAATTCAGAAACGCAGTTCAGAACAGCGGCTCTTCTCAGCATCATTTCTGCAGTTGTAGCAGGAAAACTCCTGAAAAAAAGAGCTTTTCTTTCCTTCTTACCCAACCTAAAGATGTAAGCTGAAGCGATTTAAAAACCACTTCAACTGATGTCTTCCCAAACTCAGTTTACGGCCCTCAAAATAATAGCAAAATTATCATTCAAGTTCCTCGGTGAGGCACATCCCTTTTACCATTTGGCAGCCAGGAACACATACTATTTCATTTACCACTGCTGGGTTTTACCCAAACCTCACCATGAGGTGGTAGCAGGGTTGGGCAAGCATGGGCAGGAGACTTGTGAACTTTCCAGCTTTGAAGATGTGTACTGTGGCCAGAAGATCATAGAAGAGAGAGATCTTATGGGAATAGTGCTACCACAGAAAGAGCAGTTTCTTGGTTTCTCTGCTACATCCACCTATGCTAAGCCTATAATGAGAAGTCAAGGTGTCCAATTTTGCCAGTCAAAGACACATAACTGATAGACCCAGCATGGTTGCAGAAGACGTGCACAGCATAACAGAAGGAAAGGGGAGGGAGAGGGTATAAGATTTTGACAAAAGCAAAAGAAACAACTCCAAGAATTATATTGCTCCCCAGCCTAAGCATAAAAATCTGTGCACAAATATTTTCAGGAACACGTCTTTAGACAGCAAGCAGCTGTGTACATGTGTAGAAGTCCAGCTATAAGCCATGAGAAGGTATGATGAACAGCCACGTCATTACTTCCAAACAAAATCCCAGATGGGAGACCCAAAGAGACACATTCGTGCATTGGGGGTGGAAGGCTTTTGTAAGAGTGAGAAGCATCACCCCGACAAGATCCAACCTGAAGCTGAACGCCACACTATGGGCAAGACACCAATGGTGCTAAGGACAGCATTTTTTAAGTGCAGAGCCAGGTCAGCGCAAAGTGCCCTTTCTGCACTGCAAAGCCAAAGCCCTGCAGGATGATGTGCACTTGTCATCATGCCAGCATGCTCCAGAGGTGTCACAATTTCTATCATGCCACCAAACGAGCCAAGGCATTTATTTATTCCTTCTATCCTGCCCTCAGCAATAGATGGACTGACTGTAGACCTTTACCTTCAGTCATGATCAGCATATTTGCTATTTGAAGCCATGGCTTGTATCACACTGAATTACTCTGCCTACGCATTACTGTGCTACCAATTTGATAGAAGCACAAGGTGATTATTCAGCTTCTAAAGAAGGAATGATCTCAGCAAAGATAAGGTTTGCCTTAGAGAAGGTTTCTTAGAAAAACTCTAAGCTCAAGATGAGTGCTAATCCTTCAGTCCTGTTACAGCAGCTCCTTGTGACAATACTAAAAATGACAGGCTGTACTTTCAGAAAAAGTTATCCTTTCCCAGCATGCAGCAGCAAGTTTTCAAGTATAATGAACTGCGGGCAGAAGCCCCATGAGAAAAATCAGGAAAGCTGGATTGAGGCCATTTTGAAAGTGTAAATTTCCAAAAACAGTCTCTGTGGGCTGCAGTCAATTATTTCGGTTGTTAACTCTGCTTTTGCAAAGTTGAGATGGTGCTACTATGCCCAGCTTTCATGTTTCATGGCGTTTACTATGACTTCAATAGGAATTAAGTAGATTTAACACCTTGCAGAGTTCATTCCATACAGTGTTAAAGTAGGCCTTTAGTTTCAAACACATTAACTTCCTGCTACTTTATGCATTAAAAAGGATCTTTGCCGCAAGACCTACTCCACTGTGGCAAAATGAATTCTGGAAGAGCTTCCTTCCTTTGGCTCTTCCACAGGGAGCTCTTCTTTGAGAAAAGCACCTCTTGTTCTGTTGAAAAAGTGAAAGAAATGTGTGATTACAAATCACCTTCAAAATCACATGATGCCCATAAAGCATGTATGGGACCACACCAGTCCCAATGTGACAGCCAGGATGAGCAAGCAAATACAACAGAACCAGAAGGATAAGTGTCGTTATATAGGATGTGATTAGCCAAGCTGTCAGGACAACAGTCATAGAAAACAATGCCACAGGTATCAGTAGTGGACTACATGAATTTCACTTTTGCAGGCAAACTGGAAGATGCACACATTGGGTGGAGATTGCAACATACTTCCTATAAGCCCCTTGGTCCCAGCACACACTGGCCTCTGTACAGCACCAGGGTGGAGTCCCTCCTATGATTACTTTAAACACTCCTGGACAAGATTTTGGAAAAATTCCCCAGGGCATGACAGGATACAAAGAGCTTGGAAACACTCTCTGAAATATCTCACACAGCCCAAGTATGTTTGCAATGAAACCCCACTGAGCAAAACAAAATCATGTTCAGCTTTTTCTTATGTTTAATCTGAGGCAAGAACAAAATTCAGACAACTAGCCCAACACAGGAGAAGGGCATAGATCCACTCTCGGATGGGCCCTCTGACCACAATGCAAGGGGGGCTGTGCCTAACAGCCTGAGCATACCAGGAGCTCAGAAGGAAGGAGTTCTACAGCTTCAACAAATGTCGAGTCTCCCAAGTTCTAGTTTTAATCCATGTCTGCATTTCTGACTTTACTGACCACCTCTAATCCATGCTATATTTGTATTTGATGGGTGCATTTCCACATGTATTTCTGACCCTGACCACACACAGCAAGGGATGCTTAATTCACATGAAACCATGCACTGACTAGAAGCAGGTCCAAAGTCCGCTTATAATAAAATACCTGAAAGATACAAGTACCTCCAAACCAATGACCAGACCCTGAAAAGGGCTCAGGAAGGGAATGAAAGCAACTGAACAAAAAAGCTCAGAGCTCTGACTTCCATCTTTGTCTGTGGACTTGTGGACAAACAAGTCAGACTGCTTTTCTGCATCTCAGCTCCTCATCAGTAATAATCCCTTCTTCCACCTTGAAACTTCAGACCATAATCTCCCCAGTCCAGAGCTCTCCTTACAGATTTAAATATTGCCTTGCACAGCAGGACGCCCCATTTAGTTGGGGTCTCAAAATACATTGTGAAAAATGTCTTACCTTTACAAGTGGGGAATTTGGCTTCTGGGAAACTATCAGTCCCTCCCTCCAGAGAAACAAACCAGTCTCCACTAGTACTGAGATGAACTGGGAGCTGCAATTACTTCAGCAGCTAGGAGTTTGCCTTGTGCCTTTCCCTCACTTTCAAGTTACACCTCACCATCCCTTTCACTATGCCAAGAAACTGCTAGTGGGGCCACATGGGAAAGCAGCAAAATTATGAAGTAAACTAAAAAAGAAAAATCTTTTAACCCACAAAGAGCAAGCTGCAACCTGAGTTTGGAACACGTTGCCAAGAACAGAATTTCTTAAGTCATCTTTGCTGCTGAAGTCAATGTGTAACATCAGCTTCCACCCTTATCCAGCCCCTCCATTCAAAAAGAAAGCCATCAGAGCTGAGGCAGGGAGAATCTGCAGTCTCATCACAATGTGTCTACAACATAAAGGCTTAAAATGAACCAAGGAACAAAGTACCCTGTCCAGATGTCAAAGGCAACTAGGTTTTAGTAGAAACTTGGATGATAATGTGAGATGCTCTACTATCAGCTTGAACAAGGTTTGAAAAGATGGCATATGACTTCTTTAGTATTTTTCATATTCAAGTTTTCTCACAGCACAAGGCACAGAATTAATGTTACAGCAGTGGCTCACCAATAATCTATAAAGGCAGCTTCATGTATTGACTTCCTAAAGCCTTGGTTACTTGACCCAATTATAATATGAAAGGGAATAAAGATCACCTGGTGCTCTTTTCAAAGATTTTACTTATTGACTAAAACCACCATGACAGAAGTAGCACTTGGGCCCAATATCCACTCCTGACTCAGCCAAGAGATTATGCAAGTGGGAGATGCTGTCAGCAATTTACCTGCAGTCAAGACCAGCTGTAACAGTGCAGTAATAGGAGACTGTACTGCATTAAACTAGCATATAGATTAAGAAGGAATACAGTCCTAATCAATGGCAGCATGTGCATAATTTATGAATTCATTAGAACTGAATGCTGAAAATAGGGAGTCAAGATTAAGACAATGACTACAGTAATGGAAGATGGCCATTATAGTGAAAGGAGGGAAAAGAAAAATGGAACAAGTGCATTTTCAGAGAAGGACATTGGGAGACATGGACATAGACAGCTCTCTGGTACAGAAGGCAGTATGAAAAAACACAGCCAGTGACAGGTGAGGAAGAACTCAGCAGGCAGCAAAGAGCACCTCTGTGACAGAGTCGTGGTGGCCTTCCAAAACATGAGGCTTTAGGATTCAGTACAGGAAAAGACCAAGAGACACATCCCAACTGGCAACTAGGAGTGATGTGGCCAAAGAGTAAGAGAGAATTCCCAATCTGTCCAAGAAGGAACAGGTGAAGTAAAACATCCATCCAGAACCTTGAGAACAACCCTGAATGCTGAGTCTGGAGACCAGAAGGGTTATTTCCAAGTCCTATTTAATTAGCAGCACACCAAGTAGGTTTTGTTCACCTGAAATGTCTGTCTCAAGGATATTGGTACTGTGCAATATCATTCTCTGCCCTCCAGAAGTACATTCAGACTACACCGTAAAAGCACATTTTTAAAGTCATGCAAAAGTAATCAAGTGCTTAGAACATGATATGAAATATTATCAGTAATTCACCAACTTTTGCAATCAAACTATTGAGATGAGCCGAGCCTCTCTGATTACTTCTTTTCCTGGGTTCTACTTGTTTATTGGAAATTACAATTATAAATTAGTCACATTACAGCGACTAGAACTAGTTTATTTACCCTCAGTCTCCAACCAGAAAGCTAATTTATATGGCAAACATATACTGTTTGTGTATGTACTGTTCTTGTATGTCACAGCACAATTACTCTGAAGTTCAGCTTTTCCATGTGTGTACCTAGCACAGTTAGACAAACACCCAGGCTAACAGCACACTTTACCACTAGGTGGGTTACAACCATGGTATTATAAATCAAAAGCAATGTCTTTCCCAGATTGCTTTTCTACAACAAATGCATAGGCCATCCCTAGAAATATTGACAGTTTAACAATAACAATATTCCCAAAACAGCATGCAGATCTACTTTTGCGTTTTCAAACACTGGATTCCTTTGTTTTGACTCTACTCAGATTGTATTTTCCTAGTTGATGTGCTGCTGAGGACCCAGCCACACAGACAATCCTATTTTTGTTTTAGTGCCATTTCTTCAGTGCTATTTCCAGTTATCATTTTGGCCAAATGCCAGCATCTCCTGCCTGTACCTTAACCAATAAAAGATATTTTCAAGAACTAGGTACCTTCTTACCTGCAGCAAACCCCAGTGCAAAGCAGGTATAACTAAAGGTCTCTTCACTTCACTGACAAAAAGCAGGAAGAGTATAAATGGAGGAAGAGTATTAAAAGAGAATAAAGAACTGCACTTTCTCCTGTGGAGTTATTCCTGAAGATTTACATAAAACCTAGGACAAGCAGAACTGAGATGTGTCATTAGAGAAAGGCTGTGGCCATATTAAGAGATCAGAATGAAACATGGCAGAATCTCTAAAATTAAGGGAGGCCACACCTCCGTTTGACAGCTGTAACTGGGCTGAGAATAACTCCACTAAGGACTGCGTCATCTCTCTGAAAGGCAGCAATTTCTTCCCAGTAAAACTCCTCTATGGAAACCAATATTTATTCTGTGTGCTTGTCCCTACGAAGTATTTTGGGGAAACGAGTATCCCACTTGACAGATCAGGAATTCTAGGGAGAGATGCTTTAGTCAAGGTCACACAATGACTCACTGCTGAGGCTGCCCCTGCAGTTCAGTGGCTCACACACTCACATCCATTGTCTTTTATTGAAGGCAAAACCCTTGTGGATTTTCTGCAGCTGACCAAATCAGCCAGGTCATCTGCTTGGGGGAAAACATCAAGGAGCAGGGAAGAGTAACTCCCCTCCTGCAACAGTAATCAGGACATTCCAGTTCCAAACAAAGAATAGAATATCTGAATTGCTCAGGGAAGAGAAAAGCAGGGTGGCTGCGGGTGTCCCCTGTGCGGGTGTCCCACTTGGGTTTGCCACCAGCAGAGCCTACCCACGGCCATGCCTTGGGCAAGGAAGTAGGACTGACCCTGAAGCAGTTTCATCCTGGGGGTCCTGCTGCCACTCCCCGAGAAAGGCAGCACCCCCAGCAGCAGCCCACTGCTGCAGAGGGAGCTCTCCAGGCACAGGCAAGGCTGGCAGCTGAGCTCCACAGCAGTAAGCCTGCCCCCAGATCACCCCCTCCAGAGGGCAGGAAGATTGATTTTTGACTCATCCTTCACCCCACAGTCCAAGTGGCACTCAGGAATAGGCACACCAGCACCCTTTCCAGATACAGGGGTACACTCAGACCTGCCACGCAGGGGATGCCTTCCCACACTCCCCCACAGACCTACTGCAGCAGCCCACCCCACCACACACAGTCCTGGCAGAAACACTCCCCAGTACGCCCCCTTACACACACAATCCCATCTGAACATCTCAATACACCTCCCTTCCATACAGACACTGCATGAACCATATTCAGATGCAGCAGATGAACTCCCAACGCCCTCTCCACACACACCACCTTGCAAGAATCCCCCCCAGAACTCCCCCTTAGAGATGCAGCCCAACATACCTCCACACACTCCCTAACCACAAACCCTGATGCATACCCTCTGCATGAACCCTCTCAAGGAATCCCAACACCTCCTCTGCAATTAAGCCTCCTTACACCTTCCTCCACACACATACACACGTATAAAACCACAAATTTCACCAAGTGCAACCCACCCAAAACACTCTTCTCCGTACACACACCTTGTTCATCAACTCGCCCCTCTAAACACACAGCATTAACCCAACACCCCTCCATGCACTCCCCAAACACTGTAAAAAACCCAGCACCCCACCTTCCACACACCCACCACATGCACCCCCAACACCCACTGCACGCACCCCAACACACCCCCTCCACACACACTCAAGTCCCTGACCACACCCCTACGCACACACATTGTGCACAAAGCCCTCAGAACACCCCCATACAGTGTGGGGGTGCATAAATCTCTCCCACCCCCATTACACACACTACATGAATCCCCCAGCACCCATTGTTTTTCCATTCATACCCATCCACCCCAGTGGGAAGCCCACATCACTCCTCAGCCACCCCCTGCACCCATCTGGGACATTTCCGCCCCCCCCCCCCCCCCCAGCCTGGACAGGCAGGGGACAGCCTCAGACAGCCCCTAAGTGATGGACACAGCCATGTCTAGCCAAGAGTAAGACACACCTCTCTGGCTTCACATCTGCACCCGAGAGAGCGTGCTGGGGGACACCCTGGGGGTGTCAGTCCCTGCACTGCCACCCTCTCCCACACCTCTCTGGAGGGGAGGGTGGATGGGTGCACAGAGGGGCAGAAGCATCCCCGAGCGCCCAAGGAAATGTGACCTTAACAGCAGACCCAAGTGGTGCAGCCCCCTTCCCACCCCGCCTCCTCACTGCACCAGACAGCAATGCTAATTACCTTCCTCCAGCTCATCCATGCTCCC
Source organism: Falco rusticolus (assembly GCF_015220075.1). Taxonomy (NCBI): domain Eukaryota; kingdom Metazoa; phylum Chordata; class Aves; order Falconiformes; family Falconidae; genus Falco; species Falco rusticolus. The sequence continues at coordinate 3,987,297 of NC_051200.1, read as the reverse complement.
GATCTTCCGCGACCCATCGATGGTGTAAATGTAACGGACTCCCTGAGGCAGATTAATGTTGTCGGACAGGGACCGGGTCAGGTCAGCCAGGAGAGCATCAAAACTTCGGAAGCGGTCAGAGGACACGGCATATACAATCCCCTTGAAGTAGCGGTCCCCGTTGCGATAGAAACGCACCTTCTTGGCTTTCTTCTCATTACTCAGTGCCTGTAAGGTCCTGGTTCTGTAGAAGCTACAGTGAGCACTGTGAGTGGGGCTGGGCAACCCGTTCATACGTGAGCCTCGCATGTTTCTGGACGCCTTGTCTCTTTCGTCAAAGTGTCCAAAATCAAGTTCCATAGTTTGGTGAACCCTAAAGATCTGAAGCTGAGCAGGAAGGAGACGGGGAGAGAAGAAGTGCAAAGGGACAGGTTAAGCCAAGCAGAGCCACAATGCAGAGAGAAAAATGACACTACTGCAAGAGCTGTGTCTGGAGCAGGACAGATGCATTTGGGAAGCTCCCCCTCCCCTGACCCAGATTTGTATCGATTCTGGGGGACTGAGGGTAGGAGGGGTCCTTGCATTTTGAAAGGGATCCAGCTACTGGGGGCAGGGAACACGTTTCTAGAGAGCTGGCTGCTTGTGCACCTGGGAGTTTTCAAAGTGCAGTAAATTGGGACTTGAGGCCAAAGGGGTACATGGCAATCACAACTCAGCCCCAAAAAACTCGTCCAAACACCAGTTGGCAATGAATTAAACCTCTGAGCCCTGTGAGGTTTCCTTTGGCGACAGAAAACAAGGAGATCCCAGTAAGTCAGCCCTTCAATCTGTCGAATCATGGAAGGAACCAGAGCATCTGAATGTTTAACATTAGAATAAACTGGCATTTATGAAAGAATGGTCACAGGGGAATAAGCAGTTTCTTTGTGACAGCCTGTTCAATAAGGGTTAGCAATGAGATCCAACCCACCCTTCCCCCTATCCGCAGCCCCCTCCTAGCCCATCAATCAATTCCCAGGACCAGCCTACATCTCTAAGAAGAAATGACTGGAAAGAAAAATCTGTCATTGAAACAAGGCTTTGGTAAGCTCTTTTCAGCCTCGAGTCTCCTCTGAATCGCATTTCTGCTCCCGTTTAATGAGGAGGAGAAAATAAAGGGGCTATTTCCACCCCCCTTCCAGTCTTAAGTGATTTAATTGCTGGAAGTGCCCCTACCCAAGGGACACACCGCCCCTGCTCCTCACCTTTCATTGTTCTGAGCGCGGGGGGGCTCCTACCGCAAGCGACTAGCACAGAAAAGCTGAGACTTGAGCTGACACCCAGCAAGCAGGAATTTCTGCATGGTCTCTAATTCGTGCTCAAAAGCAACCTTCTTCCCGCACTAAACCCCAACACAAAAGGAGGAGGAACCCCCAATTCTGCAATAGAAAGACCCTTCCACTCACCCAGCACAGCCAGGAACAAGCAACTCACGTATGTGGCTTGCATATTAACACAGGGCAGAAAGGGGATTTACACCGGCACTTGGCAGCCAGGTATAAATCTAGGAAAAGCTGTTGCTATCTCTTCCCCATGCCTTAGATTTGCCAGGACGAAGCTCCTTCCCTGTATTTTACAATGTCAGTGGCATGTGCGAGAAAAATCATTGTCCCTGGTCTGCAATAAAGCAGAACGTGACAATGCAGGCGATCTGCACAGAAACCCCAAGTTGGGGACATTTTCACCACAATGCTAGTTGGGGTAGATTCAGTCCGGTGTCATGCACTGAACAATGAAACATCCAAGCAACTTCAGGAACAAATCAAAGGATGCAGGGCGTTTTGATTTTAAAATGAACTGCAGATGCTGTAAGGTACTAAGAGAAAGATTCGTCCTTTCTGTCTGACATCTGTTACTTTTCTGCATGCAAGCCACTCAAAAAAGCTCTACTCACCGGTTTTCAGCGCGCAGGGTGGAGATGCTGAGAGAAAGAAAACCAGGCTCACTCTGCCTTTGTTGTCTGAGCTCCAAGCAAGAAATTCCTGCCAGGGTGGATGAGACGCCTCCTAGGTCCTAGTGCCTTGTTCCATCCCTTCACAGTAACTTTGCCTCAGTGGTTTTCAATCCCATCATCAGCCGTCTGCTTGTAGCTTCACTGTATTTGAAAGAAAAAAAAGGGTGTGTCCATTCCAGCTCTGGATATGTTAACAGATGGGTAAATAAAATGTTTAAAGTTGCAAGTTTGGGGGTGATGTTCTGAAGGATGCAAATTTTCCCTTGGTTCTAGCTTCACCAAGAAGGCATCTGGCCTCACTGGGAAAAAAACAAACAAACAAACAAAAAATAAACAAAAAAATACAAAAAAATGCCAAAACCAAGAGCATAATCTGATGTACCAATATTATAGGATTACCAGTACAGGGAGGTCATCACTACAATACTACAGTGTGTGTGAATGCTGGCACAGGACTCCCGTGCATTAGGAAAGCCAGTAAGAAAGAAGTTGACTGGTGGAACTGGGCACAGTTCTGCTCCTGTAATGGTTTTACACAGCATTCATGGTTTATGCTGGCAAGCAGAAAGGGAGAATTCACTTGGTGGTTCTGCATGAGGTGCCCCTGAATAATTTTTCTCCGTTAACACTGGACACAAGCCAAAGCCAGAGCTCTGAATCCCAGTTCATCCAAATCCCCAAGGGGTTTAAGATGGAGTCATTTGACACAAGCTTAACCCAACAGATTCAACCTGGCTTATATCCCAAACCAGAAGTTTATTTTCTGATTCCACTGCAGAAGGATTCGGCTGTATCAAAATTATACCAGGATCTTTCACTTTGACAGCAGAATCTTTCACCTGCTTTCTGGATGGAGATTTCAATCCTGCAGTTAGAACAGCACCACTAACTCTGCTGGTGCTGGTCACAACTTTCCTTTTAGAAAAGAATGGGATTTGGAAATGGGAGGGTCTTCTCATCTGTAAAAGGAAATCTTTCCTAACAACACAGTGTCTGTTTTGAATGAAAACATCAGATGTTGTCATTTTGGCATATCATAGCAGTATCACATTTACACAGAAAAAGTTAGCATTTATTCCAGCTTTGTCTGCCCTGTATATGATAGTCCAGGCAACACTGACACAAACCCACAGAGAGCTCATCTTTGTTTGCCAGCAACGTTCACACATGACATTTGCAAAAAGTTTCTTACTCCCTGAAACCATCCTTTATTCAAAGGCTCCCATGCATCCTCCACTAAAGCTGTTGGCCGCTCCCTTCTGTGGTTGGTGGGATCACTACAAAGAACACAGATCCACTCTCCTTCCTCAGGAATTAGCACTTGAGAGGACCACAGGAAAGAGCAGTGCTCTCCAGGGCATATTTCAGTAGGGTCTGCAAGAGGTAGGTGGGACTTCCAAGTGTTTGCCTTCCCATTAGATCCCATTCCAAATTGGATAATACCTGGCCATTCATCACCATGTGCTTAATCTGTCCAGGATTAACAATTCTTCCCTATACCACAGTACTGCTGTAAATATAAACTTACTCATACTTTAAAAATGTGCCAAAGATACAAATCGTTATGCATGTGCCAAGTACAGTAACAGCAAGAATAGAGAAAAGGAAACCAAATTCAGTTCTCAGTGGTGCACAGTGCTTTGCCAGAGAAGAGGCAGACTGTTTGGGATGATGTCTAAGGACTTGGATAGTACCCCAGGGTAGCCTGGCAGGAAAATGTAAACCCATGCAGTCAGTGGAATTGTACAATTTATTCATCCACAAGTTTGACTTGTATGGAGAGTTCTGAGTATCTCAAAGTGCATTAACACATGGCTTTTGACTTCTTTCCACATCTGAGACCATACCCACTGGTGATAAGAAGAAGAAGCATGTCTATATGGACATGCCTGCTCAGGACACTGCCAGAAGCTTTTTGGATGGGGGGATGGGCACTTCCTTTCAAAAACAGAATTACTCCAGCAAGAGACTAGTATTTGTTCCTAACTGACGGATAAGGGTTCTATAGCCAATGATGGTAATGTTCATCTTGGGTAAAACCTCAAGTTACTCCTAAAAGGTGCCCAAGTCACCTTCAGTATGTTGCCCTTCTTTAATCCTGCCACAAGACAAGAAGGATCTCAGCAGGCAGAGCATCATCAGAAGTGAAAAGCCCTGGAGCCAGACTGATTTCACATGTTCTCAGTGAATTGCACCATATTTGCTTCTCTTCAAATGAGAATAGGATCACCTCATACTACAGACATTGGCTGGGCTATGTAATAAGACATAGAAATAAACAGCACTTTCTTGATGAATGCAAGAGCCTGCTCCCCACTTCATTTCTGCTGGTCAGAGACAAGACCCTTCAAGAGTTTTTCACTGGCCTTAAGGAGTTAATGCTAGTCAAAACCCATTTACATCAGAACAGACTCACTCTCTAAGACACCATAATCTAAACCATTTTAGGCAGCAGGAGTGACTGAGAATTGGAAAGAAAATTCTTCCCATCAATAATTTAATCTAGCCAAAAAGGAAAGATAAATTTAGCTCTTCAGATTAAATTATCTGCTTTAAATCAGATGAATGATCTTTCCCTCAGGAAGCTAACATTCAGACTTTTGCCTGTGTAATTAAACCTGTATAAAGACACGTTTGCTGACATGGCTGAGCAACCGTAATACTTTGGAAAGGGACAGGCTGCAGGTAAAAAGGATTTTGTGACTACATTGTGCTAACTTCTTCACATACCTAGAAAATCTAGTTTCTAGCATCGTTAGGAGTTGCAGTCTTAAGCACTCCCTATGTCAATGCCCAGTTACTTTACTATACATCAACCTGACTTCTATCAAAAATTGCATCTGACAGCACAGCATGTTCTCTGATCAGCATGTAAGTTAAGGTGGTAAGTAGCCAAGGTCTGGCTGCACCACAGATGGTAATTCTGGAAAAATTTAAAACAAGTGATCACTGCTTTTGAAGGAAGTCTTGGATCACCATTTTCAAGTCATCTTGATGCACAAGACGCATTTAAATACATTTCTTATTTTAACCTCTGCTCTTCTGGACTGCCTTGAAAATGTCATCCATGATTGCTACTTTCAAAGCTTTGCTCAATGTGAACTTACACGCCAAAACCCTGTGAAATGACAAATTACTATTTCAGGGCTCTGCCAATTATGTCAAGGTGCTCAAAACCAAACACCCATAAAGCCAATGGCTCAGGCTTGACCCTATAGAGCAACAGGCTTTAAATCTGAATCTTCGAAAGAGCTGACAGTTCATCGAAGAATTATCCTATATCAGACTATAGAGTTAAGTCTCTCCTATATAATACTATGAGCTAATAAGCAACAGGGACTTGGCAGACTTTCACCATATAACATTTGTTTCCTTTGGAGATTTATTTTTACAGGGACCACACACATCTGAAAGTCTTTTAAATACCAATGCTAGTGAGCCAAAGTCAGCTCAGCCGCTGGGGAGAGAAGGGTGGAGGAACACCTCCATAGCACAGTTTCAACACTCCAAGCCTCGTAACCATCTGGCAGAGGCTGTTCAGACCTTGGAGTCAGAGGGACGGGCCCTTCTACAGCCCGACTCACTGGAAAACCCAAGGAAGCAGCAGGCACAAAGTTTTCAGAGAGAGTGGAAACAGAACCTGGGCTCCAAGGCCAACTCCAGCAGCTGGCCAACATAGGGCTCCCCACCTGTGCTCTGCAGCATGAATATCTCTTGGGTGAGACCTATCACTCCTCCCAACCCCAGACGCTGTGCTGCATCAGTGCATTAGTGCTGCAGCCCCACACTTTTGGCAGATGCCCTCAATCTCAGCAGATTACTTTGACTTGATAAATCCTGCTGAAGTTTGGGAGAAAGAGGCCTTTACATCCTCCAAGGGATTGACAGGAAGCAAGTGAAAAGGCCTTCTCCTGGTCTAAGCAGCCCTTTGTAAGAATCTGGAAACAATGCAGCTCATGAGTTGCTCAGTGAACTCACTTAAGACATTCCCAACACATCTAGATACAAGAAAGCACTAAAAAATACAGCGGATATCTAAAAGAAAAATAACTTTTGCACTAGGTTTCTTATGGCTCCATCCCCTCCCTACTACAAGCAAATCACTACAATCAGTAAGTATTTCCCAGCTGAAAACAAATTCCCTGACAGCAGAAAATGAAGCACTCCCACCCCAGTACACACCCCATGATATCTTAGGTAAATTCTGCCAGACACAGCGAGTTCCACAAGTCACATTCCGGTGGCAATTCAGTGGCAGTGTTTTCCCTTAACAGCAATTTGCAAAGCTTGCAGAAAGCCATGAAAACGTCTGCCACATGCATTGCCTGTATCCTGGGGGACATGCAGAACCTCACAGAGGTTGTCAGTACATTTTTGCTGACCAAATTATGCATGATAAATGGCCTGCAAGTCCCAGCCAAGGTCATGACAAATGGAACCACAAGAAATCCAGATGTCTCCTTTCTCTGATGTTGTCCATGAGCTGCATCACAGTAGTTAGGAGACTCATGACCAAGAATTTAATAACTTCTTGATAATTTCATTTTATACAGTAATTCTAACTGAATACATGATTGCCAGCTTCTCTCAAAATGCCTGCCAAATATAACATCAGTTTGAAGGACTTTCCTGTTGGAATATTAAGTGATGGGAAGGAAAATCCCATCAAAGCAGTCATAGGGGATCATGTCACATTCAAGTTGAAAATGCAAGATGTTTCCTTTCAAGTGTAGATCCTCTCTGTCACTCTGAAGGCAGTGACAGTGAAGTCAGATGACACTGGGGGAACATTTGTATGAGATACCCAAACAGCCCATCTTATAAACTTAGAAATCACAACAGTAGACCATTTCAGAAGTTGCTTTCCAGCAGAGACTTCCACTCAGTACACTCAGCTAATGTCAACACAGGCTGCAGGATTAGCCATGTGAGTGTCCTAGCCAAACCCTTTCATTATCAAATAGTGAACGCATGTGCACTACAAACCTAGCATTTTAAATAGAAAACAAAAAGATGCCTTCAGTGGTCTTAGGAGACATTAAGAGCTTTTGAGCTCTGATATTCAGCATGACATAGGACAAAGACTAGAGGTCACAAGAGTGACAAGAAGTCACAGCAATCTGGAGTTCACATAGCCTATCTTAGTCTCATTTTAATATTATAATCATTTGTCCGGTCCATGCACCCCAATACATTGTCCATAGGTAGTCTTGATTCAGGCCCACATCATCTTTGGAGCACACACCCCTTACTGATAGAAGACTCACACTCTGTCACAGTGTGCTTAAGCCAACACATCTGGCCACTGCAGCAGAGCACGGGTGCTGGAGAACTCCCAGGGTAGCTATAAAGCTCTGAGAAACCTATCTCTTGGCAGGAGATGAGTAATCAGTATTTAGAGTGTGGATTCTGTCTGAGCCCAGCTGTTGTATAGAAGCTTTGAGCTGTCATCTACATTGTAGGAATAATTGTCATTCAGCTTGCTCACCTCCTTCTACCAGCAGTAACAGCTGAGAGCTAGAGGCAGCTCAAAGGTTTTTACGCTCTCCGGGAAAGCAGAGAGAAGAGTGGCAAAACAGTGCTTTTGTGCTGGTGTTTTATTGTTTTCAGGGGATGGTTTCAACCTGGTTTACCCTAAAATTTTTTTTTAAAAAAACAACAGTAATAAAGCGTGATTTTTCATGGCTGCAGATACTGCTTAGCTATCTTGCTACTATTCTTCAGGCACACATATCATTTACCTATAATAAACTATCAATAATCATTGCTTTGCACCTATATTGAGATTTAATGGTAGATACAGCAAAGAAAAAAAACTCGTTTAGCTACATTAAAAGAAAAACTTCTGTCCAAAGTCTCATGCAAATTAGAATACACAAGCATACTGAAAGACCATTGTTTAAACATCAATGAACTGAGGTTTCTTGTTTGCATAGCTGCAGTCTCTCACTCTAGAAAGATGCAGGCTCATTGCAGTCGGGCAGAACAAAAAACCCCAATAAAACACACTGTAATGTTCAAGGTCAGTACTGACATCTTCAGTTCCCTTTCTCCAGCAACCAGAGCCCACACTGCAAACTATATCCTAAACAAAACCAAATCTGATTATTCTTCTCCCAGAATTACTACCAGGCTTTGAGAAGCTGGGTCTTGCATGCAGCAGCCAGCAATACCCTTTTTGTTTCTAGTACAAGGCAGCCTTGAGCACTGGGAGCATGGGAAGAAAGCAAGTTCTAAACACAAGGTGACATGCAAAGCCCTGTCCCCAGAAGCTATTGATGTACACAGGGATTTTAGATACCTCCTAAGAACCTTCATAGAGCTACGTGTATGTTTTATCTTTAAAGCAAAGGTTATGGTATGGAAACACTGTAAGACACTCTGCCTTCTAAATAGCTCTATTTCAAGTACTGAAACTCTGATCTGAACTTCTGCAACTCTTCACCTGTTCCCTCCATGCATACCAGAGTTATGCTGACAAGTGAGGCAGAAGTTCTCCTCCTTGTCTACAGTATGATCATCAAGAGACAGGCATGGGGCATCCTCCTCCTCCATTAGTGCCCCTGAACAGGCTCACTGGACAGAAGCACCTCATCCAGCAGGGAAACATGACCATCAGTGCTTTGGTACTGAGCTTTTCAGGGGGAAAAAAAAGTAGCCCTTTTTCTGTTGAACATCTGTAGCTTGCTGAAAACTAGATCATTTTTAAATACTGTAGGGGAGTACGAGATGATGATTTGGGAGCTACTGGGCTAAAAGCTGACACCAGAACCACCTCCACAACGTTGTTTCTGATGCTCTTTTATCTTCAGATTATGAAGGTTCTGTTCATTAGGAAACCATTCTAAGATAAAAAGTTATTACATACTGCTCACAGATTATTTGTTCTTCCTCATTAGATGAAATTCCCAGCCTGGAAAACTGTGAGGCACGGTATAGTTGCACGGGAGAATAAGAACCACACCAGAACATCAGGGCCAGTATCACAAAGTATGGATCAAGAATGAGACCAGAAGAAACGCCTGGTCTTGTCTGAAGGTGCTGTCCACTACACTTCTGATTCAATGAGCTCTCATAAGAGCTAAGCAATAGCAGTCATGTAACCACTCAAGGACAGTAGGAGCTCAGGCATCAGAACAAGGAGGTTTCCATTTTAGACTGAATTCTAAGCAGTTATTGGTCACCACAGGGCTAGAGCCAAAAGGAAGCTACTGGCAAGCCACAAGGAAATATGGATGTTTCCTGCAACCTGAAACTCCGGAGTAACAAGCCCTACATTTACTGTTGAGTGCGTAAATGAGACCTGCTCTCCCTTCACTGTGAATTTGAGGATGGTCTTTACATGGGATGCATAGGGGCAAGTAGCTCAAGTCAGGAAATCAACTGATGAAATGCTTTGGTAGTGCAAAAAAAATCAGGTTCAACCCTGACTAGCTGCAAGAAAAGGACATCAGTAGCAGAGTGGCTTTACAAAGGGCCCTCCAGTAGGATCAGCTAAATCACAAAGGCAAGGGCACTCCTACAGCAATAGGTTTCAGCCCCCAGCACTGCATGTACACCCTCAGCATGCTTGCAGGTAACACCAGGTTGGGCAGGAGCGTTGATCTGCTGGGGGGAGTAGGAAGGCTCTGCAGAGGGAGCTGGACAGGCTGCATAGATGGGCCAAGGCCAATTGCATGAGGTTTAACAAGGCTCAGTGCCAGGTCCTGCCCTTGGGGCACAAGAGCCCCACACAACACTACAGCCTTGGGAAAGAGTGGCTGGAAAACTGCCCAGAGGAAAAGGACCCGGGGGGAAGGGGGCGGGGGGGCCGCTCATTGGTGGCCACCTGAACATGAGCCAGCAACATGCCCAGGTGGCCAAGGCCAACAGCATCCTGGCTTGTATCTGAAAGCTTGTGGCCATCAGGACAAGGGAAGTGATTGCCCCCCCTATACTCAGCACTAGTGAGGCCACACCTCAAATACTGTTTCAGTTTTGGGCTTCTCACTTAAAGAGGGATGTTGAGGTGCTGGAGTGTGTCCAGAGATGGGAAAAGCTGATGAAGGGTCTAGAGAACAAGTCTTACTCAGGAGCAGCTGAGAGAACTGAGGTTGTTTAGTCTGCAGAGGAAGAGACATGGGGGGGGGGGGGGGCGAGGGAGGAATCTTATTGCTCTCTACAACTACCTGAACAGAGGTTGTAGGCAGCTGGGGGTCAATCTCTTCTCCCCAGTAACTAGCAACAGGACAAGAAGAAATGGCCTCAGGTGACACCAGGGGAGGTTTAGATTGGATATTAGGAAAAATTTCTTCACTGACAGGGTGGCCAAGCACTGGATCAGGCTGCTCAGTGATGTGGTGGAATCACCATCCCTGGAGGTGTTTAAAAAAAATATGCAGTGGTGGTTTAGTGGTGGACTTGGCAGTCCTGGGTTAACGGTCAGACTTGATGATCTCAAAAGTCTTTTCCAACATAAATGATTCTAAGATTCTACTTTGTTATGTCCCAACAGAACATCACCAACCATTATACCATGGGATAATGGTATATTATTGTGTAATTGCTACAACCACTACTTTTGTCCATCTCCTGATTTATTCTAACCACCATAGAAAGGCAGATCAGCTGACTGCAGCCCCTCTACAGAAACAGGGTACAACCATAAATATTAATAGGCAATTGTTTTGTTCTTCGCACCCATGAAGTGCTTTGCTGCTCTACATTAAAGTTTTATTCTGTTTCCAATTAGATATCAAAACTGCTGGATTAGGTGACTTCCACTCACTAGGCAACCCAAGAAGTATTTTCAGTTTGATCCTTAGTTATTAACCCTGAAAGCACAAGGAGCACTCTGCTCAAATACCTCTTACTCAAGGTGAATTCAAGGCCCCCACCACAACACGCATAGCCTTTGCATGGCCCCTGGACATAGTCATGACTTGTTTCATTGTAGTCACCCCTGAGCTCTCAGCACTGCTGACTGGCCCAAACCTCCAGTTTGTGGGCTAAGTCTGTAGACACAGCCCCGAAGGAGAATTGTGAAAGGCAGTGCTTGTCTCACTTTTAGCCCACACAAGCCCAGTCATCTCCAGGCTGGCCACGCCAGAGGTGCTCTCACACTCTTCTTCTTTATGGCACTCTTCCCTCACTTCACTTTGGGATATTCATTTTAATATCTTCCATAGGTGTGTGAAAGGGTGATCTGAAAGGGTCAGCAGCAGCGAGCAGTCTAGCACACACCCTGCAGCACCACTCACACTCCATCACACACACCACGCACACAGCAGCGGTAACACCAGCGCACGCTGCCTCACTGAGCTCAGCAGCTGTGCCAGGGTTGTGAAGCACAGATGATGCTTAAGTTCAGCGCACAAAAAGTACCTCCACTGTGCCTCGCAGAGCAGCACGGACCTGCAGCGTGCCCCTGCCAGCTCCCACAGGCTGGCCAGCAGCCACACCGCCAGGACCTCCTGCAGCCCTCAGCCCTGCCGCTTCTGCTGCCACCGGTGCCTGTAGGACAGCAACGATGCCACCCTGCGGTAAAACTGAGCGTCGGGACTGGAAACGGGGATCCCTCTTCAGGTGCTGATCGGCTCGGAGTGACTGCTGCTCGCCACCGTGCTGTTGGGTCCCTAGAAAGGAGAGGAAGGACACATGGGGACGACAAGCTGCCACCATGCTCTAGCAGCAGCCCTGCTGTACCTATGGGCCATGAAATCCCAAAGAGGGACTTGTAGGAACAAAGGCTAGTCCATCTCTCATATGAACTTCTGTGGCAAGAAAGAAATGAGCCACCTCTCCTTCCTCCTCCTTGGCGTGGCAGCCCAAATCTAGGAAAGATTCCAGCTTTCTGGCTTGGTGATATGCAAGTACATTGCAAACTCTGAAGCATGCCCAGTGTCCCCCAACCCAGCAAGCAGTAGCAGAGGCCTCACCCTTACACAGCTACAGAACTGACAGCTGTGTGATGGCTATTCAGTATCATAATATGCAGTTGTCTGCTCAGCATCACATCACATCCTGCTACAAGTGCTCACTTGCCATCAGAAATTCAGGTAAAGCCAAACAAGACCTTTAGTATTTAATGATAACAGATTTAATTAAAAGGAACTGATAGTCTTGTGTTTCAACTTCCTCCTAGCAATCCAACTCCTATAACTCAGTTAGTCTTCCTACATGTTTCAGCATAGATGTATTGGATTTGTGTGGCAAGGTTTTAGTAGCGGGGAGCTACAGGGGTGGCTTCTGTGAGAAGCTGCCAGAAGCTTCCCCCACAGACTTCCAACAGAGCCAGTGCCAGCTGGCTCCGAGAGGGACTCCATGGAAAGGGCACGTGGAAAGGACCCACACTGGATCAGTTCATGAAGAACATGCAGCCCATGGAAAAGACCCACATTGGAGAAGTTTGTGGACCATTTCCCATGGGAGGGATGCCACACAGGAGCAGGGGAAGAGTGTGAGGAGGAAGGAGCAGCAGAGAACATGTGATGAGCTGACCACAGCCCCCATTCCCCGTCCCCCTGTGCTGCTTGTGGGGAGGAGGTAGAGAAATCAGGAGTGAAGTTGAACCCAGGAAGAGAGAAGGGGTGGCAGGAAGGCATTTTAAGATTCAGTTTTATTTCTCATTACCCTACTCTAATTTGATTGGGGATATCAATTTAATTTATTGCCAAGTTGTTTTGCCCATGACAGTAACAGGCAAGTGATCTCTCCCTGATCTTATCTGGATCCATGAGCCTTTCAACATATTTTTCTCCCCCTGTCCAGCTGAGGAGAGTGACAGCAGTTTGGCAGGCACCTGCCATCCAGCCAAGACCAACCCACCACAATACACCAAGCGTACACTTCCAAGAGCGTAACAAGGCAAATGCAATCTCAGCAAGCTCACCTGAGCCCGTGAGCTTTGAGATTCTCAAATAATTTTGAGTGGTTAGTCAAGCCTGGACCACTGCTTCTTAGCAATGACGGAGATTTATACACACCTTTCAGTTTGCACATTGGGATTTACCATCCCTAAAGTGGAAAAGGAACACAGACATACTCCGCTTTTTGCCTTACACAATCACCAAAAGCAGAATAGCCCTTGCTTAAACTATACTAGCTTGTCATTTGCACTATTTCCAGGGAAAACAAGCTCCAGAGATGGAATTTTAGCTTAGTCAATGTTGCATTGAAACATCAGCTGTATGTGACTTACTTGATTCAAGTCGGACCACATGAAGGCTTTGCAGAAGCTAATTATTGTTTTGTTTCATGTGGCCCATTGGGTGATGACAGTAAGAAGCCATTTCAAATTAGAATAGACACTAGGAACAGACTCCCTACACAACACCACAGCTTTCTTCCCTTTAATGTAAGATGTGCCAAGCCAGTGCACACAATTGGTTGAATGCTTACAAAACACTTGAAGAAAATAAGTTATGAGGCACTTTACCTTCAGACTTTCTTGACCTCCTTTTGTAGGCATCTCCTCTGTGCTATCCCCAGTAGGAAGCAGTTAAATGCAGTGCCAGCAGATGACAACCTGTGGTTCAACCCTGGCTGGCAGCTAAGTCCCACCCAGCCACTCACTCACTCTTCCCCCAGCAGGATGGATGAGAGAATCAGAAAGGTAAAAATGAGACAACTTGTGGGTTGAGATAAAAATATCTTAGTGGGACAGAAAAGGAAGAAAATAATAATAATGATAATAAAAGACAAGTGATGCACAATGCAGTTGCTCACCCCTCACTGAACAATGCCCAGCCAGTTCCGAGGCAGCAGCTCCCACAACCAGCTTTCCTTTCAGTTTATATACAGAGCATGACATCAGAGGGCATGGAATATCCCTTTGGCTAGATTGCATCAGCTGTCCTGGCTGTGTCCTCTCCCAAATTCTTGGGCCACTCCAGCCTTCTCACTGGCAGGGTGTGAGAAGCTGAAAAGTCCTTGACTTAGTATAAACATTACCTAGCAACAGCTAAAAACATCAGTGCGTTATCAACATTATTCTTACACTAAATCCAAAACAACACTATACCAGCTACTGGAAAGAAAATGAACTCTATCTCAGCTGAAACCAGGACGCAACCCAGTAAGAGCTTTGTTTATTACCGCTGTTTGAGCCACGCAGCCCAGCAGCATGGGCAGCCAAAAGCATTTGCTTTCCTGCCTCAAAGGAGCAAAAGGATCAGGGAAGTTCTGTGTCATTGCAATCAGATCTTTGAAGGAGCTCAGAGACTAAAAAGAATATCTGGGTGTTTTAGACTCTAGCCAACTCTGCAGTAGAGACACCTCCATGGTATTCACTGAACTACCCATTTCGCTAGCCTTTAACTCACTCCATAAAATCCTTACTGGTTTCTCAATAATAACACCACATGGGAAGTTCGCACCATGGTCACTGACTGCTGTGACTTAGCAGCATCCGTCTCGTTTTCTACTTCCACACATTTGCTGAAGGTTAGATGCAAGCAGTTTCCTTTGAGCCGCGCTGTCCAAAGCACAGCTTTGACTTCACATACATTGGCATTTCAGGCAGCATAAAACCACATGTACACAGCCCATTTTCTACAAGTCTCCATACTCAGAATTTCCTTTTGGCTAGCTCTGGAAGAACTCCTACTTTATGCTGTGAATTGCTATTCAGGCAGTTTCCTATTCCTTCAACAATTTGTGGTAATAGGTGGTTAGGGTTTACCTGCAGAAAACATTTTCAATATTGCTTTAAGCATTTGGCATCTTCCTAGATTTTCAAAGACTGTTAGGTAGCAGATCTGATGTTCCTTGCAGAGTTTACTTACTGCTGTTTTTGAAGGAGCAATGCTTGCCCCCAGCCATAGGACCAGGGTGCTCAGGGACACGTCAGAACCCCAAGGACTGAAGCTAGCGCACAAATTCAGACAAGCCACAACCCGCATGCTTTTCATCACTATTTCTGTCAATAGCTCAGCTCTGTACTGAGAAAGAGCCCATCTCAAGATGCCTGCTTGCTGACTACACCTTACCAGCCTGGCCTGCACAGAGCACACGAGGACTGTCTCTTCAAGAACAGATTTTAGTCTACTCTTGAGCCTGTGCTTCTGCATTTGCAAAGTGGAGAATTTAGATCTGGAACTGTGAAGACTACTCAGTCTTCCCAGCACCTGAACAAACCCTAAATGCAGGCACATGCTTCACCAACATGAGTTCTCTTGAGAAGGGATGAAAAAAATGAAAAATATTCCTACACAGGCTGTTAACCACCAGGATGACTTGAAGCGAAAGTGTTGGAATCATTGAAGGGGATACAAGTGAGCTGTCTACTGAGGGAGGAGATTACAGCAACATCTAGTTAATTAGTAGGGTGGGACATAGGAAGTCCCCTTCATTGAACTACTGATAGAGATGGTACTTTAAATTAGGATCAGAGTTGCTGTGTTGGAGGGCTGCTTTCCACCTCCCCATCGAGGACAGAGATTAGAAGTAGTTTTAGGTTGGCTGAAAAGCTAGCAATTTTAGGAGATACACTTAGATTTCAGAGAGGAACTGCTCGTTAATATTCATTTCTGCTCCACTGCAGGGTTTAGTAGGTTGTAGATGTCAGATATGTCACTGTGCACATTGGATTTGTTACAGAACAGGGGTTCTGTTAGGTCATGTGGGTCTCTCAAGCAGGAGCTAGTCCATGCTGTGACAGGAATGGATGCTAGCTGTGTGATGTGGAAGGTGGCTTATCTGTGGTTCTGCTACAGTGATAGAAGCTGGACAAGTCCCAGGACAAGCTCACATGATGTCTCCTAAGCAGCTGCCACAAGCAGCAGTCCTTTCCTCAGTCTCTTGGGCTCCCTTTACTAACTTCAGGTTACTGCTCCTTAGAGAAGTAGATTTCAGCTTTTTCTTATGCTTCTTCAGGGGCTCTCACAACAAAACTGCTTCCAAGTGTCTCATTTGCATAGTAACTCTTCTCTCAGTCTTGTGTTTTACAAACACCTTTGTATATTCCTTTGCCCCAAAGGGTTATAAATAGTTCTAACCTTGACTACACTTGTTAATATGAAGCAATTACCTATTACAGTTTCAGCTTTGCCACTCCCTACCAAAACTCTGCTCTCCAGTTCAGCCACAATCCAGCCAAACACAGACATCCTAGAAGCGGCAGTTTTCTAGACTCTCCCCAGGCACTGACCTTCCCACATGCTTCCACTCACTTTCCCATTGATAAGAACTGGTTCCAGGATAAGAAAGCTTTTTCCCTGTGACTGACCCAAACTTGTTTCAGCCACAGCAGAAGTATTCATTGATTTGGCTGCCCTATTGTAAAGTATTTGGTGTCCACAAAGTGTCCAGAGGGTGTATATAATGGGATCCATGAGCAAAATCATAACATACAAGACCTAAAGCCCTAGATCCAAGGAAATAAGAATTCTAGAGTGCTGAAACAAAGCATACAATATGAGTAAAGCAATACCATTCCAAACAACCACCAGTAAGTTACCTACAAGTTGGGAGAGGCTGCATTATGCAGGCTGACAAAAGAGCTTTTGGTTCCTTTATGCTCTTCACACCAGCTGGAAGAGACAGCCATGAGGTAGATAAAACTAAGGGTGGGCAGTCATCACCAGACTCCCCACACTGAGGACAAGAAGTGCTACTACACCTTTGTTAGAAAACAGTCTGCTCCATGCCTCAGTCAGCAAGTCCTGAAGTAGATTCAGAGTGACATTAAGAACGATGTCTTAACTATCAGGGAACACGTTCTTCAGAAATGAAGCAGGCAATAACTCAGTTCTAGTATAACTATTCCCTGAAGTAAATAGCATTGGATTTGTTTCTGGAATAACTAGCTCATTACCTCAGCCTGTAACAGAAGCAGCAAGTGCCAGCCATCTGGAGTGTTAGATGGCCTATTGCCAGCATAGCTCTCTGATGCTGGGGAAGAGGTTGAGAGCAGGGGGGAGTTAGAGCAATGAGCACATATACAGCTTAGACAGAACAGAGAGCAGGGGAAGGAACATGTGAAAAAAAAATTAGGAAGAGAGGACTACTCTTAAACAGCCTGTAATTGATGTCTAACTAAGAGCAAGCAGATGTTGGAAAAAAGATTACTTCCAGTCTGTTTGTTAGCATGAAGATAGGGGGAAAGGTGAGCTAATCAGAAAGCAAGACAGGAAAAAAAAAAAATAGAGTGCCATTTAGGAAAGTGCCTAACTGACCCAGAAAATCTCCAAACAGCTAAAATACAATGACCTGAACACCAAAACAACAGCAGGGAAATCACAACACAGTTTTCTGCAATACTTGCAGACACAAAGCTTGTCTCCCTTGCTAATGGACCCCAGGGTCCATAATAGGTGACAGACAGGCTTCCTGTAGACTCTGCTTGGTATCTTTGGCACAAGCTACCACCCAGGACTTCTTTACCTTACCTTACCACTACAGTACAAAAAGCTGCCAGGTGAAACCAAGTCTTTTACACATCCCAAAGCATTTTTTCCTTTATCAGGTTAAAACTCAGTACTATGACCAGCTTATCAACACAAAAACAGCTGCTGTCCAACCACACACAAACAGTCTAAGGTATAAAATCAAACAGCACCCTCCCACCCTCTTAAAAAAAAAAAACAAAACAACAAAAAACACAACAAAACACCATACTATTTCACAGATACAGAAAAATGCCTCAAAGCACCAAATCCTAGTGACTTCAACAGTAAGAAGGAAAGGATAAGGGAGGGGAGTGTGGAGAAAACAAACAAACAAACATCAGAACTTACTAAACAACCTACCCTCTAGTAAGGGTGTGTATACCTTAAATAGAGGCTTGAGGCTTGCTGACAAGGATTGGTTCAAAGCAAAGGCCAGGTGTGGGCTTTCAGAGTACTTGAAGGAAATGGGGTAGGATGACTTTCTTACTGTTTTCCTAGTACTTAATGCTATTAGTAAGTTAAAGCTGTGGCTGAGATGTTGTAACACTTTAACAGTGTATATATTTTGTTGCAGTCTGCTGTACAAGAAGTCTGTTTCCCTCTTCTGCCATTATGGGCTCTTAAAAGTCTGAGCTCTTTATACTGCAAGAGGTTACAGTCAAAATCTGAGTGTAGAAGTCGGGGCAGCTGTGTTTGCCTTCTGTTGATATGAAGGTATCAATCAGACTAGGGTACTCTCCTCTTAAAAAGCTAAGGTCTCTAGTGAGCACCTTCCCCCAATTTTCCTTCCTTGTTCCCTCAGGCTCCTTAAAGAAAACTGTTCCACTACTTAGGAAACTGCCTGTGAGAGTCATGCTTGCAGAGAGCTGATTTTTTATTATTTTTATATATACAA
Source organism: Falco rusticolus (assembly GCF_015220075.1). Taxonomy (NCBI): domain Eukaryota; kingdom Metazoa; phylum Chordata; class Aves; order Falconiformes; family Falconidae; genus Falco; species Falco rusticolus. The sequence goes on along the minus strand of NC_051200.1, from coordinate 3,969,062 downwards.
AAAACAAAAAGTTGCTGTGCTGTGAAGCTAGCATCTCTTTTCTGGAAACAGGGGAGAACAAAGATTGCCCTGTAAAGGATAGGAAAGCTGTTTTTTAGGTGTAACATAACAGTTTTGCCTTTTTCTGCCAAATTAAAATGTGATAGTTTGGGCTGATTCTAGGGAGGAAATGTTGTGTCACCAGATGAGCAGGAGGCCAGCAGCTAACACTGATTTAGCCAGCCACAAACTAGGAAACTAGATCAGATTAGAGTTTATCTGGTTTTGTTTGTCACAGACAAAGCAAGACAGCTGCTTCTGAAGCTGATGTAAAACCTGAGTAGTAACATTTGGGCAATAACCTACCCCCAAGCTGTTTGTCAGCCCCAGCTGGTTGGTGGTTGCTCCATGATGTAAAGTTCTGGTAGTTAGTGATGCTGCAGCAGGACCCATTTATGTCAGCTAGCAGCTTTCAGGGTCTTAGGTTTTAGTTGCAATTTCTGCTGAGTATTCTCAGTGAATCTGTAGTCAGCTCCAAAAAAAAATTTTTTTTTACTCTTTCAAAAATTTCTAAATACTTTTTGTGTAGTATTTATTGTCTTAATAACTTGCTAAATGTTCTGGAGACCTGAGATCCTTGAACAGTATCTAGAAAGAATGACTTGTAGACATTATTTAGAAACCTCCAACTAGCATCCACTGTACAAAGAGGTTGTCACTGGATGCTCCTGTTTATTACTGGCTATTGATGCCTATTGCTCTTCACAAACTAATATTGACACCAAATAAAACAGCATAATGGGATATGCAGTGAAGATGTGGTTGATATTTTGGACTTCTAGCATGCCAATCCAATCTTTTTCAGTGACAGGAATCTGAAAGTTAATGAAATTACCATTGCTGTGACTTGAATATCAGCCAGATTGTGTACTTGGTGAGAGCTGCACAAACCTTTTATCACTGCAGGGATTTCACAGATGTAAATGAAAACAGAATGTTGTTCTATGCTCTGCACCCCAGAAACTTCCCTGAACAAAAAGATGGGTGGCAAGGAAAAAAGAGCTGATCACGTGGTTGAGGAAGCTGGGGAGCTTCTGGGTGCAGCAAAGGGAAACCTCAGTGAAAACTCACAGCTGCTGCTATTATGGATCCAAATGTACCGAGTTCAGAGGCAAGTAAAACCGAGGATTAGGAGTGTTTCAAAGGAACAAGGCCAGGCTGATAACTTTACTTTGTACTTATTATCCCACTGTTGCACTTCCTACTTACTTTAGCTCTTCATGCCCTGGGCAAAGCATGACTATAGGAGGTAAATTTGAGGATTGGTCCCATCTCAAAGGTAAAAAAGTAGCAAAGCCCTCAGGGGAACAATGATCCCAAAAGGAGATAGAATTTCAGGACTGCTCAAGACAAAACACATTTCTAGTTATTTCTCTCCTCCTGCTGACCTAGTAACTTCTTGGTAGTTGCTGATACTGTATCAGTCCCTTTTATGACAGCTACCAGCTTTTGGGGCCTTGCTTTTTAGTTGCAATTTCTGCTGAAGGGTCTCAGTGAATTCACACAGTCAGCTACAAGCAGTTGCTCTCCCAGCCTGGTTCCCAGCTTGGTTTTTGTTCTCCACCATTCTCACTGCCATCCTCAGCTAGTTCTGCTGTTACTTAGTTCTCATGGGGTTTAACTTGCTATCCATTGCTCATCAAACATTAATTACAGAGATGATTGCTTTTACCTGCCCCAGTCCCAGAGAGATTTGGAATTCATGGTTGGGTAATGCAGTTTGGTACCACCTGCTTCTGAGGAAGGGAGAGTGATGGCTGAGAGCTAGCTGGTTTGCAGGTAATCTTACTGAAGGACATCAGTATGATCTCCAGCCCTTACAGATGGGAAAGGAAAATCTCCTGAAAGTTGTTTCAGTCCATTTTACAGGTCATTAAGGCAACTCAGCAGATATTTCTCCAGTTGTCCCCAGGAGGGGCCTGGCAAATAAACGTCTGTGTAAGCAAAGGGTATAACAGCTTTTCTCTTTGAGCCTTTTCTATATGATCTCCTTCCTTTGCTGCTCCTGCTTTCAACTTTCCAACTGGCACAGTTTTCATGGCAGTGCTGAGCACTGGGCACTGTTGCAGTGGTTGCAGGTGATCTGCAGCTGCACCATGCCCCTACTAGGCAGCACAAAGCCTAGCCCAAGCCAAATCGCCTAGTAACACAGACCTGATACTCTGGGTACGGAGAATTTATCTTCAAATACATCAGTAGTTTGTGAAAGCCAAAAGGAACTGTGAGATCAATTCCTTAATTGGATCCTTAGTGTAACATTTCAATAAGGATGTAGGGCCAATAGCCATTACACCACTATGATTTCTAATGGAGAAGCATTCACCCTTAATCTGAAGACACCAACAACAGAAAACATCTTGTCCATGGGGTTTGTTTCAAGTGGCACCTTGCCTGCAGTTGCTGCATCCCTCTGGAGTAGTTGGACTATGCAATGGGAAAAGCAACTCTTCCAGCTACCAAGGAAAAGACTGCACTTTCCAAGCCAAACCTGGGTGCTTTTCTTGTTCAAGAAGGCATCTATTAAAACTTCATCCAGTTCTTTAGGCAAAACCCACTAAAGGAAGAGGAAGCATAACTGAGTGATGGAAAAAAAGAAACCAGGATAAGGGGTTCCCAGTATAACAGCTGAGCCCCTTTCCTTTCTCCCTGCTGCCCCTGCCTGAACAGGAGATGCTGCCTACAATAAGTGACCGGTAAGTTCTTGCACCTTTCTGTCTTCTAGAAATTAATCTATTTCTCTTCTTCGTGGCAGGGTCTCCACAACCTCTCTAATGAAAAGCACCTTCTTTGTTTCCCTAACGTTATCTGTGCTGGGAAGAAGTTCATGCTTTGCTGGTTTCAGCCATCTAATTAGGAAAGGGGTTGTGTGAGCAAGCAGGTAGCTTGGGAGCCAATCTTCTGTGAACAGAGCAAATTTCATTTGTGCAAAGAGAAACGAGGGGCTTAGGCTGAATTATCAAATGAATTGTAACAACAGATCACTTGCCTTTGCAGAGATTTAATTATCAAAGATTTTCCAAATGAAGGAAGGGGGGGAACCAGAAGAGGGACAGAGCATTTCCTGAGGGAAATGTCAGCTTGCCAGCTGCATCCCTTACCTGGATATGTCAGGCCAAGGTCATTAAGGGAAGGTGACATGGTGCAATCATTTGTAATGGTTTGTGTTGCCAAGAACCAGCTTTTCTATGACATGGCGTTTATATTGCCATGTAGAAATAAATGTGTAAATCAAAGTATTCAAGTGAATACTTCGAGCAATGAAGGCTACTTTTGTCCCCAGAACAAAGACAGTCAGCCACTGTCATGCATATTAAAGCCACATCAGACAGAAAGATGGGACAGCTAGTTTCACAAGTGGGTAACTGAGTCACAGAAAACTAAGTGCTAGGAGAGAAATCTAGGACAATGCTCAGAGCTACATCCAGAAATGGGCCTGATCCTCACCATACCACCAAGTATAGGAACCATTTCTAGAAAAAAATATTATTAGTGGCTATTTGCAAGATTAGCTAGAAGGCATCCAAACTTCCAATTTAAAGCATCATGGGAAGATGAAGGATGCTGAACATTATTGTAGGCAAGCTGGTCTGCACCAGCCCAGTAGCAATACAAAATCCCAAAACAGTGGGATCAGAAAATATATTTAAACCTTTTAACCATAGAGTGCAAACTGGCAGCGTCCCATGGATTTCTGGGAGAAACAGCAGTGTTAAGCAGATAAAAGATTAGAACGATGGATACCTCAACATAACCTATTCTATCTTTGCATGTCAGACTTATGGCCCAGCCCCCTTCACCCCATTGTAGAGAAACGGATCGTGAACGACCAACCATACCTTTGATATCCAATGACCAGCTCTGTGGTGCTTTTTGGGACAGTCACATGCTCTTTCACCCGTGCCCAGAGATTTTTCAGCCTTGTATTTTTCATGGTGCATAGAAATCTAGTAACACACATTCATAATTCCCAGGCATCAGCAGCTCAGCTCTTACTGTCTTGTTACCATTCCCAACACTTGCTCGTGGAACTAGCTCCAGGCCTGGCATCCATACCTTAAATCAGGAACTGAGCTCAGCTCAGATTTACATACCAGTAAAATAAGGCAGCACCCTTCTTCCCCATTATTAGCTTTAGGGGGCAATAATCAGCATACCACTTAAATTTAGTCCCAGTTTATCTCCAGTTTACCCCAATGAGTTGAGGGTTGTTGCATCATTCTAAACAACCCCTTCTTCTGAAAAGGCTTTGGCTTGGCCTTGCACCTCTTTGTGCTGCAAAAGCATTGTGGATGCAAGTCAGGAGCAGGGTAAACCATATCACCACTAAGTTAAACCCCGTGACTTTGGACACAAACAGAAAGTCATTTAAAAGGGCTTCTATTCTTACTGCCAAGCATTGTCAGTAGGGATACTATTTTAACTGCCTTATCCTCTCTGGCACACTGCTTCACTTCAGGGTTGCAGCAGAAGGCAAGGAAGATTCAACAGTACATCAGGAGATTAAAATGGTGCCCATCATTAGGAACGCTGGGAGGTATTTCAATGTCTTGAGACCTGAGCAAGATCAGGATGGGGCAACTGCAATGCTCTTTTGCTGCTTCAATGAGTGGCACTGGAATTCTGTACATGTGCGCTCTCTTCAGTTGTTTCTCTGTAGTTCTTTCTGGCAGGCTAGCATGTTTTCTGTGCAAGGAACTTACCCTCCTTCTCAGATGAATTCTCTGAAGTACCTCAGACACTTTGTCAAACTCCTAAAACAAGTCTTAACCTCAGCTGCCAATTAATCTGATGTGCTGTGACAGTCACAAGCAGGGCAACAAAGAGAATCATTAAATGTCAGTAGATCTCAGAAAGACCTCTATGTCCCACTACCAGAAAGAACGGTATGTGTCTCCAAAAGTGACAGGCCTGATGGCCACACACAGGAATGTGTGAATGTAGAGACTGATGTGCTAAGTTTTATTAACACAGGTTTCCTTTGAAAAGAGTTACTTATTTGTGGACCTTGTCTTACCATTAGGTCTGAGAATGTGTTTTTTGTGACAAAGAGCAGGAAAGAAGTCTCTATTGTCTTTATTTCTTTTTAAAAATGTTTTCCTGCCTACATGAAATATTTCATGGGAGAAGACAGCTCTTATATCGCAGGTCATGCATTGCAGACTGTATGTGCATTTTACAAAACATGAAGGTAGCTTGTGGAATTACAGCCACTGAAAGTGAATTATCTCAAAATATGAAAGGGCAAGAGAAATTTTATGGATAGAAAAAGTAGTGGTACAAATCTTCCTGCTACTTTAAAGGAGATCAGGAGGTTCAGGAAGATTTAGAGATTCAAATTCCCTTCTTATATTTAAATTAGCAGAGTTGATTATACTGCATGGTGTTCAAATTTTCTTCTTCACTGGCTGGACTTTACTCACCCCCAGCAGAGCTGAAGCTATGTCACTGAAATGGACAGAAAGACTGACCAGAGGAACCTTAGAAGGCAAAATCACTGCCAGCATAGAATTCACCTTTGCTATTTTCTCTTAACTGGTGGCAAGTGTGTTATTTAAAAGCAGACTGGGTAAAGTACTTGTAAATGTACTGCAGGAAAGAGCCTTCACTGTGACAGGGAGAAGAGACATTTCCTTTCCTAACAACTCTGCTTTTGGTGGAAAGGGAATGTGTTCACCCAATTCACTACTGGGTGGAAACACAACTGGGTGCAGAGAGAAGGTGACAGTTTAACTGTGGGACTTGTAAGACAGCATCTTTTCCTTCTGGTTTTTTCCACCTGCTTTTCCTTACTGCTAGCTGATCTCTTGGAACAGCCTCTGCTCACCAGAACACACAGACGGTGAGAGAGCTGAGAATGAAGATTGGCATGAGGAAGCTTCAGGGAGCTGCAGCCCACCACAAATGGTGACTTCTTGGGATCTCCTTGGAATTTTGCCTGGAATACAAACATGAATGCCTGCTTGTCACCCTGGGCCAGCAAGAGTGACAAGTGTATTGCCCTCAATTCTGTACTGTGATTTAAAACCTAGCAGAAGCAAGCTAAATTTTTTCTTTTTCTTTTTTTCCTTTTTTTTTTTTTCCCCACCAGAGAATAGGCACATTCATCTTCCTAAGAGTGACCAGCTCTTTTCAGTCTAGTACAGCCTGGAGCTTTCCTGCAGTCCCTATGAAACAGTGGAGAGACCATGCTGTGCCTTGGCAATAGAAGTCACCAGAATCAAACACTTGCAGACAACAATTATGTTCTGCAAAGGAGCTAAGAGCTGCTGAGGTTTTGCTGTGGCAGTGAGTGATAAAGATTAGCTAACCCTGCTAATGAGATATGCAGACACTTAGTCAATCTCAGAATTCAGGAGCAGTTGGCTGATACCCAACCAACCAAAAAAGCAGATGCTAAAACCTTGTTTAATATTCTGCTGACAGCGCTGTGGAGGTTACATGTGAATAAATGGGAAACAGCTGTCCACTGCTGCTTTTCTGCTGCAGCCCTGTCCAATATGACCCCCTCACTGAAATATGAACGTTACAATAAATTGGCTTTGCTCCTGCAAGCTTTGTGTCAGCCTGAGGTGAGCTGGGGGAAGGGGAGGATGGCTTGGGAAGGAGAAGGGTGGCCACTGTATAGAAAGAGTTCTAAGGAATAGGAAAAGAATTGAAGTGGGTGGGCAGGAGACTGTATTTGCAGAAATGAATACTGCTAAAGCAGTGAGGGGTAGCTCAGACTTGAGGAACTAACCGAATTCTAGACCTTGTAAAAGGTCCCTCCATTCTTGCAAGAGCATTTATCTTGACTACCAGCATCACAAGCATGAGTTGCTGTATTTTAAGCTATAAAGCCAGGTCCTGTGAAACATAACAGGCCAATGTCTGCTCTGTTCTGAGCCACAAGAACTTGTCAGCTTGTTACACCAGTCCACTGCTTGCTGCAGGCTCAGGGGTTTGGCACTAGTAGCATCCAACACTGATACAAAGAATTCCAGAGGGTCTGCCACCTATATGACATTAGGTAGGCTAATTCAGCCCTCAAGGGAAGATAGCACCTTTAGGTGCTGCAAACCATCTGTTAGCCTCCAGCTAAAAACTGAGCAATTCAGCTTTTGCAAACAGCCAAGGGACCAGGAGTACATCAAATCCCACCCTACTGAGCGCTTGTCAGGCCACACCTGGAACTCGGTGTTCAGTGTTGGTCCCTGCTATATAAAAAAGATGTGGATGGGCTGAGAGGGTCCACAGAAGGGCCACAAAGACGATCAGAGGACTGGGAAGCGTGCCATAGAGGAAAGGCTGACAGAACTGGGTTTGTTCAGCCTTGAGGAGAGAAGGCTTAGGGGACACCTTATCACCATGTTCCAGTACTTAAAGAGTGAGTACAAAGAAGACAGAAAGTCCTTTTTTACAAGGAGTCACATGGAAAAGACAGGGGTAAGGGGTACAAGTTACTCCTGGGGAGATTCTGACTGGACACAAGAAGACAATTCTTCACAATGACAACAATCAGCCATTGGAATAATGTCCCCAGGGAAGTGGTAGATGCCCCAACATCAGACACTTTCAAAATTTAGCTGGACAGGGTGCTGGGCTGTCTTGTCTAGACCATGGTTTTACCAAGAAAGGTTGGACCAGATGGTCCAATGAGATCTCTTCCAACCTGCTATTCTATGATTCTATGAATCATTGGTGGCTAGGTTAGCACTCAAAGAACAAGTCCCTACACTAACATCAGCCCAAATGTGCAGGGGGTGCTAAAGAAGGGTAGCTATAGCCCCTATTGGTGATGTTATTGTGCAGCAAAGTTTGCTTCAGGACTCACGGAGGACTGTACTCTCAGTATGGAGATTGGGTATGGAGCCAGCTGCAATGGCAGTGATGAAGTCGTCAACATCACACTCACAAACAGCTTCCCCCAAGGAGCCCAGCTCTGGGAAGTGAGCACAGAAATGGTGGAAAACTGCCTGGGGAAAGCGCGGCTCCGCCAGGGAGTGACTGTAGCACAACCTGGCAGAACATTGCCACCACAAGCTTTGATCATCAATAGAGGCTTTGCATCTGGGAAATATGTGAATGATCTCTTCAGTTATCTGTATGATTAACTCCAACTGTCTGCATTAAACTAGACAGAGCACTCACTGCCTTCTGGTGGGGTCCACATACAAAAATTTCTACAGAGTGGTGTAAAAATCTTATAGCTGCTGATTTTGGGTCTGCTCCAAGCTCATGGAAATTGAGAGTTCCTCATTTTAAAGCAGTGGACCTTAGAGGTCTAACTGTTATAGTCATCCCATTTAAATGCATGCATTTATTCTCAGGATAACCTTTGCAGGACTGACCCCTGCTGAGAGTCCCAGAACATCACACACACACACTGAACATGCTCCTTCGACAGCTTAAGAAAGAGACCGGCAGCTCATTGCATTATTTCTACATTTGCTATTCTTTTTCTTGAGTATTTGAGCCTGTCATCAGAAGCAGAGCAGAAGCAGGAAGAAATGTTAATAAATTGTATGCAGAAGCAGATAAAGTGCCTTCTCCTCCTTGCTGCACAGCACTAAAATCCTAGGAGATGGCAACAGGGATTTTGTTGGCATTAGCGAGTAAAATAGCAAATTACTATCTCTTCCAGAAGTGGAAATAGAGCATCTGAAAGCTTTACAGAGAGCAGCACTAGCACTGAACAGACACAGAGACAGACTTAACATTTCCTAAAGCCATTGCCAGGGAAGGGTTGAATGCCTTTGCATCTCCAGTGGGAGTCACACGGGTCTATGGAGAGTAAACCTGGCCCAAAATATTTAAATGTCCTTTAATCTGGGTACATGGAACTGCTGTTTGAATAACAACAGGGACCTGCCAGAGAAAAGGTTAGTCTTCAGCAATAGCACTGCATCTCTAAGGTGTCTCTTTTCAGTACCGTCCCCTGCAGCAGTGCACATCTCATTTGGCCGCTGCTGCCCAGCAAGGAGGGCTCCTATTGCTTCCCAGAACAAGAAGCCACTCTCTCTTCAAAAAAGTATCACCTGATTTCAGTACAAGATCTATGTGGCAAAACAGTCTGTGTTTGGAACTCATGCCTAGGTGCTAGAGAAGTCTGGGGTTTAAGAAGCTGGGAGAAGCTGGCTAAGTCGATCTTGGGCATGGATAAAATGTCCTGCTTTCAGTGAGAACTAAGTGAGGTTGTGTAGAGCAAGGCAGGGTGTGGTGTGCGTTTGAGACCTGAGAAAAAGGACCAGGTGACCAAGCAGTGGACTTCATGTGTGTCATGCAGGAGAACCATGTGGTGATTTTTTCTGGGTAGAGCCCTTTGTCCGTATTGAAAACATGTCTTCATCTATGAAAAGCGAAGCAATAAAGCAACTTCTGTTGATATCATCCTAAAAATAACAAGAGAGATCAGTCTCTGGATAAAAAGGAAGGGATCTTCAATAAGCTTTTTGTCCAGTCTCTTCACAGAACAGTGGCATCCCAGACAACTTGATCCTGGAGACAGAAGGGAAATGTATTTTGTGGCGCACAGGCTGGGAGGGGGACCAAAACTGGCTATTAATAATCAGACACATTAGTTAAGGAGAATCAAACAGTGACATTTATTCTTTGCTTCACCAAAAATGAACAATAATTAAGTGGAACTGGCCAGTAAGCTTGTTCTGTTATTAACCCAGAGGCTGAGGAAGAGGGAACTTGTGACTGCTATTAGACAAACAAAGGCATCAAATGGAAACAACCCTGGCTTCACCATAAATGTATAGGAACTGCTGTCACAGCTCAGACTGAGAGTCTGTCTAGGCTGACATCCTGTCTCCACTGTTGGTGGAAAGCAGCAGATCTTAAAAGGTGCTGTATAAAGAAGCCTCCAGTGAAACAAAGTGGGAACTCAAACACAGACACTACACAGTTGTTCTTCATCTGTCTTCATACTGTCTGCTCTCCTCCTCTTCAGTACTCTAAAAGCATCAACTGGGGATTAAAGTTTGGCACTAAGGCTCAAGACCTATGTACTTGGAATTCACTGGTAATATTGATTCCTATTATTGTTCCTGAGATGAGTGAAAATAGTGTAGCATTTTTTCATCTAATGAATCACAAAGGATTTCAGAATGGTATGTGACAGAACTCTTTTCCTGCTCCCTTGCTGCAGCAGGATAACACGGGATACCATTGCACAGGGTCAGGGCAATGCACGGGGTCTATGTCACAGCACAGAACTACAGGGCTCTTTGGCAGTAACTGGCAGATGTTAGGGCATGAATGCTTTGGGGCAGAAGCAAGAGCAGTGCTTAGGAGTCATAGCAAGAGAGGGATCCCTGCTATTGGGAAGGGTCACTCCTGGGAAGTGGATTAAAGACAAATACCCGAATAACTGTTTCATGATGCAGAGGAAGAAAGTGCAGTTATTTTTCCCACTCTGATGTCCCTGACTATTTCAGTGATAAGCTCCAATGGGTTCTTAGGCCCACTCACAGGTTAAATACAAATGAAGGCTTATTCCCAGACACATCTGCGATGTTGCTATTTGTCCTGGGAGGCATTACGTCCCTCTGCACCAGAATCCCCATGCCAGAGGCCATCAGGAACATCTTAGCCATAAGATGAATCTTCCTGTGTTGTACAGGTAAACACTGACAGCCACCCAGAGAAAATGGGGCTGAGCAGCACTGATTCAACATGCTCTTTCAGAGCTATCAAGTACCTTGCTTGAGCAAGGCCGTATTGAGGAAGGTGTCAGTAGCTTTGAAGCAGAAGGATGCAGGATGATTTGAACCCTTGGGAAATTTAGTTCAATGTCATGCTAGTCAGATAATGGCAATATGGGCTTTTGTATCACTTGAAGAATTTTTTTAACTTCAACTATGAGAAGTCTATTAGTACCATTGGCAGCAGCTCAGGATTCCTGGGTTGTGCTCTCCTGTATAGAACAGCTACATCCAAACAGAGGGTTTCTTCAAAACCGCAGTGAAAACTGGTGGCAGAGCAGAGATGGCAGTGTTTGCATCTATGACTGTTTTTCACTCTCCTCCTGTAAAGATTTCAACCATGTTTCCTCCAAATTGGTTTAGAAAGAGTTCATCCAACCCTGGATGGAAATGCTGATATCTGAAATGTCAAAGTGTGTGGGTGTGCAGAGTTCTCTCAGCTGCATATTTTGTAAATGAGAACTGAGAAAAGAGATTTTCTTCTTTAAGTCTGGAATTAAAACAAACAAACCAAAGAAACAAAAAATGATGTAATGGGGTCACCACAAAATTGTTTTCCTTTATGACAGTATAAACTGTCATAATTATTATTTAATGATAGCAATTGAAGAACTGGTCCCCCCTGAATACAGGCATGAGCCCATCTGTTAACTGTGAATCATGCAAATAACATGGCATCAGAGACTTCAGAGAAGGGTTTAACTGTTTTGCAGCTAGCATTCCCCATACTCTATCCACTGTGCATTCAGCTTTATGGTCTGGCTGGGAGGATTTGGTTAGAATTGAGGGACTATCTGTTAAAATTTTAAAGAATCTGCAAGTTATGCCAGTAGTGAGTGAATACTTGAGTCTATGAACACTGGGTTGAGACCAAAATACCATCCTGGATAACAGTGAACTCCAGCTTTAGGACAGTTTTCTGCTCAGAATTTGAACTCTGAAGAAAACTTTTACTGATCAGCCCTGTAGTTACAGTGCTGCCTGGCAAGTTCAGGTGGTACCTTTGACTGCAACAGGAGGAGAAGCACATGTTTTAACATGGGTGACTGTATCTGAGACCTTCCTCACATCATCTGTGCTGTGAAAAGCACCTTTCAGGGAATTGCATCTAAACCTTAACCCTGCAAGCTGTTCCTGCAGGCAGAAATCTGTGTGAAGCCCGCAGGAATCAAAGGGCTCTTTGCATACAGACAGGCTCAGCTCTGGGTGGGCCAAGATGGGCTTTGTGGTGACAGCGTGTCCCATGGCTCAAGAGCGGTTCATTCACTTGCCCATGGGTCAATATTAAGTAACACTAAAGGCAGTGCTGTCCACAGCTAGAGGACGGAGCCAGGCAGTGGAAAAATGAGGCGGGAATAAAAACCAAACAAGTAGATTTTCAGGCTCCATCAACAACGTCCAAAGTTTCAGAATCAAACAGATAGAGCACCAAAGCATGAAACATGCATTTTTCACGCATATACATACTCCAGGTGTTGTTTCTGATACTGAGGTCCATACCAAGTCTCCCCTGGGGCACTAGCCCTGCCATGCAGACAGGAAGAAAAAAATTCCATGAGTGACCCAATTCCCAACAAATGCTGCACTGTCTACATGGATTAGTTGTCCATGATGCAGAGAAACAACTTAGTGTCCTGAAAGCCAGTCTGCTATTTTGTTGCTAAAAAAAGGCCCAGTTGTTAGTATTTATTGGGCATTGTTATCAGTTATATTAAGATCATCTGGTAAGCAGTGCAGATGGGCTGTAAGACAAGCCTGATTTGAGAGATAAAAACAAGCACCCAATTTAAATGACTAAAACTGAGTGGCTCACTGGCATGCAAGCACCTCTCAGGTTGTATCTTAGCAACTGGCCAGCCAAAAACAGACGATCAGCACATCTGAGAGCTTCTCCAGACTTACCTGAAGCTCTTGGGTCTAGGAATTGTGCTGAACTCCCTAAAGATAGGCACTGCTGCAGGAACTGCCCTACTTCAGAAGAAAAAATAATATTCCAGACCATGGGCTGCAGAACCCAGGGTATGTTTTAAGTTCTATCCCTGATGTGGTGTTCAACTAATTTTTGCCAAGGCCCACAAGGACCTGCGTGGGACCTTGATGAAGGGTTGCTCTCATGTACTTGTAGTTTGGATCCAAATGGAAGCTGCTTTTTAGGTAACACCTTGCTCCAAGAGGTTGTCCATACGACCCTGCTCACTGCCAGCTGGCCCTACCTGAGCTAGCTCTTATCGACTTACCTAGAGCCCTGGAAGTCTCTTCTGTGAGTGGTGTTAACACCATTTTGGGGACCTGCAATGCCTTCTTCAGAAGCTTGCTCATGAAATTGAAGCTTAGGATGGTTTCAGACAGGCTTCTGTGCAGGACAATGTAGCCCTTCACTGACAACAGTAAATCAAATTAGAAATGTTCCTAAAAATTAGCAGTAACATCAGACTAGGCTAAATGTCTTCAGTTATCTGTGGGAGAGTAAGTTTCTATAAATAAACTGAAGCATTGCAATATTTTTGAAGGAAGTTCAAAACAAAGCTAAATTGTCAAAACAGCCCAAAGCCTTTTGAAGCAACAAAACTCCTTAAACTCTTTTAGTCCAAATACATGAGCATTTTCAGACACTGAACAAAACAAGACTGTGTGGGAATGCACAGAGGGAAAGGCACTTGGCTTTGCTGGAGCAGTGGGCACATGACCACATGCATTTGCGTAGCACTTAGTATTGATATTGTTGTTGTTGGGGGGGGCAGGGAGTACTAATACTTTTTCATGAAAAAGAAATGAGACAGAGAGAAGACAGTATATTTTATTGGGGCCCTTAGAGGTCTAAGCAAGAAACAAACTCCAGGCAACTTTCTTTGCTTTCAAGGATTCCATCCCACGGGCTGTGGTATTTCTCCCTTAAAGCTGGTGGCAGCTAGACCTATTTCACACAAATCTGAATGAGCAATGAATAGTTGAAAGTCCAAACATTCATTAGAGGCTCCTGACTCACAACCTACTGAAACATGATTTTTCATGTGTTCCACAAGCCCGTTTGTGGTATAGATCATCTGCTACTCAGTGCCATGGCCATAAAGAAAAAACATACTAAAACAAATTAAAACAAGAACATATGTACAACGGATTCCACTCTGCCAAAACAGGCAGTGCTAAGTTTTGTCACTTGCTTCAGCATCTCCCCACAGTACCTTACCCTCTTGTTCATAGCACTTGTACAGTTCTAGGTGGAGACTAGGAACCATCCTGATCTTTGGAAAAACAACAACTCAAGCAAACACCTCAGGCAGTTCCAGTTACCTAACTCTCCTCATGGCAGCAAGGGGCCTCCTAGCACCTCTGGTGGTGGCCAAGGCAGGGGTGAGGAAGGCAGGAAAAGCAAAGGACAGGTCTTTTGCCACGTGATGTGATATATCTAATAACATCTGAGCACCCTGGGAGTTGGACCTTGTGGCCTCTAAAGCTAGAGAGGGGCTGGGCACCTCTTCAAGGAGGTGTCCAATGGGTCACTACATTGCACAGCTACAAAGCCTGTTACAGCCACAAAAGCTGTTTAAAATTGAACACTTGGCAGTCCAACGCTGTCTGACTGTACCTCACTGAAGGACTGTGTGTGAAGTGTCTTGAAAATACAGAAGTGCTGAGTATGATTATTACCATAAGTAATGAATACAACTAGAAATTCACAATGCTGAGCCGATTTCTAAGCCATCTGGTGCAGGTTTCTAGCAGTGCTCTCAGGGGAGAAGTGGGTGAACTCCACCTAAGCTCTTTGAAAGCCAGTGAAACTCCAGGCAAGCTGAGCTGCCTCAGCTCAGTACAACAGCTCAGTCAGCCAAACTCTTATCCAGGCAGGGATTAACCATGTAAGTGAAGGAAATTGTTTTAAGAGGAGGAAAGAGAAGGACAGAAATGGAGAAACAGTGAGCTGGTATTAAGTGTAACCTCTAAACAACAGGTGGAAAATATATCCAAACACCAAATATGCTTCAGACATAATAAATCTGAGTTAAAAGTCTGCCTTTCTGCCCTTAATACTGAAAACTCAGCCCCTGCTTCTGTTTTCTCTGTCATCTTTGACATGTGCACAGACACCTACCAAGTTGTGGCTCTTTCCCGAGTTCAATATACAGCATCTACATTAGCAAAAGAGACCTCTCGCTTGGCCCTGGCCCTCCCAAACACAAACAGCCCCAAATGATGGAAGGTCTTTACTGCTAAGGATTTGAATAAACCATTCTGGGATGTGTCTGCTAGGAAAGGGACATGGGGAGAGAACTGCACAGCTCTTTCTCCACTCACTGCAGCTGCACTGAAAATATTTTTTAAAGACCTGAAGTATGCATTTACTATGTTCACAGGACTCATGAATTTGGATAACAGAAGCAGCCCTATAGGAACATACAGATTACACACGCTAGCAATCATTCAAAGATCTTATTTATGCATTGTTAAATCCAAATTTCACTCTAAGACTGGTATGGGCCCATTATGAGAAAGATATATAAAATGACCTGATACAAAGTTTGAGATACAGGTCAAATAACGCAAAGAACCTAACAAGCTCCCTGGTGTTTTGCTCCCAAATTCTCAATGGCTGCTTAAAAATTTACCTTCACTGGGCTCATATCTCTGTGTATTTCCAAGGCAATTTGTACACCTTCAATTTATGTAGCACAAATTTGTCATTGATTGGCCCAAAAATTTACATAAAGAGAAAGCCTTACATACTTCTCAACAATTCAGGAACTCAGCAATCACTCAGTCAGGCATTTATCAGACTCAGCTGTTATAAATTGTGGCATTATCTAAAATTCATCTGTCTTCATTATACCCCGCTACAAAGGAAACAAGAAATCTAAGTGTACCCATCCAGCAAACAGCAGCTTGGTCCCACAAAAGGGAGAGATAATTTACTGCAAAATCAACAAAGGGGAAAAAAGCTGAGCAGAGAAGCTGGATTGCACGGATGGGGAGAGAGAGCCTTTCATTTCAAGACTGCTCATTAACATTATATAGAAAGCAGGGTCGCAGGATTTCAACACATCTGTCTCTTCTGGGTCTCATAACTCAACAAGCAACACAGTTCCTAGTTAAATAGAGCTCTCATTTGTTTCTTTTTTAAATAAGAGGGCATGTACCCAGGGTTTGGAGGTGCTGTCAGGTAGTTAGTTGGTAAAGTAGCAGTTGTATAGATTCCAGGGAAAAATACACATAATCTTCCTTCTGGTTTATCACTGCATTCTCATTCCTATGCGCCTAGCAGGGAATCATGGCATAGACTGCAACACTGGGCACTGCACATGATATTACAGCAAAGGAAATGTGAAATAAAATCAGCAATCAAAGCTGTCTTATAAGTCTTGGTTTTCAGAGAGTTCATCCCACTACAGAAGCATGGAAAAATTGTGTTTTTTCCAGGGACTATGTTTTATTTATCTAAATAGTGCTGCATTGCAATAATACACTGTGGTGGTGAGCCCCAGAGATTGAAGAGCCCTTAGAGAGATGGATTTATAATACAGCCCTCTGCCCCCGGAGGATGAAAGAGTTGTGCAGCTCTGGGTTTCATCACTCTTTGTCCCCTCTGCTCAGGCTGTGGCCATGGGGGACCAGAGAGGAAGAGCTATTCTGAGGAGACAGTTTTGAGATTAAACGTCTCTATTTTGTCACACAGGAAGCTGTAGAGAGCGAATGAACTTGTCTTTCCCAAATCCCTGTGTGGGACCCACTTTTCAGAGGGGAACCTTGCTCTCAGCGCCCCAAACACAGGCTACAAAAGACAACCTGTAGGCACTGGGAACTACCACAAGCCAAGTGGCCAGTGTGGGCCTGTGCATCAGGTTCACCCCATGAGGTGCCTCCAGCCAACCCACCTCCTGGGGCACAAGGGACATGGACGTGTAAAATACAGCTGCATGCTGCTGTACACAGCTCAGTGCTTAGAGCTGCAAACTGCAGCTACTCCATCTATGTACTGGTCACATCCAGCTGTGGTCCTCTGCTGGTGAAACCCTGGGGGTCGCTGCAATGCATCAAACTGAGCCACCTTACATAAAGCAAAGGAAACCTTGTTCCCCATCATCCCTCTGAAACATGCACACAACTAAAATTATAGAGATTCATTGATATGTTTTACCCTAATTTGTGTCATAAGTGGAACAGGATCACAAAACATCTTTGCTTTGTCAGCCAGAGGGGAGCTAAGAAATGCAGGTCAAAAGGTGTGGTAATCAGAGGGATCAGGATGGTTTGAATTCTCACCCTAATCTTGGCTCCTTCTATCTCATTTCTGCAGATAGATCTGTGCTTCACACATTCATAAATTGGTGAAAATAATTTTTCCCCACAACACTGCAAAGTTGGGGTTATGCTTGTTCATGCACAATTTCAAACTACTCAGGGGACAGAGGACCCGTAAACTAAACCAGCCTCACAGCCCATCCCAAACCACTAAACTGTAAGCACAGGGACAAAAACACATCAAAAGCTGCAATGCCACAGAGCAATGCCTGGGGACTATCCTGAGGGTCTCAGCTGAAAAGTGACACTTGTTCATGGCTCCAGACGGGAAGCCAGCTGGGAGCCCTCACCAGGGAACCCTGCCCAAAAATCACAAAACAAAAAACCTTTGCACCTTCCAGAAAATTAGAGATAACCTGTCCTCCTGGCACATGTCTTATTCCACAATTAGCAGGCAGCAAGCACGAAAGGGTTAAGACGAACCTTGCACAAACTTTGCTGTGAGCTGAGCTCACAGCCTCCCTCCCTTCCCTCCTTGCCTGCTGCCAAGACACAGCAGCACCCAAGCGCTACCCATCCTCTCCGCTCTGCTGCCTGCCGCTGCTGAGGGAGGGGACTCGCTGTTTCCATCCATGCAGTGAAGCTCATGAAGAGAAGGTTCCTTTGTCCCCTTCTCCAGCTGCCTGCGAAGGAAGGGCATCAGCAGTGATGTCCAGTTAGACTGTCAGTTGACATCTCAAGACCGGGAGTAAGAGCCATTCCTGCCAGCAAACCATGTGAATTCAGGAGCAGACGAGAAGAAAGTGCACTTGGCATGTCTGTTGCTGAAAAGACAATATCCTGACTCCAGCAATAAGACAGCAAATCTTTTCGGCTCAAATCCCACTACCTGGGAGGAGATGTTCCTAGATAAATCACCAGCAAGCTCATGGTCTGAACCAGCTGCTCTAGTGCCTAGTCCCAACACCCCTGCCTGCTCTGAAAGGTAACTATGCTTTATTCTGTTCTCTTCCTATGCACTGCCACAGCTGAGACACTGACATGCTATCTTGCACTTCAGCATGAGAACAAAAAATAGCGTCCACCACTGAAAGAAGACACACACACACACACACACTCACCCCGCTTCCTCTTCCTCAGATCCTCCCTGGAGAAAATGCAAGCCATGGACAGAATTGATACTTTGATGCTTTGTTTACGTTTCTACAATAATGATTTTTTTTCTCTAAAGGTCACCTAGACAGAACACACCTGGTACTGTATGTGTTCAAAACCAAACCTTTCTGTGCTTGCCAGCCAGTTCAGTGCAGTTTAACAGCCCTGGAGAAGCTACACAAGTAATTGTGTGACTATTTTGTCCCACTTACCTCTTTGTAGTAGCTGGAGTATTGAGTGGAAAAGCAAAATAGAACTCAGAGAATTTACTTGCACTTTCAGAGATGCCTTGCTGGCAAGTGCAAGCAAGCACTTACACCAAATACGGGAGTAAAGTATGGGAAGCAAGTAGGCAAGACGAGACATTCACTGCAGCTGCAAGATCAATTTGTACTGTCTGTCTGCACTGTTTTGGGGAAAATCTTTCTCTCCGCTACTGTGTGACCTACAAAAGTGCGGAGTAGGGCCACGCAGTCTTCATAAAAACTCCCCAAACCTGAAGGTCCCCAAACCCTGATAGCTGCAGTGGGAGGATGGTAATTTTGGATCATGAATTTCCTGTCTCAGTGACACACTCTGAGAAAAAACCTTTCTGTTGTTTCGTATGAGCCTTCTATTTTCATTACTGATTTTTATTAAATGAAATATATTGGGTTTGGGTCTTTTTAATCTTTGGTTAAAAACAACCACTAACTGATAAAAAAAGAAGTGTCTGCTTGGAATCAATCTGTACCCACTGAGCATCAGCGAACACTAATGGTGCTTGGCACCTTTCAGAAACAGGAGCATGGCCCAGCCAGAAGAGAATAACTAAACCTTGATCAACAACTTAGATCACAGGAATGTGGGCTCCAGTTATGCTGCTCTGCTCTGTAACAAACTTTTACTTACTATCTCTATCCATGGACTTGAGGGCTTCTCACGGTAACCAGTGAGGTTTTGCCTTTTGTAATCTGAGTCATACAAAGTTACAGTGCTGATCTGTTCTATACACAGTTTATTCAGAATCTTTGTGTACCACTTATTTTCACATGACCTCGGTCTCTACAGTCTTCAAGCCTCTGTTCCTTAACAGGGAGTATGCAAAGCTAAATCTACAAATACCCAAAAAGCTGTGCCCAATGAGGTAATTGGTAGATTGAAAAGCAAAAATCTTCGGGATTGCCTGGAGCTACTGAATTATTTCTGGCTCATTTCTGGAAAAGATGTAGTTAATTTCACAGCTTTCTGAGTAGTAAATTGCTCCAACAATTCTATAGTTGAGGGGAAAAAAAAAAAAAAAGGCAAGCTGTGCCAACTCCCCAGTGCTAATACTTTTTCACTATTAATCTGCTCCTTTTATCAATAAATGCCCAGCTGAGCTTTGTTAATTCAATGTCTTGGTTTGTAGTTAATTATTGAACTTCAGGCTAATGTCCTTAGCATTCTGCAGTCTAATTTTATGAAGTATGTAAAACCATTAGGCTCTCTGCTTAAGGAGAGCAGCTCTGGCTTTTGCTCTCAGTAAGACAGCAGATGAGATGGGCAAAGTTATTGCTCTGTACTTCAACTCAAACAAGTGTCAGATTCCAGACTGATTACATTTCATTGTCAACTGAGAAATCACGTTGTTAAAACAGAGGTTTAATATGGCCAGTAACCTTCACACCCTCTATTTCCCACCTGCTGTGTAACATAAGAATATTCTTCATGGGGGGAGAATGTCCATTTATATGTTTGAAGTGTGAAAATCACAGTTATTGCCCTATAATTGAGAGCAAAAGTGCCTGGCTGTAACACAACCTTCACTTTCATGTCCTATGTTTTTGCATCAGCACCAAACCTGCTGCCAGAATAACTGGCTCCAAAGGGATTGTGTCAGCCCCTGGAAAAATACTGAGCAGGCCTTTTCTACCATGCTTGCCCATACCCTCCTGCACAAAGCAGAGTACAGAATCCACTACCCGCACAGGGACTGCAGAAGTCAAATTCCCCAGGCAATTTTTTCAATCAGCAATTTGGCCCAGCTTAGCCAGACTATTACTAAGCAGGACCCAGCCCAATAATCCCTAAACTGGATCACTGTTATCTCAAATGCTTTGATACTGAAGAAGGTATTGTAGGAGCTGGGAGGTAAAGTGTAGACAATCCCCAGCGTCTCTCCTCCAAAATCTCAGCACATCAGATGTTTCTCCATCACGCGAGCCAAAGTAGGTCTGTCTTGTCTGTAAAGCAAGCCTGAGTATCAGTGCTTTGATGACTCAGGCCTCCAGATTTCAACCACCCCTATCTGAAAAACAGCAAGGTGTTGTTCCTATTGGTACGTGGCTGAGAACATAACCAAATGCTGCCAATAAACAAGCTAGATTTTACAATCTGAAGGCACATGAAAGTAAAAAATTTTTGCAGCAGTGCCTTTTAGGTGAAATCTTATCTAAAAGCATCAGAGCTGTTACAATTTTTACTTAACATTTCATTTTACTCTGACTACCATAGTATATTACCATATTAATATTACTCTATTTACATCTTATGTAGGTGTATTTGTAATGAACATCATCACTTTGTATCAGTGCTATCATTTTTGCTTCAGCTAAACCCAAAATTTTGGTCTTATCACAGCAGAACATGATGCTTTTGGGCGTACCATTTACAGTGAAATTTCAGCATTTATGTTTTCTGTTTCCAGCTGGAAGAATTGACAATGCTAAAACATTAAGGTGCCCCCCTTTTCTAGTAAGTTCTGCTCCCAGGAGGTGGTGAAGTGCCATATCCTGCGGCAGAGTTGCCCCAGTGGGACTGGCAGGGCTCTGGATGCCTGTCAGGCACACCCTACCTCAGAAACAGAGGGTCCTGATAAACAATCGATGAGACACATGGTGGAAGACAGTGCCTGGATTCATATCTTCCCTTCCTCCATGGCATCTAATTCCATAGACCGTGGGGCTTTCTCTTACCCATAAGTAAGCAGTGAGTGTTACCAGAGGAGGTCCTAACAATTAGATTTGCATGGGCTTTCTCTAAATACTCAGTGCTTCTAATCTCAAGGTGTCTCACAGGAGCATGACAAGTGTTTTCTTCTCTGTTCTAAAGATAGCACATATAGACTAGGCTATTTTGGTACCTGATTTCATTTTTTTATCCCTCTCTCCTTTTTTTCCTTTTAGAAAGCTGACTTTTTGGCTGTTCCTAATGAGAAACTCAAAACTCCATACTCTTTAAGCAAATATCAATAGCCCTGGATTAGGAGTGAAGAGATCCCCCAGCAGCCTGGCAAAGCAGAAAAAACCCATCCCCAGCTCATACAAGGATAAACCACCTGCTGTGGGAAAAGCTGGCAGAAAGCTCTGTTTGGAAAACAACACTTGCAAAGACCAAAGCAGTGCAAACCTTTGCAGCTCAATTTGAGAGAAAGACCAAAGCTTTCCACCTGCCAAAGGAGGCGATCTACCAATAGAAGGACCAAAGCATTTTCAGTACAAAATAAAAGGCAGTGTAAAACACAAGTTCAATGCTTGTCATTGTAATAGCAACTTGCAAAATGATTTGCAAAGGCCTGTCTCATGCAGTGTGCTTAACTGTGTGAACCAGCAGCCCTGAGACCAAGAGGATGGAGCATATTTATTGCTGAAGCCATCATGCCATCTGTCCTAAGTTTCCTCTCTTGACCTCCTTTGTGAGTCTGGTGAGGAAGACAGGAAATCTGAAGGTAAATAGGGAAAATGGACGAAAGCTGACAGAGAGCAATGACTGAGATTTATTTCAAATTCCGTGGAAACCTGACTGGCCGAGTCCACTTTCCAACCCTGGCTACAGAAGTAGACACAACAGCAGATAAATATTCCAGCCTCTATGTGTATGTGGGATTGTTCCTAACACTTCTGGCTATCCTCCTCATATTGCTTTTTTCCATGCTCTTGCGCCTCAAGCATGTTATTTCCCCAATCACCACATCTCCAGAGGGCACTGAGAACACCCAGCAGTTCACTGATGTAGAAATGCACAGTAGGATTCCTACTACCTAGAGATGCCAAAGCAAAGAGGGCTCTGTGCTTGTGAAACACGTTTTGCTCAGCAAAATGGTGGTGGAAAGAATCTCTGCCTGCCTATTGAGCCCTACAACTTACCGCATAACCATCAACAGCAGCACTGAGTATCTGGAGAGTGTTGGGCAACTTTGACAGGCTGGCTGGGACCCACTGGCTGTTGACACTACAGGCAACGTGTACAACACTCTCAATAAAATTTATATTACAGAAACTTTCTGCTGTCAGGAAAGACTCATATCCCTCTAAAAGCCCTTGCAGAAAATGGTAAAAGCCACAATAATGACAGCCAAAAACGCAAAACAGACACATACCAGAATGTGTCCTGGAGCCTGTATTTACTGACCTATCTCTCTGCCCTTAAATTCCTTGCTTGTAAAAAGAGTTGAATCAACAAAGTTAAGTGGCATAAGCGGGAAGAGCCCACAGGGCACATACAGAAATTATCAGTGGTTTGGAAATTCTCAGGCATTTCTCCCATTCAAGAGGGAAAACCTTAAACTGCCTTTTTTCCACTTGAGTGACAGATTTACACAATAGAGTTTCAGAAGTATATAAATGTTTCATCACCTGCTGGAACTATTGGTTTCTGACATTAAAAACCGTACAGTGAATAGTTGCATTCCAGACATCAGAAAGAGACAGAACTTTCAAAATAGGAAAGCAAATAAAGATAAAATTTAACAAAGGTTTTAAATAAAAGAAACCATCAGCAGGAAATGAGCAGCAGGGGAGAAAAAATGTTAAAAGACACTATAACTCTCTTCCTTTGTCCTCCATTCCATTAACTAAGCTGAATGAAAACATGTTCGTGCCTTTCAGCCTTCCCAGTATCACTCAGTCATTAAAATGCAGTGTGAAGTTTGGGAGTCAAATGGACATTGTTCTCCTAACAGACTCAGATTCATAATAACATTTCCTTTCATACCCATGTTGGGTTTTCTTTCTCAAAACACAGACTAGTTCTTCCAAAGCTTTTTCATTTGTTTTCCTCCAAAGAAAGTTGAAGAAATGCCAGGGCCTGGCACTGCAATAATGAATCGCGTGAACAGCTTTGTATACAGACCAGTAGGGAACATGTGGATGGAAAGTAAACTCAGTGAGCACTAAAGGAAAGCCTGGGTTCAAATATCCTGGTGATCATTTGGAACAGTGAGGAAAAAATTTTTACTTAAATTTATGAAACAACAATCTGACCCAATCCTTTTACCTATGAGTGATGTACAGAGATAGACTTTGCTTCTGTGGATGGGAAAGATGGAATCAAATGTGGCCTATCACTTCTGGGAGAGCCACTGCCTCTTACAGAAAAACCTTGAGTGAGACTGTTTCAGCCTACATCTCTAATCGGCATGAATTTTACCCAGCGTATCTTCTTTATTACAGTCTAATTCTAGCTTAGCGATAAACACTCCAGGTGTTTTCCACATTTGTATACACTTTGCCAATTCTCTTCTCTCCAACAACTTGGAAAGTGTAAACTCCCCACACAAAACCAGCGTGAAAGTTAGGGAAGACACTGACTCCAAGAACTTGTGATAGTAACACGAAATTGTTTCTCCAATGCTTTCTGTACAGCAGGTTGTATATTTACCCTTAAAGGCCTGCATATGGGTGAGCTGTTTGGAATAGGAATATGGCTTTTACAGCTGATTGTTGTGAGGGGGAGCAAAATGATAAGTAATGTTCCATACTGGATGCAGTTGGTCCATGGACAGGACTAGTGTTTTTCTCACCAATGTATTTAGTACGAAACTACTTTAAAATCACTTCCTTATATTGAATAGCACCTTTCATACTCCATTAACCCCCACATAAGCAGGTTTAATTTGTGAAATAGCATGGTGACTGTGTAAGGGAATACAGCAAACCATACACTCTCAGCAGTATCTTCCCATGCCACACTTGGCTGTGTTTACCTGGAAAAGAAGGCAGCAGGAGGGTTACCCTCAAGCTTTCTGCCATGGGGACAACACACAGATACCACCAGGCAGGATGGTGGCTTCGCAGCCCATCTAAAGATTGGCCTCTCAAGGAGTGCTACTCCCAGTACTGCACAAGAGCCCAAATTCTGTGTGATGATTTGGATATTAATCCAGCTAAGACAGACAGCTACTGAGTTAGTCAATGACATTTAAATTTAACAAAAATCTATGCAGATCAAGGTGGCTTGGTGTGTGTCTTTCATTCAGCCTCATTCATTCATGAGGCAGACTAGCCCAGTCTCGACATCTGGCTTACCCTGTACAACCTCTCAATTTTCCTGATGTGCCATTTGAAAGCTACAACTTACTTAGACTGTAAATGTTCTAACATACTAAATCAGCAACTAACCACACTAGCCTTCCAGCACAACTATCTGTGAAAAAGCCTTATTTCCAAGATGCTGCAGGACAG
Organism: Falco rusticolus; assembly: GCF_015220075.1. Taxonomy (NCBI): domain Eukaryota; kingdom Metazoa; phylum Chordata; class Aves; order Falconiformes; family Falconidae; genus Falco; species Falco rusticolus. The sequence continues at coordinate 3,944,524 of NC_051200.1, read as the reverse complement.
ATTCAAATGTTGACATAAAATACCAGACCTACTAACAGAAAATGACAGCATCAGAATCTGAGTTGAGACCCAAATTCTGATTCCTCTGATCTCAGCTGACAAGCCTCCCAGAGGTAGGTGTCAAAACTGTGCTTCTTTCTTTTGCACTAAAGATTGTTAATTCAGAAGAGTCTCACAACCCTTTAGAACTTATTCAGTAAATACTGTAAATAAGAGAGTAATCACTTTATATATTCTCACATTATATCTTTGGGAAGACTGCGTATTCTATATAATACTGCTAAGGAGGGCAGCCCCATCTTCTAACATAAAAATGCCAAGTTTTCCTTTCTAAAGCTTCATTTCACACAAAGGATCTGTCCCACTTGATACATCTACAGTCCCAGAGCACTTACAGTACCTCATTTATCTGTACAATGCCAGCAAATTTTAAAGTCTTTCCTGTTGAGAAATATAAAAATGCCTTTTCCTCCTTGTCATTCTCATTTCTGATGTCCAAGACCTGATGTCTCTGAGAAAAGAGACTGCTGGGATGCATTGACCTGTGCTTGTTGAGTGGGCTTTAGTGGACTTGGGCATTCTTTGGTTATAAGGAGAGTTATTGGAAATTTTGCATGGATTTGCTGGATCTTGGAGAACTGCAGGTGTCACATCCACACCCTTCCCCATCCAGCAGTCTGTTTCCCTCCCACTTGTCCATCTGTTATGAAAACTGGTTTTTTTTACAAAAATAAAGAAACATTCTACTATCAATGGTGAGTCAGTGACTGCTCTGTACTATTCCCATGGTGGATCTAAGATACTGGCTTATATGCAGAAACAGGCTCAAGTGCTGCCACTCATTTCAAATTAATTGCTGGCCTCAGGGGACATCTGTGTAAGAAGACCCCCTACCAGTCTGTGTAAGTATCACTTGAACCAGGACAGTTTGCCCCCATCTTTGACATTGGAAAAAAATATGACTATTTAGTAAATTCATCACCTCCTCCGCTCCCTGCCTGCAGAGGAAGACAGCCACCTGTTTGTCGTTCTGAAGGAGCAGCAAAATAACTATGCATTGCCGTTGTTCCCTGTAGGTGGGACTGTGAGGTCAGAGTAAGCCTACAGTTATCAGAACACCACCATCGCTCCCAAATCTCCCAGGGTATTTAGTCTAGGAGATGCCAGGACCTGAGTATAGTGTAACTCCCCAAACCATATATATATTCTACAGGATTTCGGCTTGAGTAATCTCATCCACGATTTCCAGCCACATCCATGAATTTTCTGCATTAACAAACCCTTAAGCATTGAGCAGAAAAGGTTGGTATGTAGAATATATTCCCTCTCTGTGTCAGAATATATAAAAATAAACTTTTATTTTCATATCCTCACAGGGCTGCAGAGGAGAACATAATTTTGCAAACAGCATAATAACTCAGCAGAGGATCAACCTTGAGCTCCCCAAAGGACCTTTTTCAATTTTACTTGGAAAAGAAACAAAAAACGTTTGAAACCCAAAATTTATGTGAAGTCACGCATCCCGTTAACTGTCAGCATTAATGAAACCTTATTTGTATGCCTTGCCTTCACTAGGAAAAGAAGTATGTCCTTACCCTGCAGTCACTAATGTGGTAACTACTTATGAGGTAACATCCTAGTGCAGATAGAGAGCTATAGCTTCAAAGCAGGTAAGCGTAACAGGAAAGATGCAGACAACTCCTCCTGCTACTTACCCTCTGCTGACAGTAAATGCTACAAGTCAATTTACTTGCTACAGATCAGGTAGCAAGTTAGGCGGGATTGTGGAATGATTGTGGTTTTTTTTTTTCAAAGAAGATATGTTTTTGTGCTGTGTCTATACTTCAGCTTAATTCTGGTATGGGCAGAAGGTTTGTTCACAGTCCTGTTTATTCATGTGCCCTGCAAAAAAAATATGCAGTCTTACAACAACATGCATAACTAAAAATTCAGATGCAGATATATCTGAAAAGGGGGGAAATCCCAAATGATATTTTCTTGGTACATGAGCTGTCAACTCAGTGGTTGCAATATTGATAGAAAAATAAACCTAGCGATGGCAAAGTCTGCCTGATATATGCAGTAGGTTTAAAAAAAGACTGCAGGAAATGTTAAGTAAAAAGCATCCAAATACGTAATTCTCTAAAGAAATGCTAAAGCTACAAGATTTAAGACTACATCCTTGCTAACTGGGAAAACCATTATTTTCAGTTACCGTTCCTGACACAGATTTCACATTTGTTCACAAAAACGAACTGCATGTTATGCATTCCATCTACCAGAAGCCTAAACCTATGAAGCCCCTCTGAGATCTTCACCATCCTCAGACTTTTACAGAAGGTTGTGAAGTTCCAGCACACTTAAGAGCAGTCTTCAATTCCTGATGTTCATTCTGTGGGCACAGATATCAAAACAAAGCCTAAAATATCACAATGATAAGTTGGTTCCTTGCACACTTGCTTTCTAGAACGCGGTGTATGAAAATTTCTTCCTCAGTCCTTTCGTAAGAGTTGAAGTATCATCTAGGACAGTTGATGTTATGTGTGAAAAATAATCCTAAACTGAATTTTAATTTTGATGGATTGGATTTTTCAGAGGTGCTCTACAATTTCTTCATCTGAATGCAAAAAGAAGTCGTCCAGCTGTAAGCAATGCTAAGTTGTGAAAGTCAATCTGGATACAAGGGGGAAAGGCCTGTCCAATTCATATGTAATTAATAAATAACCCACTCCCTGTACTCCCACCTGAATTTCATGTCTATGTAAACTTGTCAACTGGGAAACAAATGATGAATAATTCAGAAGAGCTTCCTCTCCCTTCCTCCTCCTCTAGATTTATTAACCCATTTTCAAAGTATAATTTGATCAAGCTAATCAAGCCACAGACTTCCTAAACCGACTCTCTCTGCATTAATTCTGTCTTCATGGTCATAGCCCTGCTCTTACAGTCCCATTTAATAGCAGTCGATTAAGATACAACAACAGGCACCTGCAAGTCAAATGAGAGCTCAGCAACATTCTTTGATACTTGAAATCTGTCCTCTGCAACCAAGAAATTGATCTATTTGATCTGGGCTGCTGTGCTAAAACCAGTTCCTCTTTAAGTCCTGAAACACTTGCACAATAGCTACTGGCTGACGTTTAGTCATGTAAGTTTATGAAAAAATACATACCTACCAGCAATACTGAAGGATCAAGTAGCACTTACCTGGGATACTTCTATGTATCCCACACATGCCAGCAAGCATTAGGCAGACAAGCTCTTCCTCAAAATGCGGGGGAGATTCAGAAGCAAACTGGGCTTGAGCTACCCTTTGCACTGTGTGGGCAAGCTTGTGCTGAATTGGGGCACTCTTCACAGGACAACACAGACCCATGAACTGGATCTGAGTGTATCACAGGCTTTGGCATCCTCCAGCACCTTTCCACTATTTTTCCAACATCCCTTAAACATCTTCCCACATCAGAATCCTGTCTTTGGCCCAGAACTCACAAGCGGGTGTTTCCAGTGCTGTGGTGCACAGAGCAGCTGAGGGTGGATTTTTTTAAGGCTCTGTAAGCCTGTATTATCACCTGGAAAGACACAAACCTGGATGCCATCTGATGAAGCAAAATTTGCAAGGAAGATCTCTCCTTCACTCCCTATGCCTTAGCAATCCTAACTTAAACTAATCCATGTTTATAGTAGTTAATGTGCAGCAAATGTGTAACAATGTTATAATGTTACCCCATAATCTTTAGCTTACTAGGAACCTGTCCAAATAGCTGTGGCATGACTAGCCCGTAACACCCCAGGAAGTTTACATATGGGCCAGTGTGAGGTTGTTGCAATAGACTCACTGGTAAATCTTACAGCTTGTCACAGCAGAATGAAACTGATGTGAATTTGCTGTTGTTCACAACTTTTTTATGCTTCCACAGCTTCGAAAAGCTCTGAACAGCTCTTTCAGCACTGACTCTCAGGATGTGGAGTCAGGTGATAACACCACAGCAGTTTGCATTTACTTCATGGTGGCATCTAGTGGGGAAGAAATGTGATGTGTTGACTGCATCTAACAAAACAGAGTGAGGAAAGAGCAAAGCATTCTGAATGCACCTGGTTTTGGCTAATGTGCTGAATTTGAAAGCTGTTGATTGTTATAGAGCATAACCAACACTGAAAGGGACAGTTAACCAACGAACTACAGCACAGCCACATTCTCCATATGCACATCGGCAGACCACTTGGGAAGAAAGAAAACACTGGCATCAGGATTCTGAGGCTGCTTTTCCTTTGTTTGACTTTCACTTGTAACCATCCAACAATTCACTGCCAGACACATTGCTCTGCTGTCCTTACCTCCACACTCAGACTGGCTGGCACCAGCTTAGCTGGCATGAGGCTGAGTAATAATTTGCTGCACAGCAATTTGGGAAAAATATGCTGACAGACTGAATATACAGTTAGCCCAGGTGAGATTTTGCTCTATTTTCTACTTTTCCAGTGAATTTTGTCTAGCTTAGAATTCTTAAAACACCTCCAAATGGATACTGCTTTAGTGGAAATTCTGTGTCTTCAGTGCTTATGCTGTACAACAGCAATAACAAAGAGATTAGGAAGAGTTTATTATGCTTTGAGGTAGTGGGATGGACCAGATGACATCTTGAAGGCCCTTCTCTGAAAAGCTGCCTTCCACATCCATGACCAAGTCACAATTCAGACATAATACCTGTAGTCAACACTACACAATTTGGTATCACTCCTGCCACTTAAAGGCTCAAATAAGTCTTTACATTTTACGAATACTGATTAGTTCAGCATCATTGCCTCTTTTTTTCTTCTGCTGAGGAAACTGGAGATTATGGGAATTATACCTCAAGAGCAGTGGAGAGAGTATGACTGTCCAGTTTATGCAGGCACACAAGTATCCATGACATGGAGAATAATAATCTGTACAATAGGCATGCAAGGCAAGGGAAGGTCTGTTATGGGTAGATGTGTGACTGTAGCTTTCTCCTGCTGTTTCGTCTGTTTTCTGGAGATATTATTTTTGTGGGTGTATAAATTATTTCAGTTGTTTCTTTCAGGGGAAGACAAACACGGCAAACAAACATCTCCATGGCCAGGAAGCAGTAAGGGCTGTTGTCTGTCTCTCAGGTGATTAGATCCAGCTATACCAGATTTTCACTTCCCAAACTATCATCTTCCAGCAGTAATCATCATTTGCTTTTGGGTTTTTTAGTAGACCAATCTGTAAATAAATGTAATATGCAGCCTTCCTCTTGGGAAGGCTGTTTATTCTTTCTGGTGAGTGAGCCTGAAAGATCTTTCATTCAGTGTTATAAAGTATGCCAGATCATTCCATTGAATGAAAATAAGAGTTTGGACTCAAGTTTTACTAGACAGCTGGGGAAGACGTGCTTTAGGCAATTTCAGTGTTAAACACTGCCTCGTTATTAAACACTGCAGGTTTAAAACTCGTAACAGAACATCAGGCACAACAAACTAATGCCTAGTGGTATGTGTACATGTGGTAACCTCATCTTTGAGTGACTGTAGCCTATTCTTTGTCATCCTCTTCCACAACCACCCTCTGTTGTGCTGAAGAAGCCTTGCAGCTCTTCTCTGCTGACCTTTTTGCCATTCAGCATTCCTTTGAGCAACCCTCAGTAGAGCTTTGCAGCTTAATGAACTAACTCAGGTTTGCAGAAATCCAATCAAATCTGTTGTTGGAACTTGGTCTGAAAAATAGAACTGGGAGTGAGGAAATCACAGGTTTTCCCCTTTTCAACCACAGGCAACCCATTTAATGATATAACAAGCCTGGTAACAGAAACTACAATACACAAAGCTAACTGCATGCCTGAGTAGTCTGGGTACCCACACTAGTTTGGAGTGTCTCAAAACTTAGGAGTATAGTAGAACTTCTTTTCAGACATTTTCTTCCCAAGTCTCTCTGGTCCAACATTACTCCTTCAGTACATGTTAATAAATCTATCAACTCTCAACTGACAGTAATGCTTTTAAGCATACATGAGTCATTATATTTGGTTTGAGCCTAGATGAAGGATGAGAGGAGTTTATACAAACTACTTCACATTCCCTCTTTGTCTGCCAGGATAGTCCTTCATCTTTTTCTGTTGTTTGTTGTGGTTTGTTTTTTTTTCCTGTGGTAAGTGGCTGGCACAGTCTTTCTCTGGCTCTCTTTATCTATTGCAAAATGTATTATAATTAGAGTTCTTTAAGATTTTTAGCATTTCTAGAGGGAATTAGTTCTTTACAGAAGAAGGGTTTTCGCCATTGTGGGATTTGTACCATAATTAGACAAAATGATGGGGTAACTCCCAGTGGAAAAAAGGCACTGTAATTGGTGTTCATTTTTGTAACATAAACCCATGGAGATCATGCTGATTCCTCCTATTGCAGCCACTTCTGAAGCACAGGGTTCAGTTTCAAACTGATGTATCATTATTATGTAGTACCCACAAGTATCCTCAAGACTTCATCCATCTAAGAAGTCTGATGTGAACCTTCTTCCTCTAAGAAAAATAAAATGCCCCAAAGAACACTGAAGATCAGCGACATTTGCATTGCCTAGCCTCAGAAGCAACAGATTACAGCCAGCCGTGCTTTGCTTCATGTTCCTTGTTCAGGCATCCTTGAACTCAAGTCAGAAAAGAAACACTTGGCACGGCACAAATCATACCTGTATGTCAAAGTAAGAGATACAATTTCTTCCAGCCTTCACAGTACATAGGCCAAGAATATAGCTGATTACAATCATAGAACAGAGGTACCAACCACCAAAGACAGATCTTATTCAGTACAAGCAATACATCGCCAGACTTTGTGGAAAATGAATAAAAATATTTAAATGGGTTTATTGCATGTAACATATCATTAATGAGGGTAGGTGTTATTAAGAATTAACCAAATATTTGTAATTAGTTTTTAGATGAAAAATACCAGTCTCACAAATTTTTGCTATTACCTTGCTGATTTCAGAAATGCAGGATGCTCACAGTTAAGCCAAGCAGTTAAATTTGCCTCAGCCACAAATGTATTTTTATGGACGAACAAAACAGTACTCTGTGTATATGCAGTTCTCCTAGCTAATTAGCACCTTGGGGTAGGTTGTTCATAAACAGAAAACAGTAAGGGACCTGCAATATATCCCAGCAGCACCTTCTGTAATACCAGTCTCAGAATCAATGAAGATTTCACTTGAATCCTCACCAAGTCATTGCCTCACAAAATAAAAAATAAAATTCCAGGTTTAGAGGAACCAAAGGGAACGATATTGCCTACTGTAACAGAAAGTTAAGGCGCTGGAGGGAAATAGGACCGCGTCTGCTTCAGAAGATGCTTCCTTTTGATCTTAGACATGAATCACTTCAATATCAAAGCTCATTACATCCAGAAAAATTAACTTATTTTACTACTTATGCCAGAAGTGTCATTGTATCAACTGTGGGTGCTGCCAGCCAATTATATCCCTTTGATAAGAGACAGAAAAGGAACATTATTTGCTTCATGGCAAAGACATTAGGTCAAGTTCAACACTGCCTGATAGCAACCTGGTAGCTGTTCTATACAATGGCTGCCAAGCAGCCTGCAAGTGTCCTCAGCCCAATTTCTGATGGCCAGCTGCCCCTATCACCACTGAAAGCTCAGAGCTATTACACCAAGAGGATTAGAAATGGACCATGCTGTGAAGCATGAAGAATCTTCTTAGCCTTCACGGTTCCATCTCCTAAGGAAGGCAAAGGAAAGCTGACCTGTCTGTACATCTGCCAAGTACGTTTCACCTCACTTTTGGATTGATTAAAGATCTCAGTCTACCCTCAGCTGTCAGCCTAATCTGTGATACACTTAAAAATCAGACAAACCAAAACGAGACCCTTCATTTGGACTGACTTAACCATGAATCACCATTTTAGTATGGCACCGTGACAAGAACAGTGCTTTGTAGTGTGCCACTAACAGGAAACACTGGAACACAAAACCTTATTTAAATGAACAGTCACATCACAGTTAGTATCTGCACATCTCTTGGTTTCATCAGGGAAAGGGAAAGGCAGTGTTACTGTACATGGAAGTACAGGTGGCCATGCACAAGTATGCTACAGGGTGAAGCAAACAGGACAATCGTGAGTTCAGCAAAGTTTTCTCTAGGGACAAGATAATGTAAAACAGTCTTGTTTTGACATTAGTGCATGCAGCAGTAATGACTCTCGAAATGTAACACTGAGTTCTGTTTTAGACCTAAGTTAGTTAAATTACACCTGGGATGAATCTGGTCTAGTCTTTCTGAGTGAGTTCTAGCAAGATTATTTATTTTAAACAGCTGTCCTGGAATTATGATGCAAGAAATCTTGAAAGAAGATTCACTATTTTATGTTGATAACCTAAATAAGAGCATGTATTTGTAAAGTGCATAGGAACACACTCTCAAAACAGTTTTCCAGTTGTAAATATGACTATATACCTCTCTTAAATGTCTCTGCATATATCATTAGGACATGAAAAAATAAAAGCCACAATTTTTTATCTTCTATCTTTGTGAAAATCACTGCATAATATTAAATTTCTGGTCTGCCTCTGCATAAAATATTTCTAGCATTTTTGGCAGTAAAAAGGCGGCCATAAACAGGAAATGCATGCAAACAAAGATATTTCTGGTATTGATCTTCACAGTATGATTCATTGCTATATAAACATGCAATCAAAAAACATGGTGGCCCAGACAGAGCTGTTAAAGAATCTCCAATTTGAGCTCAGTGGTTTTGGCAAGTATCTAGTGGCTACTTTGATCCCTAATGTCTAATGGAAATTAGACTGGTTATAAATAATAAGCTGACTATCCTCTTATTAGTATAAACAAAAAGGAAAGACAAATGAATCATGACTATCACTGCTATTAGCACCCCTCCTGCTGTTGCAAAGGCTTGGGAACGATGCAGAGGGTACAGTTCCTCTGAAAACCTGCTGGAAACAGGCAAGCTCAGTGTGTGAAACATTCGATCTTTCAGGTATCGTGCAGATCTGTGTTGGCTGTCTCCGCTGATCAGCTGGGAAGTTAAACTCTTATGCTTTCACTATTTCACTTTGGGTTTGAGAGCCAGCTTGGGAAGAAAAAAAGAGGCATTGCAACTGTAGAGATGCTAATACTATGCTGAAAAGACTGATCTAAAAGGAGCCTGCACGCTTGATGCCTTTTGATCTCCTCAATGCAGTGTATTTGGGCAGTCCTCTGCTGCTATGAACACCACTTATTGTGTTTGCCCAACACCCATGCTCTTCTGTTTTCTTTTCAGGTAGAATTAGAGTAGCTTTTCATTAATTGCAGGTCTACATACTTCTAAAATCCATTTACTTAATCAGTGGACTGATTTAGGTGTCCCCGAAGACTTCTGAAGAGCAATTCAAAATGCCTACCAAAAATACTGCTGCCAAGAGCCAGCTATTGGAAAATAATAGGCAAATGGACAGAGGTGAAATTTAGACTGAGTTCATAGGTCAACTCCTTACCTATTTTTATGCTGCATGGCAAAGAGAGATATTTGTGTGTACTTGCATAGTCAGTACTGGCTGAGAAAAGGCAGGAACTCTGCTTGCTCACTTGGAACTTCTTTTGAAAGATCTAAACCAGTTGGTTTACTTGAGCATAATATTCTAATTTCCTTCAAAAATGCACATCAAAAAGAATAATTGAAACATGAAGTCTATCTCAGTGCTCGTAAAAATGCATGCAAGGTACCTCAGGATTTGATTACATGTGCACCAGCACAAGCTGCCTTCAGAGAACAAAGCTCAATTGATTTCAGGGAGTCTGATTTGCCTGGATGGAAATGAATTTTTAATAGGGTTGGCTGTCAGAGGGATTACGCAGGAATATGAAATCACAGGCCATTCACACAGTGGATTGCTGTGGAGGTGTTTGCTGGTGGCTAGTAGGCAGGAATAGTGGCGTAGGCTTTCTACAGACAGCAAGTAGTGCCAGGCTGTCACAGGCAGAGGTTCCCTGGGGAGCTGAAGGGACAAGTTGCCAGGAGACATCACCATATCGAGCCTTCACAGCCAGAATAATGTTCCTTGTGACAGACTTCAGACTCCATCCTATGTCTGCATACCGGTCTGTTTTGCAATCATTCTTCAGATTATTTCCTTTACAATCTCCCAAATATCCCCAACACCTAATGGAAATTACCAGCTTTGAGAAATTTTATTTGATACGAAGCCCATTTTCTGGTTCTTCAATGCAAGCATTTTACCCTTGATAGAAACCTAGCAGAGGCATCAAGCATCACTAAAGATCCAGTTCAACAGCTGGTACAAATCAGTTGAGCCACACTCCTTGTAACAAGGATTGAAACACAGGATGTGCTATATCCCAGCGCAGAGATGACTTGCTGCTTCATGGGCACGGCAAAGACCAGCAGCACGTTACTTTCATAAACCACTAAGCTCTGAGCTTCCAGAAGTCAGGTCTCAAAAAATCATGACATTGTGTAAATACAAAGCAAAACAGGAATAATAAAAAGATACATTGTTACAGATATGTAATACATATTATTTCTGTGTTAGTCTTTAGGGCCTTAAGGTTCAGTTGTTTCCTTGGTCTCCCCTTCAGAAGAATAAGGCCTTAACAATCATAATTGTGTAATTCCAGAACCTGGGGCTTCAAGCCATGCCATCAAATATTGCAAAATTCAGAAAAAAACGTAAGTTGTTAGGCCATGGACACTCATTCCAGCTAAGCCACAGCCTCTCCTCTGACTTCAAATGTGAAATATTTAGTCAGTGGACACAGTTCCTCCGTGCTGCTTCAGCGCCTGTCTTCTGCTAGCCAGCCCTGAGGAAGAAGTGATCCCCTTGACTGTCTCCAGGCAGTTTAATCCTTTGTGTATCTGTAAGATATCTGACAATATCCCCACTGCCAAATAACAAGCCAACAAAGAGACAATTCAAAGGATGTAGAAATGTTGTGATGGAATATTTCAAAGTATACTATTTAAATTTGGCTGACAAATGTTCCTCTGTTATTTTCCCAGATGAAGCATCTCTGAATCATACTAATAAGAAGGAATCATTCCCCAAAATATTCTCCATCTAATTTTCACAGTTCCCTACGGTAACAACAATATCATCCCTCACAGGTACAGCACTACGTCTAAATGAGAGGAAAAGGAAGCGAACATTTTTCAGTTCAAATTTATATAATGCCAACTAGAAATAGGAGTAAGACTATCTGTACTCATTTTGCACATTCATAACATGTAAAAAATAATGAAACATAATGTAAATTTAGTGTGGAGAAGTCTAATTGCTCTCTTGTGCCTCATGTCATCCACTGCACCATTATATCACAAGCCAAATGAAGAATCAATCTGTGCACAAAATACAAGGTAAAAGAAAGACAGGGTTGCATTTTTAACTAGCTAGTCATCAGCTTGTTTTGCCTTTCAAAGAAAATCTTGGAGGTTTATCTGCCTTTCTGTTGGTGTCTATTTTTAAATGATTATTTGATACGTTGTCTGCAGCCCATGCATTTCAGGAGTGGTCGAGTTTTATCACAACAGTTGTGAGTTAGTCTTTAGACTTCAAGAGCAAACTGAGGGCAGTATGTAATTTTCAGAAACCAAGATGTGAACCGACCAGTTTATTCACATGTATTTTCTTACTCCTGAAAAACATAATTATGGAGCTTTCAGGGCAAAGTGTGGGAAACTGAGCTGAATACAAAGCAACAGTGCTTTGAAGGCACATCGAGAAACATTTCAAATAAAGGCTAAGGAGAAAGGAGGAGGCATGCATCTTTTCTCACTTAACAAAAAAATAGCTTTCACTCATGCCATCTTCAGTTTCTTGCCCAGATGTTGTCATGGGAAGAAAATATCATAATATAAATTATGCCATAAAAAGCACAGATGGGAGCAAGCTCTCACAGGAACGTATCTTCCATTTTAGCCCTTTCCTAGCCTCTCCCTGGGGTCTTGGACTACATTATGTCAGATTGAGCCCATATTTCTTGAATATCTCTATCAATATCCCACACATATCACTTGGACAGAAACATTTGGCACTGAAAAGAGAGACTCTCCAGCCCAAGCAGGTACAGGTTCACACAAGGTTTGCCCCAAAGGCAATGGGCACTCAACACCCTGAGCCACCGGGCTCAGAGCATGTGACTGCAGCTACTAATGGCAGTGAAGGGGTAGATGTAGGTGCCATTCTCCAGCATTGAAATCAATCTCAGTCCAAGATGCCACACTTAAGCATCCTTCCTTGTGCTACTAGTGCTGCTTGTGCAACTCAGGAAACTGATCTAACTGCAAACAGATCACTTTCCTGTCAGATCAGTTCTCTGAGTTGGATCACTGTGACGTTGTATGAGTACCTGTAGAAATGCAGAGCACAGGAAGGAACAAATGGCCAGAAACAAGACCTAGCACCAAGTCTGGATTACATGATCTTTAACTGCCTCAAAACTGCAAGGGATCAGCTCCAAGCATCTCATTCTGAAATGATCTGTAGTTCTCATGGACCACAGCATAAGCACTCGTGGACAAAATTCCACTTATGCTTTACACAACTTCTAATTAAAATAGCAGGTACAAATTCGAATGAGATTGAGTCCTAGAATGGATAGCTTTCCCTCTTTTTAGTTTAAAATCATCCTAACAAGCCTAATTCAATGTGCAAGTGGAATGTACCCTCCAGTGAAAACTCCAATACAAATTTAAGTCACTGCAATGTTACTGGTGAAGTACAAGCTGCAGAGGACACTGACTTTCAGTGCCACATGGAAAATAGCAAGCTGGAATCACACAGACCTGCTCCATACTCAGAAATCATTCCAGTGATTTCTGAATTCTCTTCATTCTAGAAAGCAAATGAGCAAAACAGGATCCTGTAGAAGTGAAATTCAGCACTCATAATAAAAAGCAAAAGAATAAAATGCAAAACCTGATGGGCCATGATCCTGAACATACTGTATTTTAAGAATAGCTGTTGTAACCCTTATTTCCAACAAAACTCTCTCTCCATAAACACCTTCCACAAGGACTATTAAAAGAGATTCAGTGTAAGAGCTCCCTGTTGACAGGTGCTCACTCACTCCTGGACATTTTTAATTAAGAAAACTGAAAGATTCCATTTGACACGCTAGTAAAATTAGGTCTGTTTTTGCAAACTGCTAAGTATGGTCAGCTGTCCCTGAAACTTGAAGTACCATGCTCTTGTTGCAATCAGGCCTCCTAAACTTTGGAAGAGCAGTATGCTTTTCTCCCTTTGAGCAGTCCTTTGATCACACAGAAATTAGTCCAAACCTCTTCTTAAGAGTAAGAAGGGGTCACCAAATCTTTTTTTTTTTTTCTTGAGCTGCATGGGTTTATTGTTACCTAACGTGTCATTCTCCTAAAATGCCCAATGTTTAATTTAACTTGTGAATACCCTAAAGCACTGACAAGAATCACTGAGCAGAGCTTAGAAAATACCACCAAATAGGCACCCATTGACTGGAAGAATAAGAAGTTTTACTGTACGCAAACATTAATCATAAGAGCAAACCTAGATATAGGAATTTATTTCACAATACTATGCAGACTGTACTTCAGTTTCTCTCTCACTTGAGGGTTATGAAGACTAATATTATTCAAACTCTATTCATTTTTCTAAATACACATTTTACTCTGCTGAAATTTGAGGCAGCAAGCAGTGAGGTATGAACAAGTTGCTGCTCATGCATGGAATATTTTCTTGAGAGTGCCTTACATTATAGGAACTATAAGTTACAAGTGGATAGCTGAAAGCAAGGTCAAAGCTGAGGTACAATGGCAACCACTGTAAACCTTTTCTAACTGCAGAATGAATGTGTGGACTTAGTTTATTTTTCAGTTTTGGCAGAGTAAGAGCATGCATGCAGTGAGTTACACTGCTTTAGTACAAATGAACAGTAATTTCCTAAACTCCTGTAATTAACCTAATATAAAATAATGATATAAACAGGAAAACACTGCAATACATTTAAATTCTATCCTCCTCATTAGAAAAAAAATAAATCTACAATAATTTTATTATCCTGTCCTTACCTTTTCTCACAAAGATTTACACATGTGCTGACCCTCATCACTGACACCTGAATAATTTAGCATCCTTCCTTTAATCCCAAAGTCTCACTTCCTATCCATCAGTTGTCAGGGCCTTGACTGCAGGTCTTAATTGCCTGGACCAGCCTCAGCTGGGGCTTCCAACCACACTCTCTGATGAGGATTTAATTTTTAAACTTGGTCTTTAGAATCATAGTACAGAATCATAAAGTGGTTTGGGTTGGAAGGGACCTTAAAGATCATCTAATTCTATGGGTAGGAACACCTTCCACTAGACTGGGTTGTTCAAAGCCCCATCCAACCTGGCCTTGAATGCTTCCAGGGATGGGCCATGCACAAGTTCTCTGGGCAACCTGTTCCAGCATCTCACCACCCTCACAGTAAAGAGCTTCTTCCTCATATCTGATTTAAATCCACCCTCTTTCAGTTTAAAAGCATTACCCCTTGTCCTGTCACAATGCTCCCTGATAAAGAGTTCTTCCCTATCTTTTCTGTACACTCCCCCGGAAGACTGCTATGAGGTCTCCCTGAAGTCTTCTCTTCTCTAGCCTAAAAAACCCAAATTCTCTCAGTCTGTCCTTACAGCGGAGCTGCTCCAGCCCCAGATCATCTTTGTGGCCCCCGCTCTAGACCTGCTCAAGCAGGTCCATGTCCTTCTTACACTGGGAGAACAGAAGTGAGTTGTAGGTGTCCTTGCTGCTAGTTCTGCTCCTGAATTGCTGTTTGGGTTGCCTGGACTGACCTTGGAAACGGCTTGTTACCTTGCCTTTGCCTGATGAATTTGTTGCTGCCACTGTGCTGCTTGTTTTTCTCTAGTGTGGTCAGGTTGTGCCCGGTCAGTGAGGTCTTTGCCTGGCTTGCATTGTGTGTCACCCTCGGCTCCTGGCTTCTTTGTCCTGAGGGAGAGCGGTGAGAGTTGGGTGAAGGCTGGTCAGGGCCACTAAGGCCCTGTGCACCCAGGACTCTGATACTGCTTTGCTCTACAGCATGTTTCCCAAGTGCCACCCTCCCCCTTGCCATGTCTGCTGTCAGCACTACTTGCTTTAATCAAAAAATAAATACATTTCAATGTGGCTCATTATGCTAAATGAAAGCAACAGGGGGCTAATGAGCATTGTGAATGAGCCATTAACATGGCAATCAGACTTATCCTCAAGATAGCTACATCTTTTCTGCATCTTGCTTGGAACACCCAATAGCTTATACAGATATGACCTCATCTATTAAATTTAATTCAGGGAATAGATAGATTTAGGTGTCTAACTTGAATAGTTTCTTTTTGTAGAATTGTACATTGTGTTGCACTTGCAATTAAGAAAGCAAACAGTTCACTTTGTTCAACTGCTAAGGGGTTATTGTTAGCCTTCAGTGGAAAAGACTGTGTTAACAGATTTAATATTTGGATATTTTTGGAAATGGAAATGTTATCCCCACCTCTACCCCCCACCCCAGTTTTCACCACAAAGGGGAAATGTACCTGAAATAATAGATTTACTGGTGACTTCATCTTTGCAATTGATTTAACATGGCTTAGCACTGAACAGCATTTTTATTTTTCATCTCCAGCCTCAGCTCCTGCCCGATTTACTATCCCTTGGCTCTTCGGATCACATTCCACAGGGAGCTGACATGTCTTTGCTAAAGGGAGTACTTTTCCTCAGTCCCCGTAAGGAGATAGTAAGATCAGCCTGAAACAGCATCAGAAAGATGTATACTTAAGAGAAAGGGCAATAGGGAGGAAAGGAAACATAGCTGTAT
The DNA here is from genome assembly GCF_015220075.1 of Falco rusticolus. NCBI lineage: Eukaryota > Metazoa > Chordata > Aves > Falconiformes > Falconidae > Falco > Falco rusticolus. Next base: position 3,928,676 of record NC_051200.1, on the reverse strand, counting down.
TCAATGATACTGAGAATGTATCTTTCAAAAGGCCCAGGGTAGACAAAAAAACCCTTTTCAATATCTTTAATATTTACTACAGTGAAGATTTTTACTCTGCACATTAATATAATCACCTCCACAGAAAGCTTTAGAGGAGCTAAAATGCTAAACACTGCCTTAGAGGTAGAGAAACTAAAAATAAACACCTCCCCAAGGTGCTAACACTGGTCAGTGGCAAAGTGACAAAAAGAAACCAGGAGGGTACAACTCCTAGCCTTGATTTCAGTCTCTTTCGGGGTTTTCCTGGAGTTGCAATCTCAGCTCCTGTGGCAGGTTCATCTATTTATGCCAAATAATTTTTATGTCTGACTTTCTGGGATCAACTAAGAGCCAACAGTTCCTGTTGTCAGATTGCAGCATTTCCAGGATTTTGGGGGGGAGTTGACAGAGCGCACATACATAGCCAGAATTAAAGTACCTAAACAAAGCACACAACAGCAGAGTTCAAACTGAATTTGCCTCTTTTCCTTCTGTCTCCGATATTCGCTAATCCCTGTGGTATCAGCGGAAGGATATCCACACGGCAAAGTGACCCAACCTCACCCACTGAGAGAAATGTATGCATCTCCTCCTGCCTTCCTTCACCCAAAGGCTGGCAGCCCACCCATCTGCCCTGTCACCACAACCGTGCCCAGGTGACACTGCTCAGGCCCGCGGTGCGTCCTCTGGCCAGGCCCATGGCTGCCCTCACAGGACCCACCACAGCACTGCTTCAGGGAACAGTTGTCCCAGGCACCAGTCTCGCCTCCAAAGCATGCCTAACTGCTTTTCTACCATCCTTTTGTGATAGGTATTACCTACACAGTAAGTGCCATGAGAGGGCTGGGCCAGGCCGAGCAATCCCAACCCTAGCCCTAGTCAGTTACGAAGGCAGCTGTGGCAACGGCCGCCTGTGAACCCCCCCCACACCAGGCCCCACTTGGGCTGTCGGTTACAGTGATCTGTGCCCCAAGTGCTACAATAACGTGAAAGGAAAAGCTTTCTGAATAATTTGGGTTACTCCCCCCACACCCCACCCCCGAAAGTCTAAAAAAGTAAGACACCCGTGGCTACCAGTCAAAGGTCGCTGAACGCCGCTGACGAGCGCGCCCCGGGAGCCATGAGGTGAAGGGGGCGTGTCCCCCCCGCCACGCGCCGAACCGCCCCCTCAGGCCGGCAGCCATTTTGAGGAGCGCTGCAGCGCGCGGGCGGCGCGCGGCGCCCTCTGGCGGCTCCCCGCCCGCAGATCGGCCCGCGCGGGCGCCGGCCGGCCATGAAGTGCGTTTTCGTCACGGTGGGCACTACCAGCTTCGACGACCTGATCGCCACCATCTGCTCCCCGGCGGCCCTGCAGGTGAGGCGGCGGAGCGCCCGGCTGTCCCGGGCCTCCCCTTCACGGCCTGCCCGCAGCGCCTCAACCGGGCGCCTGCGCGGTGGGAGCTGCGCCGCCCTCCCGGATCCCGTTAGTGACTGCGGGGGTGCCGGGGCTGCCTGAGGCGGGGTACGGGGCTGCCTGAGGCGGGGTACGGGGCGGGGGCCGGGACGGGGCCCGGGTGAGCGGCGCGAAGCGGCGGCGGAGCGGGAGGGACGGTCCGTGGCGCGAAGCGGCGGAGGGTGGCGGCGGCCGCCGGGCCGGGGTGCCCGGGAGCAGGGCCCGGCGCGCCGGTGCCCGGCCTGGGGACACGCCGACAGCCGCCCTCCCTCCGCCGCAGGTGCTGCAGAGCCGCGGCTACGAGAAGCTGGTGCTGCAGGTCGGGCGCGGCGCGCTGCCGCCGGCGCTGAGCGGCACGGCCCTGGCAGTGGAAGCCTTCCGCTACAAGGAGTCGCTGGCTGAGGACCTGGGGAGGGCCGACCTGGTCGTCAGCCACGCAGGTAGAGCCCGTCTGTCGGCCGAGCCCGTTCCCTGGGAGCAGGAGCGGCGGTCGGTTGCCTGAAGTCTGTTTCTCTCTAGCTCGGGGGTGGGCTGGCAGTGAATGTTCAGGTCCGCAGCTATAGGTGAGTGGTTAAGTGCTCACCTTCAGGAGCCTCCCGTGTTTCAAGAGCAAGCGCAATGATAACTTCCTCTTTCAGGACAAAAACTCAGGGTGTTTTCCGTTTTTCCTGTAGGTGCAGGTAGCTGTCTGGAGGCTCTAGGAAAAGAAAAACCACTCGTAGTAGTAATAAACGAAAAGCTGATGAACAACCATCAGCTTGAACTGGCAAAACAGCTCCACAGAGATGGGCACGTCTTCTGCTGTAATTGCAGGTATGCGGGTGCTGCGGCTGTCCTGACTGAACAAGCCGTGTTCAGGACCATCGTTCTGTTACTACAGTATTGAGACTGTAACAAGGAAATGTACATTTTTCTTTGTAACGACCATTTGTTTGCAAAGTAGATTTCCCACAGTGGCTAGATTAACATTAGGAGCTAATTTATGGATAGATAACATTAGGAGCTAATTTACCAAACTTATTAAGCCTTTTTACCATGACTCCTTTTAATGATTTTTTTTTTATTTTTGTTTTTGAGGACACATGTATTCGGATTGAAAGAAGAGCAATTTAAACCAAATAGAAGTGGCTGAATTCTGAACAGTCAGGTGGCATCATAGAGGCACCTAACAGCTTCTCTCTTTCTCTGCTTTTCCTCACTAGTTGTTGGATTATTTTTTGAAGTCTAAAAATAATACAACCTGAACTATCAGTTTATAACCATGAGCCATAAGGAATAAATTGCTTCCTGTAGGCTTAGAGCTCTGTTTCATTATTTTGCTGTGTGAACTTTCCTTGTGGAAGGCACTGAAGCTGACTCTGTAGATGCGCTGACGTAATAAAAATTGAAAGTATCTGGAGTATTTAGAACAAAACATACAAATGGCCTTACTGATATGGATCAGGAGTCCACGTACCTCAGTATCCTATTTGCAGTGGCCATATGCAGATGCCCAGCTGAAACAGAAACAGGGGAAGAACACATGGTACTTCTCTGTATTACTTTCCCTCTGATGCTCATAAGTACTTTGATTCAGGGGGATTCCTAAATCAGATGCTGTCTGGTTCATAACTTTCAATACCTCTGTCTTATGTACTTATTTGGTACATTCATACATGAATATATAAGTGTTCAGAAATACTTATTCAGGCTGCCTTTTTAACCATACTTCTTGAATGCACCACATCCTCTGACAAGGAGTTTCACAAATCTACTGCCTGTCACTTCAGGGGGGAAAAAATGCCAAAAATGAAATCAACAAACCTGAAAAAATAACAACAAAAAAAACCCAGCTCCTTCTGTTTTTGTTCATCCTGGCTCCTGTTAGTTTCATTTGCTCTCATGTTTTGACTGTATCTTACTGTTTTTATGATTGATTGCACTCTGTAAGTAACAGATGACCTCTAAATTGAAGGCAGAGGAAATCCAACTCCCATTATTTAGTCTGCATCTTTTCCTTTGCCTTGCAAATAGGGTTTTGTATGTTTCAGAAGAGCCTTCTGAAAAGACTAGGCCTCTCATTCATTTATATTGGACAAGTTTCTCATTATCTCAGTACTTCTGACAGCTTCAGAGATGAAGGAATTTTTATTTCCTTTTGTTGAACAGTGCCTAGCATTTGAGCCTTATTTGCAGCCTGATAATAGCAAGCTAACAGATTGATTTAGCTGTTCTTTCTGGCAGAGTGTTAAGTGGAGAACTATGCCATGTGTTCAAATAGGATTAATTTCCTGATACAGTTTATGATGAAGATCCTCAGATCTTGTTCAGTCTCCCAACATGGCAACCACAGATTAAAAAGCTAAGAGCTGAGGTTGTCTGTGAAAGCTGCGGTATCGATCGAAGTGTGTTCTCAGCAATGCTGCCTGCCAGTGATGGTCTGGGCCCACTGGTTTGTGGGATCTCTTCTTCCTTTCAGTATGTGTCTTTTAATACTGTTTCTGTGCTAAAGGATTATTTATGTATGAATAGAAAGAAAACTGTGTGAAGAAAAGATTTCCCTTTGGGATGGATTTTTTTTTTTTTTTAATTATTGGTTTTGATCTGTTTTTACAGCACTCTTGTGGAGACACTACAGTCAATGGACTTGTCAACTTTGAAACCTTTTCCTCCTGGACAGCCAGAAAAGTTTGCTTTGTTCTTGGATAAAGTTGTTGGATTTCAATAAACAATACAGAGGAATAAAGATGTCAGAATAAAACCTTTCTCCTCTCCTAGAAAGGCCTTCCATACTTAAGAGTCCACCAACTGGGGCAAAAGAAAATGCCTGTTAATATTAACTGACATAAAATGGTTTCCTATTTAGTGCCAGTTTAAAGTCATCCAGCTTTATGCTTAAAAGAGCACAGTGCCCACAAGGCAGGGAGTATGAACTGTCTAGTTTCTGGGATAGAGAGATATTTACATCACAAAATCTGCACTGAGTTGGTAATTCCAGTGAGGAGGAGAAGCTAAATTACTTAATAAGCATGACATACATGTAGTGGTTTCTTGACCGTATTTGCCTAGTACTAGTGGAAATAAGTTGTCCTTGCTGATGTTCCTGTTATGTTCTGCAAATAAGCAAATGCCTTCAGCTCTCATTCCGTGTGCTTAACAGAAGCACCAAAAAGAGAATTTTAGAAGTGAGAGATTTAAGCCTCTTTAGAGGGAAAGGGGCACGTGGTGAATCTGGGTGGAAAAAGGCAAGAGCTGCAAACCTGCTGCCAGATGGTCCACCGACTCTCGTAGTTTTGGGTGATTTACTCCCAAAGTAAAACATGACCTATAGGAGAGGAATGGGGTTGACAATACAATCAAGCCACATTACTTAGCTGGGACTTCTGTGAAGCACAGGGCGTCCGATTTGATGCTGATTGGAGCTCCCTATTTAAAGTGTTGGAATTGTCAACTGTTGATGTCAAACAAACATCAATTTGTTTCAGTAAATATTTTTAAAAACAAAGGAAGTTTAGACTCAAAAACATTCATGCAGGCTATTTGTTCCGTTATACTTCGGACTATGTAGAGTCTGTATGTGTATAGTTGGTGTTCCTGCCCTTCCTGCAAGTACACCATTTGGGTTTTTTAATTGCTATTGCTTAAAACAATGAAAACTCCCAAATTGGTGCATCTGATGTCCACGTGCAGTTTTTACTAGCAGGTTATACGTACATGGGGACATTCTCCCCATCAAACCAGGCATAAGGGCTATACATGGAATAAGTCATGCTGCACAGTTGTGCAAAAGTGACTTTTGCTGATCCCTGAGATAGTGGATGAGTTAGGATCCACCGAGATTTTTCACTTCCGTAAGAAATGTTACAGAGCCGTTACTTCGGGAGTGCCGCTAGCAGCTCACCTCCAGTCCGAGGGCACGCAGGAACGCCACAGCCAATTCTGAGTAACCGTTGGGGTTTTCCGCAGCTACTGGCAGACACGGCACCTCCCGCAAGGGAGCTGGAAGGGGTTAATGAGCCACGGCTCCCCTGGCTGCCCGAGGCAGGCCCGGAGGGGGGCGACGCCTGCCGGGGCTGACTGCGCTCCGGCGCGGCGCGGGCAGCCCCCACAGCCGGGGCGCGGGGCGGTGCGGGGGCTCCCGGCGGGCACCCCGAGGTGGCTGCGGGCGGCCCCCCGAGCGGCGCGCACCGGCCGGCCGAGGGCAGCGGGGGCCCTGGCGCAGGTGAGCGCCCGGGGCGTGGCCCCTCATTAGCAGCCGCCGCGCGCCCAGCTGCCACGCGCCGCGCAGCCCCGCGCGGAGCCCCCGTCTCCCGCCTCCGCCGTCGCCGCTTCAGCCGCAGCCGCTCGGGGAAGATGCAGAAGGGCTGGAAGAAGTACTTCGGGCAGAAGTCCTTCAGCGAGGTGGCCATGGACGAGTACCTGGGCAGCCTGGGGCTGTACCGCAAGATGACGGCCAGGGACACCTCTTCACTTTTCCGAGCCGTTTCCGAGCAGGTTGGGCGGCGGGGCGGGCGCCGGTAGCGGTCCCGGGGGGAGCCGGGGCGCCTCAGGCCCCCGGCGGGGCTGGCGCGGCCCGGGGCGGGCAGTGGGTGCTGCGGGAGGCTCCTCTGGGTGCCCGAGGGGAGGTGTGGCGGGTGGGGAGGTGTGTGGGGCCGGCAGGCGCCCGGGCCGCCCGCGCTCCCCTCAGCCTCTTCCCCCGGGCGCCTGTGGGGCGGCGTCTCCTCTCCTGCTACTCTGAGGCGCTTTGTGGCGGGGGTACCCCTCGAGAGTAAAACAAGCGTCGTGTTAAGCATAAACTAAACTCTGCAGTTTTCTCCTTAATTGTTTCACAACCTTTTTTTTTTTCAGGTGTTTTCATCTCAAATTTACCACGTGGAAGTCAGGAAAGCTTGTGTTTTGTTTATGAGGCAACACCAGCACAAGTTTCAGTCTGTAAGTAGTGTGTGTGTTAGGCAGTTTTGCACGTGTAGTTAGGAAGTAATGTGGGAGGAGGCGAGTGGTTTAGCCGTAAACATACCCTCAAAAACATATGCACTGAAAACATGCCATGCTTTGCTAGGCTTGATGCATGTAAGACCAGAGAAATGGCACGGTGATAGCTTGCTTACCTTATTTGAGTTGCAGTCGTGCAAGTTTTATTTGACTGTGCATCTGAAGTTCCTGAAATTGGGTGAGTTACTAATGCTGGAGTAACCAGTAGGGTGACAATTATTTATGTAGTGTTTTCTCTGTGGAGCAACCATCACGGAATTTAGTAGGTAGGAAATATGTGGTATTTTGGAGTAAGAAATAAGCATCAAAAGATGATAGAAGACACTAGAGTGTTTTTAATTGTTGCATAGAGTTATGAGGTTTTGGGGTTTTTTTTGTTTGGTTGGTTTTGCATGAGACAGTTCGTGCAGGGGTGTGTGTGCAGTGTGGTTCTCTGTGCTGTTGGGGTGATTTTGAGTGTTTTTTGGTGTCTGTTTTGTTTTTCTCCCCCTGTAATTGCAGTTAAGTGCTTAATCTAATCTAGGTGGGAGATCAATTACTTGGAGTATTACTCAGACTCATGCTCTTAATTTTTTTAAGATACCTTGGTATGTCCACATTGGTACCCCAAATCATTCCCATGCTCTAAGGCAGACAACAGCTGAAGTCATACCCCTAATCAGACCATAGCCCTTCAGAACCCAAAAATGATAGGAATTGGCAGACTAGTCCCAAATCTGGTGTCTGTGCACCCTGTCATGCCTCACTCACCCCACCTCCCCAACATTTAACTTTGCTTTACAACTGGCTAAGTTTTTGTATTTGTTTTGTTGAAAGTATGTGGAAGGAGCATTTGAGAAATACCTTGAGCGACTGGGAGATCCAAAGGTAAGACTGATCTAATACTTGGCAAAGAGATTACAAGTTCAGGAGACTAGAACAGGCAAGTAATTAGGTGATGGTTTAAAATGTGGTGGTTTAGGTTTAGGGTTTGTTAGTGTGTGTTTTGTTTTTTTTTTCAGATAGACCTCAATCCTGGGGTCTTATTTGAATTGGTGATACTATGGGGGTTGTATTGAATATTCATATGTATAAACAATATCAGTTTTAGTGGGGAGTTTGTGCTGGTGCAAAGGAGCAATCTGTGTACACTGGACAGTAAAGCTGAGGCCTCTTGTGGGCCTTATTCATAATTGCAATTCTTAAGAAGGGAAAAGTGGTGTATGTGGAGTGTTGCTTACATCAAATGTTTACCAGGCTTTGCAATCCTTTGCTTCTTTACCCCCAGATTCAAATACTGGAGTTCAAACTCCCATTTCTTTAGACTTTAACCAATAAGTATGGTGAACGCAGCAGTCTCTGAAACACATTTAATGTTTTTAAATTTTAAAAAAAAGGGTATTTTGTAAGAGTCACTGCCAGAACTAGCTCCATCTTCTTTGGTAATCATGGCCATCCCATGTTGCAGATTCCGCCACCACCCACCCCAAAATCCTAGTATCTCAACTCTCAATGCATTGATCATTTGTTCTAACAAAGCTGAAGTACTAGAAAAGTATTCTACTAAAGTTACTGCTACAGACAGCTAGAACACAATTCTCTGTGTTGAAGACAGCTCTGCTATGTCATAATCTCATAATCTTGCATAGGAAACTGCTGGCCATCTGGAAATGAAGGCTTTATCAGTGATGTACAAGTAAGTGTTGTGTTGGTTTTAAGTTTCACAGTGTTTTGGACTTAATGGTATTTGGATTCTGGCCTCAAAACCTTTTATTTTTTGTTGAGATATTAATGCGCTAAACATGGTGACAAATGCTACCCTAATGAAGTTACTTGAGCTAATATGTAAATGGGTGCCATCGCAGCCCTTGTTCTTATAGTGTGAATGAAGAGAAGCGTCAGTTTCCAGTGATGTTTATTTGTTATCTTTTTGCTAATGTTAAACTGTGAAGTCAAACGTTTCCTTCTAGTGGCTGAAGGATGGAAAACAGGAAAAAACAAGGAACTGTGTGTAGTAGGAACACTGTGTGGTAGTTATAAGCCTGACTAAAACTCATGTAGGTGTTCCTGAGAACTCCAGTAGTTAGGGGTACTTACCCTACTTTGTGTGTAAACCCTGATATTTATTTCAAAGGTAACAAGTCTGCACAGGTGCTGCTGTCCTGTAACAAGTGGTCTGGCTTTCCAGTGGTAGAAGGAAGAACACTCCCTTTGCAGGCTCTTTCTGTTCAAGTACTGAAGGAACAAACTGAAGTTTTGCAAAAGTTACTAGTTTCCTGTCCGGAGGCTCTAATCCTTTTGCAGATGACTAAATCTCTGGGACTTAATTGCCACAGTGTCTGAGCACCCTGCCGTAAGCATAAGTACTTGACCTAATCTATGACTAAATATAATGGGTTTTCCCAGGTAATTTCCCGCCCCCGCCCCGCCCCCCCCCCCCCCCAAGATGGGTGGTAGTAGCTCATCTAGCTATTGCTGTATGATAGCGTTAATTTATCAGGAAAAGTATTTTAGTTGATTTTTCAACAGCAGATTCTCTAAACAGCTCCCTACAAACTTCTTCGTAACCTGGTTCTACTAAAAGTATGCTCTTTTAAGTCATGTTTTGCTTCTGCTTACCTAGGCGAGACTTTATTCTGTACCGGTACCCTGCAAAGCCACCCACTTATGCTACAGACAATGGGTTTGAAGACAAGGTGAGAAGTAAGGCAATTTCCTACCCCTGAATACCTCCAGTCCCAATTAGTTGTAAACTGGAATTGAGATCTTGTAACTCCAGTGCTCTTGCATAGCTGAACAAAACCCCAAAACTGACTTCAGCTCATGGAAAAAACACCATGTTTGCACAATAGTTAACTCAGTTGTAGTAGCATTGCTTCCCATCTGAGGGATGGATTGTCTGCTGTTCTCCTGCTAATCTTTTCTGCACTTCAGCTCATTATTCGAAAGATACTTAATTTTGGCAGGAAGAGGTGACATCACAATTCCGGAATATTCTTTTATGTTTCTGAAACCTCTTTTGGGTAAAAAAAATAAATAAATATTTGGGTAAATTCCCAGTGGGCATTTGACTGATCTGACATGACAGGGTAGAATGAAGTATCTGGGTTGAGTTGAAGAGCAGAACAAGATACATTTATCATACTAGAGAATATGTTCTCCCCCCACCCCCGCTGCCTCTCTTTCTGAAGTCAGATGAGGTGTGCAGCTTTTCTTCCTGAAAAGGGGAGGTTAATGGGAATGGATTAATCTAACAAACAGATTCATTTCTATGACATACAGATGGAGCCCAGTTAAGAATGGGAGTTAATGGTACAGCTTATCTACAAAAGAATTACTGCTGGGGGCAAAAAGAAGGAACATAAGAAGTACTCTGTATTACCTCCTCTCTGATCCCTCTTGGTTTTTTCTGCAGTCGTGTAGATGTGCCCACACAATTATGTGGCTGGCTCAGGCATGATGCCAGTGAAGTTGCTGCAGTGTGGATTTCAGTATGGGCTATTATATTTGCCATAATGGCTAGTCTGCTCTGAAATCTGTGCTACTGCAGCTTGCTTCTCTGTTGGTTGGTATTACTGTCTTTGTTTATATGTGCTTCTTTCTTTTTCCATGTAGTTTCCTGCATAGCTTAATCTAATTCCAAAATGAATTAACTTTAAAGATCAGGCAGTGGGCTCTAAATGTGTGCTTGTCCTCAAAGGCTTTACCACCAGAGGTCTCATTAACTGTTGGCAGCTGTCTGTTATTAGACTGCTGTACAGGCAGCAGCTCTTTCTGGTGTTGCTCATTCTCATCGTGAGATGAGAGCTTGTGTTGGCAGAAGGCATAGCACATGCTGAATTAAGAGCCCTGGCATCCCAGTTCCTTCTGCCTCACTGGAAGCATCTTTGCTGGCAGTGTGCTGACAGCTGCCTAAGGGCGTCAGCCAGTTACGGTTGGCTGTGGTCACATGCCAAGATGCGGTTCGATGGTAATATGTTTACTTGGTGTGTCAATGCATATGCTGCAAAAAGCATGCATCTTTTCAAAAGGCAGCATGATATTGCTTATTAAAAGCAAGGCTTTATTGAGGGTTAGAGAAGTAGATGCTCTTCTAGTCCCTCAGGTAGGGAAGGTGATGTGCCTTTGATACTCGGACAGTGTATCTCAGGAGTACTGCATTCGATGGCTTGTATTTATTTTAACTTGTGGTTTCAGAGGTAAGCTGGAAACAGACTATTATTTCATGTTTAATACAGCATGGTGTACGAATTAAGTTTGTCTGCTATACAAAGAAAAACTATCATTTAGAGACTTTACCTAAGATGCAGTTTAAAGGTGGTTCTACAGATTTTTCATATTTATGTTGAGAATATTTATTGTTTTCTTGATGATTTGGTGTCAACTCTAGAATGGAAGACTAATGTAGTCTTGAGCTAGGGTATCAAGTAGAAAGGTTTTACATCGTTACAGCCTTAAAGCCTTTTTTTATTATTTTCCCAGATTTTACTGTGTTGTTCCGGCAATGGCCATTATGACTCTGTGTACACAAAACAATTCCAGGAAAATGCTGCTATTTGCCAGGGTAAACTTGAAATCATTTTTCTATGGAAGAGAAATACGTATTTTCATATGTTTATAGGCAATGTTCGTTTTGGTTTTCAGGGGCGGGGAGGAGAGAAGGTAGCTCATTTATTGTATAATAATATACACACATAAATCTAGCTGTTAAGAGATGTACTGAACTAAATGACTTCCAGAAGTCTCTTCTTCCCACCTGAATCATTCTGTGATCCTCTCCTTAACTGAATTTAATACAGCTAGGGCCTTGTTAACAGTAGTTAATATCTGAAAAAATGCTTACCTTGAAAACTGCAGCAGTTCTTATGGATCTGGTATTATCTTAATTTGGTTTGAGCTTTGTGTTGATTTGTTTAGCTGTATTATATGAGATCCTATACAAAGATGTGTTTGGCATGGATGAGGAAGAATTGAGGTCTGCAGTGGAGGTGTTTCGAAGTGGATCCAAGAAGAACAGAAACAGTGGCTCTGTAGGAAATGAGGATTCAAACTTTGATTGTCTTCATGAAAAAGTATCCCGAAATCCATCAGAAAAGAGGTAGTATTTTGGGAAGGGCATGTGCTAAAAAGGGAAGCAAAAATAATTAAAAACCTTGCAAAGGGCAACTTTTCTAAGGTTCTTTGAATGTTTGTGCGATATTATCTCTTTTTTCCTATCTCATCATACAAACAAAGTTGAAGTATATTGCAGAAGAGTGTGCTTTCCCTTGAGCTGGGAAGTGTCATGTAATTGAACATTCTCTGCTGCTGGCTATGTTGTAGTTGCATGTTATTCTATAAAATGACAGCTTGCTTGTAAATAAAATTGTTACTTATATAATCAGAATATCTTTTTTAGTGAGAAACTGTTACTACTTTTCTAAGCCTTTATAGCTCTGCAGAGGCAAGTGCATTGAAAAAATGAGCTCTGCTTTATTTTCTTGTTTGTCCTTTTTAAAGGAATCTGACCTCAAGCAGACAATTAAATGGTGGCATTATTCAAGCCCGGATCACTGGGGATAAGAGGAACAGGCAGAACGTACCTCCAGAAACCCTCATATCCCATGTTGTCCCAGTTACTAGAAAGGCTGAAAGGCTTGAGGAATGCCTCTGACCATTACAAAATGCTTTTGCAGATGACATTGGTTTCACAGGACTTAGAACAGGGTGTCTTGTTGTACTTGACAGTGCAAGAGTTTAATCAGCCAGTGGGATCATCTTCATCCTTTCCTTAATGCAAGCAGTAGCCCTCATTAGGGGTGGGTGTTGGAACAGGTAAAGGTCATCATGTTCTTGAAACTAGGAAAAGGGTTGTCCTGTGCTGCATCGTGGCCACAGCCAGTGTTTAAGAAAAAAATTGCCACTTGATGGCACCATGGTGCCTTTTCAGATCTTACGAACAGTTGGTTGATTTTAATCCTAGCTAGAAATTATGCATTGTATCTTTTGTAACCTTATTTTCAATTACTTAGAGTGGACGACTGGGAAGGCAATGATACTGACAATCCACAGGAAGATAAGTTCAAACAAGGCATTGAAGAAGAAAAGGTTTGTCAGTTAGGGAAGAATTCCTTATGGTGGCTTTTTGTTGTTCTATGATGTTACCCTTGTTAGGGCTAAAACCCTCTTTTCCACTTCCTTTAAAAATCAGTTTCTGTAAAGTGGGTGTCTTATTTCTTCCATCTGCTTGCCTTTTGGTATTGCCCATGAGTTTCTATTAAATCGGATAAGGCTTTTTCCTTTCTGAGATCCTCTTGTTCTTCTCTAGCTAATTTTTTTTCCCACCTCCTCAAAGATGAAGCTTAGCAGATGTTTCCTGGTCCACTGTTTGTTTTTCCCAGAAATGGTTTGAATCAGTCAGTTTTGTTTTGAACACAGTATAAATCACTTTGAAATACTTTTAGAAACTTTAGAAACCTGGTTTCAGATATAATGACTAAAATTCCCATCAACTTTTGAAGCTGGGGCTTCGTTGGTCTGGTTAGCTTCCTTTGATTCTTTTTGAGTAAAGAACATCCCAAATGTTACTCTGGAGCCAGTGTGTTTCTAACCTTTCCAAAGCCTGCTCAGCTTCTGAATGCCTAAACATGTTTTGATATTCTTGAGCTTTAGTTTTTAGGCAAATATAGCTGAAGTGAAAGTTTCTGGAAAATAGTGTGTGTACATCTTAAAATGGTCCACAGATGCTGGCAAGGATAGAGACTGTGCTGAACACGTTAAATGCACTTGTTAATGCTCGATTTTGACTTTTGTTTTTAGCCTCCAGAAAATCCATCAAAGATGCCTGTTCCTTATAAAGTGCTAAAGGCACTGGACCCTGAGATCTATCGAAATGTGGAGTTTGATGTTTGGCTGGACAGCAGAAAAGGTATCTTTAAAAAGGGGAAAACAAACCACTCTTTCTGTACAAGGCTCAATGTTCAATTTATGAATCTGAGGTCTATGTCACCTGTTCTGTCACAGCTGAAATGCGTGAAGGATAATGGATACCAGCAGATACTTGTAGCTCATACATCTTGCTAGTAGCTGGCTTCTTGGCTTTATTTCAGAGTACGAGATACACTGCTTCTGACACTGTATAATGGTGAGAAGTTTGCTAAAAAATTGACCTCTGCTACTTAATGACTATAGTATAGGTAATACGAACTCAAAGCAGAGTACAGAGCTCTGTGTTACCATTCTGTTGTCTTGGACATCATTCAGATTTGAGAGTGTTTTGTTGCAGCATATGTGCAAGGACTAATGCTTTTTAAAGCACGATTTTGGCTTCAGATTTGTATAATAATTGAGATCTCAAATTTAGCATTGAGATCTGTCAAATGAGATGAGTTTTTTCTTGCTTCCCAGCTCTCCTGGGCTTGAACATTCTGGAGAGATTTCATGGTCTCTGTGGCTTGGGATAGGTTGCTGCTTCTTGGCATACACTATGGCTGATCTGTAAAGCAAGAAGTTACCAAGAAAGAAAAGTTCTAAAGTGGTGTTTGATATCTGACCCAAAGTGCTTTGCATACTAAAGAACACCAGCATTTTACAACTGCATAAGCAGTAATGAGGGTCATTAAAATTCTTGGAACAGTGTATAGTAACTAATTATCTATGTAGAGTACTGACATACAGAGAATCCAGGCAAGGAATGGAGAGAAAAGCCTACTGAAATCTAGCAGCCAGGAGACTTTAGGCAATGTTAGTTTTTCCTGGATAACATCTCGGTTTTGCCAAGTGCCACCAGTACTCTGGCAAGACAAGTCATGTCCAACATTCTTAATACCAGGATTGGTATTACATGCAGGATTAACTTGCTACTATCACAAAGGACATTGTAGTATTGAAGCAGTAGTGCTGTAACTGCATTATCTGGATGTTATTGATCTCCTGTGACTTAGCCTGGTTATGGTCTGTTACAGGAACATCTACAGTTACTTTGCCATTATTATGGGGAATGTTTGATGCATAGAAAATGCGTAACTCAGTTGGCCTATAATTTGTAGTTGGATGTTGTCATGAAGTACTTGTAGGATACTTGAAGAAAGAACAGTAGTTCAAAGGCTTTTTCCTTTTTATTTATTTATTCATTTATTTTTAGAGCTTCAAAAAGCTGACTACATGGTGTTTGCTGGGAGACAGTACTATTTAGGAGACAAGTGTCAGGTTAGTACTCAAAGGAGACTCAGTTGTGAAACTATTAAAACTGTTTCAAATGGAGTGTGGTAAGCCATAAAATCATCTGACTTCATAGATTTTTCCAAGGCTTTTCTCATTCTCTTGTAGCTATTAATCTGACTTTCTTTTTAATTTAATTTATTTCTAAAATCTACCTTTAAGCATTGGGTAGCATGAAGGAAAAGCTGCTTGGAAAGACATTGTGAACCAGTGACATATGTTCTGTGAGTGTGGAACTTCCAGACCAAGAGCTCAAAATGCAGAGGGTATGCATTTGAGGTAGTTTTCTATTAGATTTTCAGTGGGGGTCAGCAACAAGTCTGGACAGTCTTCTGCTTAACAGTAACGTAGCAAATATTTTTATAAAATAGAAAGGTAAGAGCTAAAAAGGGAGGAATAACATGATCTGGTCAGGATGCTGAAAGGAAGGGCAGCTTTGTTTGTATTCCAATGTTGTATGTAGTGAGGGCTTTTTTTTTTTTATTGCTGTTTGAGGTAGTGCTGATGATTCACTCTGACTTATTTCTGGCTGAGCAGAGCTTTACTTCCCAATTTCCTGTTTTATCTTCTGTTCTCCTCAAGTTCTTAAATAGCAGTCTTCCTTGGTACTTACCTGCTTGGCACAGTATATAAAAATAAGTTAGAAAGCAGGTATCTTCTTAGCTCTCAGTCACTCACAAGAGTGACTTCCCCCACCCCCCCGGGCCCTTCTTCCCTGAAGTTAGTACAGTGCTTTTTATTTTGCTTGTTATTTTGAAGTCTTATTTGAGATTCCGGGGCCAACTCGGTGCCATAGGAGCAGCCTTTGTTGTTAGTGGTTTGTAGACAGTATTTTGAATGCGCTGGTGATACACTTTGGCTTTTTTAGAGCTTCCCTTGCTCTCTCTCCAGGTACGTCTGGAGCCAGGAGGTAAGTACTACAATGCTCACATCCAGGAAGTTGGACAGGATGGCAACACATTGACTGTATTCGTTGAGGAGCTGGCAGAAAAGTAAGCAGTTTGGTGATGACTTCATGTTTGAACTTTCTGTTTGAGTTTGTATATTCACAGATGCTTAAAATAGGATTAAGATACTTCAGAAAGAAAAAAGAACCTAGGCTTTTAAAGTGAGGCTTTGCTTCCTACTTGGTTGTTGCTCTTCAAATAGAATGTTGCAGGAGATTTTTCCTCTTGGATTTCTAATGACCAAACCCATTATTGTAATGCTTTCTGTGAAATCTTGCTGCTCTTTCTTCTCTGGAATGTGAAAGTTATCTTTGCAGTTTGGGCTTAATTCATGGATATCACATTACCCTCTGCTGTTGGTTTCTCTATAGAGTTTTTATGTTGTACCCAAACAACTAAGTAATTGGTAGTTCTGGTGAGTCTAATTACTTTCTCCACCTTGCTGTTCAAAGCATTTGCTCTCCTCCAAACCTAGAATTCAGCTTGATGACATACTGCAGAAATTCTATGTTGTTAAAATGCTTTCAGGTGTACTGCTGAAGGCATACAAATGCAGGGAAGAATGAACCAGGAAGTCAATAGTGTTGAGACTAAATCTAGCTTTATTAATAAACAACTAACAGGAATGTGTGCTTGGTGTCAGAGAAACAAATATTTTTTTTATTTCCACAAGCTCCCTACACTCTTAAGTTTGTGGGGTTTTCTATTTTCTTTTTAGTGTTGCTTTAGCTTATGTTGTTGTGCAGTTATGTTTAGTGTATCCTTGTGGCGCTGCTAACATCAGTGTTCTTCATGTAGGCATACAATCCCTTTCACAAACTTAAAACCAGTGACACAGGTGGCGCCCGTCTTTGCTTGGAATATGGTTCCCAGCCGAAAAGGAGGAACCTATCAGAAAATAACAGGTGGATACTTCTCAGGAATAGGTTTGTACAAGGTTTCCACAAACATTCCTTCCTTTGGAGCTGGGCGTAGTGGGGGGGACACTCATGACAGTTTTAACAGTAGCAGTCTGGATATTGGAAGTGACTTAATTCAGCCTGTGATATAAAACTTGGTCGCTGCAGGGATTTGATGTCAAGTGATTCTTCAGAGGGATGAATTTGCCCTTGCAAAAGAGCAAATCCATTGAAAATACATTGCAAATCTGGTATTGCTCAAAATTGTCAAAAAGAAAGTTGGCACCCAAGAACCATGCATAGAGACTGGGTCTGTGAACCAAAAACCTTGTATGATTTGGCCTTAGCAGAGATGCATGGACACGTTAGGGCTTCCCCAGCCAATTAAATACGGATTGTATTTGTTTAATTTAGGGAATATTTTTAAAATAAATAAATGCAGCCTTCATAAATAGTTTTTAACACAGAGTACTGGTTTGATCAGCTGAAGTTGGGAAGGTGTTCCCATGTGAGATGCTTGTATTCTGCTTGTAATTTAGAATGCCCACTTGGGCCTTCAAAATAAGGGTCTGAAATTTACATACTTAAAATGTACTTGTCCTGGGATAGGTCATTGCCTCATTCTTTTCTGTGTGTCCAAATACTGACTCTTCTCAAATGGTAAGGAGAACGTAGCTCTGGAGTCAGCTTTTAAGGTGTAAATCTATCTTTTCTGTCCTCAACTGAAACTACAGAAATGGATATGAAAACACGGAAGAGAATGCTTAAGAAAGTTCGTGGAAAGGAAGTCTTTATGACTGTGACTTATAGTAGGGGTCAGCCAGTTCTTCCACCCCGGCTCCAGCACCATGTTTCTTCGGGGCGCTCTCCTCCAGTTCACTGCTCACAGGGTGGTGGAAACATGGTGCCTTACGAACCCTACCATCCTCAGAATCCTCCTCAAAGACATAACCGTGGATTTGGGATGCCAAGGTACGAAGCCTTGAAAACCTGTCTTGAGATCACTGCTTGTTTTCTGTTCATTCTTGCTGCAGACTAGTCAGGAGAGACTTTGTGCTATTGAATAGGTAAAACTACAGTGAGTTCCATCTGAGAGGCACTTCCTGGTAATTGCACCTTTTGCCCTTTAAACTTAGGGGATCTGCCCGATTTATAAACAGGCACAACATGGTTGGCCCTCAAATAGCATTCTACCCCAGTCCAGGAAAGAGATGCTATGAGAATTTCTCCTGCAGGTCCTGGTAAGTGACTACAAACCTCTTTACGAAACCTTGCTCTAAACGAGTTGGGGAGGATGGTGGTGTGCGGAGGGCTGAGTCGGCTGTCAGTGGCACAGCATGAAGCAGCAGATTTATTGGGCCTCTCCAAAAAGAACTGAGTTCAAACTGAGCAATGAAAGCAAGGTGGGACTGCAGCTGGTGGTGATTCTTGACCTCCTCTCGTGTTTCTAAAGCTCCTACAGCCGTAGCCGCCGCCAGCTGCAGTGTGTGAATAAGGAGTGTCAGTATGGGTTTGTCCCAGGGAATGGAGAGGAGCCTCAGGGACCCGAAGAAACGATAACTTTCTATGAAATTGAACGAGAAGACAGCGCTGCTTTTCCTGCTTTACCAGTAAGTTATGAAAATGTGGTGTGTGAAAATCTCGGGGGGTGGGTGATGTGGGGGGAAAGCTGTACAAATGTGCAGCACTTCTTAACCTAAATACACAGCAGCTTGTTGCTTTCTAGCAG